>NC_141883.1:7144183-7760822 GCF_030686135.1 Camelina sativa
GCTTAGATACTCTTAGACCTAGCTCTCACTAGCTATTACATATAAAAGACGGAATTAAAACCAAGATCATTATTTTCAAAAATCAAACAAAACATCTAATCTCTTAGCATGCTTCATGATAATCTCTAGACTTAGACTTATCTAACAACTTAGACATTGGTATGATGCTAAGAAGCTTAAGATCTATCCTTACCCTCTCAGTATAAGAATTGCATAGAGCATATCTAATCTAGAAGAGATGGATAACAATAAAGCTTGATCAATCTAAACAACCATAACCCTTATCCAGCCTAATCCATCCTCAAGATCCTAAACCACTAATCAGATCTAAAAATCATCATGAAGAACAAAAACCCAGAAATTAATGAGACTACCATGATTAGAAAGATGAGATAAAGATGAACAATATTGAACAAAGAAGTGAAAGAAAATACTCAATAGATTTAAAGTTATGAAGGTTACAAATCTATGAAAATCCTAGAAAAGATAAGAGATGATGGAATAAAGTAAAAGTAGCTAAAAATGGCAAAAACTAGGTTATGAGGTGTCTACATAGTCTCCAGGGTCTCATTTCGGCCACAAGTGCCAGTACATATATATAGTAAAGAGAGAGAAGCCCTAGTTAGCTAGAGGACAAAACAGAGAGGCGGCGGTCAGCTCGACCATGTGCTCGGTCGAGTGGTTGGTCCGTCAAGTAGCTTCAGTCTTCGATCTGGGATGATATCTGTTCAGTAAAATCCGTATAACTCTGGCACAACACCTGCGATTGACTTGACACCACCGACATTAGAAACGTAACTCAATTTACTACAACTCGCATGAAGGATGCGGAAGCTGAATCGCAACGGAAGATCTTCAACGGAATCATTTCTATATGATGCAAAACATGAACTAAACAAGACCTTAAATATGGTAAAATATAGTAACATCACGTTTTATACATGATGGTGGTCTTGGTGACAGAGTTCTTGGTGACGCCGGTCAGGGGTAGTGGTCTTGGTGATGCTGAATACCTTAGTGGTGGCTTTAGTGACGCTGGATACCATGGTGGTGGTCCCGGTGACGTTTGTGGCCTTAGTGGCGGTCAATTTGTACATTTTTGTGCCCTTAGTGGCGGTCCTGCGGGACGTTTGTGTTGTCTTTGTGACGTGTTTGGAGTCTTTGTGACGTGTTTAGGGTCTTTGTGACCTGTCGGTAGCCTTAGTGGCGAGTGTTGGCCGTAGGACATGGCGAGGTACCTCCGAGAGCCATAGAGGTAGTTCTGGTCAGTGTGGTACTCGGTCAAGCTCATGATTATTGCTCTAGAGATATGGGATCTCGAACAACTCATGAGGGGACGGTTAGGTTCCTGTGTACCGTTATCTCGAAGGACTTTGTGACCGGAGGGTATAATTGGTATATCGACTTCGGGTGACGATCCATAGGGTGATAGCCCGAGAGCGAGATTTGACTTCCTGATACCGTAGCTGGAGGGCTGAGGTCCAATGGCGAACCGGTAAGGCTCGAAGGTTGGGACCTGAGAGCGAGGGAGATGCATGAGTTGAGAGCGTATAATGTCAAAGACGCGGGTTATTTGCCAGATTGAGTCCTCATAGTAGTCGGAGGATGTGCGGGCCATAGTGTTGGTTACACGGGAGATCCTTGGCTGTTGATTTAGTGCTAGATTCGAGGGTGAATCTATGCTGGTGGGGGACAATTGTAACATCTGAAAACCGGAATCCCGGTTTGGGAGGTGCATCGGTTGATGCACAAGGTGTGTTGATCGATGCATGGTCGGTTTTGAACGGACAAGTTTAAGATAAACGCTGCATTTTGGGATTAGGGAAAAACCGTTAAGTCGAGTTTTGTCATCATTAGACGAGTTTAGCCGTTTTTGAGAGAAAAAAAGAGAGAAAAATGTTCTTGAGTGTTCTTGAGGATTTTGGGAGATTTGAGGCTGTTCCTATTAATGTAGCTGAGATCGTTGTAAGAGCTTCCTAGGAGCATTGTGTTGCTTGTTTGAGGTTCAGAATCTTCTTGGCAAAGGTAAGTGCATGACCATGGCTTATCTAAGCTGAAGATTTCTCTAATCTGCTTGTTTATGTGTTTTTTGGCTTGTTAGAATGTTATTTTGGGGCTTTGTGAAGCTTTCTTGTGGCTTGGGATCGAGTTTTGTTGGTGTACGAACGGAGATCCGACGAGAATATTTGGGAAAAAATGATGCTCGACATGTGCGTCGATCGAGGAAGACAGCGCGTTTTGACCTAGGAACATCAATCAATGCAATGTGGAGGCATCGGTCGATGCAACTAGGGATTTCGTGCAATGTCGAGCATGCGTCGGGCGATGCAGTGTGAGTGTTGGTCGAGCAAGTGAACCTTGCATTGGTCGATGCAAGCTTGTGTCGGTCGATGCGTACCTAGTTGGTGTCGGTCGATGTATGGGTTGATGTCGGTCGATGCAGATGTCTGGTTTGTTGTTTGGTTATTGCTTGTTGGTTGATGGTTAGAGATGTCTCTATTGCTTGTGTGTATAGCCCAGTAGATGGGAGGATTGCCTTATTGAGTGTTTATAAAATACTCATGCATCTCAATTTGTGTTTGCGGTGCCGGTAAAGGCAAAGTGTGATCGTGGAATCAAGGGTATGAAAAGGAGGATGTTCTAGAGGCTCGGTTGTTTACTCTGTATCTTTTTTAGGATGCTAGAGTGGAACTTAGTGGTCTAGGACGATTGTTAGGATTGCTGGATTATGATTGGTTTATTTTATGGATTGCTATTGGATTGGTATTATGTTATTTTCTTTAATGGTTATTGGTTGTTGGATTTGTTATTGTTATCCGCTCTTGTTATTGATTGGGGTAGGTTGCTCGTGAGTATGGGATCATTAGTTATTAGGATAAAAAAAAGAACTGGTCGGGTTGTTTCAATAGGCGTTGGTGGAGGATAGGACGACACCATGCATCATAGTACCATCAAGATAACGAAGTACGCGTTTGGCCGCTTGCCAATGATCTGTTATAGGACAATGCATAAAATGAGACAGACGATTAACTGCGTAGGAGATGTTAGGCTGCATGAATGCCAGATATTGGAGACAGACAACTACCATTCAAAACTGAGATGCATCAGGTAAAGGTGTGCCAGAACTTTTAAGCAATTTAGACGAGAAAGCCATGGGAGTAGAAACGCTATTGGAGTCCTTCGTATTTGTTTTATGCAACAGATCTAAGATGTATTTCCTCTGCATTAAGTGGAGACAACCTTTGGTCCGAGTAACCTCAATGCCTAGAAAGTAGCTGATATCACCCTAATCCTTTAGTGAGAACCGAGCTGCAAGACAGTCAATCATACTTGCCACCGCGGACGAGGTATCATCAGTGAAATTATGTCATCCACATAGACTAACAAGTAAAGAAGAGTCGTATCTTGACTATACACAAAAAGAGAAGCATCGACATAACTATTCTGAAATCCAGATTGAAGAAGGAAGTTACGAAGTTCTAAATACCAGGAACGGGGTGCTTTTTTGAGATAAATAGCTTTGCAGAGCTTACATATGTAATCAGGTCTGTCATGATCAACAAACCCAAGTGGCTGATCCATATACACTTATTCTTTCAGATTACCTTGTAAAAAGGCTTGATTGACATCAGGTTGACGAATTGGCCAGTGATGACTCTCAGCATGGAGAATCGTGACGACTTTCACAGCAGGGCTAAATGTTTCTTTGTAATCGAGACCATACTCTTGATGATAACCTTGCGCTACTAAGCGAGCTTTATATTTATCAAGATCTCCGGATGGAAGAATTTTAGTTTTGAAGACCCACCTGCAGCCAACAACATTTTGTGTGGGTGGCCGTTGAATTAGATCCCACGTACGTTTCTTCAGCTGACCGTTATATTCTTTAGACATTGCACTGCGCCAGCTATCATCACCAAGAGCTTGCCGATATGTTCGTGGTTCCA
This sequence comes from Camelina sativa, assembly GCF_030686135.1. NCBI lineage: Eukaryota > Viridiplantae > Streptophyta > Magnoliopsida > Brassicales > Brassicaceae > Camelina > Camelina sativa. The sequence continues at coordinate 7,148,131 of NC_141883.1, forward strand.
GTGCGAACGCTTTAAGATGAGTAATGGCGAGACTGTACTCCGTGTTTGGCTTGTGAATGTGATTCTTTCCTCTTGTCGTCATTTGATGTGTGTTCAGTGGTGGTTTTGATTTTGATTTAAGGGTGGATTTGGGATTGGAATGAGGGCAAGAGCAGAGGGTGGATTGGGTTGTGGTGCAGGAGGTGGTGAGGGTGATGAAATCAGACTCAACAACGGAGAATCCCCAGAGGAGGGACTAGGCGATGTCGTGACGGTGGTGGACGACGATGAATGTTGTCGCGGAGAGTCGTTGAAACTCAGATTTGGTAAGGGGTTTGGACCATTGGGCCTTTGGGGAGGAGAGCTTAAGAAAATGTTCAAGTGGGCTGAGCCAGTGGGCCTTTCAAGGGTAGTTATATTTATGTGGGTTGTAGGGTGTAAATGGGCTTCGCCAGTGAGTCTTTGATTGATCAACAAAGAGGATGAACAAAGTCAATTAGAGGAAGAAGGCAATACCTGGGCTGTTGTCAAAAATTGTGGCTGAGCAGATGGGATCAGCAAGGGAACATAAACATCACGGTGAAAGACGACGTTGGGGGGCATTGTTGCAGTGGCGACATCCAAAGTGGGTAGAGAAGACGTAACCGGGATGGTAGTGATTGGGGCCGAATAGGCAGCAGTTTCGGTCAATGGCGATGAGGAGATCTGTGATTGACACAACGGAAAGGATAATTCATTGAACTGGGTGCATATGGGCGTAACCACGGATAACACTCACAACCAAAGATTCACAGCTTTTGATAATTGGGTGCGACACAAAAGAGCTTGGATTACGGATTCTACTGATCAAGAACTGCCGTGGGAATTCGATTAATGAGATAAATGATAGTTGCAAAAGCACATGGCCAATATGACTTTGGAAGAGCTGATTTGGAGAGAAGGGAAAAGCCTGTTTCAACTATGTGATGATGCTTTCTCTCCAATATACAATTGTGCTCAGGCGTGTGAGGCGACAATGTAAGATGTGAAATACCACAATGTAAGAGCGTAGCGCCATGTACTCACCACCATAGTCATAGTAGAGTGTTTGGATCGGAGTCTGAAAATGATTCTCGACAAGAGTTTTAAAGGTAATAAAAATGTCTTTGACTTGAGATTTCTGTTGAAGAGGGTAAAACCATGTGTATCAAGTGTAATGATCAACAAAGATTAAATAGTATTTGGAATTGTCAAACGCAGTGATAGGAGATGTCCTTACATCCATAAACACATATTGAAGCGGTTTGGTAGAGACAATAGATGTTAGAGCAAAAGAAAGTTTGTGAATTTTATTAATGTGGCATTCAGAACAAAAGAAATTTGTGGAAGAAGAAGCAACAAGAGGAAGAGAAAAGGTGGAAATAAGCTTATTTAAAATAGGTGGAGAGGGATGGCCAAGTCGAGAATGCCAGGGAGCTAGTGTTGTTTTTGAACTTGGAGAGGCAAAAAGAGCAGTAGCTTGGGAAGACGTGACTGGCCATTCATACAGTTCATTCTTGGTTCTGCCTTGAAGAAGCTTTGCCCCCGAATGAAGATCCTTCATCTGAAAAGGAGCCGGTGCAAATTCAACAATCACTTGGTTAGCATTACAGAGGTGGTAAACTGATATGAGATTTTTGTGTATATCAAGCACATAAATAACTTTGTGGAGCTGTACCAAGGTAAGGCCGAGCTTCGCTGGTTGGAGTTGTTATTGTTGGACTGCCATTGTGATTGAGAAGCGTTATTGTAGTTGCTTCTGTTGGTGTTGCGCGAAGAATTATTGGAGCGAGAAGGATGATTGTGGCGGTGAGTGACAATATTAGCAGTGACAGGGAGCGAAGGAGACACTGCTTTAGAAAGAAGCTTGGCCTCATGGTTAAGAAGGCACTCAAGAACATATGCAATGCAGGGAGCAACATATTTGCTGGCAACTTGATCGATGAAGGGGCAATATTATTCAGGCAAACCATCAAGAATCTGCTCAATCTTGTCATCATGTACCATAGGCGCTTCCAAACTAGCAAGAGTGTCAAACTTGGTTGTGAGATTGTGCATGTACTCATCAATGGTGTTGGCGAATTTGATCCTTCAGTTGGCGAATTTGATCCTGGCTACTTTTGGTCAAGACTTTAAGTTGATCGTTCAGTTGGCGAATTTTCCCACGACTTGGTTTAGCATAAATCTCGGCAAGGTAGCCCAGATCTCATCAGTAGTGGTAGTTTGAGAAAGTGTTTTCTGAACACTTAGAGAGATGGAACTAAGAAAAGCACTATAGAGTAACTGATCTTGACGCTGCCACAGAACAAAGGCTGGATTTGGAGTAGTAGCACTATTGGTGGTAATCTTCAAGGGAGGTTTCTCAACAGATCGATCAAGATGACCAATAAGGCCATAGCCAGCGACAAGAGATCACACCTGGAGCTTCCACATGAGATAGTTAGTATCCGTCAATTTGGTGACATTCGTCATGTTGACATGGAGGAGATGTTGGCTGTTGATAGGAATGGCGTCAGTCATTGGTGGTTGATTAGGGTTGCTGTTATCGGTAAACATGGCAACAGAAGATAAAAGATGAAAGATGTAGATTTTTTTATTTATTTAGGTGTTAGAATCGTGGATGTGATACCATGTAGAATGTGAAGCTTAATAATATTGATGGAGAGATTACAACTATATATATTGATATACTAGGAGGATGACTAGGGATTACTAATGTACATAAATACCCTTTTACACATATTATACATTCTCTACATTAACTCTCAAAATATGGATTACCTAATTTTTCATTTTGGATATTCACTTTCAGTTTCTTCTTTGTATTTATTTGGTAATGTGGTCAGTGGAACATTGATTTTGATCGGTTTCTATTCGGTTATGTGGGGAAAAGCAAAGGAGGAGAAGTCTAATATCGAAACTAATGTAGCTACATCGTCGAATTCAAAGAGAATTCCGCTTTTGATGAATTATGCCGCAGAGAAATAAGTCTAACATTGTAACATTTTGAAGTCGTATATAGAAACAATTCATTTTCAGGATTTCAAAGTCAAATAGCAAATGATTTTAATTAGTAGTTTAGCCTAATCTAATATTCCAAAGCATACTGGTATGATTATGATCGAAGAGTTTTCCTCGTAGAAATCATTGTTGAAAATTCAGGCAACAACCTATTTCCTTTTATGAACTCATTTTTGGAAATGCAGGTAACAACAATACTTGTATGATTAGGATCGTAGAGTTTAAGCTATGTTAGGCTCATGTTGTTTGAATCTGAAGTACTTCAAAAACCGACTCACATAGTATTTATGCACCCAAATAGTTTATTATTATTATTATTATTATTATTATTATTATTATTATTTATTTATTTATTTAATTATTTATTTATTTTGTCGGCCAACATTTCTATTATAAAAGTATAACTACATCGTTTGTTCATACATTAACAAACCCAAAAGATGACCAAAGGAGAATTCTTAACTCTAGCCTCCTTTGCTAGTGTATCAGCCATTACATTACTATTTCTACCAACAAATTTAAACTTATGGAGACTATTACTCAAAGCAAGTATATCCTCCAAATATCCTTGAACTTCTCCAACATCTTCGAGTAGACAATCTTGTTTTTGTGTCTTTTCAAAATAGGTATATATAACCTGTGAGTCTCCACAGAAGGTAAATGGTAGATAGTCAAGACGCTTGGTCTGGAGGAGAGCTTCCCTAAGCGCAATGGCTTCTGTTTCAAGAGCTGAGCTGGTGGGTTCGATTGATGAAGATCCCTTCAAGATGCATTTGCCTTGCTAGTTGTGCAGTGTCCATCCTATTCCACCATTGCTTTGATTGTTGAGCTATGATCCATCTGTATAACAATAAAATGAAGTGGTTTGATTTAAGTCCACACATTTAGTGGAAACATGATTCTTTTCTTTTTCCTTGCTTGCTTCTACAACCACTATTAGCCTCTTTCCATAGTTTGTGGTGCATGAGGGCTTTATTTATAATATCAGGAATTTCCCACCATTTGCTATTGTTAAGAAGATCATTGTGAGCTTTCCATATTCTCCAGCCAATGAACGGGAAAATGTAAATTTTTGGAGAACCCTCATTTTTAGAAGAAAGCAACCTATGAATGAAATCAACCAGAGAGCAGTTAGGATCAAACTGACCTGGATTAATATGAACTGGTGATAACTCTCATATTTCTCTTGCTATTCTGCACTGATAAAGAAGATGGTTAATAGATTCTTGAGCTTCACCACAAAGATTGCAATCTCTTGGAACCTTAATGCGTCTTGATGCTAGTGTCTCAGCAACTGAGAGAGCATTGTGGAGAGGTCTCCACTAAAAATATTTTATTTTCGGCAACAGAGAGGTCCATATTTTTTTAACCATTGGGTCAGCTTCTGAGTTTATTTTTGTGAGTTGGTGGTAACCTGATTTTACACTATAGTGGCCATTCTTTGTAAAGATCCAAGTTGGAGTGTCAGGTACCTGAGAGATGCGTGGTCTGATCTTCCATATGTAACTAATGTCTTCTGTATGTATTAACTCATGGAGTCTTTCTGAACTCCATTGCGATATGTTTGGTATCATGAGATCTGTCACTCTTGGAGAATTGAGGTCTTGTTGGTGTTGGTGTACCCTTCTGGCTAAGCGTGGAGGATTGTCAATCCAATGATCACACCATATCCTAACAGCATTAATGTCTCCTATTCTCCACTTTAATCCTTGCTTAATGAGTAGTATGCCTTGGCAAATGCTTCTCCAGGCGTGACTAGGGCGATGTCCTAAGTTTGCATCCATCAGTTGAGATTTAGAGAAGTACTTTGCTTAGAGGACTAGTGTAAGGAGATACTGTGGTTTTTGGAGCATTCTCCAAACCTGTTTCACCAACAAAGCAATATTAAACTGATGAAGGTATTTAAAACCCAATCCTCCATATTGCTTTAGCCTGGTCATCTTACTCCTCAACACCCAAGGTATTTTATGTTTGTCTTTTGCTCGAGACCACCAAAGCTTCCGTATTTGACCTGTAAGATGAGTGGTAATTTTTTAGGTAGCAAAAAACAGGACATTTTGTACGTAGGTAGCACAGTAGCAACAACGTTGATCAACACTTCTTTCCCTCCTGGTGACAGTAGCTTGGAATACCAACTATTTAGTTTATTCTGCAATCTCTGAGATATATAGGCAAACACATTACTTTTATCTCTTCCGATTGCGTTCGGTAGTCCCAAATATTTCCCAAAGCCTCCAATTTTGGTAATTCCAGTAGAGTTCATAATATTTTGTTGAGTATTTGGATGAACATTCTTACCAAAGAGGATAGCCGACTTCTGAAAATTGACGTGTGGACCTGATGCTGATGCGTAAGTTCTTAAAAGATCTATAACTTTCTGGCATTCCTCCTCACCAGCTTTACAAAAAAGAAGAGAATCATCAGCAAATATCATATGAGATATGGCGAGACCATTTCTGCTTGCCTTGAAGCCTTGTATATGCTTTGCTTTAACAACTTTAGATATAAGAGATGAGAGCCCTTCTGTACAAAATAAGTAAAGGTAAGGAGAAAGAGGGTCACCTTGTCTCAATCCTCTTTGTGGTATGATCTTCTTGGAAGGGGAGCTATTGATGAGCACTGAGTAGGATACTATTGTGTTACACTTCATTATTCAATGGCACCATTTATCTGCCAAAACCTAATCTTTTCAGGAGAGCTTCAATGTAACTCCATTCAACTTTATCAAAAGCTTTTGCTATATCTAGCTTCAATGCCATGAAAGGAGTTTTGATTTTGTTGGTACGCAAGGAATGCAGTAGCTTATGAGCAATAATGATTTAATCTGCCAAGTATAAAAGCGGATTGAAATTCAGATATCAATGCATGCAACCAGGGTTTGAGTCTATCTGCCAAGATATTAGAAATTAGCTTATATGCTACATTGCATAAGCTAATTGGTCTAAAATCCTTAACTTGCGTAGGTGATTCAACTTTGGGAATGCGGTAGATATGAGTGTGATTTAACAGTGGGTCTAGATAACCAATGTAAAAGAAGTGAGTAATAAATTTTATCACACCTGGTTTTATATCATTCCACTGATATTTGTAGAAGCCCGCATTCAATCCGTCAGGTCCTGGCGCTTTATCTACATTCATGCTGGATATGGCATTATATATTTCTTCCTTTGTGACCGACACAACAAGATTTTGATTCATCTCATCAGATACCCTTGGTTGGAGATATTAGAGGATGGTTTCAGTATGCTCACTGCCAGAAGAGGAGTATATATCAGTAAAATATGAGTTAATAACCTCTGAATCTCTTTATCTGTTTGGCGGATACTACCATCTGCATCTTGAATGGAGGTGATACGATTACGGCTTCTTCTTTGCTTTGTTTTCTCTTGAAAGAATCTGGTGTTCTTATCGCTTGCTTGCATCCATTGTACTTGAATTTTTGCGCACCAATATTCCTCCTCCATCCTATATTCATGTTGAAGCTTCAGCTTGCGCTCAATAATATAATTAAAATCAAGAGGATGAGAATCATACGCTTTTTGAAGGGTATATCGTAGGTGCTGGATCTTTTTATGCAAATTGAGGTTTTGTTCTGACTTCCACCGAAAAGGGCTATTTATACATCTCAATATCGCCTCATTGAATTGATGTGGTGGTAGTTGCTGACATTCCCGAGTCCATGTGCGTTGAATTATCTTGTGTACTTCTTGATTATTCCTCCATCTATTGTCATACCAAAATAGTTTGATGCCCTTCCATTTGTTGTCTTCTGTTTGAAGGTTCATTGGTTTGTGATCTGATCCCACCCACTCAAACAGTTTTACTATGGCTTTAGGGAATTTTTCTTTCCATTCTGTTGTAGCCACCACTCTGTCCAGCTTACACTTTACAGTACTGGTACTTCTGTTGCCTATCCAGGTGTATGGACCTCCATAGGTTTTTATTTCATGAAGACCAGAAGCGTTCAACATTCTCTTGAAATTAACAAATTGCCATTCTGGCTTTGTTGGCCCTCCAAGTTTTTTTGAATTATTCTCAATCTAATTAAAGTCACCTAATACCACCCGAAGCTTGTTTTGATAGATGCCATTTGTAACCATAGTCTCCATAGTATTCCATAGTAGTTGTCTTGGTTTTCTTTCAGGGTTTCCGTAAACATACGTCAAAAAAAGGAAGTTGGCCCATATGTAATATACTTATCCGTATAGTAAAGTGTTGGTGATGAGAAAAAATAACACTTTACCGTATTCCACCAAAATATAGCTAATCCTCCACTAAGACCATTAGGAGAGACCAAAAATTGATGAGGAAACTGGAGATCTTTACCGAGCTGCTGTACATATGCGTCTTGGTTCTTAGTTTCCATAAAGAACAGGATATCAACTCTATACTTTCTTTTGATATCCTTAAGGTATGGAATTGTCAGGGAGTTTCTCAAACCCTGTCAATTCTAGTGTAGTATCCTCATAGTGGAGATGGTAGCTTCGGGGTTACCACCTCCCCTGAAGATTTTCCTATAAACTGATCAGCAAGTTTTCTTTTAGAAGAGGAAGCTCCTTCGTCTTCAGTTGCTGGAGCAGACTTACGATTAGTTCATCTCTCACTTGTTTCAAAAGGAGTTGAAACCAAATCTCAAATCACTAATGGTTTGTTTTGAGTCAACTATGGGGTTTCTAGCGTTATAAAATCCATAAGATCTCCTTGATTCTCCAAATGTTAGGACTCCTTAGTGGTATCATTGTTGGATTTTGAATTTGCTGCATCTCCTGTAGCATCTTCTGATGTGTCTGGAAGGAGGGTTATACTCCATTTCCTGAGTTTGAGCTGAGCAGGTTGCAGCGAGATGGGAGAGGCTGCCACATGTAGAACATAATTTTCTAAGCTTACCAAAAGTAAAGCGTATGAGGATGGGCTCTCTCTGGTCTTCAAAGCGAAAGAAGCGGGTGAAAATTATTCTGCTGTTTGCATCTATTTTAATACGCACCATGACTTCTCCTGCTTGATTAATATTTTGTTCTTGGATGACAACCTCTTCTACTCGCCCTAAGACTTCCCCAATTTCAGTAATGGCTCGATTGTTTCGAGAATCATCTGGTATGTTATGAATTTTGACCCAGAACTTGATAACTCAAAGATAATCTGGATAGTGTCTTTTAGTCCACTTATCAACTATAACCAGCCAGTCTTTATACGTCCTTCATAAATTGTATTAAGATGATGAGCTTGCCTGAAGAAGAATTGAACTGTTCCATACTCGTTGATGCGACTGTTGATTCTTCCATCAAGCTTCCAGATTTTCGACATCATGAACTTAATTCCAGCTGGATTCTGCGAGGGGTGGATGCCTTTAACTACGAGACTGAGCGTGTGTTCCAGCATCAAGAAGTTTAAGGATTTCTTACTTTACTACCTATTTTAGGTTAGGGTTCAGTCTTCTTTGGGGTTCAATACTAGCATAAGATTCATTTTCAAGATTGATTCTATGCATGCAAAGGCTAGGCAAAATACCTTTGATATCATCTAATATATACCCTATAACCTTTTTATACTTCTTAAGTTCAGTTACTGGCAACTCCAATTCATCATCACTCAACCTAACATTCACTATGACAGGATAAGTAGAATTGGTTCCCAGAAAAACATACTTGAGTCCGAAACGGAGAGTTTTTAGTTCTACCTTTGGAGCTTTTAATTCCGACCAGTCGTCAGCGTGGGAGTCTGGTATGATCACGGTCAAGTGGCAGGGGTGTGACTCAATCTAGGTGTCGACGTTGATCGAGTGAGATGACTGTGACTCGAGTCAGGTCTTGACGTCAGTTGAGTGGGAGATCTCACGTTCTGATGTTTCTGCCTCAACTGCACATACCTCTCCTCCTATCTTAGGCAATTCCTCAAACTCTTCTGGTCCATCCGTTTCTCTATGGGAGTCAAGCAAATGCTTGTAACAACTAGTCTCCTCATGCAGGAACCCTTCTTCCCCATCCTTGGTTAAAACGGTTTTGAGATAGTCCTCCTCAGCTAATTCTTCCAACAACTCATCAGCCAACTGATCCATCTCTTCAATATAGAAGACTTGTCCTCCTATTATTGGTTTCTTCAAGGTATCCTTGATGTCAAACTTCATAGTGAAGTCGTCGCCCAGATTAAGATCAATCTTACCATTTCTGACATCAATGATGGCTCCAGCCGTCGTCAGGAATGGTCTTCCTAATATCAGAGGATCTTTTGGTTCTTCATCCATCTCCAAAACTACAAAGTCGGTTGGCACTTCCACGTCTCTAATCCTAACAGGTAAGTCTTCTAACATACCATGTGGAAGTCTCACTGATCTATCTACAAGGATGAGGGGTATGTTGCAACCTTTAAACCTTGTAAAACCCAACCGCTTAGCCACAGAGAGTGGCATAAGATTAACTGAAGCGCCAAGATCACATAGACACCTATCAAAACACATATGTCCAAGGGAGCAAAGTAGAGTGAATGATCCAAGATCTTTGACCTTCTTGGGTACAATCTTCTTCTGAATGATTGCACTGCACTCAAGACTTAGTACCACCATGCCTTGAACGTTTTTTGATCTCTCCATCACTAAGTCCTTGAGGAATTTCTGGTAGTGAGGAACAAGTGCGAATGCATCCAACAATGACATCCTCAACTCAATCTCCTTGACTTGTTTTTCGAACAGAGCTTTATACTTCTCAGTAAGCTGCTTCTTAAACCTCACTGGAAATGGTAGAGGAGGCTTGTATGGTGGAGGAATGAACCTCGCAGGTTTGTCATCGGAAACAGCAGGTTCCTTAACAGCTTCAGGTTCGGACTGCTTCACTGGTTCAATCGGGTCCTTTACTGCTTCGACTGGATCCTCCATATGAGCTTTATCTTAAACAAAATATTCTCCATCTAATTCCTCACTGTCCTCAGTGACATCTGGAACTCCTTGCTTGGGAGGCAATGTTTTTCCACTTCTCAGCATGATTGCATTAGCAAACTCCTTAGGGTTCTGAACAGACTTTTCTGGGAGTTGGCCAGGCTTGGGTGCAGAAGTAGAAGTAGATGTGCCTTTCATATATCTCATCTTTGAGTTAAGAGCTTCAAATTTGACATTCAGATCATTGTAGGAACTTTCCATTCGTTGACTGAGTTCAGCAAACTTCTTGGCAGTATCTAGAGAACCACTAGCTTGACCCTGAAGAAGTTGTTGCATCATTTGCTTCATTTCTTGATCAGGAGCTTGAGTAGGCGGAACCAGCTGAGGGTGAAATCCCGGTGGTGGTTCTGAGGGAGCCTGATAACATTGCTGGAACTGTTGTTTAGGCACAAATCCTTGATTGTAAGGCATAAAAGGTTTTTGTTGACCTTGTTGTTGCTGCTGAGGAGGGTACACTTGGTCCTGTTGATTTGCAACGTTGGTGCTCTGGTAATACAAATTGGGGTTCGTCTAATAGGGGTTGTAGCCCTTGTTGTATCCACCTTGGTTATGGACGTAGCTGATTTCTTCAGACTGCTCACCCTCCCCATCCTGAACTTTAAAAGGGTCATCCTCAGATACGAAGTGGACAGTCTTCTGCTGACTTAGCTAGAGGAGATCAAGCTTGTCGTTGACATTCTTGAGATCCTTCTTGTACTTCTCCTTAGAGCCAGCATCACCTCTAACTCTGCGATCATAATCATCATTGTAGTTGCCATCAGACTGTGCGATCATAACCGTCATTGTAGTTGCCATCAGACTGTGCGAGATTTTCAACGAGTTGCCAACCTTCATCTACGTCTTTGTTCAGGAAGTTGCCATTTAAAGCAGTGTCAAGCAGCTTCTGTATCTTTGGAAGTACACCACGGTAGAGAGTGCTCAACAGTGACTCGTTGCTGAATCCATGGTGTGGGCATTGGCTATGGTAACTCGTGAAATGCTGCCAGGCTTCGCAGAATGATCCAAGTTCTTCTGAGTGAAGCTAAAGATGTCATTCCTGAGACGTGCTGTTCTAGAGTTGGAGAAGAACTTGGCTAAGAAGGCTTTCTTGTAGTCGTCCCAAGTGGTGATGGATCCTCTGGGAATGTTTTTCTCCTATTGATAAGCTTTGTATCCCAAGGAGAATGGGAAGAGTCACAACTTGTAACCATCCTCACTCACTCCATTGATCTTGGTGAGACTGCACAGACGGTCAAACTCGTCTAAGTGATCGAGTGGATCCTCCATAGGCAACCCTTGAAACTTGTTCCCTTGGATCATGGAGATCAGACCACTTTTGATTTTGAAGTTGTTGTTCTGCACAGCTAGAGGGATGATTCCAACACGCTGAGTATGAGTGTTCGGTGCATCTCCAGCGCCAATGTGTCGCTGTCTCGGATTGGGTCCATTAGGTTGTTCCATAGTGACTAGTGCAGGATGATCAGTGAGAAGACGAGCTTGTCGTGGTCTTTGTAACTGGTTGATGTCGTCAATAGCAGGAAGGATTCTGATGCCCTCTTGATCTGGTGTGCATGCAAGGTTGCAATCAACATGTACCTTAGATGCAAAACAAACAAGCAGACAATTAAAACAAGTCAGTACTCAGAATGATAAGTGTAACAGAACTTAATCTTGCAAAACTTGAAATCTCAAATGTAGCAAAACAATCCCAAATGGCAACGACGCCAAATTGATCAGACTGCAAAACGGAAATGAGCTTCAAAACTAGAAACGAGAATGCATGACAAGAAGTAAACATGAGTAAAAGCAGAAACGAGTCTAAGCGTGAACCGAAACAGTCTCAGGAATGCAATAAAAATCAGAAAGATAGGAGTCCTAAGAATAGGAGTAATTGATATCAGTGAAGTCTCCTAGTCTATAGAGTGTTTAACATGCCACAAGTAAACTATCTCTAGACAATGAACATCACGACTTAGCTAATCCAATATCTTGACATAAGCTACTCAGACTCAACCACTTCCAAACCTAGCTCTCGCTGGAGAAACATGATCAAGCAGACATGACAAACAAGTTCATTCATGTCAACAAACATCCTAGACAACTAATCTCTTAGGCTAGGAATATAAGTCTCTGGCACTAGTTGGTCAGACATTTCATCAAACACCTTTTGGGCGTGGAAATGTCTAAGACCTAGTTCCAATTGATCAGAGAGAAACTAGTATTTCTAACTCTAGTTCAGAAGGAAATCACACGAATCTAAACTTAAACACCCTACATACTAATATCCTCCACCTAATCTATCCTATCCTCAAGAACTATCACACTACTCGGATCTAGAAATCATCATCAAGGATACAATCTCAGAAAACATTGAATCAAGCAGCATCAGATAAATAAAAATGAGATTAACAACTTTATAGAAGATATCAAATGCAAAAACTAAATAAGTTCAAAGATCTCTAGATTACAAAATCTCAAAACGTTTTAGGTGGCTTGGTAAACTTTTAAGAAAATGAGATGTCTCGGATAAAGACTTAACAAAATGTATTAATAGTAAAACATGGAAAACCCTAAAACATAAAACGACAAGATAGAAGGTTGGTTCGAGAATCGGGTTGGACGCGTCTTCAGAACAAAACCAGGACATCGGTTTAAGAGAATCGATTGAGTCCCGTCGTGAGAGTGTCGATCGAGTCGGAGTCTAGGACGTTTGATGGAGTGACAGCTTGAAAACGTCGATCGAGTGGCAGCTTGAAAACGTCGATCGAGTAGCAGTTTCAAAAGTTTCGTCTGGGAGCTGCTGATCGAGTCGCGTCTTGAGGGTGCTCAATAGCCATATTGGGACATCTTGGTCGAGTCGCTGCTAACATGTCCGATCGAGTGGGAGCTCTCCTTTGCGTGCAGGTCGTGTCAGAATTCAGAACGTACATGCATCCACTAAAACGGTGATAACTCATTAACCACGCTTCCGATTGGCTTGAAATAAACGGCATTGGAAAAATGACTCAATTCTCTACAACTTTGATGAATACATGAAAAGCTTAATCCCAAATTAAAAGCTTCACTTGACTCGATCAAAGACGTGGAAGGTTGGGTCGCTGGGTAGTGTAGATTGAGTCGCTGGACTGCCTTCCTGCTCCCTGTTTGCTTTTGATGATTTGGACATCTCCTAAAACATCTGAAACAACTCCAATATACAAGATGCATGAAAGACAAATTCAAAGACTACCTTGATATACATATTATACAAAAGAGACTATAAACAATGCAAAACAATGAGTTAAGAGAACAAAATGAATAACAAATGCATAATGAAAAAATGTAAAATATATACATATCACCCATCAATGCGTTGAAAATGGTGTTTTAATTACCTGTGATTATGTCAGAGCTCACCACCGACGTGTGTGCCCAACCACCAATCGTGCCTCAGCCGGCCATTGTTATTGTTCATCCTATCTAAGGCATCAAACATATGGATTAGAGTTGCCATTGTTATATCCATTATGGGCCAGACCCAAGATTCTTTTATTTTTAAATGGACTAGCATATATTTTGAGATTAAAGCCTTTTTTACCTATCAGATTATTATCATTTGGGGTGTCCATCAATTTTTGGTTATGTACTTTTATTAACCCAATAAGAAATTTAGCTTTAAGGCCCAACTTAAAAATCCAGTTCTGGACTGTGTTGCTAATTTTTCCTTAGTGGAGAGTATTTTCCTCTTATACTTAAAAAAGAGAGACTTTTATATCCTTCGAATAAGGAAAATATCATCGTGGTTACGCTGGAGAAGTCTATTTCAGCCTGGTACCTTCGGGAACGTCTGGCTATCACAGCGTTGGTGGAGTTTGTGGTCCTTTCCCGTCTCCAGTCTCTCGTTTTCATGGTTGTGTTATGGACGTAGCTACTCAGTAACTACTTGGTATAGATCTTTTTATGTGTTACGGCAAGGTGGTTATATCTTGGATCTTTTCTCAGGCACTCGACTTTTGGGAATTCATTCCCACCCTACATGATGTCTCCCTTTTCAGGAAGCTGATGATTCGTCATTAGTGCGGGTTATGTTTTTTTAAAATCCTTTGGAATTTCTGTATTCCAATGTGGTATTTGTCGTTTTGCAACCGGCAATTCGTTCTAGGACTGCTTCTCGCCATCTTATGTGGACTATCGGCTTTGTGGTTCACCCTATCTATGAGGCTTTTATGCTCTTATATCTTCTTAGCATTAGTTTATGTTGTTGTACTTTTTGTTTGTATCCTTATTATCATGTTGGGATGGTGTGGTTAATTAGGAACCCATTATTCTTTGCTTTGTTATCTTTCCATGTAAGTGTGTTGACCGGTGTAAAGACTCTACTTAGAGGGGAGTTCTTGTCACTAACTTAATAAAATAAAAAAAATAAAAAAACACGAAAAGAAAGAAAAAGAACAAAGGTTTGAACAAAGGTTTACATAAAGAACATGCATTTTGTTCCACGTTGTATTTTAATTTCCGATCAATAGGGACTATAGGAGGATACTACATTGAAAGAGAAGAGAGGGTACCATTCGCTCATTGAAAGGAATCTAATTCTTTAGAATGCAGTCCACTAGCTAAACCCGTATCAGTCTCTAGTGGTCCTTCCATCATAGATTCAAGAAGTGGCAGTGGACCACACTATCATCCGATCTCAATAATTATGTTTTGTCCCTGCTCCCTTGGCATCTAATTTTTATGGACGGTTTCCAACATATATAATCTGTTTTTTTTTTTTTTTTTTTTGCCCCTTTTGTTGAAGTTTTGTTGGAAAATTTTGTTTGTCCCACTCTCGCCTAAAAGCCGGGCCTGCACACTATATACGCCATTTATTTTGCTAACTAGCAACATAAACAAGCAAACAAAGGGATAACAAAAGACTCACATTTCAACACCAAACCTTTCTACCATATCAAAAAATGGCCGGAACAGCAAGCCACTGGCGGAGAGAGGCCGTGTTTTTGACGACAATGCTGGCGATAGAAACCACTGGCATCGGATTAAGTACACTGTTTAAAGTAGCAACTGCAAAGGGACTCAACATTTACCCTTTCATCGGCTATTCTTATATTCTTGCTTCGCTTCTCCTTCTTCCTTCTCTATTTTTCACCAACAGGTTTCTTCTAATGACCTTAATCTTTATCTAAGACCATTTATAAACGTTCTTTAAAAAAAATATGTATGCATATTTCTTGTTTCTGCCTTCTTTTTTTACAGGTCAAGAACACTTCCTCCACTAAGTCTCTCAATACTCTGTAAGATTGGACTTCAGGGATTTCTAGGGTAATTTCCAAACATTCCTTCTTCCAGTACGTAATATGAAATTATCATTATTATAGTGTTGCTAATATATGAATTTTGGCTGAAAAAATATACAAAAAAAGATCAATAAATGTGATTACAGGATACGTAGGCATCAAATACAGCAGCCCAACCTTAGCTTCCGCCATGGGCAATATCAGTCCTGCTCTTACCTTCATCCTCGCCGTTATCTTCAGGTTTGCAATTTTTTTTTTTTTTTTTTTTTTTTTTTTTTCAGATTTCAGATTAACGCAGATTTATTCTGACATTTAAGATAAAAAAATCATTTTAGTTGGACCGCTTAAGATAAGAAAACTCTTATCGATAACACAAAAATAAGTTTTATTTATAAATTAGCACGTAATCTCTAAAATTCAAAAAATAACACTGTTTTAAAATTAAATGCTAAACTTTAGATACTAAAACATTTTCTTTAGAAACTATACCCTGACGTAAAATAGATGACAAAAATTTTTAAAACTAATTTCTAAAAATACATTTAAAATATTACAATTATATCAATTGGTGCTTTTTTGTAAATTTGTGGAGTTTTTTATATATAATTGTCTATAAAACTTGTTTTAATGTTATTTTAAGATAATTCTTTTTAAGATATACTAATAGTAATATCCATCGCGTTTATATGTGAAATGACCGCACCCGAATTCTTAATCTTCGTAAATGACACACATGAAACCATCTCAATGAAACCCCATTATTCCGACGAGACAACCGGCTTAGAAATCGGTTCTTACAAAAACTTACTCAATTGGATTGTTACAAGCAGAACAAACAAGTGTTCAAGCTAAGTCCAACTAACCCATACTTCACATTCAAACACAGTCATACGAAGGTACTTCGGTTCTACAAGCACCTTACATTCGTAGACTTGGATCACCCCTATCAGACTCTTTCGACGTCTGACCGGACAAGCCACTTGTCTCTACTTCTTGGAACAAGCTTCACTCACTCATGTATCTCAAACACCACCTCATCTTGATACATAGTCGCACCACAAACCACTCCAACGTGACAAAGTAACAAGAGAGATGGGCTGGAATAGTCCTTTCAATTCTAGTCACAGACTCTGCCTCACCAACGATCTGCTTTCGACCCACACTGGCCATACCACAATCCAATAACCACGATTACGGTTCACCCATAAGACTTGCACCCAACCTCTTAAGCATCCTCGATAACTCTTGCCGGAAAGCAAGCTAACATAACACACTCTCCAAGAGCTAGACGTTGGTGTCGAGCGACACCTCCACCTTGTGTCGAGCGACACCTCCACTTGTGTCGGTAGACACCCCCCACTAGGCATCACCAACCTTCGCTCTGGTGTCGATCATCACCTCTACTCTACCTGGTATTGATAATCACAAATCAGGAACAACTCACGAACAACACATATAGTGTCAATCGACATCCTCGTGGTGTCGGTCGATGCCCTCGGCTTCACCTCTGTCATTTTTCCCTTGAAATACCCTAACTCCAACTTTTCACGTACGACCAAACACACAACAACTTGCTGGTGTCGATCAACACCACCTTGTGTTGCTCGAAACCCCTACCTTGCAAAAAAAATGTCCATACCAAACCACAATATTAACACTAGATTAATTAAAAAATTAACCATTCAATTGACAAACCCACCGTCGGATTTGGAGCATGTATCACCACAAAGCTCCTGACCAAATTTCAGACAAAGCGGACTTCGTTTCATCCTCAAAATGTTGCCCCGGAATAGTCATCCCATACTAGTCCGCGCAGTCCGTCTGCAGCTGCTGGTGTCGAACTACAGCAAGCGTACAACCACGACCTAGGCTCCTCCTTCAGCCCCTCTTGGCCCCAAAACTCTAATCATTTACCACCATCGATTCTCATATTGATTATGGACCAAAACAACACACTCACATGGACAAGATGCTACTGTGAGTCTCCACACTCTCCCACTCACCGATCCAAACGTCGAGACACCACGTTAACACCATCCCTCTTGTCTTTCTCTCTCTCTCTCTCTCCCGTGAGCCTCCTTCTCCATCGTCCAACACCAGGAGGCCGAGCCTGCTCTGCATATGTCCCCAAGCGCAGACGACACTGCTCCCTTCTCTTCTCCACTCATGTCCCACCCCTAATCCACTATTTTCTTTTCTCTTTCTCTCTAAGACAGAAATCGACAGGGGAAGAAAACCCCAAAAACAGTGAGGGTCTCTCATTTTATAAAGAAAGTTTAGGATTTCTCTAAAAAATTTAAACCGCACAAAACCAAGAACAAACCATACCAACTAACTCGAAACTTTGCTAGTTTCGACTGACACCTTTTGGTGTCGCTCGACACCGAACACACAAATCGTTTCTAGGTTACAGGTGTTACATTATGATATAAAAATTAACTCATTTGATCAAGTACATGTCTATTAAAAAAGGACTATTAAAAAATAATACAAAAATAAATTTTTTCTAAATATAGTAAATTATTTATTATGTTTTTAAAATAGCACCATGTTTCAAACTTAAACATTCAAAATTAAATCCTAATCTCTAAACACTACCATCTAAAAAGACCTTATACGTAAAATAAGCAACTCAAACCTAAAATATATATTTAAAATTTAAAAAATATTTATAAAAAATAAATTTCAAATATTGTTTTGGTGAAAAATAAAGTTTAAATATTATAATTACAATTCTATCAATTAGTGTTATTTTTGAAAATTTTCGGAGTGTGCATGTGCTATAATTTTCCTTAAACTTTGTTTTAATTTTATTAGTACTATTTTAGAGTATATATTTTATACAAGTTACATAAGTAATAAATCATAAATGACACATCACGTATACCTAAGATGAATAAAACTTGATATGCTCAAATTTACCCTAGAGCTACTCTCTCAAATTAAGAGGTCACTGTAACATTTAGGGGTCGAATTCCACATAGACTCAAGATCAAACACAATAATTTATAGAGTTTTGTTATTACGCTAAACAAGATGATTTAAATTAAAAAGCAATGCAAAATATTAAATAAAACTGTTTTAAATTCAGAAGATCAAAAAGCTAGATCCAGAGAATTTCTCAGGAAATTACAAAATATTAAATCAATAAATAAATAGGATTCAAGCAATTAAGATCAGATCTAGAACTCTAAACTCTTATGTAAAATAAATCAGTTCTCACTGCAAATATTATCTAAATTTAAAACCAGAAAATCCAAATCTCTTTGTAAAATTCTAGGTTAAAAATCAGCTTTGAAAACAGATTTAGATTGTTCACAAAATTACTAAATCAAATCTCTTTGCAAGAAGTAATTTTGCTCATCAAAAGGTTTTATGAGGAAATCAATTATATTCTCATATCAAGATGACTAATCAAAGATCTAGCATTAAGAACAACCTAAGATGAAGATCTAGAAAGATAAAGAATCCTAAATAAACAGATCTAACAATTCATAAAATCCCTGTGAAAAACCCTGAACCTAACAAGCAAACTACTCAGACATATTCAATGAATAACAAAACATGATTCTGAATAATAAACAATTGAAATTTAAAGAGTAAAGAGGGAGTTCAAGAATTCTTCTCTCAAAGCAGTTCAGTTCTCTCTCCCAAAAGCTCTCAAAATCTCACAGGGTTGCAGAAAATAAAACTTGCTAGAATAAAATTTAGGGGTTTATAAAACCTAAAAATACTATTTATATGCCCTAAAACACGTCAAAGACTTGTGTTGCAAATATGGAAAATTTCGGGCAACTTTGTAAAACTTCCAAATTTGTGATTCTTCATCGGCTGAATAGGGTGTCGACCGATGCTCCTAAGTGGTGTCGATCGATGCCCTTGTTTTGATCCGAGTCCAAATTGATTCTTTGAGATTTATGCTCCAAAATGATACAAATTGCTCCACTTTGCTTATTCTGTGCCAAAGTCCTAGAAAACCTGCAAAGACTCAAAAACATTCTAGAAAACAAATCAAAAGACTCTACAACACTCCTTATATCATGATTAAAAACCACAAAAACTATGATATATCAAAACTGCATAAAACTCTTATTTGATACATTATATGTTTTCGTAAAAAAGCAGTTATTTATGAGAAAAGTTTCGTATCCGTATAGTTAAATTTTTAATCAATAAAATGGTTGAAGATTGCTTTGACTTACTACAAAATTTGTTTCAAGTAGTGAGGTTTTGCATTGCGATGTAATGACACATGATTCTTTTTGCTAACAACTTTATATTAAAATATCGGATCAAATGAGGTAATTCGAGAAATTATATAGTATTTTAAATTTGTTATATTTGGTGTTGCACGTAGAGGTGTTTAAGTAGTTGGGTAAATAATCTACATAATGATTTTGGTAATTGTGTTTTTATTTTTATTTTTATTTCTTTCTACAATATATACATGTATTTAGGTTCGGCATCTCAAATGATATGAAGATAAGTTGGTTACTACTTCACGAGTGCATAATCTTGTGTTCCAAATCTAACATTGCCTAATGCCCAAACTGTTTATAATCATCGATTGTAAACCTAAACTGTTTTCATTTTTAAATATTTACATTCTTAAAAAATCTAACATTGCCGTCTGCATGAATATAATAAATGTGTATTAACATTTTTAATAAAATATTTACATTCTCAAATCATTTACTTTGGAATAAAACGTAATCAATAACAATAAATGTCAATTTTTTTGAATAAAGGATGGAAAAAATATCATTTAAAGAAAAGAGCTGTGTAGCAAAAGTGATAGGGACGATCTTGTCAGTGATGGGCGCGCTTGTGGTGATTTTCTACCACGGTCCACGTATTTTTGTTGCATCTTCTCCGCCGTATGTAAACTTCCGTCAGCTTTCTCCACCGTTGTTTTCGTCTTCAAACTCTGATTGGCTCATCGGAGGAGCTGTTTTAACCATACAAGTCATCTTCGTTTCTGTTTGTTACATTCTACAGGTACCACATTTTAATACCTATCTATATATAGTATAAATAATTTCTAAATTTGTGCTGTAATCGAAATCAATAAGAGAGAGGGAACAACTTATAAAAGATGTCGGCTTCATTCTTATCTAGTGTTTGGTTGACAAAATAAAGAAAAATAATAATAAGAAAGAGTTTAGTCGTTAAAGAATGAGGTTTAATCATATAGAGAATTGATATCATTCCACTGATTTTTCTATGTAACTATTTTGGACAGGCACACATAATGAGTGAATATCCAGCAGCATTCACAGTCTCCTTTCTTTACACTATATGTGTTTCAGTCATTACCACAACGATTGGACTAGTAGTCGAAAGGAACAATCCAAGCGTTTGGATCCTTCAATTCGATATTACTTTGATCACAATTGTAGCTGTGGTATGTTATATACATTTTCGATTTTTTTTATAAACAAAAAAAAGAAAAAAAAAAAATCAAAATGCTTTCTTTTGCATTTTAACATAGTCTTATTTATAAAATATTTCAGGCAACAATAACTTCGGTATCCTATGTGATTCATTCATGGATAATACGATACAAAGGACCTGTGTACCTTGCCATATTTAAACCTTTGTCTATTCTAATAGCAGTGGTTATGGGCATGATTTTTCTCAACGATTCTCTCTATCTTGGATGGTATATGAATCATTAGTCTTCATACACATTATCTATTAGAAAGAACATCTACTCATCTTTGATTTTTTGTTTCATATTATAGTTTGCTTGGAGGAATTTTGATAACGACAGGCTTTTACGCTGTGATGTGGGGCAAAGCAAACGAAGAGAAGGATCAGTTGTTATCATCTTTAGAAAAAGAGAAAATCCCTCTTCTACTGAACCGCAAGAACGACCAAGTTTAAAACAAGTCATATGTTTGTTGGTATGTAGAAGGATCTACAAGATCCATAAGATAATATGAAGATATTGTAATGTTTATTTTATAGATACATAGCCGGCGAAGGACACATGCGCGGCCGTTGAATATATGTTTGTGAAAAGTTTGTTTGTCCTAATGGTAAAAACAGTGTATAAATGACACAACACTAAGTTTCTTCTCTTTCCATGTTTTTTTTCTTTAGAAAATTTATAATAAACATAAAAAGAGTTTTCAGCTTAAGGCTATAATTCTCTGGGCCAGCTCTGTATAGATATATAAAGATTTAATTCTATCTTAGTTTAGAAAACCATTTTACTATATAAACTTATGTAACTTAAAGCTTATGAGAGTCAATATATAATACTTGCAATTCTAAACAGTCATCAATCTCTACATTGTATCAGAACATGTTTGTTCCCGATTTCTATTATTTTGTTTAAAGTATTGAGCTTTCTTTTATTTTATGTTAAGGTAAGTGCTTCCACAAGTACTTAATCATGAATCTCTGAGACCTAATTTTTTTTGCTTGTCGTTGACAACAATGACATCGACCGGCGATAGCATTTGTTGTTTGTTTGCTTGTTGATGCGAGTTGACATGATGATGTATTGTTGCGAGTGATTGATCTTTATATTTTTGTTAAAAATTTGAATTTTTAAAATCTTTAAGTTTCTGTTTATAAATTTTAAATTTAATAATATCTACACATCAATAACAAAAGATATTTAAAATATATTAAGAATCTACTATGAAATACCTAATAAAAAAAATACAATTAATTAAATTTGAAGTTTTTTTATATCTGAGTCTATAGTCGCTACTTTTAGTTGCTCAATGAGCAATGATTGCTCGAGTTTTTACCCGATACACTTAACCGCAAGACAATATATGCTCCAATGGTACACTAAAGATTTGCGAGACTTGTAAATAGCTAAAGCGAATAAATGTTTGTTTTTTCGGTTTCAGAAATTGTAAATAAAAATGTAATAAATAAAACGATTTAACCTATGGGATTAAAACATTGGACTATAGGATATTTCAGAGATCAATGATCAATGGGGAAATGAAACAAGGAATTCAATAGTTAAGAACCGTTATAGAACATGAACACAAGATTTGACTAACCCTCTTTCAAAGTATTAATCACTAAACTTGACTACTCAATTATTAAACTTTCATTTGTAATCTTCTAATCAAATTTGCATTATCAAACAAGTTCATTAAGTTCACAATATCCCCTAACATCAACTTTCGCAGGTTAGAGAAATATTGTTCAATTCATATTGGTTCATGCATTCTATTGAACACTTGTGATGCATAAAAAAACCTAGAATCTAGAACAAGGTGATCAGTCCTATTCTAGCATTAATAGCATATGAATCAAAGAACCACAAAGAAAACAGAATTCCCAAGCAACAATTAAACCATTAGATCATTTGATCCCCTACTTAGAACCCTAAAACCCAATTAGGTGACTACTCACACATATTGAAAGCAACAACACAGAGAGATGAAGAAGACATAATTAAATTGATGAAATAAAGTGAGGAAAGATTTTAGAAATCTTCTCCAAATTGTCAAAGATGATGAATCTCTAATCTCTAAAAAATAGCTTACAAAAGTCTCAAGGTGCAGAAAAACTCAGAAAAAATAGCATGCGTTGCTAATTAGGTCCTCGGGGTATTTCTACCCTTATTAAAATAAAAAGAAATAAAATAAAAGTAAAAATATAAAAATTCAGGAAAAGGAAATAAGTGTCTAGAACCCAGAAAGACAGCAGACAACACTAGACTTCTCCAGACTTCAACAGATTTGTCTACAGACTTCACCAGACTTGTTTACAAACTTCACCGGACTTCTTCAGAATTCTCTAGACTTCAGCAGACTTGTCGATAAACTTCACAAGACTCCTCCAGACTTGTCTCCAGACTTGTCTATATACTTCACTAGACTTCCCAGACTTGTCAATAGACTTCACTAGACTTCTCTAGACTTCATGATTCAGTTCAACTTGAAGATGTCCAAAAGTCACTCCCTGCTTCTTTATTTCTGTTAAGCTTGAATCCAACCAAAAGACTCCAAATCTAGCACATCGTCTCCACACCTAATCACAACTCAAGAAAAGACCAAAAAGACACAAAAGACGGACAAAGATGCGGCAAATGACTCAAAACAAATACTAACCATTAGTAAACTGAATTTTCTGGTTCATGCTTTCTCCTTTCCCATTTATGTCCTTTTTTGTTATCTTTTTTTTCATAATGAGGGACTGGAACTGGTTCTCGTCTTACAAAGACTGCATCAAAAGAACTGATCATGAAAGTTCAATACATGCTTATGAACATAACTACCCAACCACAACTCAATATCAACCTCCCAAATAAACTACAACCACAATCCTAACTAGAGGAAAGCTATGTCGGTCTGTATACTCCGTAGTTTTTGCATATGAACGCACATGATGATGATGACATAAGAATGCAAGTGGTATGAAGCATGTATAGGGTTAAAGGTGTGGTAATAGACTAAAAATAAATCTAGCCATTCAGAGTTTACAAAGAGAGGTAAAAATAATGTGGATTAAACTCTGAATGTATGATCCATTACATGATTACCAATCCCCTAAGTGAGATATAATAAGTCCATATTAAGTCCAAATAAGCATGGTCAAGCTTAAATCATCCAAATTTCAAAGTGACAAAATTATAAGAAGTGATCAAGTCATGCTTTTTTTTTTCTAAACTTCCAAGTCATCCTTAAACAATGCTAAATGGTCTCAAGGTAATGAATCAAGGATGGTGCAATTCCCTAAGTAAAGCTCATAGTTCTCAACCAGCATTTTGACTCAATAAAACACGCTTTTGACTCGATAAAAAAAATTGACTGACTCAAAAGAAAGCAACAAAAGAAAACAACCAAAGCAAACAAGATTAGTAGACATATGACACCTTCTCCAGACTCGCTTCACACCGTCTCGGTGTGAAAACAAATCTAAAAAAAGAGGTCAAACAGACTCAAAAGAAATTTAAAAGAAAAATAATTAGTAAAAGAGAGAAATACTTGGTGGGTTGCCTCCCACAAAGCGCTTGCTTCATGTTACTAGCTTGACCAGATTCTTGTGAAATAATGGGTGTGAGCACGAGGACTTGCTCCAAAACAAGGTCCCCAGTCATTCATCTTCAGCTTCAGAACTCTACTCATAACCCCTTTCTCAGTTTTTCGACCTTTTCCTTTAAACTCTGAAGTTAGAATACTCATAGCTTTGGAAAAGGGTTTCGAGGTTCCCTTTCACTGCACCTTATACTCTATGGTATCTCCAACACACTTCATTGGTGTTAAGGTTACATGAGGATTTTCCTTGATCCTTTTGGGCTTAACCTTACATGTAGCACTAACCTTTTCTGTTGGAATTTGAGGGTCTCCATCCAGGACTTCTTTGACCTCACTTCAACTAATGCATGTCTTCACATTCTTATCCCCAGGATCATCAATGGTTCAATTGAAAAGGCTTGTTCTCCAATAGTAGGTTTTTTCAACAACCTTTTCATGTCAAACTCTTGAGTATGATGATTACAGGAATTTCACCCAAGGTATCAATTCCCTATGCAGCTGTAGTACAAAGGGTTATCAATCCAAATGGTTGTAATGCTAGCAGATAAGATGTGATCAGAACAATGCAAGTCAAGCCAAGCAATGATTCGGGTTTTATCTAACATAGAGTAAGCGAAAGTAATTAAAAACAAGAACAACACGACCTAAACACTCGATGCAAGCATTCGGGTACTGGATCGAGTGGGCAATCAGATGACAGAAGAAATCAAGATCACAAAGATGAACAACTCGATGGGATACACGAGGCTTGTGCTCAAGTACCAGTTCGGGTAATGGGTTGAGTTATAGGTAAAAAGTCTAAACAATCAAGTACGAAAGCTCCTAAGGATGGGGTAATCGACTCATACGTGCTCCTGATCAATTTGGGATATATCACATGCCTCAAGCAAATATTCCCTAGAAAATGAATCTCTAAACCTTGCAAAAATACTATCGTGATAGAAACAATCAACCTTAGTCACTCCCCTACCCAACTCTCCTTACACATCTAATCTCTTAGGCTAAGTGAGTAAATCTCTAGCATTGGTTGTTTCAAGCATTTCAACAACATCTCTCGATGGCAAAGCACCCTAGATCTAATCTCAAGCTCTCGGTCTGAAAATAACATTAAGTATACCAACCTAGAAACAAATTTTTATAAAATAAACAATCAAGCTAAGACATCCTAGTCGATCAAGAACACATACTCGCCTATCCCATTCTTAGAAACTTTGATTCACTACTCAGATCTCATGGTGAAAAGCATAAAAACACAAACAAATGAAAGTTGCATTGAATTATAAATAAGATAAAAGTAATAGAATACATAATCAAAAATTGGAAGAGTAGAAAAAGAAGTAAAAATCGAATCCTAACAAAGCAAGAAAATGTGTAAATCGCTCTGTCTCCCTCTCAGAAGCTCTCGCTCTCTGGTTTTTGAGTGCTTGCGGCTCTCTTCCGCGAGAAAAGGAAGGGGGTTTATATATGGAAACCCCTTTGACATAGCTGCTCAGTTCTGCCCGAAGGTCTGCTCGAGGCTGTGCACGAGGTTGGAGTCGGGTAGGTGCTCGGGCAGGGCTTCGGGTTGTTCTTCCTACGCTCAGATCCTCTTTGATCGGGTTAAGGTTCAGACTGTTCTTCTCGCACGATCACTCCTTCGGGTACAAGTTCGGGTTTAGCCTCATTCTTCCCCTTTTTGGGCTCCAAAGCACCTGTTTTCATCGAAAATGCACAAATGCAACAATGCAGCACCCTAAATGGCCTAAATGCAAATTCCTAAGGTTAAGGACCTAAAGATGATAAGGTTAATTAGAGTATATATAATGCAAAACATAGATGAAAAAAGGGTGTCTAAAAAATGTAAATTAGAGAGTTATCATATGATCACCAATATGTAAGTGAATTTGCTGCTTTTTTACATCAATCATAGTTCCAGCAGTATGTAAGAATGGGCGACCAAGAATGAGAGGATCATGTGGTTCTTTAGAGAGCTCCAAAACCGTGAAGTTAGTTGGGATGTAGAACTTCCCAACTCTAACATGCACATCCTCCACCCACCCAACTGGATGTCACACAGAACGATCAACAAGCAGTAAGGAGCACCTTGACGGTTTGAAATTGGTTATTCCCAAACGCTCTAACACAAAAAGCGGCATCAAATTGACACTAGCTCCCAAGTCACATAAACATCTCTCAAACATGAATCTCTCAATTTGGTAAGGTAGTACAAAACTCCCTGGATCTCCAAGCTTCTTAGGAATTTCAATCGGGATGATGGCATTGCACTCAGAACTAACCATCTTTGTCTCCTATTTCAAGTGTGCCATTGCAAGGATTTTCACCTTGTTCCTTTGATGTTTTTCCTGCTCCTCAAAATGCACATATGCCTTCCCATTTGAAATCATCATGGCTCCTTCTTCAATGCTCTTCTTGTTTGACAAGACATCCTTCAAACATTTCTTGTATGTTTTTGTATTCTTTATTGATTCTAGGAATGGGAGTTTGATGTGAAACTCTTTTATAACTTCATTAAGGCGAGCTTTCTCCTTTTCAGCCTGCCTTTTAGCTTCCCTTGTACGACCTGGAAATGGGAGCCTAGGAACATATGGTGGTGGGGCAACATTGGGTGGCTCATCTTCATCTTTGGCTAAATAACCAGCTATAACTTCCCTCTCAACAATAATTTTAGCATTCACAGCTTCCTCAAAGCCTCTCTCAGCAACTTCTTTAGGTTCTTCTTGAATCATTACAGCATAACAATGCTCCTTATTTTTGGGTTCAGTTTTTCCAGGTAAAACACCTGATGGTCGCGTAGAGGTAGAGGAATTTTGAGCTACTTGGTTTTCAAGAGTTTTAACATGTGAAGATAGTGCTGTGAACTTTCCATTGAAATCACGATACATGCTATCCACCTTAACATTGATTTCAGTAGCATTCTTCACCTGACCTTCAAGAATCTGCTGCATCATCACCTTCATCTCATTATCCCCTTAAGAAGACACATAATTGGTGCTCACAGGAGCTTGAACTGATGCGTAGCAACTTCCCTGGAAGTTGTTAAACTAAGGTTTTTTGCTGAAAACTTCCCTGACTATATCCATTTCCATGTCCTTGTCCCTGAGACATCAATGGCTTGTTGTAGCTTCCTTGCCCTGGTGCAAACTGCTTTTGCTGAAACTGTTGTGGTGGATATACTTAATCTTGTGGATTCTCAACATTAGTGCTTCAGTAAGAGAGGTTGGGGTGGTTCCTGTTGTCCTAGTTGAAACCATTGTTCTGATAGTTACCTTGACCGTTCACGTAGTTCAACTCAGCTTGCAGCTCCTCAGAACCGTCCCCAACACGCTCTTGATAAACTTGACCCTCTCCTGAATCATCACAATAATTCACACTTCTCTGATCTCTCTTTAAAATTTGCTCCACTTTTCCAGTCAACTTAGCAATCTGCTTTGATTCTCCTCCTCCACTGCTTCTCACTGTCCTATAATAATCAACACAATGATTACTATTACTGGCAGCTAGGTTCTCAATTTAAATTTGGGCCTCTCCTTCGGTTTTGGTCATGAAATCCCCATTGCTGGCCGTATCTAATGTCATCTTGTACCTCTCATCAAATCCTCTGTATAAAGTGTTGATGAGTGATTCTGGAGTGAAACCATTGTGAGGACACTCTCTTTTGTAGTCTTTGAACCTTTTCCAAGCCTCGTGGAATGTCTCAGTAGCACTCTACTGAAAGCTTGAAATCTTGTTCCTGAAAAGAGTAGTCCTCGCCTAGGGAAAATACTGCAGCAAGAAAGCAGCCTTATACTCATCCCATGTTCAAATATTATCTCCCTTCAACGACTTAAACCAGCGATGAGCTTTATCACTTAGAGAAAATGAGAACAACCTACATTTGACAGCATCATCAGGCACCCCATTCATTCTTGTTGTACCGCATATATCCTCAAAGTACTCCAAATGGTAAACTGGATTCTCCGATGGTAGACCATGAAACTGATTTTGCTTCACAAGAGCTAACAATGCTGGTTTGATCTCAAAATCATTTATGGCGATTGGAGGATGTTGGACACCTTCGTGGTACATATCAGCGTTGGGATCATCATGTTCCCTCAAAGTTTGTCGAACATTTGCTGGTCTTTGGTTAAGAGCAGCTAAGCGTGCAGCTTCTCGGTGAAAATTCTCGCGGCGCGCAACTTCTCTTTGCGCAGCTGCACGGGCAACCTCTCCATCAGCAGGAGGAATAACGTTCCCAGCAGGATGGGAATCCTCAAACTCTCCATGATGTTCATCTTCATGATGTTAATCATCCACATTACCAACATTTCGACCAGCTAAACCATCAGTCATTTCAGCAAGTCTTTTGTTGCTCCTATTCTCTCTCTCAAACTTTCCCAAGTCATCGTTGTATTGTTCTAGGTGTGAAGAGCCTGCACTGCGGGTCATACACCTGAAAACACCAAAAAGAGAGAAAAAGCTTTAGTTTACAACTGTAAATAAAAAGAATGCTCTAGACTATAAACAAATCCTAAATCTCTAGGTAACGCAATTGGTCCTCAGCAACGACGCCAACTTGATTGCTCGAGTTTTTACCCGATATACTTATCCGCAAGGTTTTACCCGATACACTTAACATCAGATACAAACTTACTTAGGTATGGAAGTTTTTACATAAACTTAGGTATTCATTCCATTCTAAAAAAAATTAAAAATCTCCAAAAACAAAAAAATATTGAAAGATAAAAAAAAACCTAAAAATCTTCATCACTATAACATTACTTAAGGTTACTAATTAACTAATGATTAAATTTTTTTAATGTATATAGAGATATATTGATGTTGGAACATGAAGTGGTCCAAATGAATTGAAAAGGTGTCAAATTCCAGTTGCCAAAAAATAAATAAATCAAAAGAGGTTGAAGTTGCGATTTCTAGGCTCCCAAATTGGTCGAAACTCCAAACATAGTTTGAGAGTAAGACAATAAAAAAATCAACAAAAATGTCTGGGAGATTATGTCAAATACACAGCGGGATCATGACGGCGATGGTGGAGGTGGTTGTCTCCGACGTCGGAATGAATACTTTATTTAAAGCAGCAAGTTCAAAGGGACTGAGCTCTTATGTCTTCTCAGTTCTTTGTAAAATGTGACTTCTTGGATTACTCGGGTAAGTTCTTGGTCTCTCTGTTTCAATCTTTAATCTTCGATCAAGATTTGGGTTTATTTAATTTACTAATCAGATATGATGACAATGATGTTAGTGTTCAGATGTGTGTATCTGATGTTGGGAATCAAATATAGTTCTCCTACAAAAGCATCATCAATGAGTAATCCCACTCCTGCTTTCACTTTCATCTTTGCTATTCTCTTCTATGCAAACCCCTAACAAGACCAAATTTGATTTGATTTGTCAGATCTTATATGTTTATCTAATCTTGTAAACCGAATTTGGATTTTGGTTCGGTTTAACAAGATTTCTTGTCGAATTTTTGGTTAGGTATTTTGGTTTAGAATTGAATACCATTCTATTATTCTGTTGGGTTTAGATATATTTTATTTTTGTTTCTATTTTTGTTTTGAGTTGGTTTCTTATATTTCTAGTTTAAAACCAAAATTTTGAAGTCGTATTTTACTTTGATGTTTATATGTGTAAGAATGGAGAAGGTGTCCATGAGGAAAAATAGCAGTGTATCCAAAGTAGTTGGCACTATATTTTCGATAGTAGGTGCACTCTATACCATGGTTGTAGTGACCCTCACTACGGAATAAAATTTCTTTAAGGAAATGACTCGGGAAGAGTTTAAAGGAGAAGAGAGGTCGAAGAAGAGAAGAATTGCCAAGAGAATGTCCGGAGAAAAATTAATTGGGTGATAGGCAGACCAGTTGCCCGAACAGACAGACGTACGTACCAAACGTACGTGGGACGGTTGGATGTACCAGACGTACATGGAAGGAATGATTGGTTGTACTAGAGGGAAACATTAGAAACGACCAATGAAACAACAATCGACCAAACAGTAGATAGAACAGTCGATTATGCGAACGGATGGACCATCGTACCTAGTACCGTCGAACCGAGCACTGACCGAGCTGTGCTGGGTTTTAGTGGAAAAGAACCAACTAAAATTATGATAGAGGTGGCGAGAGCTTAGTGGAAGAAACCCACAAAGTTAAGAAAATTAATAAAATAATGGCACTAATGGTGGAAGTTTCCACTAAGCATTATTCTAATCGAAAAAAAGATAAGTAGAGGAGAATATTCTTTGATGCTACCAACGCATGCAACTTTGGTGAATGTGGGAGTGACACCTCACCCTCTGAAGTGTCAACACGCCACGTCTGAAGAATGACGAGCTGACACCTCAGCTCTTTGCATGTGGTATCCTCATTCCGCCCAAGCCTCTATATAAGCATCACTTCTCTTCACTTTGGAGAAGAGAGAAAGTGAGAAGTTTGCCCAAAGGCTGCTAAGAGTGAGAGAGAAGAGAAGAGAGCGAAGCTTTGAAGAATTTTCGCCAAAACCAAAGGAGATCGCCGATCAGTTGCTGCATCTGCGAAGTGAAGTTGAAGCTACCAAGGATTCCAACGGTTTTCACTTGAGTTCTTCGACATTCTGTGAGTTCAGGGTGCATTGATCTGAGCTAGATTGTTGTCAACGACTCAATCTAGTGTCTTTTTGCATGTGCATATAGTTACGTTTTTCTTGAATTGCTTGTTAGATTTTCTTGAAATTGCATGCACCTTGAGTTGGTTGCTAAGTGTGGGATATGCTCCATGGCAGATCAGGTGCATGATCGCTGATCTGCATTTCTGATCTATTGCTTGTGAGGTTAAGTGGTGGTACTTAATGTTTTATAAGTTCTATAACGCTTATAAACCTAAGTACCAATAAATTGGAAGGTCTTAGTGTGTGGTGTTGAGATAAGAGGTTCAACAGCCATTAGCACACTAAGACAGGGATGTGTCTGACCTTCGCCCTGAATAGTTCCAACATGCACCAGATGAAAGTACTGTGTTGCATGTTGAATGCTCGGAGAAACTTGGTTAGCTACAATGCGGTGAGTGTGGGGTGGAATGGCGAAAGGCAGCATATATGGGCCCTAGTAAACTTGTTTAAAACTTAATAGTCTTTTATTCAAGTTTGCATGTTAGTTGATTGCTTGCCCTTTGGTTTTATCGGCTTATTACCTTCCACATGGTTTCTCTGTTGTTGTGTTGATTGGTTGAGTGTTTGATTGATTCCTTGATAATTTGGGGTTGGGTGGGAAACTAATCTTCTGTAGGGAGCCCTGTTACTCACTAAGTAATTAGATTACTTATGATAATATTTGTCCTGCAGGTAACCAATAGTGGGAAGCTAGAGGGCGTGTTGGACAATAGCTGCCCGAAAGTAGATTTTTGTGCCTTTGTGTAAAGAAAAAGTATGTCTAAACTACTATATAAAAAATGTGTAATCTTTTGGCATTAGGCCTGACCACAAACTTGTTAAGTCTTTTTGTTAAAACCTTGTGAAATATTTTTTTTTATTAATGAAAGTCTCGGTTTTATATTCGAATAAGAGCAATGACTGATAATGATCTAGTCCGGGTCGGCTCAACGCTTGGGCATCACAAGGGTTGCAAAGCCTAAGTGGTGTCTAAAGTGGTGGAAATAGCACCGATGGACTGGCTAAGGTTAAAAATGGGTTTTTGAACCTCGGCCAGATCGTTGGGGACTATTTCTAAAATTAGCGTCCCAGGGCCGTTCGGGTGGTTCCGGCCATAGGACGGTTCGGGGGCGTTACAACGGTGGTATCAGAGCATGGTTATGATGCCTCGCATAACTCGTATTGTTTTCAAAAAAATATTTCGAGTCAAATGGTCACAGAGGGGCACTTAGGAATTCCGGTTCGTTCAACACTTTAGGTAGATGGGATTAAGTTACTTTGCTATCAATGGCTGTAGATGTCTGGTCGAGGTTCGAGGAGAATTGGATCGAGAGACTATTCACTAGAGCAAGAAGAGAACTGGGTCAACCGTTCGATGAAGAGGAGGGTTGGGGTCAACCGTTCGATGAAGAGGAGGGTTGGGGTCAACCGTTTGGGTCGGAGGAATCGGGTCTGTATATTGATGAGAAGCCAAGATATGGTGTTGCTCGTGATTATCATGCACTAAGCATGAGCGACATGTTTGATTGGGACAACCCTGGAGATACACCGAGGTATTCTCCATTGGAATCAATGCGATATGATGCTGGAGTATGCACATCCACGAGCTCGACAGCACAGTCCTGTCGAGCCGTTAGTTGCTTATCCAAACCCGCCAATGACAATGCAAAACAAAGGAAGTGCTGGAGGACAGCAACCAACCGAGACACATCAAACGCTTGCGATGATACAAACTCTATTGACCCATATGATTCAACAACAGCAACAACGAACCCAAGGAGACCATTAGCTGACACGTCGATGGGCCAGTTCGTGAGGTTAGTAAAGATGATGAAGGATATATGTGTTCGAAAGTTCAAGGGAGAGACAAACATGGTGCACGCAAATAGCTGGTTACGTACTTTGGAGATGCATTTCGAAACATCAGAATGCCCTATAGTGTACCGCAGACGGATTGTCGTTAACCTCTTGGAAGAAGATGCAGGAGCGTGGTGGGAAACAGTGGCTTCTCGCTACCGTTACGTACCGATAACATGGGAGACATTCAAGAAAGAATTTGAGCTTAAGTATTTCCTTCCTGAATCTCGTGACTGTCTGGAGGAACAATTTATAAGCTTGGAACAAGGAGAGAAGAGTGTACGGGTCTACGGTCAGATATTTACAAGACTCCGGAAGTACTTGTACAATGGTAATGATGACAAAGCCTCCATGGTTCAAAGGTTTTTAAGGGGACTTCAGCCAGAGTTTTCAAGTAGGTTACGAGCAGTGGCCTATGCTAGTGTTTCCGAATTCGAAGAGAGAGCCGTCAACGTTGAGACGGGAATCGAGTTAGAGAAAAGAAAAATGTCTCGGGAGGAAAAGAAAGAAGGGATGCCACCAGGGAAGGTGGCGAATTTTCGAAGAAACATCCAAGAGATTAAGAAGAATCAAAATAACAACCGTTGCAAGGGTGGTATGATTGTGAACCAAGGTGGACATACTGCAGTGAACATGGACCCGAGGGGATGCTATTTGTGCGGTTAGGTCAAACACTTTGCCCGATCTTGTCCAACGATTGTGGAAACCAAGTCACCCAAGCTTGCGTTTGTCACATCTTTTTTTTGCAGAAGGACAGGCCACTACGCGGCCTCCTGTCCTTTGAAGCCGACCAAGTCGAACACCCAACCTCCCAACCAAGCTGTGACTGCGACGTCAAGGAAGAAACCCCCATCAAAGAAGCAGGCAACCCCGAATAATGTTTATGCCTTAGGAATAGAGCCAGCCAAACCCTCAGGACCTCAGAAAGGTCCCATAACAGGTTTGTCTGGGTTCTAACTCCTTGTTGTGGTGATTGTGTGATTGTGTTGTGGTGTGTTTATTATTGAATGTATATTTATTTGTTCATACATTACGAACATTACTGGTGGGTGGTACCCCACGCATGTATTGTTCGCTTCTGGAGCAACTAACAGTTTTGTGACTCACGATGTAGTCGGGCAGTTTGAGAATGGTTATGAGGAGGATGAAGTGAATGTGGTCGTTCACACTGCCGGGAATCAATCGCCATTGAAGACCCGAAGAATGTTGCATGAAGTATCAGTGGTTATGCAAGACGTGAATCTACTTGTGAATCTTCTAGTGTTGCCGTTAGAAAGATTCGAAGTCATACATGGGATAGACTGGTTGTCAGGATACAAAGCTCATCTTGACTGCAGTAAGAGCAGAGTAATCATGGAGAGGAGGCGGACACCTCTAATATTTCATGGGATCAGTCCTAGTAAAGGAGCCTATTTCACGTCAGCATTAAGAGTTGGAAACTCAATGGAGGAAGAGAGTGTTTATCTTGTCACTCTAACTGCCGTTGGAGGAGACAACCCTGAAGATTTGAAGGTCAGAGATATTGATATAGTCAAATATTATGAGGGTGTGTTCAGGCCATCAGAAGGATTGCCTCCACAAAGAAGCCATCCTTTCACCATTAATTTGGAACCGGGAGCTACCCCAATTGCTAAGGCACCATACCGAATGGCACTAGCTGAGTTGGCAGAACTCAAGACGCCATTAGAGGATTTACTAGATAAGGGATTTATTCGGTCAAGTTCATCACCATGGGGAGCCCCAATATTGTTTGTCAAGAAGAAGGATGGGAGTATGCGGTTGTGCATAGATTACCGTGGGATTAACAACACCACCATCAAAGATAAGTAACCACTCCCGCGAATCGATGAGTTGCTGGATCAGCTCAGGAGAGCAAGTTGGTTCTCGAAGATTGACTTAGCCTCCAACTATCACCATATATCGATCTATGAGCCAGACGTGATGAGGACGGCATTTCAAACAAGGTACGACCAGTAAGAGTTCGTGGTGATGCCTTTCGGACTCACTAATGCGCCAGCAACATTCATGTGTTTGATGAATGAGGTATTTCACGATTACTTGGAACAGTTTGTGATAATATTCATCGACGATATCCTCATTTACTCTCGGAGTGCCGCGGAACACCAAGAGCACTTGAAGATTGGTTTTCTTGGACACCGAGTTTCGGAGAAAGGGGTGTCAACAGATCCGGAAAAGATCGTTGCAATGTAGGAATGGCCAAATCTTACTACAGTAACAGAAGTAAGGAGTTTCTTAGGACTCGCGGGATATTACCGGAAGTTCGTTAAGGGGTTTTCATCGATAGCCAAGCCCTAGACATGGCTTACTGGTATATGCATCCCATTCATTTGGATTGAGGAGGTGCAAAAAGCGTTTGAGGAGTTGAAGAGAGCCTTAACTACAACACCAGTGTTAGCTATACCACAGCCAAACCAACCCTATTCGGTTTACACCGATACCTCAAGAGTTGGCATGGGAGGTGTTTTGATTCACGGATATAAATTGATTGTGTATGCCTTGAGAAAACTTAGGAAGCACGAGGAGAACTACCCTACGCACGACTTAAAGATGACATCTGTGGTGTTTGCATTACGGATATGGAGATCCTATATGTATGGAGAGATAGTTAAGGTATTTACCGATCATCAAAGTCTTAAATACTTGTTCACGCAACCAGACCTCAATTTGCGACAAAGGAGGTGGATGGAGTTCATTGCGAATTATGATTTGAAGATCCAACCAGACCTCAACCAGACCTCAATGCGGTGAGTGTGGGGTGGAATGGTGAAAGGCAGCATATCTAGGCCCTAGTAAACTTGTTTAAAAACTTATAGTCTTTTATTCAAGTTTGCATGTTAGTTGATTGTTTGCACTTTGGTTTTATCGGCTTATTACCTTCTGCATGCTTTCTCTGTTGTTGTGTTGAGTGTTTGATTGATTCCTTGATAATTTGGGGTTTGGTGGGAATCTAATCTTCTGCAGGGACCCCTGTTACTCACTAAGTAATCTTAGATTACTTATGATAATATTTGTCCTGCATGTAACCAGTAGTGGGAAGCTAGAGGGCGTGTTGGACGATAGGAGCCCAGAAGTAGATTTTTGTGCCTTTGGGTGAAGAAAAATTATGTCTAAACTACTATATAAAAAAATGTGTAATCTTTTGGCATTAGGCCTGGCCACAAACTCGTTAAGTCTTTTTGTTAAAACCTTGTGAAATATTTTTTTTTATTAATGAAAGTCTCGGTTTATATTCGAATATGAGCAATGGCTGATAATGATCTAGTCCGGTTCGGCTCAACCCTTGGACTTCACAAGGGTTGCAAAGCCTAAGTGGTGGAAATAGCATCGATGGATCGTTGGTGACTATTACTAAAAGTAGCGTCTCAGGGCCGTTATGGTGGTTCCGGCCATAGGACGGTTCGGGGGAGTTACAATGGTCCCATCATCTTCACCGCATCTCAACCATCCATTTATCTTCCTCAGCCTCTTATGTCTTCTCCATCATCACTGTCGAATACTAATTGGGTCATCGGTGGTGTACTTTGAGCACGGTCTCTTATATCATTCAGGTATACTTTGGTTATACCTATTTGTTTGTATGACAGTTAAAACTTAAGCTAGTATTTTAGTATCTCTTAACATTTTTGGTGGTGGTAGACGTATATAATGAGGGTGTATCCATCAGAATTTTGCTTTGGCACTTTCACACAATGTATGTGTTTTAGTGTCTTGTGCATTTGTTAGTTTATTCGCCGAAAAGAACAATCAGTGCGCATGGATTATGAGATTGAAATTATGTTGATTTGCATCGTTGCAACGGTATGAAAAGTTTTAAATAATTCCAAGATCATCATATTAAGTTCAGATTTGTGTAAATGTTATATCAGGGGATAGTAAATTCGACTGGCTATGTTGTTGAGTCATGGACATTGCAACATAAGGGGCCAGTGTTCCTAGCAATGTTCAGGCCATTAGCTATATTAACCGCGGTGGTACTAGGAGTGATATATCTAGGTGGTTTCTCTATCTCAGAAGATGCCAAAGAAGTGTTGACTGTAGAATGTGAAGCTTAATAATATTTATGGAGAGATTACAACTATATATAGTGAGATACTAGGAGGGTAACTAGGGATTACTAATGTACATACATACTTTTTTACACATATTATACATTCTCTACACACCCTCTCAAGATGTAGGGACCTTAGTTACTCCAATCTTGGAATATGCTTGGAGGAACTGTGCTCTCGGTAGTGGTTTTGTCAAGACATCGACAAGTTGATCCTTTGTGGAAACATGAGAAACCTTTAGGGTACCAGTCTGGACCTAACCACAGACAAAATTTTAGTCTAAGGCAATGTGTTTCATTCTTGAATGAAACACTGGTTTTGCACTCAAGTAGGTGGCTCCTACATTGTCACAATAGATAATCGGAGTTGTAGGAATGTGAATACGCAATTCATTGAGAAGATTATATATCCATCAACAGAGGCATTATCAATGGCTCTATACTCCGCTTCGGTAGAGGACCGAGCAACCCATGATTGTTTCTTGGAAGACCAAGATATCGCTTGATTGCCTAGATAGATGACATAGGCGTTAGTGGAGACATAATCATCTCCGTCCCCAGCCCAAACTACATCTGAGAAGGCTTTGAGAACTGAATCATTGGTGGAGGATAGGAAGACACCATGCGTCATAGTACCAGCAAGATAACGAAGTACGCATTTGGCCGCTTGCCAATGGTCGGTTGGAGGACAATGCATAAACTGAGACAGACGATTAATTGCTTAGGAGATGTCAGGCTGCGTGAATGCCAGATATTGGAGACTGCCAACTACCATTCGAAAATGAGATGCATTAGGTAAAGCTGTGCCAGAACTTTTAAGCAATTTAGGCGAGACAACCATGGGAGTAGAAACGCTCTTGGAGTCCATCATATTTGTTTTTTGTAACATACCTAAGATGTATTTCCGCTGCATTAAGTGGAGACCACCTTTGGTCCGAGTAACCTTAATGCCTAGAATGTAGCTGATATCACCCTGATCCTTTAGTGAGAACCGAGCTGCAAGACAGTCAATTACTCACCACCATTGTTAGAGTAGAGTGTTTGGATCAGAGTGAAAATGATTCTCGACAAGAGTTTTAAAGGTAATAAAAATGTCTTTGACTTGAGATTTCTGTTGAAGAGGGTAAAACCATGTGTATCGAGTGTAATGATCAACAAAGATTAAATAGTATTTGGAATTGTCAAACGCAGTGATAGGAGATGTCCTTACATCTGTAGCACATACTGAAGCGGTTTGGTAGAGACAATAGAGGTTTGAGCAAAAGAAAGATTGTGACTTTTATTAATGTGGCATTTAGAACAAAAGGAATTTATGGAAGAAGAAGCAGGAAGATGAAAAGAAAAGGTTGAATCAAGCTTATTTAAAATAGGTGGAGAGGGATGGCCAAGTCGAGAATGCCAAGAAGCTAGAGTTTTTTTTGAACTTGGAGAGGCAAAAAGATCAGTAGCTTAGGAAGCCGTGACTGGCCATTCATACAGTTCATTCTTGGTTCTGCCTTTAAGAAGCGGTGCCCCCGAACGAAATCCTTAAAATGAGCCAGTGCAAATTCAATAGTCACTTTGTTAGCATTACAAAGGCGGTAAACTGATATGAGATTTTTGTGTTAATCAGGCACATAAAGAACTTTGTGGAGCTGTAAATCTCGTGAAAGAGAAAGTAAGAAAGATGAACCAGTATGGGAGATAGGAAGAGGAGAACCATCTCCTATGATCACATCATCTCCTCCAGTGTAGGGTTGATGAACGCAGAACATGGCTAGTTCATTGGTCATGTGATGAGTGGCATCAGTGTCCATGACCCAAGGATCACTGTCATAGGGTGAGGAGCCGCCAATGGAAAGGTTGGCACGAGGCTGCCATGGTGTGAAGGTACTAGACGACGAGGATGCAGGAGCACTATTGTGATTCTGAATCTGAGGACACCTTCTGGTAGAATGGCCTTGAACATTACAATATTGGCATTTACCAAGGTAAGGCCGAAATCTTCATTGGTTGGAGTTATTATGGTTGGACTGCCATTCTGATTGAGAAGCGGTATTGTAGTTGCTTTTCTTGGTGTTGCGCAAAGAATTGTTGGACCGAGAGGGATGATTGTGACGGTGAGTGACAACATTAGCTGTGAAAAGGAGCGAAGGAGACACTGCTTTGGCAAGAAGCTTGGCCTCATGGTTAATAAGGCGCTCATGAACATATGCAATGGAGGGAGAAACATCTTTTCTGGCAACTTGATCGATGATGGGACGATATACTTCAGGCAGACCATCAAGAATCTGCTCAATCTTCTCATCATGTACTATAGGCGCTTCCAAACTAGCAAGAGTGTCAAACTTGGTTGTGAGATTGCGCATGTGAATTCAATGGTGTTGGTACCTTTGGTTAAGACTTTAAGTTGATCCTTTAGTTGGCGAATGTCCCCACGACTTGGTTTAGCATAGATCTTGGCAAGGGTAGCCCATATTTCATCAGCAGTGGTATTTTGAGAGTGTTGTCTGAACACTTTGAGAGATGGAGCCAAGAAGAGCACTATAGAGTAACTGATCTTGACGGTGCCACAGAACAAAGGCTGGATTTGGAGTAGTAGCACCATTGGTGGTAATCATCAAGGGAGGTTTCTAAACAGACCAATCAAGATGACCAATAAGGCCATAGCCAGCGACAAGAGATCGCACCTAGAGCTTGCACATGAGATTGTTAGTATCCGCCAATTTGGTGGCATTTTTCATGTTGACATGGAGGAGATGTTGGCTGTTGATAAGAATGGCTTTAGTCATTGGTGGTTAATTAGGGTTGCTGTTATCGGTAGACATGGCAACAGAAGATAAAAGACGGAAGATGTAGAATTTTTTTTTTTTATTTAGGTCTTAGAATCGTGGCTGTAGTTTGAATCTGAAGTACTTCAAAAACCGACTAGGATAATATTTATTATGCACCAAAATAGAGTATTGTCTAGTCTTTATTATTATTATTGTTATTTTTTTACGGCCAACATTTCTATTAGAAAAGTATAACTACATCGTTTGTTCATACATTAACAAACCCAAGAGATGACCAAAGGAGAATTCTTAACTCTAGCCTCCTTTGCTAGTGTATCAGCCAATACATTGCTATTTCTACCAACAAATTTAAACTTATGGAGACTATTACTCAAAGTAAGTATGTCCTCCAAGTATCCTTGAACTTCTCCAACATCTTCGAGTGGACAATCTTGCCTCTGAGTCTTTTCCAAATAGGTATATATAACTTGTGAGTCTCCACAAAAGGTAACTGGTTTACAGTCAAGATGCTTGGCCTGGAGGAGAGCTTCCCTAAGCGCGATGGCTTCTGCTTCAAGAGCTGAGCTGGTGGGTTCGACTGATTAAGATCCCTTCAAGATGCATTTGCCTTGCTCGTTGTGCAGTGTCCATCATATTCCAGCATTGCTTTGATTGTTGAGCCATGATCCATCTTTATAACAGTAAAAGGAAGTGGTTTGATTTAAGTCCACGAATTTAGTGGAAACATGATTCTTTTCTTTTTCCTTGCTTGCTTCTACGTGGAGCGTTGAACCACTATTAGCCTCTTTCCATAGTATGTGGTCCATGAGGGCTTTATCTATAATATCTGGAATTGCCCACCTTTTGCTATTGTAAAGAAGATCATTGAGAGCTTTCCATATTCTCCAGCCAATGAACGAGAAAATGTAATCTTTTGTATAACCCTCATTTTTAGAAGAAAGCAACCTATGAATGATATCAACCAGAGAGCAATTAGGATCAAACTGACCTGGATTAATATGAACTGGTGATAACTCCCATATTTCTCTTGCTATTCTGCACTGATAAAGAAGATGGTTAATAGATTCTTGAGCTTCACCACAAAGGTTGCAATCTCTTGGAACCTTAATGCGTCTTGATGCTAGTGTCTCAGCAACTGGGAGAGCATTGTGGAGAGCTCTCCACCAAAAATGTTTTATTTTTGGCGGTGTATGTAAAGACCACAGAGAGTTCCATATTTTTTTTAACCATTGGGTCAGCTTCTGAGTTTATTTTTGTGAGTTGGTAGTAACCTGATTTTACAGATTAGTGACCATTCTATGTAAAGATCCAAGTTGGAGTGTCAAGTACCTTAGAGATGCGTGGTTTTATCCTCTGTATGTAACTAATGTCTTCTGGATGTATTAACTCTTGGAGTCTCTCTGAACTCCATTGTGACGTGTTGGGTATCATGAGATCTGCCACTCTTGGAGAATTGAGGTCTTGTTGGTGTTGGTGTACCCTTCTGGCTAAGCGTGGAGGATTGTCAATCCAATGATCACACCATATCCTAACACTATTACCGTCTCCTATTCTCCACTTTAATCCTTGCTTAATGAGGTTTATGCCTTGGTAAATGCTTCTCCAGGCGTGACTAGGGCGATGTCTTAAGTTTGCATCCATCAGTTGAGATTTAGAGAAGTACTTTGCTTGGAGGACTCGTGTAAGGAGAGAATGTTGTTTTTTGAGCATTCTCCAAACCTGTTTCGCCAACAAAGCAATATTAAACTGATGAAGGTCTTTAAAACCCAATCCTCCATATTGCTTTAGCCTGGTCATATTACTCCATGACACCCAAGGTATTTTATGTTTGGGGTTTGCTCTAGATCACCAAAACTTCCGTATTTGACCTGTAAGATGAGTGGTAATTTTTTGAGGTAGCAAGAAACACGACATTGTGTAAATAGGTAGAGCAGTACCAACAACTTTGATCAACACTTCTTTCCCTCCTGGTGACAGTAGCTTGGAATACAAATTATTTAGTTTATTCTGCAATCTTTGAGATATATAGGCAAACACATTGCTTTTATCTCTTCTGATTACCTCTGGTAGTCCCAAATATTCCGCAAAGCCTCCAATTTTGGTAATTCCAGTAGAGTTCATAATATGTTGTTGAGTATTTGAACGGACATTCTTACCAAAGAGGATAGCCAACTACTGAAAATTGACGTGTTAACATGGTGCTGATGCATAAGTTCTTAAAAGATCGATAACTTTCTGGCATTCCTCCTCATTAGGTTTACAAAAACGAAGAGAATCATCAGCAAATATCATATAAGATATGGCGGAACCGTTTCTGCTTTCCTTGAAGCCTTGTATATGTTTCTCTTTAATAACTTCAGAGATAAGAGATGAGATCCCTTCTATACACAACAGGTAAAGGTAAGGAGAAAGAGGGTCACCTTGTCTCAATTTTCTTTGTGGTATGATCTTCTTGGAAGGGAAGCCATTGATGAGCACTGAGTAGGATACTGTTGTGATACACTTCATTACCCAATGGCACCATTTATCTGCAAAACCTAATCTTTTCAGGATAGCTTCAATGTAACTCCATTTAACTTTATCAAAAGCTTTTGCTGTATCTAGCTTCAATGCCATGAAAGGAGTATTTTTTTTTTTGGTACACAAGGAATGCAATAGTTTATGGGCAATAATGATGTTATCTGTAATTAATCTGCCAAGTATAAAAGCGGATTGAAATTCAGATATCAAAGCATGCAGCCAGGGTTTGAGTCTATTTGACAATATCTTAGA
The DNA here is from genome assembly GCF_030686135.1 of Camelina sativa. Lineage (NCBI taxonomy): Eukaryota > Viridiplantae > Streptophyta > Magnoliopsida > Brassicales > Brassicaceae > Camelina > Camelina sativa. Next base: position 7,190,442 of record NC_141883.1, read on the forward strand.
GATTAGTTTGTATGATATATTGCATAAGCTAATCAGTCTAAAATCCTTAACTTGCGTAGGTGATTCAACTTTGGGAATGAGGCAGATATGAGTGTGATTTAATTGTGGGTCTAGATAACCAGTGTCAAAGAAGTGAGTTATAAATTTAATTACACCTGGTTTTATATCATTCCAATGATATTTGTAGAAGCCCGCATTCAGTCCGTCAGGTCCTGGCGCTTTATCTACATTCATGCTGGATAAGGCATTATATATTTCTTCCTCTATGATCAACGTAATAAGCTTTAGTTTCATCTCATCAGATACCCTTGGTTGGAGATATTGGAGGATGGTTTCAATATGCTCACTGCCAGAAGAGGAGTATATATCAGTAAAATATGAGTTAATAACCTCTTGAACCTCTTCATCTGTTTGGCGGATACTACCATCTGCATCTTGAATGGAGGTGATACGATTACAGCTTCTTCTTTGCTTTGTTTTCTCATGAAAGAATCTGGTGTTCTTATCACCTGCTTGCATCCATTGTACTTGACTTTTTGTGCACCAATATTCCTCCTCCATCCTATATTCATGTTGAAGCTTCAGCTTGAGCTCAATAATATAATTAAATCAAGAGGATGAGAATCTTACGCTTTTTGAAGGGTATATCGTAGGTGTTGCATCTTTTTATGTGAATTGATGTTTTGTTCTGACTTCCACCGAGAAAGTCTATTTCTACATCTCAATATTGCCTCATTGAATTGATGTGCTGACTTTCCATAGTCCATATACGTTGAATAATCTTGTGTACTTCTTGATTATTCCTCCATCTATTGTCATACCAAACTAGTTTGATGCCCTTCCATTTGTTGTCTTCTCTTTGAAGCTTCATTGGTTTGTGATCTGATCCCACCCACTCAAACAGTTTTACTATGGCTTTAGGGAATTTTTCTTTCCATTCTACTGTAGGCACCACTCTGTCTAGCTTACTCTTTACAGTATCAGTGCTTTTGTTGCCTATCCATGTGTATGGACCTCCATAGGTTTTGATTTCATGAAGACTAGAAGCGTTCAACATTTTCCTGAAATTAACAAATTGCCATTCTGTTTTTGCAGGCCCTCCAAGTTTTTCTTAATTGTTCTCAATCTCATTAAAGTCACCTAATACCACCTGAAGCTTGTTTTGATAGATGCCATTCGTATCCTTAGTCTCCATAATATTCCATAGTAGGTATCTTGGTTTTCTCTCAGGGTTTCCGTAAACATACTTCAAACAAAAGGAAGTTGGCGCATATATAATATACATATCCGTATAGTAAAGTGTTGGTAATGAGAAAAAATAAAACTTTACCGTATTCCGCCAAAATATAGCTAATCCTCCACTAAGACCATTAGGAGAGACCAAAAATTGATGAGGAAACTGGAGATCTTTACAAATCTGCTGTACTGATGTGTCTGCATTTTATAGGATTTTAACTATAGTTTCTACATTTTTTTGAGTCTTTTATTGAGTCAAAGTGTGCTTTCAGAGTCTTTTTAGTCTTTTGTGAGTCTGTACAGGTTCTAGGCTACTTTGGAAGGAAACTGAGTGTTTTGGGGATGAAACAAGCATCTGAAGCAATTTTGGTGAAGACTGATCGGACTAGCAAGCTGATGGAGCAAACAGAGAAAAGCATCCAAGATCGGCTGATCCTCATCCCAGATCGACCAGTCCCGTACCCGAAGCAACTTTTCCTTTTTTGTTTTAAACCGAGTTTTAGGGTTTTATTTTGATATTTAAGTTAGAGGCTCGGCCTCCAGAGACAAAAGCTTTATTTTTTTGAGACTATTTTGTATTGAGAGCTGGGAGAAGACCTCTAATCCTTCTTGACACTTTGGAGAAGATTTCTAAACCCTATTATCTATTCTTTTGCAATTCAATTATGTTTTCTTCATCATTGGTTTGTTGTTTCTGTTTCTCCATGTCTTAGTAGTTTATCTATTGGGTTTCGGGTTTCAAAGGGGTTTATGATTCTCTAATGATGGTGTTTTAGATTTGGCGTTGATCTCTTTTGTTCTTCATCTATAGTTGTTCTTGAAGCCTAAACAAGATTAGCTACCTAGTTTATGATCATAAGTTTAATTCATCGTGGCACCAAAAGTGTTGTTGAGTTGCTGAAAAGAACTAAGGTGAGTAAGGTGGACCTTATCCAACGAAAGTTGAAGTTGAGGCACCTTGTGAACAAATCAAACTTGCACTACAAGAAAACATGCAATTTACGACTGCACTAATAGTCGCTTAGTAGTCGTTAAATCATATATAACGACTACGTTACGAATAATCTTTCTTGTTGTAAAACGTTAGTCGGTAAGAAATTCAGTCGTAAATTAGTCGGTAAATAGCGACTCATTTATGACTAATCACTGTTGTCGTATAACATTAATCGTAATGTTGTCGTAAATTTTTACGACTGTTTGGTGACGATGTTACGATTAATAAAAATGTGAACAGTAGTAGTGTATGTGTAGTCGTAAAGTAGTTGGTAAACATTTACGACTATTCGAGGACAGTTTAACGATTAATGCGATGTGAAGGAGATTATTTTGAGAATAGTTGTGATTTAGTCATTAAATGTAGCAACTACGTGGCTACTACATGACGACTATTTAACGACTGTGTTGCGACTATTTGACGACTGTGTTGCGACTATGTAAAGCCAGATTTAATGACTATTTGAAGACTATAGGGATTTAAGCCCTAAAATTTGCATTTTTAATAACCAAAAGTTAACCACAATTGTAATTAGTACACCACATTAACAAAAAGAGAGAACCATATTTAAAACAACCAAAATGATCAATCCTAAAACTATGATTCTCTTAAGTGACCAGGAACAACACATCATCCAAAATTATCAAGTTCATTAGAGTAAGAAATAGAAATAAGTAGCCTAAGAAGTAACCTAAGGAGGAGATGCTCTTTATGTTGGAGGGTCGATGGATGCATCACTTGTTTCAGACTCACGGAATTCAACAAATGCCGGATCAAGTTTGCGCATGAACTTTTCCAAGTACTCTATCTTCTTCTGTTGCTCAGCCACAACTTTGGAATGTTCTGCTTCCCGAGCAGCAATCTCAGCATCACGTTTTGTATTATAGGCAACTTGTTCTTCAATGATAAGATGAGCTTTCTTCATTTGCTCTTGCAATGCTACAAACGATGACGACTGTCCTTGTTGATAGCTCTTGCCATTGAGAAGATCCTAAAGTTGATCCTTAAGGCTTTCGAGCCCAAAAATATTACCTCGTGAATCCTTCTCAGTGGACTGAGAAAAGAAAAGGTGAAACTGTAAATAGAGAATTTGAAAGTTAAAGACTCTTTAAATATAGATTGTGAGACATGTAACTTTACCTAAAGAAAGATGGCCATATAATCTTCTAATGTGAGCTCCTGAACTCGTGAAGGATCTGACTCGATCTCAGATAGCTTAGGTTGTAAGTTTTTCTCATAAGTTGTAAAGATCTTCTCGGCCTTGCGATCGACATACGTACCATCTGGCTTTGTATGAGTCTCTTTGAAAACCTCAACAAGACTCACTGGTCTCCCAAGGTTTTCTTCCTGGAATGTTACAAAAACAAAGAAAAGAGTTAAGACATAAGTTTAAGTTGCAAAGGTGTAAGAAAAAAACATAAGTTACTCACCATTACGGTCTGACATAAGAGCATTGGAATAGATTTGACTCCTTTCATGTGCTTCTTCAATAACCCACTGAGCAACCATTGTTTTCCACAGTTCACCCTCGATCCATTTAGGTCGCACTCGACTAGTCCTAGCATCGCTAACCATGTTTTTCATCCTTCGTTGGCATATCTTATAGAAATACTCTTGCATTGTCCCTGTTATCAAAGGATCACAAGTGTGTGTTTTCTAGGAAAAAAGGAAAATATAATTAAGTTAGTGAAAAACAGCAAATAAAACCTATCTATGAAGGAAACCTCAGAACATAAAACTATACCGCAAAGTCAATGAAGTATCTTTCTCGTCTCTCCGGAGGCACACATGACCAATTGTAGTATAGACCATCAAATTTGTTCGTAAAAACTTTAGTAATCTTCCGAACCAGTGCTGATTTAGCATCACGAGTAAACGTCAGATAACATAAGAATCAAGTCAGTTTGACATCACGAGTAAACCTCATAACATAAGAATCAAGCGAGAAGCAAACATCAAACAAGATGCAAACCAATAACAGTCATGTCTTTCGACCAATAACAAACATGAAACACTAAGAGTGTTACTACAATCAGATGCAAACCAATAACAGAAATGAAACCCTTTGAGTGTTTACTACAATCAGACAACAAAAATCAACCAACTAACTAGAACATAGTTGTAAAATTATGAAAAAATAGACATACCAAGTCGTTTCAGGCTTGGGTTCCGGAGAGAGGACGGTGGTGAACTTATGACGGTCCGACACCATAAGTATCGCGTTTAGAGCCCTCAACGTGTCCTCCTAGAGTTCCGGCAACACTGGATCTGTCTCTGCGAAGTTGTTACCTTGCGAAGAAGGATGACTTTGAGCGTGGGAGGCTGCGCTTGGAGATCTCGTAGAATCTTCCAATGGATTCGATTGAACCGGTGGATTGTTCATAACTTCGCTTGAGGACCGAGATGGATGGTCTTCACCAACTTGATTCACAGAGTTTTGAAATAGGACTTGCGGTGGTGGATAGTTTCTGACCTGCGGTGCCGCAGATGTCGATAGTTGGAGAGAAACGCAGACTTGTTCTTGAGGCATCTGAGGCGTAGGATTTTCAGCCGCCGGCGTGAAGTTGTATTGAGGCGGTAGAGGGTTGATTCTTATCACTTTAGACAGAGGATTAGAGCCACCGAGTCTGAGAGAAGCGTTGGGGGCAACATTTCTCTTGCGTTCAGGCTTCTTAACAAGAGGCATATCGGCGAAGAAGAAGAAGAAAAAGAAAGGTTTCTCTTAGGGTTTCAGAGATAGGTTTAGAGAGATATCGGCGAAGAAGAAGTAGAAGAACAAGAAAGGTGAGAATGGTTAGAGATTAGGGTTGATGATTAGGATTAGGTCCTGAGTGATGGGCCGTTAATGGATTTCGTAAATGGATTTCGTGTTTAATTAACCCAAACATTTTCAATATAGTTGCTTATCAGTCCCTACGTAGTTGGTATATAAAAAGACAATTTTATTTGAAAAGGCTGGGCATGTTTTGGAGTCCATAATCTGGTCCACTGCGTAATTGTAGTATTTATACCCAAATATTTTGAAGTTAGTCACTTATTGGTCGCTAATCAGTGGCTTAATTTAATCCTTTTATAATTTAGTTTATATATTTTTAAACATAAATTTTAATATATATTACATATAAAACCATATTATTTAGAGCGTTTGCAAAATTTTATTGCACAAATTTGACATAAACATAATTAGGAGGATTCTTCGTCATCTGGTTCTTCATCATCCGAAGATGATAAATTACACAAGAATTCATCTTTTGGTTCCACATCTTCAACGCCGTAATCGAGATTTATTGGGTTTACTCCATCTTCCAAATTGTCAAGTACAATATCTTCAATTGTAGTCATCAATACAGCATCATCATTTTCGGTTTGCAAAAGAGTCGTCTCTGAACTGTTGACATATTCTCCAGAAATGTTTCCCCTCGGATTCACCTTTAGCACATTGAGCCATATTTGCTTCGGTTTTTTTATGTATGGATACGGAATATAACACACTTGTTCTGCTTGAGAGGCTGCATTTGCATATTATGAAAGTTACATTTGCATATCAACAATAATGCTTTATTTATAGAAATATATATAAATACATATATATATATATATATTTACCTAGAATAACAGGGTCATACCACTTGCACTTAAAAAGTGTGATTCTAAAATTAACCATCCCCTCATATTGAAGCTCTATGATATCAGTTATTTTTCCGTAGAAATCCGCTGCATCAGATTCATCCGTGTAATTTTCACCCTTAGCACAAACCCCATAGTTACATGGGTTTCGTCCAGCGCCGTGATTCTCTGTATGAAACAAATAGCCTCTTGTAAAATACATTGGCCATGTTTTAACCTTGTTCAAAGGTCCATGCACTCTCTCTTGAACCCAAGTAGGAAATGGATTTGTGGCGTTCCAGTAATTAACCTGCATATATATATGCCATAAAGTTATTTTCAATAATTTTAATAAGTATTTATATATAGCATGAGTATTGTTGTCACACACATATTCTTTAACCCATAAATGATATTCGTGTGCTCTTTTGGCGGAGAGTTCTTTCTCGGGAAGTCCTTGATATTTTGCTGAAAGAAAATCCTCGAACATACTATATATACAAGACAAACACAAATATATGAGAAATCATAGCAGATTATATATATATATATATATATATATATATATATATATATATACTAAAGCGCAAGTAATTTGAGCGATCCCTACTTAATTATATACCTCTCAATTGGCTTAAAATAGTCACAATTTCTTAAAACATATGCGTGTGCGCATTGATAGTCTCGGCTTAAGAGCCATGTTTCATGCATTTCCCATCTTGGACGGCCAACATGAGTAAATATAGAAGGCACTCCAGGCACATGATATACAGGGTTTTCACCTTCATCAAATCTTGTTAACCTGACCAAATGATTGAAAAGTAAATATATATTCACACAATATATTCAAATCTTGATAGCATTTACCTTGATTTTGTTTCTATGTTCACGGAAAAGTAGTGCTCTGAGAAGTATGCAATCTCGTCATTGATATATGATTCAACAATTGGTCCTGCTGCATATCTTTTGTTCTTTGCTTTTCTTTTCAATTTTTTAAAAAATCTTTCACAAGGATACATCCACCTATATTGGACAGGACCTCCTAATTCAGCTTCATAAGGGAGATGTATAGGTAGGTGCTCCATCACATCAAAAAAGGATGGTGGAAAGATCTTTTCCAAGTTGCATAGGATTAGAACTATATTCTGTTTTAGAATTTGAAGGCGACTTGTATGCAAAGTCCTAGAACATAAGTCTCGGAAAAATGCTCCAGCCCCTACAAGATTTATTCAAACTTCAATATCACATTAAGAATTATATAAGTAATTCATAAATAAATAGAATTTTGATTTATTAATTAACGAGTACCTGATAATGCAAGGTGGACATTCCTGTGTAGCAGTTCTGCAAAGATAAATGGAAGTAATCGCTCCATAAAAACATGGCAATCATGGCTCTTCATGCCTGGAAACTTTCCATTTTCCATATCAACACAACTAGCTAAGTCTGACGAATAACCATCTGGGAATTTAACTGAGTGTTTCACACATTCCAATAAGCTTGTTCTGGCTTCGTCTGTCAATGTATATGCCGGGAAAGGTGCTTTACCCCTACTATCAAGATGTAAGTGTGGCCGAGAAGAGAACTTAATAAATCCAATCTTGACATGATGGTATCTTTTGATTTACCCTTCACACACATAACAGTATACATGATGTTGTCCAAAAAATTCTTCTCTGTATGCATCACATCAATATTATGTCGTAGATTGAGGTCCCTCCAGTATGGCAGTTGCCACAATATGCTTTCTTTGTGCCAGTTGTGTTGCTTCCCATATCCCGTCATCTTCTTTTCATGACCATTTCCACCGACGTCCTTCGTTTCTGGTGGATTCACACCATTCAATCGCTCAGAATAAATTTGCTCACCGGTCAAAGACTCAGGTGGATACTCTATCATAGCGTCTTTACCTTTTAAGAAGTCTTTTTTATTCCGCCTAAGAGGATGACCATGAGGAAGAAATCTCCGGTGAAAATCAAACCAACATGTCTTCCTTCCATTAGGTAGATAAAAAGACTTTGTATCGTCTATGCAAACTGGACAAGACAATTTACCATGTGTTGTCCATCAAGATAACATGTCATACGCTGGGAAATCGCTGATCGTCCACATCAGCGCTGCTTTTAGATTAAAATTTTGACTCAAGGACACATCATACGCATCAACTCCAGTAGACCACAACTCTTTAACTCCTCAATAAGAGGTTGGAGAAATATATCGAGACTAGCTCGCAGATGATTTGGCCCAGAATTAAGAATTGTAAGAAACAAATACTCGGTATTCATGCACATACCAGGGGGTAGATTATATGGCGTCAAGATCACAGGCCATAAAGAATGATTTTGAGACATCCCAAATGGATTGAACCCATCGGTACATAATCCAAGATACACGTTACGGGGTTCTTCGACAAAACGAGGATTTTGTTCTTGAAAATACCTCCACTCCGCTGCATCAGAAGGATGATTCATTTCTCCCTCCTTTGTTTGGTGCTCGGCATGCCACCTCATTGCTGCTGCAGTCTTGTGGCTTTGATACATTCTCTTCAATCTATCAGAAATAGGCAGATACCACATACGACTATATGGTACTTTAGTTCTACGTCGGCCCTCCCGAGGCTTCCATCTTTGTGCACCACAAAACAGACATTTATCTTCCTTTTCGTCATCTTTCCAAAATATCATACAGTTGTTAATAAAAGCATCAATTGTATGATATGGGAGGCCTATATTGCGCATCAATTTTTCTGTCTCATAATGTGAACCAGTAGCCTGGTTTCCTTCTAGTAAATAATCAGTCAACATTTCACAAACCGAATCCACTAACTTTTCACTCATATTATAATCTGCCTTATTTTGCATGACTCTAGCAGCTAGGGATAATTGTGAGTGATCTTCATGACAACCATCATATAATGGATTTTTTGCACCTTCTAACAAGTCGCAGAATTTCTTGGAATGGTTAAGTACCAGTTCGTCTACATTCTGATAACTACCATCTTGATGATAATTATCATCTAAACTTATGTTATAACGAAATGCATCATTCACCATATCCACATATCTATCTCCTACCACATTACCCACTTCTTCATTCCCACTTATAAACGTCGGATCTACATAACTCGTTCCTATGCCCATATTAATTTCTTCCCCATGTTTATTCCAAACATAATAATCTGGCATAAACCCATAGCAAAAAAGATGATTCCAAATTGTACCCCCGGAAGAAGCCTACCGTTTTTGCACTTATCACAAGGGCAGTGAAACTTACCACCATTATTTTGTGCTAAACGCTGGCTATTTGCAAAAGCCATGAACTCCTTTACCCCGGTGCTGAACTCTTCCGTGAAATTTCCCGTCACTTCATCAAGCGTCTTATACATCCACTCCCAAAAATGACTATAATTAGAACTTCCCGCCATAATTAAAAACCTCTCACTCTCGTTTTTTTTTCTCTCTTGATTTTTTTTCTCACTCGAATTTTTTTTTCTCACTCTCGATTTTTTTTCTTATTAATGCTTTTGCTTGTGGTGTGAATGAAATAAGAAACGAAGGTGTGGAATATATAGAGTTTTTTGGCGACTACTTACTGACTATTTCACGATTGTGATGTGACTCAAACTAACAGTCACAAAAAAACAAAGCTTACCAACCCCACAAACGAATAAAACATGTTTCGTTTTGGCCGACATGTTTACGACTCGCCTCATTAGTCGGTTAGTAGTCACTTATTTTCCGACTAACAGATGTGGTCGTATGTTAGTCACCAATTTAACGACTCGCCGCAGTAGTCCCCATGTAGTCACCAAATTAGCTACTCTAAGGTGACAATATTACTTTCTTGTCTTTCAGTCGTTAAACCGTTGCTAATTAACGACTACTGAACCAACTACTCAATTCAGTCGGTAAATAACGACTAACTTACGACTAATAATGAGCAGTTGTAAATTAGTGGGTAAGCGGTCGGTATATAGTCACTAAATTTGGCGACTACGTGTTTAGTCGCCAATCGTAGTCGTAATTGTCCTGTTTTCTTGTAGTGTTGAACTTTTATTGCTTGCTTGGTTTGCTAGATCCAAACGACAGTTTAGGGTTTAGTGAATTCATTACATAGATAGTTAACGATGCGGAAGTAGGTTAGCTTTACAACAATGATTTGAGTTCTAGAACGGTGTCTAATGCAACCCCATCTTCCACCTTAGTCCGAGAATTATATCCCCATAGAAACAACTTATTTACTTTCCGTTTTAAATTATTACTTGAAACAAAAACTTTCTCTTTTGTCTTAGCTATTTTCGATCTACAGAATTTCATAGTGTAATTGATTGGTCTCTGTGGATTCGATCATGAAGTGTTACGACGACACCACTAGATCGTGGTTGAGTGCACATTAGGTTTTAATTGAACTTTTGATCATGTACATATGCGTCTTGGTTCTTAGTTTCCACGAGGAACATGATATCAACTCTATACTATCTGTTGATATCCTTAAGGTATAGAATTGTCAGAGAGTTCCTCAAACCCTGATAATTACAGTGTAGTATCCTCATGGTGGAGATGGTGGCTTCGAGGTTCCCACCTCCCCTAAAGCTTTTCCTATAACCTGATCAGCGAGTTTTCTTTTAGAGGAGGAAGCTCCTTCGTCTTCAGTTGCTGGAGCAGACTTACGCTTAGTTCCTCTCTCACTTGTTTCAAAAGGAGTTGAAACCAAATCCCGAATCACTAATGGCTTGTTTTGAGTCAACTCTGGGGTTTCTAGTGTTATAAAATCCATAAGCTCTCCTTGATGCTCCAAATTGTGGGACTTCTCAATGGTATCATTGTTGGAGTTTGAATTAGCTGCATCTTCCGTAGCATCTTTTGCTGTGTCTAGAAGAAGTTTATACTCCATTTCCTGAGTCAAATCTGAGCAGGTTGCAACGAGATGGGAGAGGCTGCCACATGTAGAACAAAATTTTCTAAGCTTATCAAAAGTAAAACGTATGAGGATGGCTCTCTCTGGTCTTCAATGAGAAAGAAGTAATGAAAAATATTCTGTTGTTTGCATCTATTTTAATACGCACTGATGTGTGTGATATTTCACTTCAAAATCTTTTACCTTAAAAGACCACACGACTACTGCAAGTGCACAGTTAATCAGTTGGAGTATTTAAGGATCGATCCCACAGAGAGTTATTGTTTAGAGAATCCGTCGGAAGAGATGTAAGGCTAGGACTCAATAAAAATGTGGTTTTATTTGTCACGGTCGTAAGTAAGCAATAAACAAAAATAAAAGCAAGTAAAATAAATGAGAAAAGCGTTGGGCATCAAGGGGAATCGCAGGGGATCAATGATCTATCTATCTAGGAAAGTTTAGAGTTAGTTTGTTTATCTAAAACTCGGACTACGAAACACGAATGAACCATTAACGTATAGGTCACAAGCTAACCATCTAAGATCCCTATACTCCGAGACTCAACTTTCGCAGGCAGTGACACATAGATCAAAGCATTTAAAACAGATTTGATTCTAATCCATGAAGTTCCATAGATAAGTGGTATGTGCTTCCTATGACACGACACACATCTAAGCTAGGTCAAGCACATATGCAAGTTTTTGGCGACGCACACACACTTTAGATCATAGTTAGTTCATGTGGCTAACTTAAAGCATTAAGAAAAGACTTAAAATTAATGTATAGAATAAACAAGAATATAAATCTAACAAACAAATAAATCTAACAAACCCTAAAAATTGCCACCTAAACTAAGATCATCTCCCCCCTTTGATTTATCCCTTTAAACCCAACTAGAAAAGTACTCTAGAATGTTCAAGGGAATCATCAAGCAAGGTATAAAAAATTCATAAACATAAAAGAATAAATATAGAAAATGGATTTAGATATTACTTCAATGATTGTCAAACAAAGTGTAGGATCTTCTTCCTTTTGAAACAAAGAACAAAGCAAATAGAATAGAAAGAGTTGGTGGATCTTCAAAGGCTTTGAGAGAGGGACGAGAGAGAGCTTCCGGTCGTCGGCTGCTCCTCTGGTCGTGTCTCTAGGCTGCTCCAATGATTGCACTCACTAAACCCTGGGGCTTAGATGAGTATTTATAGGGTATTGAAGGCTTAGGGTTTTATATGGGTAAAAACGTATTGTTTTTTTAGTGCAGGACAAGGGGCAGCGAGAGAGGCTTCTGGACCATGGTGGAGGCTTGGACTGGGCCGTGGTGATGGTCGCTGGTCAGGCCTTCAATAAAATCCCATCGGCTGGATGGTTCTCTTCATGTCCGTTTATAACACGTCTCGGTAAATTGGGCATATCTTCTGAATGGCTGAATGGATTGAATTCAAGGAGAAAGATTACTCTTTCAGCTTTCCATAGACACTAAGCACGTCAAAATTTGAGTTCTGGAAGTTCTTCAAAAGTTGCACGTACTGTAAAGCTCTGAATCTTTCCTGAAACATATTTTCCTTGTCTTTTGGTTTGCGATAAAACCTGTAAAACCTTCTTCAAACTTTAAATACCTGATAATAGACATTAAAGCCTTGGAATCATGTCAAACTCTTCCTAAATCCATACTAAAACTATAGCTAAAATAGGTAAAATAGTGATAATATCAACTCCCCCAAACTTAGACTTTGCTTGTCCTCAAGCAAACAATCAAAGTAAATCATGGAAAAGAGGTTTTGAAAATCATGGGAATTTACTTATATTTGGGGATATCGTCTTTGCACTCTTCTTCGCCTTGACATTAGGAACTTACATTTGTAATTATCCATGAGAATCATCAACGCTCCTTGATCCAACAATTCTTCGGAGTTTCTGAAATCTCCATTGTCATCTATTTACATAAATTAAAGCAATAATAAAAAGTGAAATCTTACCATGGGAAAATCGATCAATGGCTTGTCGACTCTCTTCAAGCCAAGACTTTCTTCGTATGATTCCATTTATTTCCCTTTTCTCACTTCCAAGGCTTCATTTTATTTCTTTTATAGATCCCTTGCTCTTTTTTTTCATATATTGGACAGGCTTCCATGAAATCCAAAGTATGCATGGGTTTACCCGACATCCCTTGGCTCACTTCTTTTTTTTTTTGTCATCTGATATTACAACGGAAAACAAATAGAGAAAAAGCCCCAGAGGGGAAGAAAAAACAGAGAATCATAGGAAGAAACACTACAAATGGTTGATGATGAAGCCAAACCGCTCTCCAACCACTGTGAACTGCAGTGTAACGTACCAACAAACACTTTATCCTTCTGCAGAAATTTGGTCATGTAGCCATGAGGGTCCTCCTAAAGCCAAATATGACTGGAAACGTCCATCCCGTGTCACGCTCTTGGCTATAGAAGAAGCCACTCGATTCGTGGACCTTCCCACTTGTTGAGACTCCCACGTCTCAAAACCAGCACATACCTGATGGATTTCCTGCAACGTGAAGGAAAAGCGAGGCCATTGATGAGGGTTGATGATCGCTTCTACCACCTGGGCACTATCAATGGCTATGATTACCCTCTCCACATTAAGATTCCTGAGGTTAGTCACTGCCCACAACCACTTGTCCTTCATTATCTCTAACTAACCAAGCACCACCAAACATAGAGGAGGAATTCACCCACGATAATGCCACATTACAATTGACAGTGTTGTGAGGGGGTCTACTCCATTGGCGCTCTACTGTCTCACCACCCCCGTATCTGTTATAGTCAAGCGGATCATCCTGTTGTTGTTTGAAACTGACTTTCTTTGTGGTGTGGGAATGAATGATGTATGGAATGATGATGTATGGAATGAATAGAAGTCAGGGTGTTTCAATTCCCCTTATGCAGTTGCAGTATAAGAGGTGTCAATCCTATCTGAGTGATTGTGAACAATCAAGATGTGCATATGAGTCTAAGTCAAGCCAATTGTAAAGATTGTTTGTCACTAACAATCCTAAAATGAGATATGAAATGCAGAAAGTAAAAACAACTAGAACAAGATACTAAATGCAAATGAAACAGACAAATTAAAGCTATAATGAAACTAGAACAGAGATAGACACTATGCTAATGAACTAATGCAAGACAAGTAATGAACAGGAAACTAAGTGAATGCAATGGAAATGAAACAGGAATGAAACAAGACAATCACAAATCGAAAACACAAGTTCTGGGGATGAACTCGAGCAGCACTCGACCGAGTGTAGGTCCAGTACGTGGTCGAGCTAGACTTAAACGTGAAAACAGAGCAACACAAGAAAAACAGAGCAATGCTAAAACTAATCAAACAACAAGCAAGCAATGATATTTAGACTAAGATTTCAATAGACAAAGAAGGCCTTGAGGAGGGATTCATGGGCTGAGCTAATCATTGTGGTTATCTAACTTGGTCAACAAATCTCAAGCAAACTTTGAGCTGATCTCTAGACATACTATTCTAAGACATGTTTAATCCACTCTCATGGCAAGAAACAATCAAACCTATGCAATTCTAGACTTGTTCTCACAAAGTAAAGAATCTACACAAGCAGGCATTAAGCAATACATCTCAAACCAAACAAGACTCCTAATCTCTTAGCAAGCCTAATGGTAAGCTCTAGATCTAGCCTTATCTATGCTCCTTAGACATTGGTATGATGCTAAGATGCTTGAAATCAAACCCTACCTTCTCAGATATAGGATCAGCATTAAGATCATCTAGCCTAGAAGAGATCTACAACAATCAAGCTTGACCAAATCAAACAAACCACAAGATCAACCCAGCCTAACCCATCCTCAAGGTCCTAAGCAAACTACTCACAAGAACACATGATGAAATATGTCAAAAACCCAGAAAATAATGAAACTTGCATCATTAGAAAGATGAAACAGAGATCTACAATGTTGATGAAAAAATAAAACTCGAAATCTTAATATTTTGAAAGTTATGAAACAAACAAAATACAAGGATCTAGTCTTTCTTTCTTAAACAAGTACAAAATCTAAAATAAAAGAAAAGTGCAAAAGGAATAAAATCTAAAAAGGTAAAAACTAGGTTTTAGACTCTCTAAAAAGCTGGACTCTTTGGTGGCTGCAGGTACAAGGGCCTTATATAGGAGGTGAGGTGGAAGCCCTAAAAATACAAAAAGTCAAAGTAGTCAACGGCTCGGTCAACTCGACCAGTGCTCGGTCGAGTGGCTGGTCGAGCTGGCTTCTCTCGTGCATTCTCCACTCGGTCGAGTCCTCCTCAGCACACGGTCGAGTAGTGGTCGAGTGGTGCGGTCGAGTTGGACTCCGGACCTTGATTCTACAGCCTTAACTCTCTTGTTTTCTCCTCAGGACAGCTTCACTTCTCCTCAACATTGCTTCCATGCTCCTTAAGCTCCAAAATCACCTGTTTATGCATGAAAAGATGCAAATGCAATGAAATTATACTCTAATGCATGATTAGTCCTAAAGCTACACAATAATGGCCTAAATAGATAGCAAAAGATGCAAAAGTTGTGAATAAACTAAGGGAAAACAAGGTAAAATATATGAACATCATTGTTCCTCTGTCCACTGCAGTGCATCTTGGAAAGCCTTTAAAACAACTTCCTGCACCTCACCCTGTTTACCTTGAAACACCACTGTATTTCTGTACTTCCAGATATTCCATAACAGCCACGGGATAACTTTCCGGACCTCCTCTGGAACTGCTGGATTTTGAATCACCTCCGCAAGATGCTCCCAGTTGTTCTTAACACTGATCTCCGAGAAACCCCCCATAGGGTTTGGTATATTTTCTAAAGCAAAAGCCTGGCGGGCTACATGACATCCAAACAGCGTATGTCCTATCATTTCATTTGGAACTCCACAGACAGCACATCTCAGATGTATATTAAGTCCCCGTGATGCTAGTCTATCTGCAACCGCTAAGGCACCAGATAGCATTCGCCACAAGAATGATTTAATTTTAGGGACTGTTTGCAAGCTCCATACCTTTGCTTTTAGATTTTTTGATTGAATAACCTCCTCTGGTGGCTTCTCATAAAGAGTAGGTAAGGTTCGTGCCAACCAATATCCACTTTTGACTGTGTAGGATCCAGCCTTATTGTAAGGCCAGATAAATCTATCTTCATGGCCTGCTGTTATCTTCATTGCTAGAATCCGGTTTGCATCACCTGGGGGAAACAAGTCTTTGACTTTGGGAACATCCCATTGGCCAGTGACCGGATCTCGCAATGCAGAAACCTTGAGACTGACGTCAAAGAAGATTTGAGAGCGAATGGAGCCTGCGGATGTTCTTCCTGAATCCATTTTTCTTGTCATACCAGAGTACTGCGTCCATCCCCGATTACTTTTAATAGCCCTTTTAAAGCAGATCTCGACCATGTAGGATACTGCGCCATGCGTAAGACGGTCGAGAGCCAGCCCCACAGTCTAAGATCGATTGTTGCGGAAATAGCGGCTCTTGAAAAATCTTGCAACCAGTGACGTCGGGTTATTAAGCATCCGCCATGATTGTTTAGCGAGTAGCCTTGGCTCACTTCTTTGCTACCTATATCCTTATTCTTTTTTTTCCTCTTTTTTTTTCTTTTTCTTTCCTTTTCTTTTTCTCTTTTTTTTCTTAGACTTACAAAGGGAAGAGAGAGGGGAACATACTTTGGAAGAAGTGCAATGTCTTGTGTGACTTGAATGTAAAGATCTAATCCAATGTATACCAATTCCCAAGGCTTGATAATTAAGTCCGGTTTAGGTCCTATATAATGTAGAGACAACGTTAGATCATCCGAATATCCATCAAATAGGGACTTTGGGGATTGTTGAGTCGGCTCACAGTCTTTCCAAACTTCGGTTCTGTTGTCAAGAATAATCAAGAGTCATAAGAGTGTTAATCCAAATCAAATAAACCGTTAGAATAAGATCATAATCCCCTATTAGTTTTGACTCAATAAAAAAAATGTGACTCAATAAAAACGTCAAAATTATTGATGTAAAAGGTGAAAAAAGGTCTCAAGTCAACAAAATAGAAAATAGCATTAGTATAGGATGAAACATCCTTCCCCCCAGACTTAAATCACACCGTCCTCGGTAGGAAAAAAGAAAGAGTTAAGGATTACAAATCATAAGGAAAAGTGTAGGGTTTAAGAACAATATCTCCTTGATGGAATGATGTTGTGTCGACTCTTAGACGTTTAATGGTTGCCCAAAATATGTCTTAAAATTCGGCTGTGGTAATGAAAATGTGGTGACTAACCATTTGTACTTCCTTTTGTTGCTTGACATCGAGTATGAACTAGGCTAAGTCGATTAGAATTGTGTTTGATAAATCTCTAAATGCATCCTCCTTGAAACAAAAACCTAAAACCATCAATAATAATGATAAATAAAAATCATAAAAACATACCTAAGTGATAGAATGGTGATGATTGGTGGTAGGATGGTGGTGGTTCGGATTAGTCTTTATGTACACGGATGAACGGTTGGTATGGTACGCGGTACATAGGACATGGTACACGGTATGTAGGACATGGTACACGGTATATAGTACATAGTACATGGTACATAGTACATGGTACATAGTACATGGTACATAGTACATGGTACATGGTACATAGTACATGGTACATGGTACATGGTACATAGTACATAGTACATGGTACGCAGACGCGATACGTAAGATGTAGTTCGTGCTGCATGGCATCGGCTAGTATGGCTGGTGGGGACTCTTGGTATCGATCACATGAGGATTGTGATTGATCTGTGCCTTCGGCATACGTCGGTCATGTTGAACATGGCCTGTCAGTAGGTAGTACTTGCCACTAGACATAGTGTGTTGCCAATCCATGGACCTTCTTCTTCTTTTCTTCCTTAGTCCACTCCTTGTACTTGTTAGGATCAGTTGGACACTCTTGTGAGGCTTCAGCATCAGTAGGTTGATAGACTTGTTCATGACTCCAATTATTGCATCCGCCAGAATTGTTGAATAAGGCTTGTACTTTCCACTCTAGGCGGCTCTAGATGGTGTCAATGGTGTAACCCATGTTGATAAGTGGAACTTGTGTTTTTATGTAATTTTAGAGCTTAATTCTTCATTTTTTTTGTGCATATTCATGAGCATTTAGGTTGTTTAGGTTGCATTTTGCATCAAGTTTGTTATCCCAGATGTTGGAGTAGAGATGTACAAGTAAAGTGTGCTTTGGAGCCAAATAAGTCAATAATTAGCAATATAATGGAAGAAACACATTTGGATGCACACAAGATGATTGGTGATTCGGAACCAGTCTGCAGTCCCTCAAAGATCGACTCGTATGAAGACCTTTCCTTGGTATTTAGCTCCAGAGTTCTTCATCTACGTTATTGGAAATTGAGTAAGATTTGCAATGGAGGTGATTTCAGGCCAATCGGATGTGTGTGTAAAGAGTTATACCTGTTTGAGTGGACGTATATACAGCCAGAGTGAAGACAGGAGCCACACGCGGCCAAGACCAACGGCCAAACCATGGCCGAGTGAAGCAAGCGGTCATGCCCATCGGCCAAGACATGACCGATGGAGCTCCTAGACGTCAAGATCAGGGACTATACACGGCCAAGTCAAGCGGCCAAACCATGGCCGAGTGAAGCAAGAGATCTAGCCCAAGCGGCCAAACGATGGCCGATGGAGTTCAGTCGGATGGAGATCAGGGAGACCAAGCGGCCACACCAAGTGGCCAAGCCATGGCCGCTGGAGCCAATACCACACTTGTTTTAGTTTTGATCCGGGTTTGACCCAATTTGTTTTTGGGTTGATCCGGGTTTTCTTTTATTTTCCTATAAATACTCTAACCCTATTAAGGGGAGATTGATCTCTTATCTTTGGCTTAGCTTTTGTTTTATCTCTTGTTTTAGCAGATTTTAGGGTTCTTAAACTTTCTTACTCTTGGTTTGTTGGATGATTGAGTACTTCTAAGTTTTTAATATCAAGTTCCTCTTTTATATTCTCTAGTCTACAATCTCTAATTATGATTTCACAAAGATCAAACCCATTCCTTTGTGTGATCATAACTATAAGTGAGTAGATCCTTTAGAACTTTGGGCTTGGTAGATTAGGGAGATAGATGATTGATCTTTGATGTCTAGGGGTTTATTTATGTGATTCCTATCTTTTTTAGTGTTAATAATGCTAGATAGGCTTGATAATGCTTGAATTTAGACATTCGGATTTCCATACCCATAAGGTGTTTGATGAAATTCCTGAACCAAACTATTCAAGAGCTTTGCATTCCTAGCCAATGGAAATTGATGATTAGGATGCTTAGTGGTATTTAGACTTGTTTATAATGCATGCTTACCTTGTGATTGCCTTTGGAAATTGTTGATTATCACTTGATTAGCATAGGATCTCTATCATGGAAATGGATTGATTTGCTTAGGTGCTCTTAGCCATAGGATTGTTCTTGATTGTTTGCTTAGACATCTAGGATTGATTAGCTATCTCCCAAGTCATTTACCTTGTCCAAGGTTCATTTGTTTTATCTTGATTTAAAGCAGTTTTAAGTTTGTGTTTCCCTTGCTTTGTGTTTTCTTTCTTTTGCCTTGTTTAAATTTGCTTGTTACTTAAGTTGTTACATAAAACCAACCCTTTCTTATTAGCTTAGATTAAGCATTCATGTGTATTCCTAGTGTCTTGATCATTGCAAACTGAGGTTCGATAATTTAATTGATTGAAATATACTACATCAATAAGCTTCGTTCGTTGATCTTGTATATCCTCCATGTGGTTTAAAACTTCATTGTTGATAGCATTGATTTGTTCCTCCAAGCGTGTAACGTCTGCGGTGATAGCTTCGAGTTTAGCTCCAAATTCAATACTCATCCTATCCAATTTAGCATTTAGAACTTTAGCAGCCTCCTCTTGACTTGATATAAGCTCTTCCATCATCTTCATGAACTTGTCTTCAGTGTGAGAAATCCTTGAAGTGATTGGTTTTCGAGTGTCATAGAAAATATTTTCTTTGACATCAACACTCATGACTTCTTGCGGATCAAGGTATTGGTCCGTTGCAAAGCATAGCACGTCCGCGGTACGGCGTGTATGAATGGTCAGCTGGGTCGTAAAGTGATCCCATGAGTGCTCGGCCTTGAGATGGTCGAGTAAAAGAACGGTGACAAAGGCGCCTAGATGGTGGTACATGTACTGGTCGAGAGTGACCAACTATGCTTCAGTAAAACTATGCATAAGCATTCACTTCTTTTTTTTTTATGAAACTTTTCTAGGAGACATCAGCTGGACTTTCTTTCCCTTTTTCTTCTTAAGAGACTTAGAGCCTTTAACCAAACTTAACTTTAGAGATAAATCTTTTCTTTTCTTTTGACCAATTAATTCTTTCTTTTCTCCCCCCCTTAATCTCTCTTGCTTCCAAACCTTTACCCAAATCAAAATTCTAACCACCTATTTCTTTCAAAACCAATCTGATTAGCTAGTTCTAAAGATTCCAAACCTAGCTAAAACAAGAGCCAGTTCTTTGTCATTCTCAATACTCTCAAGGTTTCACAACCTATAGCATTATCAACAAGGAGGCCTCACTCAACAAATCAACACAAGGCTTGAAAGAAAAGGTTGGGGTTCAAAGGTATGGCAAGAGGTTGGATTAAACAAAATAGAGTGGCCAATAGAGATAGTTAACCCAAATGAAAGTTCCATGAGGTAGCATTCATAATCCATATGCAAGATAATTTAAAGATCAAATTAAAGTCCAAATAATACAGAGATGCAGCAATGATCAAGCAAGCTTTACACTAGAATAAAATGCTTTCAAGTGACACAATGCTTTAAGCTTAGACTCTTCATTTTTTCCCAAAGATTAAACAAGCACCAATGAACTATAAATGAGGGCTGTGGGTTCAATCCTAAGACTCTACTTTTACAAGGTAGCTTCATTATCATCCCAAATACAAATGCATACTAAATGCTTCTTGACTCAATCCTAAAAGACAATAATGAATATGCAAAACTACATGCATTTGTTTTTGGTTTTTGAAAATTTTCAATTTTTTTTTATTTTTCTCAAAACATAGCTATTAACAATGCGACACACAAATTGAAAATCAAAACAAAACAAAATGTTAGCTGGCTAGTCTTTCCCCAAACTTAATTTACATCGTCTCGGTGTAAAAAAAATCCAAGAGAAAACTAACAAAATAAAGAAAACAAAACTCAAATGATATATACAATGGAAAGTTAGGACCATACCTTGGTCCTAGTTGTGAACCTTAGGGAATGGAGTGATAGGAGGAGCTTTAGTGCTCCCTTGAGATCCTGTTGAATTGGTGGAAAGAGAGTGGAGGTTGAAAGTGAGGACACTTGAGAGAAGGACATGAAGCTTGTCTTTGTCATATTGATACTTGGGATCTAGCCTGGCTTTGACACTTGCAAATGGTGAATAAGGACCTTTGCGTTTCACTTTGTACTTGATTGTTCCATCAACAAGCCCCAAGGGATGCAAACACAAAGTCATAGGAGATGAAAAAATGGTGGGAGGGTGGGTTTGTTTCTTCTTTCTCTTCTTCTTGTCAACAACTTTTGTTGCTTGACCCAAATCCCCTTCTCTAGAATCTCCTTTGAGGTCATCAAATAAAGAGTCTCACACTCACCATCCAAAAGTTCTCATCAAGCTTTGTAGTCTCTTTAAATCCCACATTAGCAACTTGGAGCTTTTCATGTTGATCATTCAAGTCTCTATCCTCTTCCTTAGTTGCCACTTCTTCACTAGTGATTGTTCCACAAAAAATTGTAGAGGAAGGTTTTATAGGATAGGATGTGTTGGGATTCACTTGAAGAAGAGTTACTCTCTTGTTTTGAAAATCAATGCTTGCCCCCACAGTGTTGAGAAAGGGAGTTCATAGTATGAGAGGGAGCTTGTTGGTTTCAACTACCATGAAGTCTGTTGGAACCGTGCAATCACCAACCTTGAGTGGATAGTTCTCAATAAAATCAAGTGGAGATTTTGAGGAAGCATCTCCAAACATGATGGAAGAAGAGGGTTGCTTCATGTCTTTGATCCCAAGACTCTTTACCATCTCAAGTGACATCACATTAACACTTGCTCCTGAATTACATAAAGCATCATCAAGTTGTAAGGCACCAAGTGAACAAAGTATAGTGAATCTGCCAGGATCTTCAATCTTAGAGAGTGATTTTGGTCCAGGCTGTTGTTCACTTGGTGAATCAAAGATTCCCATGATTTCTTCCACCTTCTCTTTGTTTGCTAGAATAGCTTTGAGAAACTCTATATGGAGAGGAACTTGAGACAAGCTATCCACATAAGGCAAAGGTGCTCCAACTCTACTCATATTAGCTTTGAAACTTGAGAGCACTTTCTTTTTAGCCTTTGTAAGAACCCTTTGTGGAAATGGAAGTGGAGGACTATAAAGAGAAAAAGCAACACTTGGTGCATCTTTCTTTTCAACCTCCTTGGTGACTATCTCATTACCCCTAGATCCTTTCTCAGTTTTCTCAACTTTAGCAACCACCAAACTTTTAGCAGTAGAACCATATAGAAGAGCTTATATTTCTTCAATAGACCGTTCATTCTCATCAGCATGGCGATCCAGTTTTGATTTTTCGAAACTCATACTAGTAACCCTGTTCACTTCTTTCGTGAAGATGGCATTGCAAAACTCTTTTGAGTTTGGTTTTGGTTTTCCCGGTAGTGAACCAATTTGTCTTGGTGAAGAGGACAAAGCTTGTCCCTGGACCTGTGTTTTCAACCTCTCAATCTTGGCATTTAACGCACCATAGACATTTTCAACTTTGTGGTGCATGGCTTTCATTTGTGTGGCAAGTTCAATGGCTCCTCTTCCTTGTCCTTCTAGGAGTTGTCTAAGTAAAGCATTTGTGTCATCTACTTTTCCTTGAGGGTGTGGTGCATTCATTTGTTGCTGAGGTTGGGAATAGGTTTGAGGCTTGGCTTGGTAGTTCCCTTGAGGGTTAGGCTGATAATTGGGTTGAGAAGGAAAACCAGGAGGTTTTTGTGGTGGATAAGTCTGATCTTGTGGGTTCTCCACATTAGTGCTGTGGTAAGAGAGATTTGGATGGTTGCGGTAATTAGGATTGAACTTGTTATACCCCTGGCCACCAACATAATTGACCTCTTCTTGTCTCTCAACACAAGCTTCCATACCTTCTTGATAACCTTGATAAAGTTCACACTCATTGACAAAGTGAACTGGCTTTTGATTTGCAAGAATCATCTTATCCATCTTATCATTAAATGCTTTGATCTCCTTCTGGTGCTACTCATTCATATCAGTATAGTCCCTTGGAGTTCTATCATAATCCTCTCCATAGTTCCCATCACTTTGAGCAAGATTCCATTGCTTGTTATGTCAAGAAGCATTTTATACTTAGGCAAGACTCCTCTATAGAGTGTACTCAACTGTGACTCTTTGGAGAAACCATGATGTGGACATTGAGAGATGTATCCCTTGAATCTTTCCAATGCTTCACAAAAACTCTCATTTCCCTTTTGAGCAAAGCTTGATATCTCATTTCTTAGTCTTGTTGTTCTTGTAGTAGAGAAGAATTTGGATAGGAAAGCCTTCTTACATTGATCCCAGGAGGTAATGGTGTTGTGAGGCAGATTCTTTTCCCAAATGTGAGCTCTGTCACCAAGAGAGAATGGGAAGAGGCGTAGCTTGAAAGCATCTTTAGAGATACCATTGATCTTAACAGTCCCACAAAACCTATCAAATTGATCCAAGTGATCAAGTGGGTCTTCCATAGCCAAACCATGAAATTTTGATCCCTGCACCATGTTGATAAGACTGGCCTTGATTTCAAAGTGATTGTTCTCAACTGGTGGAGCTCTAATACCAGTGCGGTGTCCATTGACATTAAGTGCATCATAACCTCCAATGAGAGGGGCTTGTCTTGGTACATGGTGTGGAGCTCTATCATCATTGGGCTGGTCATTTCCATCATGACCAACACGCTCAATCAAGTCTGCTTGGCCTTGACTTCTCAAGTTCATACACCCTGCAAAAGAGAATTCAAAACACCAAAGAAAACCAAGCAAGTAACAATGTAAAGTAAATGAATAGGCTCAAGCAAAGTTGAAATCCTAATGGTCAAATTGAATGCAAACGGGCAACAACGCCAAATTGATGTAGTACTTTTACTTCAATTAAATTATCAATCCACAATTTGGATTAATCAACTCACTAAGAATTCACAAAGACGCTTAATCTAAACTTAAACAGATGTAGGTTCTTTTGTAACAATCTTAACTAACAAACTGATTCAAAGAAAGAAAACAAGAAAATTCAAACAATGCAAACTCAAAGAAACGGAACACAACTAAAAACAAACTTTCAATCAAGATTAAAAAAGTGAACCTTGGGCAAGGTAATTGATTTGGGAGATAGCTAACCAATCCTAGATGTCTAAGCAACATTCAACAACAATCCTATGGCTAAGAACACTTATGTAAATCAATCCATTTCCATGATAGAGATCCTATGCTAATCAAGTGATAATCAAAAATTTCCAAAGGAAATCACAAGGTAAGCATGCATTATAAACAAGTCTAAATACCACTAAGCACCCTAATCATCAATTTTCATTGGCTAGGTATGCAAAGCTCTTGAATAGTTTGGTTCAAGAATTTCATCAAACACCTTCTGGGCATGGAAATCCTAATGTCTAGATTCAAGCTTGATCAAGGCTATCTAGCATTATTAACACTAAACAAGATAGGAAACACATAAATAAAGCCCTAGACATCAAAGATCAATCATCTATCTCCCTAATCTACCAAGCCCAAAGTTCTAAAGGATCTACTCACTCATCATCATGATCACACAAAGGAAAGAGTTTGATCTTTGTGAAATCATAATAAGAGATTATAGATTAAGAGATTTGAAGAAGAAATTGCTATTAAAAACTTTGAAGTACTCAACCTTCAACAAACCAAGAGTAAACAAGTTTAAGAACCCTAAAAAACTGCTAAACAAAAGATAAGATAAAGATAAGATAAAGGATGATCCTCCCCTTAATAGGGTTAATGTATTTATAGGAAAATAAAAGGAAGCTGGGTCAACCCAGTTCAAACCGGGTCAAACCCGGATTAAGGCTAAAACAAGTGTGGACTTTGGCGGCAACCGGGCAGCTTCTGGCCGATGGTGGATGGCCGATTGGGACAGCTGGGCACACTTTGGTTGATGGTGGTGGCCGCTGATGGCTCCTGTTCGTCGCCTAGGTGGGTTCAAGCGGCCAGCCTTGGACCGATTGAGGGTGGCCGATGGCTTCACGCGGGCAAGGTTTGGCCGCATGTGATGGCCTCGTGTGGCTCCTGTTCTTGATGTCGAGGAGTGGCATCGGGCAGGGTTTGGCCGTGTGTGCTGGCCGCGTGTGCCAATCGGCCATGGTTTGACCGATTGCCTAGGCCGCGTGTGGTTCCTGGTCTTGTCACTTCTCCAACTTCACTCCTCTTTGCTTCTTTGAATTTGCACCAAAACAGGTCCAAATGCTCCAAATATTATGAGATTACTCCAAGAACCTGAGAGATAACACACCAGATGCATATGCTCCTAAAAAAACCTAGAATGACAAGATTATGCAACAAAACTATGCAAAAGCAGGTCTTAAAACTCAACAAAAACACAAGATATCAAGAGGGACAAGAGAGAGCTTCAGGTCTTCGTCTGCTCCTCTGTTCGTGTCTCTAGGCTACTCCAATGATTGCACGCACTAAACCCTAGGGCTTAGATGAGTATTTATAGGGTTTTTAAGGCTTAGGGTTTTGTAAGGGTAAAAACGTATTTTTTTCTTGAGTGCAGGACAAGGGGCGGCGAGAGAGGCTTCTGGACCATGGTGGAGGCTTGGACTGTGCCGTGGTGATGGTCGCTGGTCAGGCCTTCAATAAAATCCCATCGGCTGGATGGTTCTCTTCACGTCCGTTTATAACACGTCTTGGTAAATCGGGCATATCTTCCGAATGGCTGAATGGATTGACTTGATTCCACTTTGAGGAGAAAGATGGCTCTTTCAGATTTTCATAGACAGCTAGCACGTCAAAATGTAATTTCTGGAAGTTCTTCAAAAGTTGCCCGTACTATAAAGCTCTGAGTATTTCCTGAAACGTATTTTCCTTGTCTTTTGGTCCTTTTTGCTATAAAACCTGTAAAACCTTCTTGAAACCTAAAATACTTGATAATAGACATTAAAGCCTTCAAATCATTTCAAACTCTTCCTAAATGCATACTAAAACTATAGCTAAAATAGGTAAAATAATGATGTTATCATGCACCATGACTTCTCCTGCTTGATTAAGATTTTGTTCTTGGATGACAACCTCTTCTACTGGCCTAAGACTTTCCCAATTTCTGTAATCGCTCGATTGTTTCGAGAATTACCGGTATGTTATGAATTTTGACCCAGAACTTGTTAACTCGAGGATAATCTTGATAGTGTCGTCTAGTCCACTTATCAACTATAACCAGCTAGTCTTTATAAGTCCTAGGACCTCCTTCATAAACATTATTAAGATGATGAGCTTGCCTGAAGAAGGATTGAACTGTTCCGTCCTCATTGATGCGACTGTTGATTCTTCCATCAAGCTTCCAGATTTTCGGCATCATGAACTTAATTCCATCTGGATTCTGCGAGGGATGGATGCCTTTAACTACAAGACTCAGCGTGTGTTCCTCCTCTTGCTTTCTTTTAGCTTCACTTGAGAGTTGAAGCGGATCTCGATCAGAGCCCACATTAAGGTTTTGGAGACGAAGCTATATATCTTGGTCTGCCATACTAGGAGAAGATTAGATATAGAGATCTAAAACTCGATTCGTGGATGACGGAAGGCTGAATCACCAATCTGTACGAAGCGGTGAAGAAGATTCTCGAAGAAGCAAGAAATCACCTAGAAAGAGAGAAAAAAATTTAGTTTTGCAATTTCCTTTTCTTTTCTTTTTGTTTATTATTATTATTTTATTAACTCAATAATACGAACTTTATTTTAATACATAAAGAAAATGCATTTTGTTCCACAACAGGATAGTGCAAAAAATGATAAGAAAACAAAGAGAAAGAACAAAGGTTTGACAAAGGTTTTACATAAAGAACATGCATTTTGTTCCACATTGTATTTTATAGGGCTGGGAATCCGAACCGAACCGATTTATCCGAACCGAACCGAACCGAAATTTGGACAAATCGGTTCGGTTATTGTCGTGATTGTTATCCGATCGGAAAGGAAAAAAAACAATTTCGGTTTTGTATTCGGTTTGGTTCGGAAAGGGTAAACCGACGGGTAACCAAAAATTAAACCTACCTATATAAACTATGTACACCGGTTTTATTGGTTCTAACCTAATCCTAAAACCTAAAAAACTTTTGCTCTCTACGGCGACTGCGAGTGCGACGAGGAGAAAGATTTGTCCGATTTCTTGTTTGAATCTTCTCCTAGCTCTTAATCTTTAAGGTACGTTCTTCTCTCTGAATCTTCTCCAAGCTCTTCTCTCTTAAGCTTCTCCAAGTTCTTTGATGTATTGTTTGTAATTACTTGGGTCTTTAAAATTGCAAGAATAGTGTAAATAAGGCATCGTTTATGAGATATAAGTTGTTGTCCGTTTATGATTCATACTTCATAGTATTCTTACTTTCCATATTGTCTTTGCTTTGACAAGCTTTATGGCAAAGACAATATGGAAAGTAGTCATCTAAGATCGTCTATTAAGAGTGTGATGAAGGGCTGTATGGAGAGTATGTGGTGAAGCTAAGCGGAAGTGAGCCTGGAAACTCAACCAATGGTGGAACCGTAATTGAACCTGTGGTGACAACCAATGATCTGTTTGATTTGTCAGATGACGATGGTTATGAGAGGATGGATACGTTGTACTCTGAGATGGTTGCTGAAACTTCAAATGAGGAATGTAGCAGTGAGCTTGATATTTACTTATTGGAGAAACCTGTGATAAGAACTCCAGCTGCTTTAGGAATGGACTTATCTTGGTGGAGGCATAACAGTTCAAAATTCCCAATCTTATCCGAGGTAGCTAGAGATGTCCTCGCCATTCAAGTTTCATCTGTTGCTTCTGAATCTGCATTCAGCACAATTTGTCGGATTTTGGACCCTTATCGAAGCTCTATGTCACCACACATGGTTGAAACTTTAGTTTGCACTCAAAAATGGCTGAGGAATACTATTTCTGCTGAGAAATTAGCCAGCTTAGTTCAGATGTTTGAGGAATTGCAGTTTCATGAGTCCTTAGGTAACTCATTTCTCTTTTATTTAAGTTTTTTGTGTTACTCTCTTCAAACCAATCAGTAACTGACGATCATTTACATTCTGCAGCTTCATAGAGTGAGGGACACCCATCCGCACATCCATGATCGAGTGATGAACACAAGTAACTTGATTTACTATGTTACTTTCAGTTTTATTTACAAGGCATATGTATCATTTTTATTGACATAGTTTCTGGTTTTTATTTGCAACAGGAGACAACGAACTGAAGCAAATAATGATCTTAATTCCTAAGGCTTGTCTCTCTTTCTCTCTATATCTTTTGAAAAAACTAATATAACTATTAACTACCTATTTTTGGCATGGAGTAAAGAATGACAATATACCAAATGCATCCTTGTAAGAGGAAAGGATCATTGGTATTTTGTCAATCCTGGTAATCTCTTCTAACTTTTGGCTCCACACATTATTTTTTGAACAATTGTGTATTGTCTCCCAAAGTCTCTTTACTTGAGACGAGACAACTAGGAATCCAATTGTAGGATTGCCTTCTGAACTTGTTGTTTTTTGTAAATTGTCTCCAATAGTCCTATGTATGTGACTAGGATTGACTAATGTTGTTGTTTTTTTATAAGCAAAACTTGTATTCTATGATGCTTAATGTCATGAATCTATATGTTAATGTTGGATCGTTCTGTGTTGTGTGTTTTGAGTCCATGGTATTTAGGCGACATAACCCGAACCCACCGAACCGAAATAACCAAGCATGTAACCGACCCAAACCGAACTTGTTTTCGGTTATATTCGGTAGAGATTTCAATTTCTGAATTAACCGAAAAAACCAAAAAACCGAACCGAATTAACCGAAGTCGCAGGCCTACTATTTTAGTTTCCGATCAATAGGGAGGATACTATGTTGAAAGAGAGGATACCATTCGCTCATTGAAAGGAATCGAATTCTTTAGAATCCAGTCCACTCGCTAAACCCGTATCAGTCTCTAGTGGTCCTTCCATCATAAATTCAAGAAGTGACAGTGGACCACACTATCAGCCCCATGTTAATAATTATTTTGTGTCCCCACTCCCTTGGCATATAATTTTTATGGACGGTTTCCAACATATAAATTTGTTTTTCATTTTTTTTTGGCCCTTTTTGTTGAAGTTTTGTTGGAAAATTTTGTTTGTCCCTCTCTCGCCCTAGAGCCGGGCTTACACACTATATACACCAATTATTTTGCTAACTAGCAACATAAAAAAGCAAACAAAGGGATAACAAAGACACACATTTCAACACCAAAACTTTCTACCATATCAAAAAATGGCCGGAACAGCAAGCCACTGGCGGAGAGAGGCCGTGTTTTTGACGACAATGCTGGCGATAGAAACCACTGGCATTGGATTAAGTACACTGTTTAAAGTAGCAACTGCAAAGGGACTCAACATTTACCCTTTCATCGGCTATTCTTATATTCTTGCTTCGCTTCTCCTTCTTCCTTCTCTATTTTTCACCAACAGGTTTCTTCTAATGACCTTAATCTTTATCTAAGACCATTTATAAACGTTCTTAAAAAAAAATATGTATGCATATTTCTTGTTTCTGCCTTTTTTTTTTACAGGTCAAGAACACTTCCTCCACTAAGTCTCTCAATACTCTGTAAGATTGGACTTCAGGGATTTCTAGGGTAATTTCCAAACATTCCTTCTTCCAGTACGTAATATGAAATTATCATTATTATAGTGTTGCTAATATATGAATTTTGGCTGAAAAAATATACAAAAAAAAAAGATCAATATATGTGATTACAGGATACGTAGGCATCAAATACAGCAACCCAACCTTAGGTTCCGCCATGGGCAATATCAGTCCTGCTCTTACCTTCATCCTCGCCGTTATCTTCAGGTTTGCCCCCTTTTTTTTTTTTTTGTAGATTTCAGATTTATTCTGACCATTTAAGATAAAAAAAAATCTTATAAATAGGACATAAATAAAATTTTATTTACAAATATAGAACATAAACTCTAAAATTCTAAAAATAACACTGTTATTTATCAAATTTATCCTTACACGTTAACAAATTTATCAATTTGTTATTTTCCTTGATTGTCTTCGTCTTTGGTCTAATTTGATCTTATTGTTTCGCTATCATCTCTTTCATGAAACTCCAATATGTTTTTTGAAAATCAAAAGGTTGCAATCCATCAGTTACATCACAAACCATATAACCATATCCATCTCCCGCACCAGGCGATGGATTTGTTTTGCTTGTAAATATCGCCCATGATATATCAATAACGTTCTTCAAAAAACTTGTCTTCTTCCCTTTCACCGGTTTAAGTCTTCTTTGTAAACATAAAATTCCTGGATCCCATATTCGTCGACCGAGGCACCAATTGCGAGGAAGAGTCACTACATGCCTCAATTGATTGGTTGCTAAATTCTCAAACCATTCAAATGGAAACACAACAGCTTCAATCCGAAGATGGCGAGCCCAATTGACATCGTTGAAGGCGTATCCACAATGGACATGAAAGATGCTTGAGCAGAATTGTTGGAGAACAGCCCCACACCAGGATCAGGATTCAAAGTCTCCTTTTCTCGTTTCTTAAGCACAAAATCCAAGTTCTGGACTTGAAAATCATAGTTGATGACTTGACGGTGATGAAGATGAACGATTTCAACCTTGAACCAAAGGAAGCTGCTTGAAGAAATTCTCAGCGGAAAAGCGCCAACACTGTTCCCAGACTATAACCCCCCGAACTGTCTCATGGCCAGACAAACCATGGACCGACCCAGAGACGCCACGATGAAATCAACCGCCCGTGATCCGACTGAGGTTTCAACAACGAATCAGGTCCCTCAGCCAAATCACTAGTGATGCCTTCCCGCTGCAAACGTCCTTTAGGCTTTTCAACTCTTCAAACGTATGCGGCGTTGTGTTGGCCCGTACTAGGCCAAGTACCAAGTCACTTGTCCGAATACCTGAAAATACTTTTTCTAATTACTTAAGTACATTGTTACATTCAAAAGAAAATACCAAGTAAAACAGTTGGATCCATTTCAAAGAAAACATGTTAAAAGTCATAGGTTTGTGCAAAACAGCACGAAAACACCATAGTCGGTTTCTTAGCTGCTCAAGCTCTAAACCCACCTTAATCTTCCTTGCAAGACAAAATAATATCATTAGTAATCTATGATTACTCAGTGAGTTGGCTAACCCTCTAACATGCATTCTCCTCACCCCAACTACCCCGCAACATCGAGTAAACATAAAACACAATGCGTAAGCGTTAAACAAAACAGCAGGCAACACACAAGTAAAGGCTAGAAATAATCAAGCAGGCTTGACTAATCTAGACGCTTATTCCTCCTAGACAACCACGCCACCTCACCTGCATCAAC
Organism: Camelina sativa; assembly: GCF_030686135.1. Taxonomy (NCBI): domain Eukaryota; kingdom Viridiplantae; phylum Streptophyta; class Magnoliopsida; order Brassicales; family Brassicaceae; genus Camelina; species Camelina sativa. The sequence goes on from NC_141883.1 coordinate 7,221,834, forward strand.
AATGGGTAACGAATGCTAGTAGTGTATCAAGATAACTTAAACAACACTAGACTCTCCACATCCTAGGGCCCTTTCGAGAATCTGTCCCATCCCAACACACCCTCCGCGTTGAAACCACAAAAGAAACCAACCGGTTTTCTACTTGGCCGCATCGTCATGCTGCAGTTCGGGCTAGTAGCTAGCTAAGCACCAAAGTGTCCATGTTGTGAGACCAGTTAGGTTAACTCACTTGGAATTTCACATCACTTTTTGGGAACAGAAGATCGACCACTAGTCCTAGTTATGAACCGAAACATATAATACGCGAACTAGCTAAATGACACAAAGAATTAAGTACTTCTACGCCATTCCAAAAGATTTGAAGCAAGGAAAATCAAGCATTTATTTGCAAGAAAATCAGGCAAGATATTCCACCACAATCTTCAAGAAGCATGATTAAAAATCAAGCAACTTCAGACTGTCGTACATGCATGGAAGTCTTTTCTCTTTTTATGCACAAACAATCAGTGCAATGGTCCTTTAAATATACTATCTTAACAAGCATATTTAACTCAATTCTTCACAATCTTTTAGACATGCATGCAAACCACTCTAACCGGAATTTATGCAAGAAAGATATAGCATTTTAGATCCATCAAGTAAAATTATTTTTCATCAAGTACATTATGCATGCACGTCCATCAACTTATTAAGCTCAAGCAGTAATATTTATAGGTGCATGGTACAAACAAGAAAACATGCAACAAACAAAACACACAAGGATAGGTACAAAAGCTTTTAAGCTCATGCACCCTCCACAATCAACCACAACTCACAGTGATTTTAAAGCATAAACTTTATTGACTTGGCTTCACCACACCGCGGATCTGACAGCACTTCACCCTCTTCCTTAGTCTCTAGCTCCAGCAACTTTCCTCTTCTTCCTTTTCTTGATCGAACAACTCTTGATCTTTACCCAAGGCTTAATCAAAATTTTAAGAGAGTTTGGGAGTTGGTTCCTTTTTCTTCTCAAATCGCAAATGAAGCACAAGGAGTAATATTTATAGGTGCATGGCTTCACTTGCTGCATGGGACACTTGTTATTGCAACTCCAACACTTGGTGTTTGAGTGGCGCATGCAGAGACACATGTTGGCTGGCTAACCAATCACGCGCGCGTGACGCCCACTCGCGCGCGTGTGCCAGAGGCAAACGCCCAGCGACTTTTGGCCTTTCTCCCCTATTATTTTTTTCCGGTCTCTCCTTGTAAAACATGTGGCATCGCGGCTGTTCTTTCCCGACCCCTGTCCGCATGGTGCATTTGGTTCGGCCCTTAGTACATTGCTCAGCCAAAATCCTTCGATCATGTCTTCACGACTCGGTTCTCCAATCAGACCAGTTCCCTTCTTTGATCCTCCCTTATGCCAAAACGTACTTGGTACGTACCGCAGATCACCCTTGATGGTCCTTTGGTACACTGGCCGGTCAGCTGGTACACGACCATTTTATTTCAATCGTCCGTTCTTCGAATTTTCTTACTTCTACCTCGACTGTTTTTCTTTTTAGCACTTTTTAAGACTTCCCATTAACGACTTCCCCTTGACCATCGATCATCTTCTTCGTTGGCCTGATGGTACACGTCTGATCATTGGCCATCAGCCGTTTTGTGGCTTAGCGATCTTTCTCCCTAACTTCCTCGGTCGTTCTGCAGCATTTTTCCTTCTCCATCTTTCGGAGTTCTTTCCCAGTCCTTTCTTCGAAGTTTTTTATTTGGGTCCGTACCACTTGGTGCGAGTCACTACACAGACCCTCGCCGGAATATGGTCGGAAGAAGACTCTCACGAAAGGAGAGAAAGACAAACAAACAATTGAAAACTATCACCAAAAAATTATCCACCCGAATCATTCACCGGTATTAATATCTAAAACTGTGTAGAAAGTAATGAAAGGAAACAAGAGAATGAAAATGATTACAACAACCGACGTCGGAGAAGCCAACTCCGGCCGCAGACGGTGAAGATAGCGAAGAGTTTAATGGGTTGCTATAAAAGTCTCCAGAGAGTAAGAAAGAAAACTAACTTGTGGTTATTTGGAAGTTTTTAGAAAAGGAATCTAAACTGTTTTCATTTTTAATGAAATATTTACATTATTAATAAATAAAAAAAAAAAAAAAAAAAAAAACCAACATTGCCGTCTGCATGAGTATAATAAATGTGTAATAACATCTTTAATAAAATATTTACATTCTCAAATCATTTACTTTGGAATAAAACGTAATCAATAACAATAAATGTCAATTTTTTTGAATAAAGGATGGAAAAAATATCATTTAAAGAAAAGAGCTGTGTAGCAAAAGTGATAGGGACGATCTTGTCAGTGATGGGCGCGCTTGTGGTGATTTTCTACCACGGTCCACGTATTTTTGTTGCATCTTCTCCGCCGTATGTAAACTTCCGTCAGCTTTCTCCACCGTTGTTTTCGTCTTCAAACTCTGATTGGCTCATCGGAGGAGCTGTTTTAACCATACAAGTCATCTTCGTTTCTGTTTGTTACATTCTACAGGTACCACATTTTAATACCTATCTATATATAGTATAAATAATTTCTAAATTTGTGCTGTAATCGAAATCAATAAGAGAGAGGGAACAACTTATAAAAGATGTCGGCTTCATTCTTATCTAGTGTTTGGTTGACAAAATAAAGAAAAATAATAATAAGAAAGAGTTTAGTCGTTAAAGAATGAGGTTTAATCATATAGAGAATTGATATCATTCCACTGATTTTTCTATGTAACTATTTTGGACAGGCACACATAATGAGTGAATATCCAGCAGCATTCACAGTCTCCTTTCTTTACACTATATGTGTTTCAGTCATTACCACAACGATTGGACTAGTAGTCGAAAGGAACAATCCAAGCGTTTGGATCCTTCAATTCGATATTACTTTGATCACAATTGTAGCTGTGGTATGTTATATACATTTTCGATTTTTTTTATAAACAAAAAAAAGAAAAAAAAAAATCAAAATGCTTTCTTTTGCATTTTAACATAGTCTTATTTATAAAATATTTCAGGCAACAATAACTTCGGTATCCTATGTGATTCATTCATGGATAATACGATACAAAGGACCTGTGTACCTTGCCATATTTAAACCTTTGTCTATTCTAATAGCAGTGGTTATGGGCATGATTTTTCTCAACGATTCTCTCTATCTTGGATGGTATATGAATCATTAGTCTTCATACACATTATCTATTAGAAAGAACATCTACTCATCTTTGATTTTTTGTTTCATATTATAGTTTGCTTGGAGGAATTTTGATAACGACAGGCTTTTACGCTGTGATGTGGGGCAAAGCAAACGAAGAGAAGGATCAGTTGTTATCATCTTTAGAAAAAGAGAAAATCCCTCTTCTACTGAACCGCAAGAACGACCAAGTTTAAAACAAGTCATATGTTTGTTGGTATGTAGAAGGATCTACAAGATCCATAAGATAATATGAAGATATTGTAATGTTTATTTTATAGATACATAGCCGGCGAAGGACACATGCGCGGCCGTTGAATATATGTTTGTGAAAAGTTTGTTTGTCCTAATGGTAAAAACAGTGTATAAATGACACAACACTAAGTTTCTTCTCTTTCCATGTTTTTTTTCTTTAGAAAATTTATAATAAACCTAAAAAGAGTTTTCAGCTTAAGGCTATAATTCTCTGGGCCAGCTCTGTATAGATATATAAATATTTAATTCTATCTTAGTTTAGAAAACCATTTTACTATATAAACTTATGTAACTTAAAGCTTATGAGAGTCAATACATAATACTTGCAATTCTAAACAGTCATCAATCTCTACATTGTATCATCAATCTCTACATTGTATCAGAACATGTTTGTTCTCGATTTCTATTATTTTGTTTAAAGAATTGAGCTTTGTTTTATCCCCTATATATTAATTGGGAAGCACTCTCAAGGAAATGCTGATGTGTCGCCGTTGGAGAGATCGAGACACTAATAAATTGTTTCTCTCATTTTTATGGATATTTACATATAATTTTCATTGTATGATTAAGGAATATTCTTTTAAATTTTTTTTTCAAACACACCAAACATTTCAATTATGAAATATATTTAAATCATTTTATAACATATTTAATTATTTAAATATATCATTATTAGATTTAAAATATTTTCAAACCCCGAAGTTATTTACTTATCAAAAAAAATCTGATTACTATTCACAACCTCACATTAAAAATTCAAAATTAAATTATCACAAAAATCATTATTTATAGGGGATTGACTTTTAGATACCATTAGTATAATATTTTACGGGTGACATAATCTTACATAAAATGAACTTGAATTAATAAAATAAAGAAATTTTAGTTATATATTTTGTTTTTACATAAATGAATTTTAGATCTCGGAAAATAATTTTATTCATAGCTTTAGTTTATTTGCATAGATTTATCCCGCACTATTTACGGGTTGTTACCTAGTTTTATATTAAAGCCAAGTGCTTCCACAAGTTAATCATGAATCTCTGAGACCTATTTTTTTTGCTTGTCGTTGACAACAATGACATCGACCAGCGATAGCATTTGTTGTTTGTTTGCTTGTCGATGCAAGTTGACATGTTGATATATTGTTGTTAGTGATTATTCTTTATTTTTTTGTTAAAAATTTGAATCCTTTAAAGTCTTTAAAGTTTCTGTTTATAAATTTTGAAATTTATAATATCAACATATCAATTAAAAAATATATTTAAAATATATAAAGAATCTACTATGAAATATCTAATTAAAAAAAATACAATTAATTAAATGTAAAATTTTTTTAAATCTGAGTTGATGGTCGCTACTTTTAGTTGCCCAATTAGCAACACTTAAATGAGCATGGTTTACTCGCTATTTCTGATCATTGTCGCCTGCGACACCCAAACAAACATGGCCTGAATCTAAACCGTGGAAGCTAAGAAGTGCAACGCACGTGAACCGAGTCTGGTTTTAGAGGTTGGTGTCGAACGGTGGGTTTATGAAATGAACAGTTAGTTTATGATTTAATCAAGTGTTTGTATTGTGGTTTGACATAAACGGTTAATGGTAAGGTTGGAGTGTCGAGCGATACAAAGGTGGTGTCGGTAGACACCAACATGTTGTTATGTGTTTGGGCCGTAAGAGAACGGCTCGAATTAGGTTTGTACGAGGAAAGTTTGACGTAGGTGATGCCAATATAAGAAGTACATTTTTTGTGTTGTTAACATTTTTATATTTAAAAGATGGGATCGAATGAACCAATCCGAGAAAAACAATACTCCTTTCCGATTGACTCTTTGAGCTGATTAATATATTTGTTGACAAAAATAATTTTAACCAATTTGAGGAAAAACCCTTTAACAAAAAGGGCTAATTTGCCTACTAACCAAATTCTGGTATATAATTAAGAATATAGCATAATAATTCAAAAAATTAAGTAAATAACATAAGGGATAGAAATAATTATCAAGTGGGGTTTTGATGGTGGTGGAGGAAGGTGGCCAGAAGTGGTGGAGGTAGGTGGCCGAGAGGTGGTGGAGGAAGGTGACCGGAGGTGGCTAGAGGTGGTGGAGGTAGGTGGCCGGCCGGTGACCAGAGGTGGTGGCCGGTGGTGGTCGGAGGTGGCTAGAGGTGGTGGAGGTAGGTGGCCGGCGGGTGACCGGAGGTGGTGGCCGGCCGGTGACCGGTGGTGGTGGCCGGCCGGTGACCGGAGGTGGTGGATGGCGGGTGACCGGAGGTGGTGGCCGGCAGGTGATCGGAGGTGGTGGCCGGCCGGTGGCCGGAGTTGGTGGTGCGCGGTGGCCGGAGGTGGTGGTGCACGGTGGCCGGAAATAGTGAACGGTGGTCGAAGGTGGTGGTGGTAGGAGATGGTGATAAATGGTGGTGATGGTAGGGGTAATTTTGTGATTAATATAGAAAATATAGAGTATATAACAGTTTTATGGTTAGAATAGTTATCAAATGAATTAAAGATTTTTTTGTTGGTTATACAGTCAAATTTCTCTTACAAAAATTAATAAAATATTAACCAATCCGAGGAAATACCAAATTGTAGTGTGTTGTATTTGATAATTTAGCTGAGGATTGTTAGTAGTTAGGTAAATGCATTTTAATTATTCTTATGGCATTCTAACAATACATACATTTTATTCACGTTCAATTGATATGAAACAAGCTTGTTACCATCGCACAGTATCTTGTGGTCCAAATCTAACAAGGACGTTTGCATGAATATAATAAACGTGTAGTAATTGGTGTTTCTCTAGTCATATCTTATGGAATGAAACGTAAACACATTAGATGTCAATTTGTGAATAAAGGATGGAAAAGGTATCATTCAAAGAAAGGAGTAGTGTAGCCAAAGTGATGGGGACGATACTATCATTAACAGGCGCACTTGTAGTGATCTTCTACCACGGTCCACATGTTTTTGTCGCATCTTCTCTGCCGTATGTAAACTTCCGTATTTCTCCATCATTGTCATCTTCAAACTCTGATTGGCTCATCCGAGGAGCCCTTTTTACAATACAAGGCATCTTCGTTTCTGTTTCCTTCATTCTACAGGTACCATTTTTGTTGTTCAGTCGTTAATTAATATCTTAATATATTAAACTCATTCCAATGTTTATTTATAATTAAATTGATTTTCGGACAGGCGCATATAATGAGTCAATATCCAGCAGCATTCACAGTCTCCTTTCTGTACACTCTATGTGTTTCATTCGTGACTACGACGATTGGACTAGTAGTCGAAAAGAACAATCCAAGCGTTTGGATCATTCATTTCGATATTACTTTGATAACAATTGTAACTATGGTATGTTATATACATTTTAGAATTTTTTCTTACATCAAAATACACCTTTATTTCTTTTCTTTTAACATAGTTTCCTTTATAAAATATTTCAGGCAATAATAACATCAGTATACTATGTGATTCATTCATGGACAGTGCGACACGAAGGACCAGTGTACTTAGCAATATTTAAGCCTTTGTCTATTTTAATAGCAGTGGTTATGGGCTCCATCTTTCTCAACGATTCTCTCTATCTTGGATGGTACATGAATCAATATAGTTTTCATACGTACATGTACATATCTATAAACAAAAAAAAAAAAAACTACTCATCTTCGATTTTGTGCTTCATTTTGCAGTTTGATTGGAGGGATTTTGATTACGTTAGGTTTTTACGCTGTGATGTGGGGCAAAGCAAACGAAGAAAAGAATCAGTTGTTATCATTTTCAGAGAAAACCCCTCTTCTATTGAACCGCAAGAACGACCAATTTTATAAATAAAATAAAAAATAGACTACTATTAGTTAACAAAGATTCGATTAAGGAATAAGATCTGGGTAGATTTTCGGTATACATGGACAACAGGAACAATAAAGAACAAGTAAACTGGACTTTTTATTGATATTCTTTTTTTATGCTCCTTTTAATTACCTTCTTTTTCTTTACAAAAGCCGAATATTTAAACTCAATCATGAATCCGACTCCTCCTAAATCTCCTCCTGTAATCTCGCTTGCGATCTTGACCTCGACCTCCCGACCTCATCTCCGGGTTGACTTCGCCCTTCGGCTCGAGCTTTCTTCCTGGGCCCATGCGGGCCCATTTGCTGGGTTGACGTTTACTTCTTAGTGGGCTATTCCATTGGGCCTCTAACCAGCGAAACCCAACACCAACAATTGCCCTCCAGCCTTTTAACCTAATCTCGAAAAGTTGAAAGACGAATATCCAAATAATCTCTTTCGTCGTTTTGGTTTCGCGATCCTCCTCGGGGAAGACACAACGAATCTCTTCTTCCGAGATCTCCGTGATGATTACCTCCTCTCTCCTAAAATCCAACGGTGGAGGCGAAAGGTTTGAACGGCTCAGATTAAGGGAGTGAGATTCGTGGGATTACGAAAACCAACGCCATTATGACTTATAAGTCATGAATCACACATCTCGTCATAATCGCGCACTCGTCCACTACTTCATGGTAATTTTCTTTTTTTCCTCTTCTCTTCTTCGCTTAATAATTTATGAGATCTACTCTCTGCTCGTTAGTTCCCTTATCTCATCCTTCTTGCTAAGTTTATCTTTTTCCGCCTTGTCTAGTTGATTTTGCCTTTTGTTTGCGTTATTATGGCTCCTCCTGAACTCTGGGGAAATCACATCCCGCCGATTACGTCAGTCAAACACTTAACCGACCTCCGCCAAATACATGAAGTACCCCCGAACGTGTAGATGATACTACGTTCCAGGGATCCGTTCACCCCGGAGACTGTCCCCCCGGACTATTGCTGCGCATACACCACGTACTTCAAACGATGCAGGCTCGTGTTCCCCATCCCGAAGATTATTTTACAGATCCTTCAACGCCTTCGGATGGCGTTTTCCCAGATGTGTCCAAACTTCGTGCGACACGTCATGGGAATATACGTTAGAGGCTGTGAAATCGGACTCGAGGTCGGGGTGGACGACGTCCTCCGGTTATACCAGATCAAGCACAATTCTGGCTTTCCCGGGACGTTCTATACATGTCGCCGCCGTGGCTCGGAGATAATCCAGGCGCTTCCCAGAAAAGACGGGCGATGGAGAGAGAAGTATTTCTACTTCCGCGTCACTCCAGCGTCGGTGGGAGACTTCAATTTTGCTCATCTTCCAACCCAATGGGCCGTTTGCGTTGGTCAGAATGACCTCTTGGCCACTTGTAGTCCTCCGTCGTTGCTGTGACTGTAATATTCATGCTATCGCACTAATATTTCTTCTATTTTCCGCATGACAGATTCCGGAGAGCCCCCAAACACTTCGGCGACCCGAGTACTAACAGAGAGGTTGCGAGGAGGAGAAGTTAGGTGGAGTTCGTTTACGCGAACCCGCATCATAGCAGCTCTCAATGCCCCGCTGGTTCGAGCCGTTCCTGCTCCGGTCCCAACTGTTCCCGTTGTACATCCGAACCCGCCGCCCCTTGCTGAACAAGCTAGGAGTGAATGTGCGGATAATTCTCCCGTTCGTAGAGGTAACGATCCTTCCTTTACTAGTTACGATTCCCCATAGCCATAAGATTCCAAAAGAAGAGAATAGCTTAACCCCCCCCCCCCCCCCTTGTTTTTTTACGTGATCAGATATTTTGAGTTTGTCTTCGACTTCCACCCCCAACGCGCCATGGTCAGGAAGCCGTCACTTCGCGAGCTTAGAGAGCAGTCGCAGCCATCTCGGAGGGTCCACGCCGGTGATGTCGTTGCAGCGTTAGCCTCTGCCCTTCGCGCCGTTCAGCCTACCCCATCTCGGGTAGGTAGTGAGGACGTCAATCAAACCCCCGCGACCCTGGCTGGTCCTTCTGTGCCGACCAAGGAGATAATGCTTGTCAGCTTGCAGTCAACTCATGGTGAGCCGTCCCTGCTGTCGAAAAGGGCTCGCACAGACAACCCCCGGGTCCCTGAGGTGAGGAGCCGTGAAAGCCGAGGAAGTCACCCCACAGGAGGTAACCCCGAAGCCCCCGCTGGAGATCCAGTTGCCTCCGGGAACGGCTCATCATCCAGCCGCCCTTTCCATTGGAGGTTTGCCCACTCTCGAGATTCCCCCGTGGTGGAAGACCATCTTGGGATGGCCACCCTCTTCCGGCACTTGAAGACCGCCAACTGTCAAGTCCTGCTGGTGAAGGACCTCACCGAGAGGGAGGCTTACATCGAAGCGATGGCGGCTCACGCAAAAGTAAGCTAAATTGAGGAACCGCTGTTCAGGCCTAGTTCTGCTTTCTTTTATCCATCTTTCCTTTTGACACAAGTACCATGTTTATTTTTTTTGTTTTCTTTTGGTTTGCTTGCAGTCTGTGGCCGCTGACAACAAGCTGGTGGCGCTCTATGAGCGGAGGCTGAAGGACACCCCGCAGGCTGCTGAGCTAGAGAATACGACGAGGGTGGTTCACGAGCTTACGACGGCACTCAACGCTGGCAAGAAAGGGAGGTAGCTGCAAACAACAAGGTCGCGTCCCTGGAGAGTGAGATAATTTCCTTGAGGAGCGTTCGAGACAAGCTGCTCACCGCTGAAGCCGACCTCTCCTCCGCCAGGGATGCTCAAGCCAAAGCGACAAGAGACCGGGACCTCCTGCTAAAAGAGAACTGATGGCTGAAGGAAAAGGTGGCACGGGCTGATCAGTGGCACGCGGAGGCAACCCGTTAGGCGGTTCGTGATGCCAAGGAAATGATGTCCCAAGACTATCGGGCAGTTTTGGACTCGGTGAAGAGCAAATGGCAAAGGAAGAAAGAGCAGACCGCGGTTGAGAGCGACCTTGCAGAGATCGAGTCCAACCTTCTCATGATCAAATAGATCGACGAGGGGAGGACGTCGATCGCGGAGGAATTGCAGGTCATCGAAACTCAGCGGGCGGTCCTTGCGGTTAGGTCCGATTCCTTGGTGGTTTTGGACTTATCGGTGAGCAAGCTTGATCTTCCACAGATTTCAAGCTCGATGCTAGAAAGGGGGTCCCGCTTGGTCTGAACGAGCATGGGAGAAATGCAAGCGCCGCAGTGGATCCGGAGGTTGGAACGGGGGGGGGGAAGACGTCTGATTGCTGTTCTCAATAACTTTGTTTCGTTTTATCTTTAAACTCTGATTTGTTTGCCCGCAGTGGATCCCTTTTTTTTTGTTTAATTTTGTCTTTCATGTTTACTTAGAATGCGTAAGTTTTATCATCACTTTTTATTTTCTTCGTTCGCCTGATCAACATGAGTTTATCGCGGGCTATCGCAGGCGGACGTGCGAGTGGTAGGTTCCGGGGAACCTTTACCGGGGATCCGTTGTGTCAGCTTTGAAAAGCTCACAATCGAGCGCGTCGCTCGAGCATGGAGACGTTTGTTGAATTCTGAGGTTTTTCGAGTTGGGTAGCGGGATAGTCTTTATTTCCGCGTGAGGTTGTGGAACAGCTGGGCGCTGTTTGTTTTAGTGAAGTTCCGTTAGATCCGTTACTATCGAAGAGGTGTTCGGGGGATTCGAAGTGACCTAAGTTGGGTAGCGAGGTTATTTGAAACTCGCATGTGATGCCCAAGGGCGTTCTTGTTGTTTGTCTGTTTTGGTTTTGAACTGTCTTACTTAATCTTGTGATTGGCAAGAGTTATTGGACATTGAAGTAATGTAATGCTTATGAGCGAATCTGGTCGCGGCGAAAAGCTTGCATTCTATTTGGGTGGAGTGGTTATAAACATGGAGAGAGTTATATTGGAGAGGTGGCTGCGCTCGAGGGATCGAGCTGCCTACGTACCCCGTAAAGGGATCAAGCCAAATCGTAGTTCAGTTATTATCAATACTTACTAGAAGTACGTCTTGAGATTCATGACGTTCCAAGGCTAGAGCTCGGCTTTTCTGCTGCTCTCGTCCTCGAGGCGATATACGCCATTGCGAACGACTTCGGTGATACGGAAGGGTCCTTCCCACTTGATCCCCATTATCCTAGCGTTCTTCTCCTTTCTGTGATCGAACACTTTACGGAGCACTTGATCTCCGACGACAAAACTTTGAGGCCGGATCTTTGAGTTGTAGAAGCGGGCTATGGCGATTTGGTAGTTTTGAACTCGCACGTAGGCTCGCTCTCTTTTCTCTTTAATGATGGTGAGGTTATCACGTAGTGCTTCGTTGTTCGCCTCCTCGTTCTCGGGGGAAACAACTGGGCGGATACTGCCCACGGAGATTTCTGCCGGTATTACAGCTTCGATCCTGTAGGATAGGGAGAAAGCGGTTTCACCCGTGCTACCACGTGGCGTTGTCCGGGTGGCCCAAAGGACCCCGGGGAGCTGAGCATCCCAACAGGACTTTGCAAAGGTCAAACGGCGCTTGAGACTGTGCAAGATCAGTTTATTGGCGGCCTCGGCCTGTCCATTTCCTTGGGGATACCGGGAAGTATGTGGGGTTACAAAACTTTTGAACCGCGGAGGACACCAGGTTCGTACCGTTATCGGTTACGATTTCGTAGGGGATTCCGTGCCGGCATAACACGTTTTTCCAAAGGAAATCCTTCACGTGTTCCCCCTTAATAGACTGGTAGGACTCGGCCTCGATCCATTTAGTAAAGTAATGGGTTACAACCAACAGGTTAGTCACACGTCGTTTTCCCGACTGCTCGAGAGGTCCAATGGCATCCATTGACCATCACATGAAGGGTAAGGAGCGGAGACCGAGCTCATCATCTCAGCGGGCTGGTTAATCATGGGTGCATGACGTTGGCAAGGGTCGCATTTTTTGGCGTGTTCGTTGTAGTCCGCGAGCATGGTTGGCCAGAAATATTCCTGCCGTTTTATTGTGAGGGCCAGCGAGCATCCTCTAGAATGATTTCCGCAGGGACCCTCATGAGCCTCTTTCATGATGATTCGGGTTTCATTCCCGTATACGCATTTAAGGTAAGGTCCGGAGATGCATCGCTTGTACAGCTCTTCGCCGATAATGCAGAACCTCGCGCTTTATGCCTTGAGCTTCCGCGCTTGCCATCAATCTTTGGGTGTAGTTCCGTTTTCGATATAATCGCGAATTAGGACCTGCCAATCTGTTTCCAATTCTATTTCGTGCTCGTTTCCGGAGATACAATCATCCAGGAGCTCGTCATCCTGGTCGGGCGTCCACTCGGGTTCCTCCCCATCGAGGCCGGTGGCGGCCTCGACCTGGTGGACGCTTTGGGCTTTGACAGGGATGGAGATACTAGGCTCATTTATGCCTTCGACGGGTTTGACTCATTTGACTGAGGGATCGGAGGTGGAAGCCAGCGCGGCGAGGGCATCAGCGGCTGAGTTCTCTCCCTGGGGAATTTTGGTGAGTTCGAACGACGCAAACTGCTCTGCCAGTGACCGGACTACTCGGAGGTAAGCATCCATCCTTTCACAGTTCGTGTCATAGTTTCCGTGGTACTAGCTGGTGACGAGTTGTGAGTCGCTGAAAGCGGTGAGCTCCTTAGCTCCTACACCTAATGCTTGCCGGAGTTCGGCTATCAAGGCTTCGTACTCGGCTTCGTTATTTGAGATCGCGAACCCGAGCCTGAAGGACTGTTTCATGATTTCGTTGGTCGGGGATACGAGTCGAATTCCGATCCCGCATCCCTACCTAGATGATGCTCCATCAGCGTATAACAATAACCCCTTAGAGTGGTTCTCGGTGTCCTTTTTGGCCGCTGCGAGTTCGATTACGAAATCAGCGAGGACTTGTGCTTTGGCGCAAGTCCTTGGTCGGTACTCGATATTGTACTCGCTAAGTTCTATAGCCTATTTGGCTAGTCTGCCGGATTGGCTTGGACTATGAATAATAATCTGGATAGCTTGGTAATGTAGAGGAAGAGGTGTTCCCCATCCGCTGGCTTCGAAAGGACGGGAGGCTCCGTGAGATACTTTTTCAATTCTTGGAATGCTTCCTCACACTTGTCATCCCACTCAAATTTTCGGTTACCTTTCAACAACTGATAAAATGGGAGGCAACGATCCGTAGATCACACGATGAATCGGGCAAGGTTGCTATCTATTTTGGATTCGCTTCGATTCCGCGTTCCATGACCAGATATCCTAGGAATTTGCCGGATGCGACGCCGAACGTGCATTTGGTCGGGTTGAGTTTCACCCCGTACTGGTTCAGTATTTTGAAACATTCTTTGAGCTGGTAGACGTGATCTTGCTCGCGCATTGACTTGACGAGCATGTCGTCGATATAAACCTCCATGGTTTTTCCAAGGTGTTTGGCGAACATCTTGTTGACTAGCCTCTGGTAGGTTGCTCCAGCATTTTTAAGTCCGAAAGGTATTACTTTGTAGCAGTAAGTGCCTCGATCGATAATGAAAGCTGTTTTTTCTTGATCGGCGGGGTCCATCTGAATCTGATTATACTCCGAGAAAGTGTCCATGAAGGACAAAATCTCGTGACCGACGGTTGCTTCGACCAATCGGTCGATATGGGGAAGAGGATCCGCCATTTCCCATATTTCTTTTTGACCACTACAGGGTTGGCCAACCATTCGGCGTACTGGACTTCGCGGATAGATCCTATTTTCAGCAGCCGGTCCACCTCGTCATTCACTGCTTTCGCCCTTTCGGAACCGAGCTTGCGACGCTTTTGTTTTATCGGTTTGTAGGTTGGGTCAATGTTAAGCTGATGAGACGTAACGCTAATGTCGATTCCGTTCATGTTCGACGGGGACCAAGTGAATGTATTGCAGTTCTGACCCAAGAATTGGATCAGGTCGTTTCTGGTATTGGCGTTCAGGTCGGTCCCGATCCCAAAACATCGCTCTAGATGTCCTTCCACAATTGGAACTTGGTCGACCTTGGTCATTATGGGTCCGCGCGCAATGGGGTCTTTGCGGCTAGCGAGCTGACGAGCTTCGAGTTTGTCAGCGATCATTAATTGCTATTTAGCGGAATTCTTCATTAAGTCGTAGCCGCCTCTATAACACTGTCTTGAGGTGCGTTGACTACCATAGATGGTTGTGATCCCGCCCCGAGATGGGAACTTAACGCACTAGTGGTACGTTGATGGAACCGCTTTCATCTCGTACAACCATGGTTTGCCGAGGATGGCATTGAAGGGCATAGGACGATCGACGACCACAAAGTCGACCAGACGCTGTACCCCCCTGGCTTCTACTATGAGCTGAACGGTGCCCTTGGCCAAGGTTGTATCACCGGCGAACCCGGTGAGTGGGGTTTTGGCCCCTTTTAGTTCGGAGTCGGGGTAGCCCATTCTTTTAAAAGCGTCGTAAAACAAGAGATCGACTAAGCTCCCCGTATCAATTATTATTCGAGAAAGCTCGCATCCTCCGACATCTAATCTCACGATTAGAGCGTAGTCGTGTGGTTTATCCAGGTCAGCGGTCTCGCTTTCCCAGAAGGTGATCTCGTAATCTGGATCAGAGCGGGGTTTCCTCTCTCGGTGATAACTCTCGACCCTGCGTTGATACGCTTTGATCGAGTTAACTGAGTTGCGGCATAAAGAATATCCTCCCGTGATGTAGTTGACCCTATGGATCGGGGCAGGGTCTACGAAACATCAGGAGATGTTTGGGAGGAAACTTGCGAGCTTCCGAGGAGCCGGAGGTGGGGTAAAGACCGACATGGGAGAGGTGCGAAAAAGGGTGAGCCCTTTGAAAACTAGGTCAATACGTTTCTTCGGGGTTGGAGGGGGTGAAGACCCCTCTACCTCATCGACTCTTTCGCGTTTCGCGACGGTTTCCTTGGTTTTCACATTGGCTTCCCTTGCCTTCCCTCCCTCTTTTTTGAGGTCGATTTCGCCGAACTCTCCTGTTTCGTGCTTTCGCGCGAGGATGCGCCCCACAGTTCTGCGCTCTCGGAATCAACCATGAAGACGTGAGGACCAAACTCGAATAGTTCTTTCCTGAAAGTCTTTTTGGAAGGGTTGAATGATGCCTTTGCCGACTTATGGAGCTCGGCCATAGCGGCTCGCTCCTCTTCGGCTCTGCCAAAGTTAATTGACCTGTAGAGCGCGTCGTCGAGCGACGGTGGCTGTCGGACAGTGAGCTCTTCTCGGAATTTTGAACTATACCATAGGCCATGCCGGAGGGCCGCTAGGGCGACCTCGTCGTTCAAGTATTCGATCTTCTTCCAAGCTAAGGTGACCGAATCAGATCTTTGGCTTCTAGTCCAGGGAAAAGACGAGCCACTCCGCCGGATTCGTTCTTGTCGAGGAGTTCTCAGGAGCACCGGGGGTACCGATGATATGCTCGGCTGATCCGACGTATCCGATCAAGGGGTGCTCGTCAGGTCGTGAGCTCGTGTTGCCCTTTAGGGCTGACGAGCTCGGAGCTCCGTTGTTTTCCGAGGGCATGAATATGGGTAGCGTTCTGATCCCGGGTGGAGTGACGTGGACCGCCTCGAAGTCAAGACGTGTCCGAAGCAGCGCTCTTTCCATGGGATCAGTTGAAACTATCCCCGAAGGGTACGTGGCGCCCCGATTGAGGTCGAGATTTGCGTGAGACGCGAGTTCTTGCTCGTGTCGTTCGATCCTGCTCATGAGGGCCCGATTTGTCGCGTCATGGCTTTGAGTCTTGTCGATCAAGACGGCAAGCATTCCTCGTATCTCAGAAAGATCGTTTCGGCCGGGAATCCCTGAGGAGGACAACGACGTTAGGTGCTTCACGGGTCGGTTCGATCTGTTATTCTCAGAACGAGTCCACACCCGGGACTAGTTTTTGTTTCCCATTAGGGTCATAGGGACCGTGGGAATAATCCTGACAGAGCCTCCTGGGATTGAGCTATCGGGATCTCGGGATGGGACGGATCCATGACGGGTGAGATCCGCGCCCCTGAGGAACCCGTCACAGGTCTGATTGGATTCGAGATGTCATGATCAGACTGGGCTGGTATTTTTGCACCCTGAGAAGGGGCATTGTTGGGGATGAATCCATGGTGTGCTACTGGTGACACAGTTTCCGGGATGGTTGTGTTTGCTGCGCATGGATCCATTTCGCCTAGATTTCTTCAGAATAATCGATTTTTGAGAATAGAAAGACCTAAGTCCCCACAGGCGGCGCCATATTGTTGGATACCAAATACAACAACTAGAAAGATTTGATTAAGGAATAAGATCAGGGCAGACTTTCGGTATAAATCGACATGAACAATGAAGAACAAGCGAACTGGACTTTTTATTGATTTCTTTTTGTGTGCTCATTTTAATTACCTTCTTTTTCTTTACAAAAGACGAATATTTAAACTCAACCATGAACCCGACTCCTCCTGTAATCTCGCTCGCGATCTTAACCTCGACCTCCCGACCTCATCTTCAGTTTGACTTCGCCCTTCGGCTCGAGCTTTCTTCCTGGGCCTGACATGAACCAATTTGCTGGGTTGACGTTTAGTTTTTAGTGGGCTTTTCCATTAGGCCTCTAACCAGCGAAACCCAACACCAACAAATACCATATTTATAAAATGGTTTTAAGTCTCTATGAACCTAGTAGTTGGAAAAACAAATACTATGTATCTTTTAGATTATTTTTTTCCGTGTACTCCAACATTCAAAAATAAGTTATTAGATTAAACGAGTTAACATATTTTACTTAAGTTTGGCTCCTTTTCTGTAATTGTTTTTTGTCAACTTTGAGACAAGTCTCAAATATATGATATGAATTTGCATATTGCAAATAGTCTCTAGTGGTCCAAGAAACGTATAATAATTATTAAACCCAACATCACTTCGTTATATAATTATTTGTAACATCAAGAAAGCAACAAGAGGGATAACAAATTGAAGACTCACAAACCACACCAAACTTTCTATTATTTCCAATAATGGCAGAAACAGTAAGTCTCTGGCAGAGAGAGGCCGTGTTCTTGACGGCAATGATGGCAGTCGAAACTGGCGTGGTCGGAATAAGTACTCTGTTCAAAGTAGCAACTTCAAAGGGACTTAACCTTTATGCTTTCCTCGGCTATTCTTATCTTCTAGCTTCTCTCCTTCTTCTGCCTTCTTTTATCTTCTCCAACAGGTTTCTAATAACTTTATTCTTTAAAACCGTTTCACACCCAATTTTTTTTCTATTGACTTCATTGAAGTTGTTTGTTTCTGTTTTTTTTTTTTTTAAAACAGATTAAGATCACTTCCTCCACTAAGTTTCTCAATACTTTGTAAAATAGGACTTCTTGGATTACTAGGGTAATATTCAAATAACACTATCTTTTTTTCAAATTTTAAAATTATGGAATTATTTTCCTTCAAGTGTTGCTAATATTCGATTTTTTGGGGGCAATATAATTTATGATTTGTGGCATGTAAAAAACAGATCTATGTATGTGATCACAGGATACATAGGCATCAAATACAGCAACCCAACCTTAGCCTCCGCCATTAGCAATATCACTCCTGCTCTTACCTTTATCCTTGCCATTATCTTCAGGTTTGATTTTATTAACTTTTTCCTAATATTTGCATATTTTATATTAGATTTAGAACGGAGTCACAGACTATAGTTACATTTCTTTACTATAGTCTATAAAATGTTTACGTGTCGATATGTAGTAACTATCAAAAAAAAACTTGGATCATATTAGGTTTTACTTCACCATATTCAATAATATATTTTCCTAACCAAAACTTTTTACTAACAGAAATATTCTAAAATAGCATTAAAATAAGTTTTATGCACAATTAGCATAAACTCCATTATTTTTCAAAAACAGCACCATATTCAACTTCCTTTGATTCTTTCACATGGCTTTCTTTTTCTTTTGGATTAATGTAACACAATTTTTTAAAAATAAAAGGATGGAAAAAGTATCATTCAAAGAAAGGAGCAGTTTAGCGAAAGTGATGGGGACTATATTGTCACTAATAGGCGCACTTGTGGTGGTTCTTTACCATGGTCCACGTGTCTTTGTCGCATCTTCTCTGCCGTATCTAAACTTCCGTCAGTTTTATCCATCGTTGTCATCTTCAAAATCTGATTGGCTCATCGGTGGTGCTCTTCTAACCATAAGAGACATCTTCGTTTCAGTTTCTTTCATTCTCCAGGTACCACTTTTTCTTGACTCTTATTTAATAATCTCAAAACCTGATGTTTAAGTGGAGAACAACTTACAAGTACATATGAACCTTGGTTTACATGGTTGGAGACTTTAATAATATTAAATCAAATTCTCTTAGATTGTTCTATTTCAATAAAAGCTGGAATTAGATATAGTTGCAGTTTTCTTCCAATAATTAATTCTACATAATGATGTTGGACAGGCACAAATAATGAGTAAATATCCAGCTGCATTGACAGTCTCCTTCCTCTACACTGTATGTGTTTCAATCGTGACCACGGCAATTGGATTAGTAGTTGAAAAGAACAATTCAAGCGTTTGGATCATTCATTTCAATATTACTTTGATAACAATTGTAACTATGGTAGGTTATATATTAAAAAAAAAAAAAAAATTTACCAAAATTCTTTCGTTGTGATCTTAATATAATCTTTTATAAATTATTTCAGGCTATAATTACTTCAGTATACTATGTGATTCATTCGTGGACAGTACGTCACAAAGGACCGTTGTACTTGGCGATATTTAAGCCATTGTCAATCTTAATAGCAGTGGTTATGAGCGCGGTTTTTCTCAACGATTCTCTCTATCTCGGATGGTATGTGAATCAATAGTCTTCAATATTCATCGACAAATTTACAAACAAAACCATTTTTCGATTTCTTGCTTCATTTTGCAGTTTGATCGGAGGAATTTTGATAACGTTGGGGTTTTACGCTGTAATGTGGGCAAAGCAAACGAAGAGAAGGATCGGTTGTTGTTACTTTCGGAAAAAGAGAAAACCCCTCTTCTAGTAAACGGCTACAATGACCCAATTTAAATTAAAAATAAATTAGAACCGAAGAGGAATTTACATACTCGTAGTTGCACTTTTGGGTAATTTGTACATATATATACATACAGTGCCGGTCCGTTAATTACAAGTGCCCTACGCAAAACTTAAAGCATGGGCTTTTATATATTACCAAAAAAATATAACCAATTGTAAATAAGACTTTATGTTAATGTTTTGAATTTTATTAACACAAACCAAAGCTAACGCATTAGATTTGATGAAAGAATTTATCTTATAGTTTAATAAAGCAAACAACTAAACTCAAAAGGAAAAAAAAAAATCAAAATCAAAACCAAAACTAACAATTAACCTCAAAAACTATGATTTTCACTTATATTAAAGCCTACATATTTGTAAAAGCCTTTAGGCATATATAAAAGTTTTATAAATATTTTTAAAAAATGTCCCTAAATTTTTTGATGTCCTAATCAATTGCTTCAGTTGATTGCTCTATGGGCCGGACCTGTATACACGAATACTATTACTGTATTACATTACATATTGCTTTGTATATAAATCTGAAAACTTAGTATCTAATTGTTTGAATCATGGACTAAGACTCTCTTGATTTATCGGTGGTTAGTAAATATTTATAAATATGACCTCCTAAATTTTTATATAGAATTTGATGCCGTAGGCGAACATTTTTTTTTTCTTGCATAGGCACAACATGTATATATGTACCGATGTACGCAATAACTGCATGTGTTGGTCAGTTTAAAGTAGTATTCAAAAGATTTGTACATTAGGTGATAAATTTTAGTAGTATATACTATTCAAACAGATTCATATAATTACATCAGAACAATATTGCGTGTTCGACAACTTGGCCATTTGGATTTTGATCCGGGTGCTTTATCCATGGTGTATTTCCAAGCGTTACAAAAAAAAAAAAATTATGGTTTAATTATGGAAAGCAAAAGTGATAAAGTCTTCGTAGTTAACTGCATAGCTTCCTCCTTGAAGACATAGCGCGGTCGGATTTAGTTTGAGAAGGTCCGATCCATGAGCATAGGAAAATTTAAATAATCCAAATTATCGTAACTCTTATTTATTATCACTTGTAACATCTTTTCATCATAGTTTTTGTATAACGCATCTTCACTTATATATAACCATATAGTATTAGGCTATTAGCATTTATAAGTATCTACCAGATGGACCATTGTATAAGATTGAAATTACGAACTTCTGAACGGAACGTCACCACCACATGAACTCGTCGGACTTTAGTTATTAATTTTTTTTTTTTACCAAACGTTGATAGCTCAATTGATAAACTTTCTCGCAAAGTTTAGAAGTCGTTGGTCGAAGGACGGTATTTGAGAGAGGAACCTAGGCCCGGAACTTCTTAGTAATTCAACAAAAAAAATATTTCTCAAAGTTGGGATATCTAAAATATTTTTACCTTACTTGACTGGACATTTGCTTGTAGAAATCGGGTTAAAGTAAGAATACGCGCGATCACGTACGTTAGGGAAAAAAAAGAAATGCTTGCAAAACAAACGCCATTAACAAAGAAATAATCTCTGATCTTTCACGAGCAAACTCTTCAAAGCCGACACAACTTAAGAAGAAGATCCATGTTATTGTACTAAGGACATGATTCTCAGAAAAGAACAGCCTTTTAGTTCAGCTGTTCGAGTATCTTGTAACTTGTAATATATTAACCGAGTTTAGCTGCTATATAGTAACCGAGTTTTACTTTTAACATCTAAACAAAAACAAAAGTAAATTAAAAAAAAAAAAACGGAGTTGCATTGTATCACAAGTTTTAAAAAAACAGCAAAGAGGAGCTTTGGAGAAGCCAAGTGTCATATCCCTCACCCCTAACAACGCCACTGCAATAATTTGATTGCACAAGGGATAATATATCATAAAAATAATAACGAAATCTCTCCCCTTTAGCACATAAGATCAAATCAAAAATTCTAAACACAAAAAAAAATATTAAAAGAAAAAACAATTTGCGGGCGGATTTGAGTTTGTGCATCACTATCGTCCATCGATGTCATGTGTCGAGAAGAGCGTCTGCTAGAGTGTTTTTTTTTTAATACTCTTGTTTGGTGAACAAAATTGGGCCTTAATTTTACTTGAGGCCTGCTCGTAGCCTATGTAGTCATAACCTTCGCGATACTTGTTAAATTATGGTTATATGATTTTAATTTAAATATTTAGGTTCATGATATTGTTACTCAATTTATTAGGTTTCGGTTGTTATGATTAAAAAAAGGTATTTTTTAAAACGCTCTTATTAATTCTAATTCTAGAATAATGAGTTAGGGATCGGATTTGTTCGATCCAGGATTTTGCAGGGCTTAGGGGGAAAAAGTACCATGCTTGGGAAGGCCCAATAAGCATGGGCAGATATAAATGATTCAAATTATCATTTCACGTACAAGTACAACATGGAGAGACCAAATGATAGGAGGAAGGTCCACCAAAATTTTACACGAGAGATCTCTCCAAGCCTGTGATACGGATGAAGCAAAGTGTCATATCCCTCAACCCTAACAACTATGTCTAGGACTTCAGTTATTTCGGTGAATTTGGTTCGGTTATTTCAGTTTTTCGGTTTTTTTGAGTTTTGAAAATTTTACCGAATTGAACCGAAATATATTTCGATTCGGTTATTTCGGTTTCTCGGTTAATTCGGTTTTAAAATTTTAAAACCGAAATTAACCGAAATTTGATTAAAAACATGAAAAAATTGGATTTTTCGGTTATTTAGAGATAATTTCGGGTTTTTCTGTTTTATTTCAAATATTTTGGTTTTTTCGGTTTCGGTTATTTTGGTTATTTAGGGTAAATATCGGTTTTATTAGTTTTTTTCCTAAAAAAATTAAAAAAAAAAAAATAACAAAATTAAAAAAAAAAAAAAAAATCGGTTAACAGAAATATTTCGGTTTTTTCAAAAAAAAATTGTACCAATCGGTTCAGCCGCCATAACTGAAACCGAACCGAACACCAAAAATATCGGTTCGGTTCGGTTCGGTTATTTCGGTTTGGTTTAAAATCCCAGGGCTACTAACAACGCCAGCGCAATAATTTAATTGCACGAGAGATTATATATATCATAAACATAATAACGAAATCTCTCTCTCCCCCGGCCAACTAAACACCGGAATTGAATGTTTGTGTTGTTGTACATATGACCTCTGTTTGTTTATAGATGTCATTATGTGATGACAATAGTTCACATAGTTAACAGGACTTTTATATTGTTTGTGTGTGTGGTCATGTATTGGCATATACTTCAAGTAGCTGACAATCATTTTTCCCTTTTTTAAAATACAAACATTTTTTAATATATAAATTCTACTTTTTACGATAGGTTTAGAGCTTTTCTATTTTTTATTTAAAAATATTTAGAAAATTAAAAATTGACACATGACAATATCTTATCAATATAATTGACAAGTCTCACGATCTTGTTGATGACTAATTTTGAAAACCAACTTTTATATAATAAGATCTACTTTTGGACAAATGTTATGAAAAAATGTTTTTAAATAATATGAACATGTAAAAAAGTTACTAAAAATATTTCAGAGCTATAAACTTATATCTATTAAAAAAAATTGCATGTAAATGTTATTGCTTATATTACTTTTATAGATCCTCCTCATATTCAAAACTAAATGGACATATGAATATTGATATATATGAAAATAAAAACTTATTTACCTTGTAATCAAAGTCCAAAATTACCTGAAAAAACTATCCAAAACTTCACAAAAGTATTTGAATTATTCGAAAAATTTATGCAAAATAAAAAGACCCAAATTACCTAAAAGTATCTGAATTGACAAAAAAATATTGAAAAGAAAACTAATCAAACTCTTTAAAATACTCAAAAATCCACGAAATACCACGAAACTAAAAATCGTTCTGGCTTCTTCGGATGACCAAAATTTCAACCTCTAAAAATTGTCAAAAAATTTTAAAATCTAGATTCGAGTTCAGATCTCTAAACTTATACTATCTATTAAAAAAATTTGCATTAAATTTTATTGCTTATAATACTTTTACAGATCCTCTTCATATTCAAAACTAAATGAACATATGATTATTGATATATATATATATATATATATATATATATATATATATATATATATATATGAAAATAAAACTAATTACCTTGTAATCAAAGGTCCAAAATTACCCGAAAAAGGAACTATCCAAAAGTTCATAAAAGTATTCAAATTATTGAAAAATTTCTGTAAAAAAAAAAAAAGACCCAAACTACCCAAAATATCAGAATTGACAAGAAATATCGAAAATAGAACTACTCAACCTATTTAACATATTCAAAAATCAACTAAGAGGGGGTATTGAATTTGACATTCTAAAGGATTTTAGAGTTTTCTTAAAATCCTTTGTTATTCAATTGAAGATTTTTAAAATCTTATGAAATCCTATATTATTCAACTTAAAATTTATGTAAAATCCTTTAAAATAATTCAGAATCTCTTGTTATTCAATCAATAATTTTTAAAACTTACTTGAAATCTCTTGTTATTCAATATAGGGAGGTTTACTAAACTAAATCGTTGTTTATTACTAGAATGGGGGTAGGTAGGTTTGCTTATAAATGCCAGAACAGCCCTTGGCGGAATGTGTTCGGAAAAAGGAAATTACGTTACATGCCATCGTTGAGAGTGTTAAAAGAGAGCTGTTTTTGGAGGAAAAAGATCTCGCCAAACCATAAGTCTACTGTAGAAGTGACGGTAGATTTAGTTAAAATGGGTAGAGTTATATAATAGTTTAATCGGTTTACTTAGATTTATTCGGTAGATTGAAGTATAATGGCGGGAGAGATATAGTTAAGCGATAGAGTTACATTTGTAGTAGAGTTATGCGACAGAGATATAAATAGTTATGGTAGACTTAGTAAATTCAATAGAGTTATTTAGTAGATTAAGTCAAAGCCGTAGATTTATAATTAGTGGTGGTAGAGTAAGTTATAAAAAGATTGTTAGAGTTATGCGTGAAATAGAGATTGATGAAAGACTTACACGAAGTGATGGTAGAGTAATAATATGGAATTGAGTTATGTGGCAGACTAATAAGAAGTGATAGTAGAGTTAGTGGTGTTGATTGAGTTAAAGCTGATAATAGAGTTTATAAAGGATGTTATGATAGAGTTACTGCTGACTAAATTAGCATAAGAACCATAGACTTTGTGTTTGGTGTGGTGGTAGAGATATTGAATTGTAACAATTTTTTGTAGGTTAAAAGGGAGTTCCCTACTAAATGAAAAGACAATTTTGCCCTGAAGATGTGTT
The DNA here is from genome assembly GCF_030686135.1 of Camelina sativa. Classification (NCBI taxonomy): domain Eukaryota; kingdom Viridiplantae; phylum Streptophyta; class Magnoliopsida; order Brassicales; family Brassicaceae; genus Camelina; species Camelina sativa. The sequence continues at coordinate 7,246,475 of NC_141883.1, forward strand.
CCTTAGCCGAACACATCCCGAACCCATCCATTCCATTACTTTAAGAAATTTGCTCGAAAAATGGTGGAGATCCCTTTGTTATGTGGGAAGTGGATATTTTCAAGCAACCGTTGGGTGTTTAGGGTGGATGCAAGAAGAGGTTTTAGAGTGATAGGACTGACAAGACGAATTGGTTATGAGGAGTTTGTTGAAATGGTGTATGAGGATTTCGGGTTAGATAGAAGAGTTTGTGAGGTGAAGTTATCATACAAATTAGGAACGAAGACTTCGTCGTTTTCATTACCAGAGGACACCCCGCCAGTGTTTGTTTGTAATGGGAGACAGTTTCAAGGACTCATCCGACAAAGTCAAACAGAAGGAGTGAGTCGGCTTTGTGTTGAAATCGTCCATTCAAGGGAGGAGGAGGAGATCTCTAAAGCCGGAAATACGATAAATTGGAGAGGGCTACCAGTCACGATTACTATGAAGTGAAGGTGGCAGGGAAAAGACAAGTGGGAGAAGACGAGGAAGAAGGGGAAGAAAACGATGAAGACAACGAATTGAGGTTTGATTGTTTTGATGACCCAGATGGAGCACGTTCAGGGGATGAAGAGTATAGTGTGCTTAATGATAATGAAGTTGAGCAAATTAAGGATGACGAAGAGGCAATTATGGAAACAACAAAAGCAAAAACATGTTTTTCGTTTCCTAAAAGTAATTGTAGTTTTTGCAGTCTGTTTGAGGAATTAGATATCATGAAATTGATATAGCAGTTGGGGAAACATATGAGTCAAGAAAAGCTTTGTGTGTTAGATTGAAGATATTAAGTGTCGTCCAAAAGTTTGACTTCTATGTGCCTCAATCAAGGCCTACTTTGTATGTTGTGAAATGTTGGGTTTGTGGCTGTCGGTGGAGGGTGAGAGCTTCAACGATTGGTGATTCTCCAATTTTCCATATTTGGATTTATGAAAGGCAACACAGTTGTTCCGTGACCGAACGGAATAGGCGTGCAAGAAAAGCAACACCAGATATTTTGGCAGAACACTACAAGGAATTCGTTGGGGGTTTAGGGTCTGGTGTTGTGCCAAACCATGTTGCAGCTGGTCTTAATCTACGGTATGGAATAAAGGTAAGTGTATGGAACATTACACTTGATTGTTATATGGCATTAAGTTCATGTTTGATCTTATACATTTTCTTATTCCTAATTTGTTGTAGATGGGTATTGGAAAGGTCATCGTATTCTCAAGTGTGCTCGTGAATTAGTTAGGGGTAGTTATGAAAGTGGATATTCAGAACTACCTTCGTACTTATATATGATTAGAAGAGCAAATCCCGGAACTCTGACTAGGTTAGAAGTGGATGGGGAAGATAGATTCAAATCCGTTTTCATAGCATTTGGGGCTAGCATAGATGGATTTCCATTCATGAGGAAATTCATAGTGGTTGATGGTACCTTTTTGAAAGGCAAATATCTAGGAACGTTGCTATTGGCGACGACACAAGATGGGAACTATAACATATTCCCTCTAGCTTTTGCTGTGGTCGATACTGAAAATGATGAGTCATGGGAATGGTTTTTTAGACAACTCAGTCGTGTTATTGAAGATGATGAAGGGCTTGCCATTATATCGGATAGACATAAGTCCATCGGGAAAGCAATAGGAAAAGTTTATCCTCTTGCTAGTCGTGGGATTTGTACTTACCATCTACACAAAAATATTCTGGTTAGATTTAAAGGCTCTGAGACGTTTGGTTTGGTGAAGAAGGCTGCAACTGCATATAGGCTCCAAGAGTTCAATGAATTGTTTCAGCAACTGCAACAGGTGAACCCAGACCTACACGCCTATTTGGTGCGGGCTGATGTAAGTAAGTGGAGTCGGGTCCATTTTCCAGGTGATAGGTATAATTTTACCACCACCAACATAGCGGAGTCTCTCAACAATGTCTTAAAAGCAGCTAGACAGTATCCCATAGTTAGTCTGCTAGAGGAGATACGGATGATGTTGACTAGATGGTTTGCTGCGAGACGGAAACAGGCTGCTCTTATGACAACTGTTCTGACTACTCAAGTTGAGACGCTTCTCCAGGTAAGATAACATATGTTTATTTGTCAAGCAGATGAGCTTCTTCACGTTTTACATCTACTAAATATGTAGTGCCCTCTGCTTTACAGGCCAGAGTTGCTCGAGCAAGTTTGCTAACTGTCCAAGAGATTGATCCAAACCAATATGAAGTTAGAAGTGGGGCATCCATGAATGTGGTCAACCTATTACAAAAGAAGTGTTCTTGCCGTGTGTTTGATGTTGACAAACTACCGTGTATCCACGCAATTGCTGCCTTGGAGACCGCAAATATTTCAAGAATTTCTATGTGCCATCCCTACTTTTGAACAGATTATCTAAGACATGGTTATGCTAAATCAGTTATGCCGAAGGATGAAACCTGCCCATTACCAGACAATGTCATTGAGAAGAAAGTTAAAAAACCACATGTGAGGACTCAATATAGAAGACCGAGGCTGAGTAGAGCTAAAGGCCCAGTCGAGATTGCCATGGATATGCAAAAGACCCAGGAAATCCCATTGTTGTGGAAACTGTGGACATGTCGGCCACAATCGTCAAACATGCAATGTTTAATATATTAAGTGACAATATCTGTTTGTTTTTTGAAACTGTGGTAAATGACTTGGTTGTGGCCAAAATTTAACTCTGGAACAACACCCTTCTATTATGTGACCTCTTTCCTTTAAAACTCTCACTTTAAACCTCTATCACATCACCAAGTTAGGTGTGTGTTAAATGGAACATTTAACCCACATTAATGATTCTTCCCAACCGTGAATTGTAAAATTACTTTACGTCCATTATAGAGTAAAAATATGATTTTTTCCAAATGTCATTATAAAAGATGCATATAAATGTGTTGGCCTAACACGCTTAACCCTAACACAAAGAGAAACTCAACATGGCTTACATTCCAACGCCCGTGGTCACTGATATAATCCGTCGTGTGGGGAAGCAAAGGTTTAGGCACCTTGGTCCATTTATCGCTGCGGGACTGGAGTACAGAGAGCTTGTATACTCCAACGAAGTCTTGTGTGAGGTAGATTTGGATGAATTTATATTCAATGGGCAACTTGCTAATGTTTCTTCCTCCTATAGGCCCTTCTTGATGAAATGTTTTGAGATAGGACATCCCACAGCAAAATACGTTGAATCTCTCAGGATATTGACTCAAGTTAGTCCTTCACAAGCGGTGTTGGATACGCTTGGTGAATCCGCAACTGATAGCATATATGCACACTTCGCATTTGCTATCATGCTCATCTGCTGTGGAGCTTTGGAAGACGGTATACTTTTGTCGAAAGCTTTTTTCAGAAAGGTCCCACACATACACGACGCTATCATGAATGCTGATCAAGTTGAGACACAAATCAGGGAAATGGGTCTTTTTGGATATTGTATTTTCGACGGGTATTATCATTTCGAAATTGCTCCTCTGTGTTAGTTAGAGCATCACGGCGGACTTGACAAATGTGAACATTGTTTCGCATTCACCTACGCTTGTAAGTTTTGAGAAATGTGTTGAAAGGTATGTGTTGCAAGGTAAAATCTACTATGTTTCATATTATTGTATCGTTTTGCTAATGTCGGGATGTATTAGCCAGTTCGTTTATGGTTTTTTCCGATTGTGTAATATTGTAAGTTGTATTAGGTGTGTGTAATATTGTAAGTTATATTAGGTGGGTATTATCCATGTTTTAATTAGGGTAAGGAATATGTAATATGATTGTGTAATATGATTGTGTAATATGAATGTCGATTACTAGGACAATCCTTCCATAGACTTTATAGTTGTTTTGTATATACAAAATAACCAACAACATTATTGATGTAGACTAACCATTCATTACATGCAACTTTCAACTTTTACACCGCCATATGTGTCCCAAAATACATACCCCATGTTTACAAAATACGACCCCAAGATCATAACAAAATTGCATGTTCTATACTTTGTATCTAAGAACATGCAACGTTGTAATGTATATAAAATGAATCTTGGACATCACAGTCGAAGTTCAAAAGATATTGGTTAGCAACTTAGAGTACATAAAATAAAAGAGTTCCAATCGAGAAACTCGCTGATTATATGAAGGCTGCTCGCTGTGACACAAACTCAACGCCACCATTATCGGAACCACGAGGATTTGGGTCAGTCATTTGGATGAAGAAATCAGTGTCTGGAACCTCATCAAATATCTCAGCAGCAAGTTTTAGTCGGATGGCGGGCATTGCAGCATCAGATAAACCTTCGTATGAAATGTCAATAGCTAAACACTCGATGTATTTAACTGCAAAAATTCCACAATCCCCTTGCTGAAAGTTTTGGGGACACGTTTTAGACCTATAAAACGTGAAAGCCCTTGCACTCATCTTTTTTTTGTTCTCAGGAGTGGAGACAGTATGCATCAACGCTGGAGCCATACGCATATATGGCTTGCAAGACTTCATAACCTCATCCTCTGTGTACAAGCTGCATATACTGTCATAAACTTTAACTCTTCTGCCCACTAAGTCCACTTCTACAGATACCCAATGGTCATTGTTGATGTTGTGTGCAAAGTACAGAACATCAACATCATCAACCCACCTCATCTTCGTGACTCTGTAATTAGGGTAGAGACCATTGTATACTTTGAAATAAATATCAGTGAACAACCAATTCTTCTGACTGTCAAACTGCTTGTAGTCTTGCATCCATTGATTGACAAACCATGGATCCAAGAAGGCAATCCTATCGGTTAAGAAGGGGGACACCGCCTGCATAGATGTTTTCCTAAGCATATGCATCACTGGACACAAGTGCTGCAAGGTTCGAAATAAAACATTAGTATCTGATTGTTTCTATAATATTCATTCATATAAACTATAAATGTGTCATAAACGAACCGCATCCTGCAACCAATCGTAAGTCGGATCTTTCTTAGGCCACAACTCCTTTGGTGTCATTATCCTTAAGTAAAAATTAGCTGATGAGTCGCAGGTGTCGAGACCATTTTCCCTGCAACACAAAATTAAACAATTATTCACACAATAATTACAAAGTATACAATAAATTGACATCATGAAATTTGGGAGACTAACAGTTCATTGTCTATGAACCCCATTAACTTGTCAACCTTACCTGCAGACACTTTCTCGAAAGGATCATAATGCCCTGGTGAAAGTACCTTCCCCTTAAGAATGTGCCTAACCACTGAACTCCCAATGTATGAGTCAAGCTGTGTTGCTGCAAGGGTTCTATCCCTTTTATGTAGACTACTCTCTCCATCATACTTACACAACAAATACAACTTGTCTAGCGCCAATTCAATATTTTTCCTAGCCGCATTTTCAATAGGGTCTGAAAAACCTGAATCTGAATCTGGCGATGCGGGTTGCTTTTCCTGTGTACAACCAACCTCTCCAGCTTTTTGTTGGTCACATATAGTCCCACCTAAAGCCAATGGTGTTACACATTGTTTCTTGGGTGTTGTAAATTCCTGACTTGTATCTCGAAGGGAAACAACAACAGGTTGCTTTGTAATAGGTGTCGAAGAGCTTCTCCTTCCATGTAAGGCCTTCCTTTCTTACATTTTTAGCATTCTTCGCTTGCAACCTGGTTTTCTTAGTAGGGTTTCTCACCGCACATGAAAATGGAAAATCTTCCTGCGATGTTTGCTTCATCTTTATTGCCCATGACTAAAACGGGAGACATTAATAGAAACACATAACATGGATGCATAAATTTATTAAGAAACTAAAATACTAATTTTAAATCAACAATTCAAGTCTTGTGTGAGTACACAACCAATTAAACGTTAAAAAGGAGAATCGGAAAATGGAAAAGAAGATTATACAGGGCTAAGAAAGAAACTAAAGCTTCAAAACGTTTCAATGCCCACCAACTATTCTATTGTCTGCACAGACAAACCACTGCTCTTTGTAAAACATTTCACATTGTAATTTTTAAAAAATATTTTATTTAAAACCCATCATACCTCATCTTTCTCGGCAGAACTACCAGCCTCCCCTGTTTTTGATTCTTCATCGTGGGCAGCAAGAACTTCTTCTCCAACTCTATTCTCTTCCAAAGCTGCCTTATCAGGTAATCCAGAATTTCCTTTCTTCAACTCGACCACATCATTCTCAAGGACTGAAACCTTTTTTTCTATCTCTTTCACTTGTTCACCAATACTTTTCAACTTCCCTCCCAAGTTTTCATTCATTTCATCCATTTTCCAATCAAGAGTACTCAAAACCTTTAGTACTCTTTCTAGTGCCCCTTTATCCCTGCCCTCCAGCTCAACATCATCGACACCTTCATCATTTAAATCTTTAAGCTTCACCGGACCTTTTACTCTCTTGTGCGCGGAGGAGCAGGAAGACGGCTTAAACTTCTTTAGAGGAGCTGGGTCCTCGAAGACACCCTCCTCTCCATCATCAGGCCACTATTTTTCATCTACACATCCGAGGAAAAAATCATGTAGCAGATTATCCAACAACTTATTTCCACCAACTCCTTCTCCAAATATTGCATTTTACCCTGGCCACATTGGATATATAGCCTCTTCACGTCTGAAAACCAAATGCTTAACGTCAACCTACACGTCAAAGACACACAAATAAAAATAGAAACATCAATAGGGTTTGTCAACATATAAAATTTCACAGGTTTACTAAGTTTATTCTGGATATTTACCCTACCTTTTTCTTTAACTTCTTCTCTGCAGCTAAGGTTGCTTCAACTGAAATCCTTGGTCGGCTTCCACCCCAGGAAAGAAGCGGCACAACAACTTCGACATCATCATCATCAATGATCCGTTTCCTACCTTATTTTTTCCCAAAGTTAACCAAACTTTCCAATGCCCATACCATTAGAACATGTACACATCCATGTATAGCATATGTGTCGTTCTCAAAGGACACAACTTTAATTGACTGAATCAACTCCTTAAATCCAACACGACCCCAAGGAAATTTCTCAAACGCCTCAATATCCAGCACTCATTTCGCATACTCTAATGGAATCCTGCTGGACCGAGATAGTCCCAATATACCAACATGAAGGACAAACAACAGTCCAATCCTCTTTCTAATTTGAGGAAGCGAGGTCCGATGATTCTTCATCGCTTCATCCAACTCAAACCAGTTTGGACCAACCCCTACATCAACCTTTAACTCAGCCCATAATTGAGTGTGATCAACATCCACTTTATCCTCATTATCTATCATATCACACTTCAGGCCTGTTATGTCTTCATACTCATAAAGAGAAAACCTGATAGGACTCCCTTCAATCAATGCCCAAATCTCATAGCTCCTCTCTATTGCCAGCTGTCGAGTTAATACGTGGTGCACCAACTTTTCCCACCATACATAGTCACTATCCACAAGTTCTAAGATAACTCCTACTTGCGATTTCTCTTTGATTTTCGTGTACACATGTTCCCCAATGCACCCATTCATAAATCCAAAACTGCTTAATGTGCAATTATTATGCATGCTCCGTCTCTGCAAAGGCTATTTCCCTTCAGTATACAACCTTGGAGGGTACCTCTTCTCTGCACTTGATCCTTTAACTGCAAAAGGCAACACAATACTATATTAGATTCTATTTCCTGATTTGCGGAAACTACAAATCTTCTTAATTCTAGGTTTTTCTACACTCTAAACACCACACTCTCAAACTCTATCACAACACTCACTAAAACTCTATCACAACACTCACGAAAACTCTATCAAAACCCTCACACAACTCTTTCACAACCATCTATCATACTCTATCACAACACTCACTAAACTATCTATCACACAACACTCACGAAAACTCTATCCCAACACTCACTAAAACTCTATCACAACCCTCACTAAAACTCTATCACAACACTCACGAAAACTCTATCACAACACTCACACACATCTTTCACAACTATCTATCAAACTCTATCACAACACTCACTAAAACTCTATCACAGCACTCACTACAACTCTATCACAACACTCTACATCCAACGCTAAATACACCACGAAACAACAATACAAAACATCTCCTAACCGTTTCCTCGTATACCCTCCCATATCCCTCCTTAACTCCTTTATCAAACCCAATCCCAAACACCCAATTTCAAAATTATACATCTCTCTCAAATCACACACTTACCTTTGGATTTTTTCATCACTAACCCAGATTCTTTCGACTCAACCTTCTTCGTTAGCGCCCCGCCGCTCACCGGTTTCTTCTCACCGAATCTAACCGAACCACACCCTCCATTAGATATTTCAACAAGATTTAACAAACTGCGTTAATCATATATACTCGCCCCTTACTCAATTTCGTCACAACGCGGCTGATTTCCCCTTCAAGATAATCTCCCAACGAAACCCAACCCAAATTTGTAGTGAAATCTATTATGTATTTAACCACCCACCGAGATCTCCCTCCGAATCCCCGGCGATATCGCCTCCGCAATCGCTTCGCCAAGTCGACACCACACAATAGAACACAATTAAACTCTCCCTAGGGTTTCACGATTACATAAGGGTTTCACGATTTCAATTTTTTTGATAGAATCTGATTTTTTTAATCAAAATGGCATACCCGCAATTAAACAGATAACCAAATGGTTAAGTGACTTTTACCAACTAATTAGTACTACTTTAGTAAGAAGAAAAAAACTGACCTAATCTAGTAATAAACCACGATTTATGTACTAGTCTAGTAATTCATACTTCAATATATTACAACTTTTTTAAAACTTGCTACTTTGAATGATTTTAGGAGACTTTCTTTTGTTTTTAAGTTGAAAAGTATGACAATCAAAATCATACCTATGTAGATGGAATTTTAAAAAATTTCAGAGAAAAAGAAAGACCGAAGATCTTGAAGCCAACCCCCCGCCCCCAATCACCAGCCACCTTCTCCATTGGTCTCAGCCTGAGCCGTCGAGTTTTCTGGGTTTGCCGCAGCATCACCAGAGGCAGAGTAAAAAGATAATGAATTCTATTGGTTTGGCTGGGTATAAGTAATCATCACCACACTAAACTACTTGAATCCAATCTTCTCCAGCAAAGCAGCTCCCCAGCCGATGAGCAATTGTGACTGTGAAGACAATTGCTGCAATTGTGACTGTTTTTTTTTACGGTGGAGGCGGCCATTGCCGAGGAGGTTCAGCAGCGAAAGGTGAAACAGAGCAACATGAAGCATAACCTCTGGTAGATGACAACGGTTCACGTTAGGAACTATGAGTTCGTTAGCCTTTTTCGGTTGTACTTTAACTTTTCTGGTTGAGGCTCTCTCTCTCCCTTGAGCTCATGGAGAGTTTGATCAGATTATTATTGGACGCAAAAAAAAAACATCACCATCATGAACTGAGGATATAATTCCAACTATTGATCTGATTTTCTTTTGGTATTGTGTTGTAAAATATTTTAAAATCACCCAAAGTATAATAGTCAAATCTCATAGAATCACATTTCATTTAAAAAAAAAAATAGAAAAACTCTAAAACCAATCAAATCTCTTAAAACTTACTAAAAACTTTCAAAATTCTAAAATATTAAAATCATACCAAATCGTTAAACTTGGATACTAAATGAGTGTTTTGAATCGGGTTCAGTTAGAATATTCTGAACCGGGTATTTTGCCCAAGTAAAAAGGAATTACAGTACTTTGAAAATTTTGCCCATTCCCCCTTCGTCTTCTTCTTTCCCCACAAATCTCTCTTCCTAGGTTTCTGTCTTTCTAAATCTCTCTCTTCCTAGCAAATATTTTTGTAATAGATTTGATCTTGATGATCTAGGTGTTGATGGAAAAGGAGTAGAAGCAGCGTACATTAGCTACTAGGTTTGTTTTGAATTGTTCTGCAATAACTTCTCCATATGTTAGGTTGTTGTTTATGTTAATGCAGTTTGCGGCATACTTCTCGCTACCCAAATCCTTAAATATTCTGCAGTGTAGAGTTAAGATCGACCAGATTTATGTTATTGATTGGGAATTCTTCATTTGTGTTACATGTTGTTGTTTGCTCGAAGCCATTTTTATATGTTTCTGTACGAAGTACTCGGTGAATACATGGAACCAGTCTGTCTGAAGACTGGGAGCAACCATATGAGGTAAATGAAAGTTTTGTGTAATTTTGAATATTGTGTATCTCTCTCTATGTATCTTTGATAAAAATCATATTAGTATTATGCTTATTGAGAATAAAGGTAAAAGAATGTTTATATATTCACAAATCATCATCTTAACTGTCTAATGATCGCCATCAGAAACTCGCTCCACGCATCGATTGGACCAGGCAAACACCAATGGACACAATCATTATAACCTTTCATCCATTTATTTCCCCAGTAACCATTCGGATGCCCATCGGGTCTCATCAGCATAACCCTCGTCACATCCAAAACCGAAAACTTCTTGGCTTTGTTGTCTCGTTTTGTTATACCTTCAAGCTGTTCAATTTGAGATTTCCTGATCTTCATCTCATTGCTCTGCACGTCAATTTGGTTTTCTCCGAAAGGACTCCTCCTGCTGCAAGCTCCTCCGGTATCCCAAGTCCCATTCTCGAAATGGGCTGGTGAAATAGTCCTCAGTATTGTCACCAAATCATCCTTACACTTCTCACACTCGTCGATGTGCTTAAGGACAGCTGAGTATACAAGCTTAAACCCTTCTTCCGGGCTAATCTGAGTCATGTTTGGTAAGTTACAGTAAATGCAACCAAGTGTCTCATCTCCTCTGTGTATAAATATCGGTCTGAAAAACCAGTGAGCAGCGGAAACAATAGCAATGTCTGTATTTGGCAAACCCTTAAACCACCCTTCATCGATCTCGCCAATATCAAGATCAAACAATCCAGTTCCCGTATTGTTACCATCTCTCCTCTCCCGTTCTGCCACAAGAAACTTAGTCCAAGAGGTGGAAAGAGTGAAATCGTGATTTGGAAAGTACCAAATCCTGTTTCTGTCGTCTCCATCCTTGTAGATGTCCTTAGGAGTTTCTTCCTGTACAATCAATCAAACACACAAAAAGCTTAAGCAATAGCAATTTATTCTTCCTTGTAAACAAAGCAACACGTAAATTACCATTGACAACAAGCAAAGAAGTGATTCCATATGGTTCCTAGCTACAGAATCACCAACAAAACTCATCTTCTTCCCTCGAACCATACTGAGAAACGCCTTCGGATTAAACCTCGGAAGATCGCAACCATCGGGTTTCCATCTCCAGAACAAAAACTCTCTGTCTGGTCTCCCTTGTTTTATGCAGTTCTTTGAGTCAGGAATCGTAGAACAAGTTGAGTTCGTGTACAAAGCTCCTCTTTTGTCAGGAATCCAATGTCCCTTGAACAAATCACATTCAGGATCTAATCAACCAAAACCACAACAACAACAACAACAACAACAAAAGACAAACAAATCAATACAATTTTCAGACAATCTCTCACGAACACACAAAAAAGAAGGGAATAGTTAAACATAATAATGTAAGTTTTCTAAGTTTACATAATTAATACATAAAACCCCAACATGAAATTTTTGGAGAAAAAGAAATTGTCAATCATATTGTGATGATTACATTTTACAAAATCTCAAGAACAGAAAAATAAAATTAAAATTACACAAAAAAAAGTATAGTTTGTAAACATAGTAATCCCACAAAATCACGAAAATGCAAGATTTTGAAGATTATAGAATTATGTTATCTTTGGTTTTTACCTTACCGATTTGAGGTAGAAGAGAAAGAACATTTTGATCGGAGATGGGTTGAAAAGGATTCTGATAAACGAAAAAACCGGTGAAGAAGAGAGTTATACAAAACGAAGACAAGAACAATGGTGTTAATCGACCAATGTTCATCATCATCCATCTGTCTGATTTCATCGTTGCATGTCGTTCATCCCTAGAAACATACCCACGAATAAGCTTTTATATACCCAAAACACATACGCGTAGAGACTTTATTTTTTATTTTTATTCCGTTTCCTAGAACTTTAAATTTGGATAGTTATAATTAATGGCGATTTTTTTTTTTGTATATTTTGTTTGTTTTGCCAATGATGATGTAACGGTAGCCGTCAGATGAATATACGTGGCGTGAGAAGAGATGGTGTGAGTTTGCATGTGAATTCTGGAATGGTAAGTCTATTTTATGTTTTTGGTAAATCGAAACCACACTTCACGGCGTAATCTCTTTATTTCCTCTTTGTGGAAATTTTGTTGCCACTTTTTGTGTATTTTCTTAATTCAATGTGTAACGCGTCGTTTACCATAATCTTTCTTAATTCTTCTTTTTCACAGAATGATTTTATCGGTTTTCTAAGCTTGAATAGTAAAAAAATTCCAAAAAACAAAAAGGAAAGAAAATAAAAAAAGGCTTTTAATTTAGGGATGTCAATCGGATTGGTCCAGTCTGGCCCGGTCCAAAACCCATTAAACTTGCATATGTTCGAGTCCGATTCGGCTCGGTCCAAAATATTTCCGAATCTATATTTCAAAGCCTGAACTCGGTCCTAACAAGATTACAAGGTTTTTCGGGCTTTTTCGGGCCTATCTTACAGATCAATAATTCAAACTTATAAGTCTTGAAAAAACGGTGTTTAAAGATGCATTGTAAAACAAATTAATCAAAATTTTAATAACGCATTTATATTCACTCCAACCAATTTATTTTTTTTTTAAAAAAGTTTAAAACTAAATAAAATTTTATACTTTAAATAAAATAATATATAATTCATATAAAATATCATAGATAAAAAGTATGAAGCAATGTTATTAAGTAGATATAAAAACTAGGATTAGATAAATAATTCATTAATGAAATATTGCAATCAACTAAAAATGTTAACAAAAAGTACAAATATATTTGTAAAGGCTTTTCGGGCTGGCCCGAATCCGGTCGGGCTAAGTCCGAAAAACCCTGCAGTCTAAATGAACTGAGACCAAAAAACCCGATTTTTTGTAAATCTGAGTCCGGTATTTTTCAAAGTTAGATCGGGTCAGTCTGCGGGCTTTGATCCTAATTGACATGCCTACCTTTAATAGTCTATTTAAATTTGAAAATGAGTACATAATTCCAAGAGCATTTTTATAACAATAGCCAAATTGTATAAGGTAATTTTCAGAACAGCCTTACCTTCTTTTTTTTTGCAAAATGATATTTAATGGATTTTTATTCTTTACTGGTATGGATATTGAATAGATTGTACTATAGAACAAAATTTTAACAAATTTATTTGTTTTATCTGATAAATACATTTTTAAAAGGATTTTTTTTGTTACAACAAATTTTTTTAAATTTTAGTTCCACATACCACAACAGCTGTTTATCTAATTAAATTTAGTATTAAGCCCTTAAATATCATGATGAAACAAAATCAATTGTTGATAATTGTCTTCTACTCCGTCTGTTTTTTATTAGTTATCGTTTAAGGTTGTTCTACACAGATAAAGAAAACCATTAATTTTATTGTTTTATTATTTTTAAATATATTTTCTAATTTTTTGATCGGTTAAAAAATTAAAACAGTTGGATAAAATTGGAATATTTATCAAACATTTGTATTGGAAATCTAAAATGACAAGTATTATGACACAAAATTTTAACTAGAGAACAACAATTAATAAAAAACGGAGGGAGTATTTCATTGTGATATCTTGGTATATAACCGTTTTTCAATTGCTTAATCCTTCGTTAGTCATCCAGTAATCATTTCATAATTGTTTACAACGATCGTCACATGCTTTACAGATACATATTATTTATTTGTTACAATTTCAATTTATTGGTTTAAGTTAATTCCATTAATCGATTTATAAAGTATCTACCACATGCTTAAGTGTCTGGCACGTTTTAATTACTATGTGGTCAAACGTTTGTTTAACGGTGTTATTGCTCTTTGTTTATTGGTAAGATTTAAGCATGCGTATTATATTTTTTATTGTTACGTTTTCAATGTTTTAGCAAAATGCCGAAAGTTTTTTATGAGTCTTTTAGGTTCGGATTGAAAGATACTTTAAAGATTTTAAAATTAATTTAAAGTTTTAAAAACTAAAATTTTACCAATCACATTTTCATTATTTTATTATTTTTAAAAGCTTTAAAAGTCTAATGCTTTCACAAAATAATTATTCACTGAGAGGTGAGGACGATGATAATGACGATTGGATCTAGGTTTTGAATGAAAGACTCCGGCGAGGATGGGAGACGGAGAGAGGGTCTCTTGCGGTCTCCGTTGGGTGAGAATTTTCGGGTTCAGACCGGAAGTCTGTCTCTGAATTACATAAGGCTATTTCCTTTGGTAATAGATCCCGACCTTAACAGAGGGATTCTGTTGCAATCGGATCTTTATGATTTGATCTGGCTTGATATGAGGTTTCATATAGAGGTAACGACTCAGAACTCCCTAAAATAATTTGACAAATCTCCTATCTCCCTCTCTATTCTTCATACCCTCACCTTTTCTAATAAGAGGTGGTGAGACGATTTTAGCCTTACAATTTAATTGATTTAGATTAAATTTTTTAAATAAAAAAACGAACCCAGCTCTCTTTCGACCTGAGAGAAACCCGACCTGTAAGTTCCTCTCATCCCAGCCGCCGGCGATTCTTCCGACGTCGGAGCTCCTACTGCTGTCGTTATTAACCAACTCGAGTTGAATCAAGTTGTTCGTCGGAGCTCTCTTTCAGCCCGAGAAACCCGACCTGGTTACTCACCTCTCAACCCAGCCGCCAGCGATTCTTCCGTCGTCGGAGCTCCTACTGCTGTCGTTCTTCACCAACTCGACTTGAATCAAGTTGTTCTTCAAAATGCAGGTGCGTTACTTCTCATTAGAGTAGCTTTTTGTTAAATTTGTTTTTGATTTGTAAATTCAGAAATTCAATTGGATTTAGATCGAAAAAAGCTTAGCACATTGGGTGTTTTACAAAGGTTTATAGGTCGATTGAGCTATCTATTAGATAAGAAATGGATTTGGCTTTCGATTTCAGTGAATTAAGGAGATTAGAACTCGTTTACCATTCGAGTCGATTTTGATAGGAGAGAGAGAATGTGGTGAATTTGGTAATACTGGTATATTTAGTAAAACTAGTAAAACTAGTAGTAGTACTAATTATGATTTTTTTATATTGGTTGGTTTGGCAGGATACAATATGCGAGAACGTCAGCCTACATTTTTAATTTGAAGAACGCATGTATAGTATAATGTTCAAGAGGAATATAATATTGTTGATGTTAAACGCAAGGATACAAAGGAAGATTGGGTTTGTTGAAAGTAACGTTCAGTTGCAGCTAAGCTACAAGCCACTACTGGTAGAAACAGTTGAGCATTGTGAGCTTAATGATGATGAGGATGTTAATGTTTATCTAGACTCTGTTAATTATGAGAAGCGAAGATGTATGTTGTTTGTGAATGTCATCCCTTCTGAGCCTCAGCCTGAGCAAGTTCCCATAGCGCCCACAGTGCCCACAATGCCCATAGTGGACCAAAGTTCTGTCGGTATGAACTTTGTAAACCAACATGCGAAGGATGGTGAAATCAGACCTAACGCCATTGTTGTCTACGTAGGCAAAGAAAAGGCAATAGAGGGTGATTCTAATAAAGAGGGTGAAGCTGAATCACGTGATGAAGGTGATGAATATACTGAGCCACGCTCTGTTGTAGAACCGTGTAAGTATATTGAACCATGGGATGACGGTTTGGATCTGACTAAACTTCAAGAATTTCCAAACAAGAAGGCATTGCAAGATGTGGTGGATAGAGCTTCATTCGCTAACTGTTTTAGTTTTGAAATAGTAAAGTCGGACAAGGTGCGTTATGTGGTCAAATGTCCTAAAGAAGGATGTAACTGGGGTTTACGAGGTGGTAGGATTCGAGATACAGATATTTTCTCGATTAGAAGGCACAACAAGATGCATACATGCTCTCGGGCTAGTCAAAGTTCAAGCAACAGTAAGAGACAAGGCACTCCAAAATTAGTTGCTTCTCTTTTACATGGTGATTATCAAGGGCAAATGGAAACTCCACCTCCGAAAATTATCATGGATCTTGTCAAGACAAAATTAGGTGTTGATATATCATATTCCACGGAGTTGAGAGGGAAAAATCAAGCTGTTACTGATTTGAAAGGTAGCCCAGAAGAAAGCTACAAGATGCTGCGATGTTATCTGCACATGTTAGAGAAGGTTAATCATGGTACAAGATCATATGTGCATTGCAATGAGAATAATAAATTCATGTACTTGTTCATAGCTTTGGGAGCTAGCATTGAAGGATTTAAAGTCATGAGGAAAGTTATAACTATGGATGCAACTTTTCTAAAGAACGGATATAAGGGTGTTCTTGTTTTTGCGTCGGCTTAAGATCCTAACCGTCACCATTATCCCTTGGCGTTTGGTGTTCTTGATGGTGAGAATGATGCAAGTTGGAATTGGTTTTTGGAGATGTTGAAAACCGTTGTTGGGGATTCTTCTGAAATCGTATTTATGACTGACAGAAATATAAGTCTCATTACAGCCATAGCTAATGTGTATCCTCTAGCTCATCATGGTTTTTGTATATGGCATTTATCCCAAAATGTGAAAGGTTATGCTCGAAACATCAACAAAGACGTTGTTGCATGGAGATTCATGGAGTGTAGTAGGTTTTACACAGTGGCTGAGTTCAACATTGCTTACGCTTCTTTTACGACAAGATATCCTTCTGCTGCCAAGTATCTTGAAGAATCTACCCAGAAAGAAAGATGGGCAAGATGTGTTTTTCCAGGAAATAGATACAACCTAGACACAAGCAACTGTGTTGAATCGTTGAACAGCGTATTTAAAGATGCAAGGAGGTACTCCTTGATACCCATGCTTGATGCAATACTTAAATTGCAGGACAATTTATTTAGTACCTGATAAGTCTCGATGGGATGTCCTAGATGAAGTCCAAGATATGCAGATCATGCCTCCGAATCGGAAAATAAAAGGGGGAAGAAAGAAAACAAAAAGGTACGCATCTGCTGGGGAAAAACGACCAAAGACTCGACCTAGGACGCAGAATAAAAGGCGCCGGAGACAAGGACTCCAATGGTTGTTATTTGGAGATAATGTTCATGTTTGATTCACCTCTTCATGTATCAATTGTGTTTTGTTTGAAACTTAATGTAAAAATTGGATTGAAACTTAATTTGAAACTTAATTTGAAGTCTATTAATGTTTTCTTCTTTCAAAATGTGTATATAAGAGAGTAGAATTGGCACAACTAAGATAAAACTGGTAAAAATAATAAAATTGGTACTACCTAAAACCAATACATATTGTATAATACATGTGTTTCGAAAATCTTCATTTTTAATTTATTCTACTATAGGTGAATAATTTTCGAAAATCTACTAATTTTAAATTATTTATGAAAGAATCTCAACAAATGTTTCGAAACACTTTTAATGTCACTTTGTAAATAATTACCATGTAAGCATGAAAAAGTTATAGAATTAAAAGTTTTAACTTATGAAGTTGCAAAAAGCTTGTAATTGTATGTTAGTTAAGTTTAATCAACTGTAAAACTAAAAAAAGTAATGCTAAGGTTTAGTATAACTAATTAAACTGAGAAACCTCTAAAGTACAACTATTTGCAAGTTTAGTGCAACTGCATTAATCGGTAAAACTGTGTGTGAACACGCAGTGTGAACGTACACATCTTTTACACGTGGCCAGAATTTCGTTTTTTCTTTCTTTCTTCACCACACACCACAGCCTCGAAGATTTATCTTCCTCATATCCATTCATTCATTTTCTTCGAAACCTAAAGTACACCTTCTCTCCTTATCTCATCTTCAAAGTCGAATTCTAGATCTATTTCTCTCCTTCTCAAACTATGGAACAATTTGAGGCCGACCCATACTATGCTGATCAGAAGAGGGCGAGGTAGTTAGAAGCATGGCGACAAGCCATAGCCGATGGAGATTTGGGCATGCCTCGAATTTGCCCATGTGGCGAACGAATCGTCAATGAGATCTCTCCAACAGAAAAAGAGATGGTTTAGTTGCGTTAAGTATAAGGTAAATTAAATTAAATCAAATACAATTGAGAGACCTGAGTATGATGTCTGTTCGTTGATATATTTTGCAGGATGATGGATTGAACAGGTGGAAAAATTGGGCTGATGCAATTGAAGAAGAAACCCAAACCTTAAGGAAGGATGTTGATAACCATTGGGAGAGATTGAAGGAATTTGAACCCCATCATACTCAGATCTATAATTTGCAGATGCAGCTTAAGGAGAAGAGTGACGAGATTGCCAAACTAAGGGAGGAGGTGGCGTTGCTTACCACTCGAGTCAATCTCCTGGATAGGTTGTGTTTCGATTGATATTATATGAGTTGATCTCATTCTACGTTGGTTTAAAACTTGTTTAATCAGTTTCTGTTTCTTATCTTTTCCTTGAATTCTCTTGTTGAATCAGTTTCTTATCTTTCATGTGACTTCTCTTGTTGAATCATGATGTTCTATCTCTCTTTTATGTGACTTCTAGGATTATGCCTCCTTCTTGAATTGAATCATGTTCTATATTTTTCTTATATGAATTATCTAGTTTTGTTTAGTTTTACGTAGTTTTACCAAAAATACGAACGGCAAATCCAAGAAAATAACGTAGTTTTACATAGTTTTACTAGTAATACCAGTACCAATCGCAAAACCAAGAAAATAATTAAGTTTTACATAGAAAATAACATAGTTTTACTACTTCTTAGACCTTTTTCTCTTCGTCCCTCTCCCTCCTTCTTGCGAAGTACTCAGTTGCTCATCATCTACATGCGACTGACATGAAACCAAATTTTGTTAACACCTTCTAGTATTACCAAGTATTACTATAGTATTACCAAGTATTACTATAGTATTACGAAGTATTACCTTTGATTTCTCTTGCTCTTTCACATATACTTCCAACGGTTCGATCCTTTTTTCAAGACCATCAATCTTCGCCGAAATGTTATCGAACTGAGTTTTCATATCCTGCTTCATGGTCCTTAGAAGATCCACTAACTCAATAGTATCTTCTCTCGGTTGTTCATTGGCGTCTATTTCCTCATTGGCATCATTTTGTCCTGAACGAGTAGCCACATCGGCTGTGTACATCTCCTCCAAAAGTACAGGTAGTCCTCTACGAAGGCGCCACATCCAACTGGCAACTACGACATCATGGGTATCGTCTTCCTCAGCTTCTTCCATGATTAAATCGAGAAGAGGAATTTCTTCATCAATATGAGGGATCACACTAGCAATTGCCTGTGTAAACGACCTACTTTAGATACATTACAAACCAATTTATTCAAATGATTAATAATTTCAATTGTTAGGATGACTAACCTTTGTTGTACCAAGTGTATCACCTATATTCTTTAGAGGAAAACCTTTCTGACCGGTACTCTTAAATTTCTTCTTGCACATCCTAGGACAACTTGCATCCGCCTCAGAAATTTGGTCAATGTAAGTGTTCGCCAAAATTGGAACTGCCTCAAATAGTAAAAACTACACAACACAAAAAAAAAAAAAAAAAAAAAAATCAGCTTCACTTATAAGAAATATCAACAATGAGAAAAATTCAAATGTTAAACTAACTAACCTCCAATGGAATACAGAAACCTGGAACAGGCCATATCACATTCTCTTTATGCACGACCCCATTAAAATGCCTCATTGTATGGGAAATCTCTTCTAGCATATTCTCGAATGATAATCTACCCCAAGGAAAAGACACACAAAAACCTAGATCATTCACTGCTCTTACAACAAAATCATCGATACCCGCAGCATCTTTCCCCTAGTCTTTTGTATAGCCTACAATGATGCTTCCTAAAAAGTAGGGAACCGCCATCTTCAACCTATCACGAGTACGATCTGGTTGCATTACCATTCGCTTTCCCCTCACATCTTGAAGTGTAATCTTTTTTTTTCGTAAAAAAATACTTCCTTCGAAACTCGATACCGCCGGCTTCCTTGTAATTAAGTGGATAGCACCGACAATCTAATCCAGACATCAACGCAAGTTCTCTAAGACCATACCGGATTGGAACACCATTCACAACAAACCATGCTTCCTCCTTTTTTTCGATTTTAGCCATTCGAAGTAAGAGCAACCACATTCCCATAAGCTTGTGGTTTGGTTCCCTTGGCATGTGGAAAATGTGCTTGAATTGTGGATGTTTCTCAAACCAATCCCTCTCAGAACTAGTCAGTGGATGCTCTAATTTATCCAGCGTTTCCACAATTTCAAAAATATGACACCTTGTCGATAGCTTAATTTTCTTGTTGTACTGACTAGGCTCAAAGTGCATTCCTAAAGGTTGCATCGCTTCTATTTCATCCTCTGATTCCTGCAACAATATCAGTTTTACATGAGTTATACCAGTTATACAACAACTAGTTGTACCAGTTCTACTAGTTCTACACCAACTAGTTGTACCAGTTCTACTAGTTCTACACCCATTAGTTGCACTAGTTCTACCAGTTCTACTATATCGATTTCAAATTCCAATTCAATTCTGAAAGAATGACACAGACTTGTTGTACTTACACTTGCATCGTTGTGCTCCCCGTGCTCCCTCTCACTTTCGCTTGTACTCCTTCTCGAGTTACCTGCCGAGTTCGAACTTCCCTCCTTATCTTCTTCTTCTTCTTCTCCTTCATCGTCTTTTTCTTCTAATTTTTCTCCTTCATCATTTTCTTCTTCCCCTTCATCGTCTTTTTCTTCCCCATCTTCACCTTCTTCTCCTTCATCGTTTTCTTCTTCCACTTCATCGTTTTCTTCTTCCCCTTCATCGTTTCCTTCTTCTCCTTCATCGTCTTTTTCTTCCGATTCTTCTCCTTCATCGTTTTCTTCTTCCCCTTCATCGTCTTTTTCTTCCCCTTCTTCACCTTCTTCTCCTTCATCGTTTTCTTCTTCCACTTCATCGTTTTCTTCTTCTTCTCCATCGCTTGATTCCACAGAAGTAGATCTCTCGTTATCTCCTCCTTCTTCATCATCTTCTACTTGATTACTTGATTCCAGAGTACCGGATTTTGCTTTCTCTCCTTCGTTCGAATTTTCTCTTCCGACCACCGGATTGGGTTCCTCCGAAACTCGACTTTCACTTTCTTTTGCCACCATACTCAAAGCTCTCTCTCCTCCTACTGTCGCCAGACTCAAACCCGACACACCTACTTCCGGCGAATCGAATTTTGCTTTAAAACCACCATCTCCTTGTGAGATCTTCTTCTCTTTCAAACGCTCACTCCTCCTCACACGACCCCCCCTTGTTTTCACCATCTTCTTACTCGATTTTTGGTTGATTGAAAGAAAACGAGAAAACCCTAGTTCTACAGTTTCACCCAAATCGATTCGAGTTTCCCGAAGAAAGACGAGAGAGAGCGGTTTTAAACATAAATTTTACAGTTTTTTTAAAAGATACCGATTCAGTTTTTCGGGTCTTAGATACGATTTCTTTTGGTTGGGTAGATACTACCCAGGTATTCTATGTAATTATCTTAGTTTTCTTTGGACAATAATGTAAAAGACTCATTTCTTGATTTAAAAAAAAAATCAAAAAATAGACCAAAAAAGAGAGGGATTTTTGAGATTGTCAGAAATGTTTTAGGGAGTTCTGAGACAAGAACTCGTTTCGTATATGGGGTAATGATTGGTTCGATTCGATCTCAGGTCTGCGAGATTGATTTTGGGATCTGATTGGGATTTGATGGTATTTATGTTGGTGATTTTGATTGTGGCGAGTATTAAGGCATTGATTCGAAGCTTCTCTCGCTACGGAAGATGCTGCTTCCATATCTCGTGGTTCACGAGATTTGGGTTTGATAGGGAATTGAATTTTGGGTGTATTTTTGGAATCCTGGTGATTGACATATCTCACCTGTTGCGTCGAAGCAGTACGAGGGGTATCAGGGTATTTAGTTGGAGTCTTGGTTTCATTTGGTTCATTCACCCTTCATTCGTTTCATTCGTTGTATTCCTCCGTTTTCTGTTTTGCTCTGGTTGTTGCGGTTTGTGGCGTATTGTCGTGGAACGAGATCGGTTGTTGTGTTTTGTGATTTCCTTCATGGCTCAGTCTGCGTTTCTTAAGGGTAAGGCTCCTCTGGTGCATACGGAAACTGTGAAAATTTCCAACTCAGTTTTGGCTCAGAGGATTCAGCAGTTTTCTCTCACCCTTATAGGGAGGCTGATGAATCCTTCGATTCAACGGATGGAGTCTTTGGTAACCACTTTGCCTAAGATTTGGAAGCTTGAAGACAAAGTGGTGGGAGCTGAATTAGGTCAAGGTACTTTCCAGTTCAACTTCGCAGAAGAGATCGACCGGCAAGGAGTATTACAAAATGGTCCTTACCATTTTGATGGTTGGATGATCTCTCTGGTTAAGTGGGAGCCAATTATATCTTCAACCTATCCTTCAGCCATAAATTTCTGGGTGAAAGTTGCTGGTATCACGATGCATCTTTGGGAGATTGCTACTTTGGAGGCTATTGGTAAAAAGCTTGGCACCATTCGAGAAATTGATGAGGAGACAGGTAGTGTTTGTGTTACTATCAACGGTTTCAATCCCCTTTTCTTCAAGATGGCGGTGCTATTTGATTCTGGCGATGAAGTGGTAGTTACTCTTGAGTATGAGAAACAAAATGGTTATTGTGATAACTGCTATCGGCTCACCCATGAGGAGAGAGAATGTCCAGAACTCAACAAGGCTATTGGGAGTCAGGGTGTTGGGTTTCAGGCAGATAAACGAGGGGTTCAGCGACATCAAGGTATGGTAAAATAGGGGGTGTTCCACAATGATGGTGGCTGGGAGAAGCCTAGAAAATTTGTTAATAGAGCCTTGGATTTTCAAGCTCATGAGCCTTGTACTAGGGTGGGTAGCTCCGGTTCCTATCATCAGGAGAGACACCATGGTTCAGTCTGGGGACAAAAACGATCGTATGGTGCGGTTGCGATGGGTTTGGGAGCTAAACGCGGGTCTCAGTCTATTCTTTGGGAGCATATGGGGCAGACTCCTTCCTTTCCACGTTCTGGGTCAGTTTGGCCTAAGCCGTTATAAAAGGCTAAATCTGGTCAGAAGGATAAGCGGATGCCAGAAGGTTCTGGTGATGGATCTGTCACTATAGCATTGGATGTTTCTCAACGAGATACAGTGATGGAGAGTTCTCCTCAACACGGGGCTGACAAGGCTTTGGTGGGATCAGATTTTGATGAAGCAACTGATGATCTATTATTTGAGGGTGATGCTTCGGATGGTAATCTCCACGAGGAGGGTGAGGTTGCGTTAGGGCAGGGATTTGAGTTTGAGGAGGGTATGGGATCAGGTTGTATTTCTTCAACCGAGGATGATCTGAAAGGTATTCCTACAGACTCTCTTCCGATTGTTTTGGATGTGAGTGTTGTAAGTTCTGCTCTGCGAGATGTTACTTTAGGTCGAAAATCGGACTATGCTTTACGGTTATCTAGTTCTCAGGCTAAGAAATTAGTTAAAAAACCTGTTTTGTCTTTAGCATCTCCCGGCAAATGTTTGCTTGCTAAAGCTCTATCTAAACCTGCAGGTGATGGTTATAGGCTGAAAGTGTTGGGGAAACAAGGCATTGGATGGCAAACCTGCTGGTGGTGGTCGACCAGTTAAGAAGGGGATGGTGGCTCTCCCAAAACCACCGGTTTGAACGTGAAAATCATGAGTTGGAACTGTCAGGGCACTGGGGCAGACCTGACAGAGGAATACTTGGGAGACTTGTGGAAGATGCATCATCGAGATATTTTATTTTTATCACAAACAAAAAATGTTATTCTTAGTTACAACAGTTTTAAATTAAGTTTGGTTATGAAAAGTTGTAAATTGTTGACCCCTGCGGTTCCTGTGGTGGTTTGGCGGTTTTTTATTTGGATGAAATAAATCTTTCTATTATATATGATAGTAATCGTTTAATTGATGCTCAAGCCTATTTTGGACAACAATTGGTTTTTCTATCCTTTGTTTATGGGGATCTCGTTCCTCAACTTAGACATGAGTTCTGGGATAAGTTAATTGATATTGGTTCATTCTGAATTAATCCATGGTTTATGATCGGTGATTTTAATGACCTTGTTGGGAACCATGAGAAATCAGGTGGGGTTATGAGACCATTCTCTTCTTTTGTACCCTTTACTTCTATGATCCGACATTGAGGTATGTTAGAATTTCCTTGATATGGTGAGCAACTCTCGTGGCGAGGTAATAGACGAAATAATCATGTGGTTCGATGTCGTTTAGATCGAGCTTTAGGCAATGAGGATTGGCATTGTCTCTTTCCACATTCAAAGGTTGACTATTTAGAAATGATTGGTTCTGATCATTACCCCATTTTGGCAACTTGCTTTAAATCGTACTTAAGGAGGCAACGACAGTTTCTTTTTGATAAGCGGTGGTTAGGGAGAGACGGTTTGTCTGGAGCGGTGGAGTCTGGGTGGAATCGCACTAAGAACTTTCGAATACCAATTTTTGTGGATAAATTAAAGAATTGTCGAAATTCAATTTCATGGTGGTGGAAAAAAAATGTTTTTACTGGGCCTACGGTTATTTCCTCCTTAAAGGCGGCTTTGCAGGAGGCAAAGATGGATGACTTGATTTCGCAGGAGGAGATTTGTAGTATAGAGCGTAAACTGAAGGAAGCTTATCGGGATGAGGAAGTATATTGGCAGCAGAAAAGTAGGAAGTTTTGGTTACGGGTTGGCGACAAAAATACAAAGTTCTTTCATGCTTCCACGAAACAGCGGAGGGTACGAAATAGTATTACTGGTTTATATGGACCCGATGACATCTGGACCGAGTCGGAGTCGGGTATGAAGGATATTGCATCACACTATTTTGCAGATCTTTTTAAATGGTCTGAAGTTCGGGGTGTCTCACAGATGCTTCAGGAATTTCCTTCTGTAATCACAAACAACATGAATAGGAATCTAACCAGGGAGATCACAGAATCAGAGGTTCGCAAAGCTCTGTTTTTTATGCATCCCGAGAAGACACCAGGACCTGATGGGATGACGGCAATGTTTTTCCAGAGGTTATGGTTCAACCTTAAAGGAGACTTGGTGGCTTTGGTGGAGGAGTTTTTCTGCACTGACCGGTTTGATCCCCAGTTAATCGAAACGAATATATATCTCATTCCTAAAAAGGAAAGGGCTCAACGGATGTCGGAATTTAGGCCAATTAGCCTTTGTAATGTGTGTTATAAGATTATCTCTAAAGTCATGTGTTTCCAGCTTAAGCGGTTTCGCCCATCCCTTGTTTCAGAAACCCAATCGGCTTTTGTTTTTGGACGTTTAATTACAGATAATATTCTGGTGGCTCAGGAGATGTTTCATGGCTTAAATACAAATCCACGCTGTAAATCCGAGTTTTTGGCTTTCAAGACGGATATGAGCAAGGCATATGACCGTGTTGAATGGGAGTTTTTGGAAGCGGTTATGGTTAAACTGGGTTTTGATAGAAAATGGATTTCATGGATTATGTGGTGTGTTTCTTCCGTCTTGTATCAAGTCCTTCTAAATGGTCAACCTAGAGGTTATATCAAGCCACAAAGGGGTCTACGTCAGGGGATTCTTTATCTCCTTATTTGTTTATTTTATGTACAGAGGTCTTAATTGCCAATATTAAGAGGGCTGAAAGAGAGCACAGGATATCGGGTATCAAGCTAGCTCGGAATTGTCTCACCGTTTCTCATTTGTTGTTCGATGATGATAGTTTGTTTTTCTGTAAGGTAGAGGCTGCTGAATGTATTACGGTAATGGATATTATAGGAGATTACAGGAAAGCGTCATGGGACAGGAGGTTAATTTGGAGAAATCATCCATCATGTTTGGCAAAAAGGTTTCCTCTGAAGTAAGGACTCAATTAAAATCTGTAATAGGTATCTCCAAATAAGGTGGTATGGGCTCGTATTTGGGTATTCTGGAGAATCTCCAGGGTTCACGAACTAAGGTTTTTTGATACGTTAAGGACCGTTTGGATGATCATGTGAACGGTTGGTCTGCAAAGTATTTATCGAAAGGTGGAAAGGAAGTTATGATTAAATCGGTAGCGCTGGCTCTCCCAACCCATGTTATGTCTTGTTACAATCTGCCAATGGAGTTAACGTCTAACTTAACGAGTGCTATCTCAAAATTTTGGTGGAAGTCTAATGATAAGGCACGAGGCTTGGACTGGGTCGCTTGGGATAGTGAAACGAGTTCCTTTCTTGTGTGTGTGTGAAATGGAATGTGAATGAATGATGTGATGATGATGATGAACAATGGTGAAAGAAGGGTGTTTCAATTCCCCTTATGCAATTGTTGTATAAGAGGTATTAATCCTAAATGAGTGAATGCAAGCAATCAAGGTGTGCAATACTTGTCTAAGTTAAGCCAATTATAGAGGGTGTTTGTCACTAACAACCTATTGCAGAATGTAAAATGCAGAATTTAAAAGCTGAATGGACAAGATACTAAATGTAATGGAACAAAATGATTATGGCAATAATGAAACTAGAACAGAGATCAAACTATAGTAATGCAGGTAATGAACTAATGCAAGGAAAGTAATGAACATGAAACAAAATAAATGCAACAAAAATGCAACTAGAATGAAATAAGAAACAAGACAGGACAAACACAATTCATAAACAAGAGTTCTAGGAATGAACTCGAGCAAGCACTCGATCGAGTGTAGATCGAGTGCAGGGTCGAGCTGGACAAAAACGTAAAACAGAGCAATGCATACAAAATAGAGCAAGACAAAACTAAATCAAACAACGATCAAACAACATGATTTAGACTAGGAAATCAATAGACAAGGAAGGTCTTAGGGATGGATTCATGGGCTGAACTTAGATTGTGGTTATCTTACTTGATCAACAAACCTCAATCAACATGAGCTAATCTCTAGACAATAATCTCTAAGAACATGTTAATCCACTCTCATGGCAAAAACAATCAAGCTAATATATTTCTAGACTTGTTCTCACAAAGTAAAGAATCTATACAATCAAGCATTAATCAATATGTCAAGAATCAAACAAGACTTCTAATCTCTTAGCAAGCCTAATGACAATCTCTAGATCTAGCCTTATCTATGCACCTTAGACATTAGTGTGATGCTAAGAAGCTTGAGATCAAACCCTACCCTCTCAGTTATAGGATCAGCATTAAGAACATCTAGCCTAGAAGAGATCTACAACAATCAAGCTTGACCAAATCAAATAACCACAACATCCATCCAGCCTAAACCATCCCTAAGAGCTATGGAAACTACTCACAATCACACATGATGAACAGCAAAGTCATAAACCCAGAAAAACACGAAACTTGCATGATTAGAAAGATAAAACAGAGATCTACAATATTGGATAAGGAATCAAACTCGAATTCTTGATACTTTGAAAGTTATGAAATAAACAAGTATGAAGAATCTTGTGTATTTCCTTCAAAAGAGGTACAAGATCTAATAAAATAAAAGTGCAAAAAGCATAAATTCCCAAAAGGGTAAAATACTAGGTTTGAGAATATCTAAAAAGCTGCTCTATTGTGGCTGCAGGGTACAAGGTCCTTAAATAGGAAAAAGGAGGGGAAGCCCTAAAAATGCTAAAAGACAAAATAGCCAGGCGGCTCGACCAACTCGACCCGGTGCTCGGTCGAGTGACCGTTCGAGTTGGGTTTTCTTGTGCTCCTTCCACTCGGTCGAGTCTCTCTCAGCACACGGTCGAGTGTCTGGTCGAGTGGGCAGTCGAGTGGGACTCCGGACCTTGGTTCTCTAGCCTTAACTCCTTTGCTTTCTCCTCACATAAGAAGGTAGGTGAGGGTTGAAAGTGGGATCTCAGCTCCTAAAGCTTGCAAATAAACCAGCTAGAATCAATGTCCAAGTTACTAGTACTATGATGCAAGTTGAATGAGCTGTACTTAAAGATTTTAGACAAACCTATCACAACCTTTACTGATTTGAGCCTTAGATGTCCACATGCATTCAAATCAACCATTTCCTTTAACATTCATTAATCAAGAATATGAATCAATCTTATGCAATGCTTAAACTCATTTGGCTTGGTAATAAAGGTTGAGAGACAATGATGATCTCTTTTTAGAGTGGGGCTTATCAATATCAAGGTTCTCTCATAAAAATTGGATTGAGCTTTAGAAGAATGCTAAAAGTAAAATCATTTAGACACATACAAGAATAAAACCTTGTCTACCCAAAGGTACCCAAAGTGTTTATCCTATCAATCTAATCCCAAATGATCCTAGTTCTACCCTTTATCTTCTTCTCTTCTCAAATACCCTTTTCTCTTTTGTTTTCAAGCCTTAGGAGAGGTTTCTTATTTGAATCAACTAGTGGAATGGGGCTTTTCTTTCTTATTGCTATGGTTCCCTTTTCTTCTTATTTCTTAAGACATAAAAGTATTTTGCTATACTCCTCTTTTCTTTCTTTCTTTTCTTTGACTAGAACCATTTTTTTCACAAATCTTATACTTCCCATTCTTTCACTAGAACTTTACCTAAACACATTCCCTCCTAAAGACTTTAACTTTTTCTTTCTTTCTTTCCTTTTTTTTTTCTCTTCTTTTCTTTTTCACAACAGCCAAGTCCCAAACCCAACAATTAAACCACCTAGTCCTATCTAGTTTGAAAATTGCAAACTAGAACTACACAAGGCAATATTCTTGTCAGTTCCAACCTAACACTTTCTACCAAGCTCAATCCCAAAATAGGCCTTACACACTCAAGAATAAACATGGCTTGAAAGAAGGGTTGGTTAAGGGTATTGGAAACTGATTTTAATAATTCAATCAGCTACTTGGATCAACAAGAGTGGTAAAAAGGAGAAAGATGATCCAAATATGTATATGGTATCTATGAGTTTAAAGCAATGCACAAACTGATAATTACAAGTCAATATTAGGTTCATATAAATAGGAAATGGCATCAAATCACAACATGCTTCAATTTAGACCAAATGCAATGCAGGAATTCAAGGCTTGGCTCAATCTTATGCTTCTAACTACTCAACTAGCATCAAAGTACTATTAACTTGGGCATTGATCCTAGTTTAGTGAATTAAACAAGCTAACAAGCAAAACTCATCATAGATCCCTAATGCAAATAATTAACAGTACTACATGAAACATGCTAAACAAGATGCTATTATGCAATGCAAACTACATGAACACTCTTTTTATAAAGATTTTTGCAAAAATTTTCAAATTTTTAAGGTTTTTCTATGCCTTAGATGCTATGCAAATACTAACATGATAATGCTAAAAATTTGAAATAAGAAAACAAAACACAACATCAAATGCTATCTCAAACCCTCCCCCAAACTTAAATCACACAGTCCTCTGTGTGAAAGAAATTTGTTAGAGGATTCAGGACTTAAAACAAAACACAACATCAAATGCAATGGTATTTACAAGGAAGGTGATAGTGGTACCTCATGGATTCTGGAAGAAGCTGTCCACATCCTCATTCATGCTCTCATAAGTGTAGTTGAGGTCTGGTTGGTGACTTTGAGGGGGAGATGAAGGCAACTCGACGATGGCAATCGACTGGCACTCGGTCGAGTGCATGGTCGAGTGGGGGGGTCGAGTTGGACTGCGAGTCCCAAAATGTTGACCTTGCTGCTGGTAGAACTGCTGCAGGAGTGCTGGATCCATGAAGTACTGAGGTGGGATGGGTGGGTAACTTGGATAGCCTGGAAATGCTACTGGAACTGGGAAGCCATGAGAAGTTCTAGGTTGGGACTCGGTCGAGTGCATCTGGGGTGCTCGGTCGAGTGGGTGCTCGAGTGAACCGGTCGAGTGCCTCGCAAATGGTTGTTCTCGGCTACTTGCACTTCTCTTCCTCTGAATTGGCTCGTACATTGAAGCTCTAGCTGGTTCCACAGGGTTCTCAGCTCTCGAAAGTGCTCTAGTTGAGCTACGCCTCCTCAAAGGGCTAGATGGTGTTGGTGAAGAATTCCCACTCTTCAACTCAGCAATCTCCTTCTTTAAACCCTTGATTGACTTGGCCATATTGCCCACCTTCTTCTTTAGCTTCTCAAATTTCTTCCCATGCCATTTGTTCCACTTTTGTAGGAGTGTCAACCTCTTGCTAGTTTCTCTCACTCCTCTATTATCTCTTGGGTTAGGTTCATAATCCTCAAAGTAAAACTGCTCCTCCCCATCAGTCATTTGTACATCTCCAGCTTCATCAACTCTAACTTGAGCTGTCCCATCAAAGAAGTGCTCCTCAGCTGGCCAAAAGTCAATGTTTGCTCCTTCTTGTATGGTGGTGAGCTGTTGATTGGGTAGGACAAGTTGTCTTTTCCCAATTGTTGGAAGCTCAAAGTTGAAAATTTGATTTCCTTGATGCATCTCCTTAGCTAGTATGAGAGTGGAGGTGAGGTAGTTTGTATCTATCCATCTTGGCAAGACCTTCTCTCCTCTAAGTGGGAACTTAGCAGCTTGTAGTATTGGAGTAATGATGCCTCCAATGGTTAGGGCCCCTCTTGAACCTTTTTTTTGTAGCTTGCCTACCCAACTTCTCAAGTAGATCATGTGATCAATGAGCACCATTGCAAGATCAGTGCCTTCTTTGCTCCCAAGGATGATGCTTCCATCCCTTACTTTAAGAATGATGCTATTAAGTGCCACATCAATCATCTTCAGCTCACCTTAATTCAAGTTTCCAGTTTCCTTCCTATCAAAGAAGGTGTTTGCTAAGGCCTTGTGGAAGTACCTTAGGATTGGGCTCCTTATCTTGGAACTCTTGGTCTTTGAAGATGATTAAGTGACATTGTCACCAATGGTTTCCCAAATGGCATAGAGCTCTTCTCTTAGTATCTCCATGCTCCTCTCACTACCAACTTCAAAGCCCAAGATGTTAGCTATCTTCTTCAATGAAAGCTCATACTTCTTCCCCTTGATAGTGAAAGCAACATGACCAGGTCCAAACTCATTGTCCTTCCTTGAATAGCAATGCATCTTGACTGTGTCTAGAAACTCACAACTTTCTTCTTTATACCCCTCCATGCAAAGCCCCATAAACTTGGTTAGGCTGCACTTCTCAAAGAGATATTCTACATCTTCATTAATGCCTAGCTTTTCCATGGTTTCCTTGTGAGGGTATCTAGTCCCCAAGAACTGCATCCTCAAGAAGGCTTCATAAAGCTGCCTCTTAGTCAAACCACAAGATTCTGCTTCACCATCATCTTCTCCCTCTTCTTCTTCATCTTCTTCTTCACTCTCACTTTCAACCTCCTCTTGTTCAACTGCTGGCCTCTTCCCCTTCGCCTTGTGTCACCTTATGTGCTCCCTAAGAGGTAAATCCATCTCTTCTTCACTCTCAGTTCGCTCAGGGTCCTCCTCAGCTGACTGGTTTCTGACATTCGGTGCTTCACTCGACCGCCTACTCGGACCACCACTCGGTCGAGTGCATGCTCGAGTGGTTGGTCGAGTGGTTCTTCCAGCTTCTCCTCTTGAAACAAGGCGAGCATCACAACGATCCAGGGAGCTTTCAGCCGCTTGTTGAGACTTCCTAGTAATTTTTGAAGATATTTTCGAATAGAACTGAAAGGAATAGACTCAAAGCTTAAAGTTAATAGGTTAGTGACCCAAAAACTAAAAGAGCTAATCTTGAGCAAAAAGATGAACTTTGAGAGAGATTTTAAACTTGATTTTAACTTGTTTTAAGCAATGAGAGAGTGTGAGAGATACATGATCAAATCAAGCTCTATTTAAAGAAGCTAAGGGGACAATGAGACAAGGGTGGGGCGTCCATACCATTCAAATTTGAAATGGGAATCTTTAACCTGCTTTTTGCTGCCACTCGACCCCACACTCGACTGCAAGTGGTCGAACTCTTTGACTAAATTTTGAAATTTCAAAAATTTTCTTCTTTTTCTCCCTCCACTCGATCATTAAAGAGAAATGAGAACTGAGTGGGCCATGGTTGCTTGTCAGCTCGGTCAAGTACCTCTCGTGGGCTGGTCGAGTGGGCTTGCAAGCCTACTTCCCCAAGTCCAAATCTCTCCATACCCATCTACACTTTCTTTGAAAAGCCTGCCCAACACAAACATAAAAGAAAACAAATCAAAATTACAAGGAAAATAAAGCATATGTACAATGATACCTTAGGGACTTCCTCCCTAGTGAGCTTGTTTAGAGTCACTAAGCTTGACTTTTGATGCCTTTTCAGGCTTGATTTAGATACCAAGGAGGTGATGAAATCCTCCCTGGCACCTCTTGATCACTGAGAAGTTGATTTTTGATCACTTCACCCTTAACACACAAACCATATTTCTTCTTAATTTTGAGCCTTGGTCTTGCCTTCCTCAAAGACCTCTTGTTTAGCTTGACTTGGAGATCCTTCACCAATTCAGTCAGCTTTTGAACTGAACCCTTAAGCTTTTCCATTGATTCCTCTTGTAAAGAGAGCTTAGCCCTTGGGGTTGCCACTTCACTTAAAACTTCATGACCTTCTTTGTCCTTGATAGTGAAAGGTTGATCATCAATGGTGGGTAGGTTGGTTGGGTTATAGATGTTAAACTTCATGGTTATCCCCTCAACAATGTTCAAGGTCACAAGAACTTCCTTAACATCTATAACAGCTCCAACAGTGGCTAAGAATGGCCTCCCTAGAATGATAGGATCTTCAAGCTCCTTATCCATCTCTAGAACCACAAAATCTGTATGAATTCTTGCCTTTCCTATCTTGACTGGAATGTTTTCCAGCTTACCAACTACATCCTTGTTTGACCCATCAGCTAGGCATATGTGAAGGTTGGTGGACTTGAAGTCAGTGTGCCCAAGCTTTTGTGCTATAGAGTAGGGCATCACACTGATAGATGCTCCCAAGTCATATAAACACTGGTTGTAGTGAAGATAGCTAAGTGAGCAAGGAAGATAGAATAGACCTGGATCCTCAAGTTTAATTGGGATGATAACCCCTCCAAGGTCCTCAAGATCCTTCTCATCCTGAGCATGAGCCTTCTTCTTTGACAATTCAAGCAAAAAATCCTTATAGAGAGGATATGGATCATATTGTTCCAAGGCAGGTCCTCTCTCTTCTTCTTGGTAAGCAATGATAACCTCTTTTATGGCCATCACTTCCTTTTTCTCAATCACAACTTCTTCCTTCAAAGCTTTCACTTCCTCTTGTTGCAAAGCCATCATTTCTTTTTTCTCAATGATCTCCCTTAGTTCCTTAAGCTTCTGTGCCTTGAAACGCCCTGGAAATGGTAGTGGAGGCTTGTAAAGAGGAGGAATGAACTTAATGGGCTTATCAGCTTCAAAGACTTCAGCTCGATCAGTCACTCGATCGTGTGTGTGTTCGAGTGGTGGGTCAAGTTCACTGCCGGAGTTTGCTTTACAAAAAACTTCACTCTGGGCTTCAACAAATGATGAATCCTCCCCAGCTTGGACTTCACTGTCCTCAGTGACAGTTTCCTCATAAACTTGAATGGCTTTGGCTGTGAACTCCCTTGGATTTTGAACAGCTTTTCCAGGGAGTTGTTGGGTTTTGGACCTGAAGTAGATGCTATATTGCTCTCCATATACTTCACTCTTGAGTTCAGACCTTCAAACTTCATATTGAGATCATTATACTGTGATGTTAACCTTTGATTCAACTCAGAAAATTGTTTAGCCTCCTCAAGCTTTCCATTGGCTTGCCCAACCAACAATTGTTGCATCATAGCTCTTAAGTCTTGTTTCTGGCCTTGGTTAGTCTGAAACCCTGGTGTGGGACACAATTGGGGCTGGAACACCTGTTGTTGCTGCTTGGATATATAGTTTTGTTGCTGTTGAGGCTGTTGAGGAGGGTAGAATTGATCTTGTGGGTTAGCCACATTGTTATTCCTATAAGAGAGATTTTTATTCTTGAATCCTCCTTGGTTGTAACCTTTGAATCCTCCCTGGTTTTGCATGTAGCACAACTCAGCAAACTCCCTATCTCCTTCTTGGACTGGAGCGTCTTCTTCACCAATGAAGTGAATGGTCTTTGATTGGCTTAAGAGAATCTTGTCAAGCTTCTCATTGACCATCTTTAAATCCTTCTGGTATTTGTCCTCTTGATCAGTGGAGGTGATCCTTATGGTTCTATCGATAGAGCAAGATTCTCTACCAACTCCCAGCCTTCTTCCACATTCTTGTGGAGAAAGTTTCCATTGGAGGCTGTATCAAGTAGCATTATAATCTTGGGTAGAACTCCTCTGTACAAAGTGCTGAGCAAAGACTCCTTGTTGAATCCATGGTGGGGACACTGAGTTTGGAATCCTTTAAATCTCTCCCATGCCTCACAAAAGCTTTCATTATTTCTCTGTGCAAAACTTGAGATTTCATTCCTCAACCTAGCAGTCCTTGCATTGGAGAAGAACTTGGGCAGAAAAGCTTTTTTGCAAGCATCCCATGTGGTTATTGCTCCAGTAGGAAGAGTCTTCTCCCAGAGATGAGCTTTGTCTCCAAGGAAAAATGGGAATAGCCTTAACTTGAAGCAATCTTCACTCACTCCATTGATTTTTGTGAGTCCACGTATCCTGTCAAACTCATCAAAGTGATCTAGAGGATCCTCCATTGGCAACCCATGAAATTTGTTGGCTTGTATCATAGAGATCAATCCACTCTTGATTTCATAATTATTATCGGCCACAGCAGGAGGCACAATACCAGCTCTTTGGTTGTGTGTGTTAGGTGCATCCCCAGCACCAATGTGTCTAGGTCTTTGATCATGGTTATCTTGTTGCTCCATGATTACTTGATCCTCTTGTTCTTGTACTACTCTTCTTCTCTGATGTCTCAAACCCCTTGGTGGCCTGTTGATGTTGTCAAGAAGTCCTTGGAGATTGTGATTACCCTTTGACCTTGTTTGCATCAACAACCAGATTGGCAACTCGGACAGGCACTCGGTCGAGCACAGGCTCGATTGGACGTTCGAGCTGACTGAAAGGAGACGTGCAAATATACTCGGGACGTGGCTCGATCACTCACTCGATCAGCACTCGGTCGGGTGTGAGCTCGAGTTGATGGTCGAGTGGTACCTGAAATGCAACACATACAAGCAGAGGAAAAATTCGAGATTAGTAATGAACAAGTGATTCAAAGAACTTAATCTTAGTCTAATATTGATCCTAATGGTCACAAATAAACATTCCAATGGGCAACGGCGCCAAATTGAAACGAGTCCCTTTCTTGTGTGTGTGCGAAATGGAATGTGAATGAATGATGTGATGATGATGATGAACAATGGTGAAAGCAGGGTGTTTCAATTCCCCTTATGCAATTGTAGTATAAGAGGTATCAATCTTAAATGAGTGAATGCAAGCAATCAAGGTGTGCAATACTTGTCTAAGTTAAGCCAATTATAGAGGGTGTTTGTCACTAACAACCTATTGCAGAATGTAAAATGCAGAATGTAAAAGCTGAATGGACAAGATACTAAATGTAATGGAATAGAATGATTATGGCAATAATGAAACTAGAACAGAGATCAAACTATAGTAATGCAGGTAATGAACTAGTGCAAGGAAAGTAATGAACATGAAACTAAATGAATGCAATAGAAATGCAACTAGAATGAGATAAGAAACAAGACAGGACAGACACAAATCATAAACAAGAGTTCTGGGAATGAACTCGAGCAATCACTCGATCGAGTGTAGATCGAGTGCAGGGTCGAGCTAGACAAAAACGTAAAACAAAGCAATGCATACAAAACAGAGCAAGACAAAAGTAAATCAAACAACGATCAAACAACAGGATTTAGACTAGGAAATCAATAGACAAGGAAGATCTTAGGGATAGATTCATGGGCTGAACTTAGATTGTGGTTATCTAACTTGATCAACAAACCTCAATCAACATGAGCTAATCTCTAGACAATAATCTCTAAGAACATGTTAATCCACTTTCATGGCAAAAACAATCAAGCTAATATATTTCTAGACTTGTTCTCACAAAGTAAAGAATCTATACAAGCAAGCATTAAGCAATATGTCAAGAATCAAACAAGACTTCTAATCTCTTAGCAAGCCTAATGATAATCTCTAGATCTAGCCTTATCTATGCACCTTAAACATTGGTGTGATGCTAAGAAGCTTGAGATCAAACCCTACCCTCTCAGTTATAGGATCAACATTAAGAACATCTAGCCTAGAAGAGATCTACAACAATCAAGCTTGACCAAATCAAATAACCACAACATCCATCCAGCCTAAACCATCCCTAAGAGCTAAGGAAACTACTCACAATCACACATGATGAACAGCAAAGTCATAAACCCAGAAAAACACGAAACTTGCATGATTAGAAAGATAAAACAGAGATCTACAATATTGGAGAAGGAATCAAACTCGAATTCTTGATACTTTGAAAGTTATGAAACAAACAAGTATGAAGAATCTTGTGTTTTTTCCTTCAAAAGAGGTACAAGATCTAAGAAAATAAAAGTGCAAAAAGCATAAATTCCCAAAAGGGTAAAATACTAGGTTTGAGAATATCTAAAAAGCTGCTCTATTGTGGCTGCAGGGTACAAGGTCCTTAAATAGGAAAAAGGAGGGGAAGCCCTAAAAATGCTAAAAGACAAAATAGCCAAGCGGCTCGGCCAACTCGACCCGGTGCTCGGTCGAGTGACCGGTCGAGTTGGGTTTTCTTGTGCTCCTTCCACTCGGTCGAGTCTCTCTCAGCACGCGGTCGAGTGTCTGGTCGAGTGGGCAGTCGACTGGGACTCTGGACCTTGGTTCTCCAGCTTTAACTCCTTTGCTTTCTCCTCATGATTGCTTCACTTCTCCTTAGCATTACTTCCATGCTCCTTAGGCTCCAAAATCACCTGTTTATGCAAGAAAAGATGCAAATGCAATGCAACTACACTATAATGCAAGAACAATCCTAAAACTATGCAATAATGGTCAAAAAGGATAGCAAAGGATGAAAAAGATGTGAATATATTAAGGGAAAACAGGGTAAAATATATGAACATCAGATAGGTTGTGTAAGGACAAATGTGAAGGTGGTTTGGGCTTTCGCGCTTTGGAACAGTTCAATGATGCAATGTTGGCCAAGCTGTATTGGCGGTTAATTCACTATCCAACGTCTCTGATGGCTCGAGTCTTGCGAGGTAGATATTTTCCGAATAAACATCCTCTATAGGCTAAGAAGCCTTATTCCCCTTCGTTTGCTTGGCAGAGTATGTTCTCAACTAAAGGCTTGGTGGAACATTGATCTCGGTGGGCGATAGGTTCAGGCTGTAACGTTTCGGTATAGCGAGATATGTGGATTCCAGATATCAAGCCGAGACCAGCATTTGGTCGATGTCGGCAATTACATCCAAATATAATGGTCAACCATTTGATTAATCCTAATACGAAGGAGTGGCATATGCCAATCCTAAAGGAGTTTATGGATCCAGCAGATATACAAATCATTTTATCTATGGAGATTAGTAAATCCTTTAAACCAAATAGATTGATCTGGCATTTTACTAAATCACGTAAGTATTCGGTTAAATCTGGTTACCGACTAGCGCGTGAATTAATAAAAGAGGTCGAATATGGACCGACATGACGACTCTTAAGGCTCAGGCTTGAAAACTTAAGGTACCCCTAAAGATCCAGCATTTTCCTGGCAGATTGCCTCAGGTTCCCTCCATATGTTGGAACGCTTAGCTCAACGAGGTGTCCGGTGTGACCCTCTATGTACACGTTGTGGCTCGGCGGTGGAGACTATCAATCATGCACTTTATGAGTGTCCCCGATCGCATCGGATTTGGGATTTGTCCCCGCTGGATATATACCTTGATGGCTTCCCCTATGGTTCTATTTTTTCAAATCTAGATTTCATATATTGGCGGGCATCGTCCCAGTCAGACGCCTCGGATATAAGTTTTCGTCTACCATGGCTTGTTTGGTCTATCTGGAAAGATAGGAATAAAAAAAGTGTTTCAGGGTATTGAGGCAGAACCAGGTGATGTTCTTAAACAGGCGGCTACTGATAAGTTGTTATGGGAGGAGGCCAGGTTCTTCATTTCGGTCCCTTTCGATCCTTTACCTTTGGAGTCTCGGATCCCTGCTTCGCGGTGCCAGGTCGGT
Source organism: Camelina sativa (assembly GCF_030686135.1). NCBI lineage: Eukaryota > Viridiplantae > Streptophyta > Magnoliopsida > Brassicales > Brassicaceae > Camelina > Camelina sativa. Next base: position 7,284,577 of record NC_141883.1, read on the forward strand.
GGAGCTTGGAAAGCATCTAATCCCTTGGAAGGGTTAGGCTGGTAGCTGTGCAATAGTGAGGATGTGACGATATTATTGGGAGCACAAAGTCAGCGATGCGGTCCTTCACCTCTTCACTCGGAGCTTCAGGCGTTGATTTGGGTGATGCAATCCATTTTAGCATCTGGTGTGGACTGTCAGAGTTTTGAAACGGATTATGTTGAACGATTGGCGATGGTGCAGTCCTCTGAAGATTGGCCCGTTTTCTCCAATCTGTTGGATGAGTTCAGTTTACTTCGCTCATCTTTTCCATCATTCTTGCTTTCGAGGATCCTTCGAGTGTCCAATGTACGGGCTGATTGTCTGGCTCGTTCTTCGAGATTGTTAATTTCTGCAACTACTTTGGTAAACTCTTTTCCTTCGGTTTGGGCAACCAATCTTGAAGTTATTTTTTAAATTAATGTTTGGTTGACAAAAAAAAAAAAAAAAGTCTAACTACCCATTTTTTTAGTTTGTACGTACAAATTTTTAAAACTACAAATTTAAGACTTTTTTGGCTGTTAAAAAATAAATAAAAAAAAACTGTAGTTATTTTATCTCTTTCTTATTTTCCATAATAATTATAATAGTAAAACTCTCCAAAAGTTTATATATATATATATATATTTTACATATTTTATTTTTATAAAATAATTATTCTTATTTTTTCATCTTTTTTTTAAAATCCATTTCAATAATAATTATTTTTATTTTTATTATTATCATTAATATCATCATTTCAATATTTTTAATAATAAAACTCCTGTCATATCTAGAAAAAGTTAGTTGGGCGTAAATGCTGAAATGCACAAAATTTATAATAAAAACTTGGTGATGCAAGTATAGAGACCTAGAGGGAAGTCCAACAAGCAGAAAAACCGAAGTTAAAATATTCCTTACCAAACAACAGCAGACCAAAATAGTTTAACATAATAACCCCACAAAATCACGAATATGCAAAATTTTGATGATCATAAAAATTATTTTATCTTTTGTTTGAACTTACCGATTTGAGGGTGGAGAGAAACACTACAAAGAAATAGTGATATTGCACTTTAGGAAAGGTTAGTTTCCTCCTATTTTTAAACTGAAAATACCTAAATCCAAATTATGGAAAATAATTTACAAGTGAAAATTTTCAGAAAGCTCTTTTCTTTTTTTACACGACGGATTTACAAAAAAACATGTATTTGTTACAGATGGCTTACCCTCATCACTCGGTGAAACGTAGTTGGCCGTTGAGGAGTTCTCGCATATCTCAAGGTTGCATATAAACACTAGTAAGTCTGATTTATTTGTGGGGGGACTAGATCAACAGCCGCTAACAGCTTCAGCCACATACATGGAGCTTCAAGTTGATCACCTCCCATCAATTACCTTGGAATTTCCAATTACAACAAAGGCTATGACTATGGTCCCCTATCGACAAGGTACATACATACTAGATTAGTAGCATGGTCATTCGTAGTTAATCTCATCTGTAATCACTAGTAATTCCAGCTTTTGGTGCTCTGTCCTCGTTGTTTTGATGAGATTGAAAGACTATGTGGTGTTTTTCTATGGTCAAGTAATCGAAATACTACTACAGCTGCAAACGTCTCGTGGGTGGACGTTTGTACATCATATTCTGATCCTTTAGAAAATCTAACAAGTTTTGTGCTGGTTGACTTGATTGTAGAAGACAGCTATTCAAATTTAGCAGGCCCACGTGTTTACCACTTGCGTTTCTATTAACCTTAATTTTATTCGCTTTTGACATTCTGGTAAATGATGCTTTTGTGATTAGGAGTGTATCATATAATACTTCCTATATTGACCGGTTTTAAAATAGCGGCTGATCTTAAACGTGTATCATATAATACTTCCTATGTTTCAAATTACATGATATTTTATACTAAGTGGACGCAAATTAAGAAGAATTTAATTTTTAAATTAATCAATTATGAAAATGAAATTGACTACAAATTACAAATAATCATAACATACAAAAATATATATTGTATTTTCAAATATTACAGTATTTATATCACTTTCTATATGTTTTGGTGTAATCAATTAATCATATGCCTATATGTTATTATGAAAATATACTTAATGTAAATCTAGAAAATCTTGAGTACTTTCTCTTATTAATTTTACTATGAAATATTATTTATTTATATTCTGATAGTAGTTGCGTTTATATAATAAAAATAATAATCACTATACAGTTTTTACAAAACAAATCCAAAATATTTCCTTTCAAAGTTCAAAATTGTAGATATAATGATATAAATTAATTTGAAAAGGATCAATTTAATTTATTTTCATTCCAAAATATTTTTCAACATAATTTTCGTTAAACTCTGAATATTATTACCAATAAAATACTTCATAGCCTAATATATATTATTTTCAATATTCATTTATGTTATGTCATTTTAGTTTATATTATATTAAATTAATATGTGTCAATTGAAATTTTTATAAATAGATTTTAATGTAAAAAAGGTTTGCTTTTTTTTTCACTGAAGGATTATATTAATTGATAGGAAGATAGGGTTTTACAAAAAGAATCAAGGGCAATCAGCCCAGCTAACAAGCTAAATCTAAACTAAGATTCTAGCCATATCATCTACAAAAATCTTTTGACGCCAACACGATACCCAGTTGCTACATAAGATTGATGGCGATCTTCTCTTGTTACACTCTTTGCTATAAGATGAGCACCAAGATTTGAGTTCTTGTCTTTCAAAAAATTTTTACAATCCAGAACAATACCCAAGGCTGCTTCCAAGGATCTGGAATACAACAAAAAAGAAGGCCAAGCTTTTGGCCGCCGAAGAGTTCCAACTAACTTTATGTCTTCTGAGGCAAATATGATCTTCCTAAGATTGCGACTAATCATACTCTCAATAGACCAAAACCAGCTTTGAAGGCAAGCATCCATTTTAGAATTTATCATAGCAAAGGACTTTCTGCTATGCAATAAAACTTCACCGGTTTCATTTCTCTAAACCCATGCTACTCCACTAACATTGAACTCTTTATCCCAAGATGATGCAAAGTTACATTTTAGCCATCCAAGGGCGAGAGGAGACCCGTGCTTTTTAACATGGGTGAGGTTTTGGCTTCCAGCTTCTGTCTCTCGTTCCTTCAAGGATTGAGCATGAAACCATTCCTGGACATGCTCTAAATATTTTGCCTTCAATACAGAACAAGTTTCTGTTTTTCCATATTTTCCATAAAATCCAAGGGAAAGCTTTCCTTATCTCAACCTGCAGTTTGCTATCTTTGTTCACAAAGATCAAGTAATACAAATTCTGATACAAAGATTCAGAATCAAACCCATTAAGCGGAGTCGGATAGTCATATAGTGCCCAGATTTGTCTAGCAACCGAACATGTAAATAGGAAATGGTTTGCTGATTCACCTTCCATCCCACAGCTTTGACATCTTGAATCGGTTTTCAAACCTCAGGCAATCATTATATCAGCTACACGAATACCTAACTTGGGTGTCAAGTGTGGTCAAGTGGTCTTGATGCACTTATAGCCTTTTTCCACCTTGGCAGCGACTGCAAGGTGAAGTGGCGTGGAGGCCAATATATAGTCAAGGTCTAGACGAGTCGGGTCTTGTTTGTCCTTGCTTGATTGATTGTGTGTGTTGTTTGCTTGCTAAGCTTCCGCATTGCATGCTTTGATTGTGGGAGAGTTGGATGTGTTGAGATAGCATGTTACAGGGGGATAGCATAATAGAGGGTTGCCCAACTCACTGAGTGATCTTAGATTGCTCACCCCCCTCCTCAATTGTTTTTCTTGCAGGGAAATGTTTTAAGGGGGTTGTACCGAGTTTAATGGATCAGATAGGATGTTTCCGTGCTGTGTTGCAAAGTCCTTGCTTCTTTTTGTTATTTTTGATTCTTGTTTTCTTTGTTAAGTTGGATCCAACGCTTTTATTTTGTGTTGTTATTGATTTTGTAAACTCTATTTTATATATAATTCGGACAAGTGGAGCTGGTACGGATTAGTCCGGGCCAGCATAACGCCGCGTATGTACCGAGAGTTGCAAAGCCTAAGGAATGTACGTAGCGGATAAATAGCTGTCGGTGAACTGGCCGAGGAACCTAATTCGTTGGTGGAATCTTGGTCGGATTGCTAGCAGTTGTCTGATTGTGACGACCTTCGGGACGGCCTGCGGTTAGTCCGGCCGTGTGGACGGAACGGGGGCGTAACAGGCCCACTGAGAGGTCGACGATCGAAGCGTTACACTAATAGTGGCTATTATCAATTTAGCGACTAATTTGGTTTATTAGCACCTGGAAGAAAAATGGCTATCACTAGTTTCTTGTAGTGTGCAACACATATTTTCCCTCTCTGTTTTTGTGTCCCACCAAAATCGAGTCAGTGCAGATTATATTTGCTTACACAAGTTATTGGGGATCATGAAGCAGGACATTGTGTAGTTGGGCATGGCTGCTAAAACCGACCTGAACATAGTGAGTTTACCAGCCGAGGACAGGAAGCATAAAGACCAGTTAAGAGCTCTTTGCTTGATTCTGTCGACAATCATGTTAAAAAAAACTTTCTTTTTCCTTCCAAATAGTTCTGGTAAGCCTAGATATTTGCCATTTCCACCCTCCTTTTGAATTCCCATTATACTCTTTGCTTGCTCTTTTTGTTCTTCTAAGGTTTTTGCTCAAAAGGTACTAGAGGATTTGGCTTGGTTTATCTGTTGGTCTGATGCTTGCTAATACTGCTGTAGGATACTCTTTAACTTGAAGCGGATTTTAGGGTCCGAATGGCAAAAGAACATGGTGTCATTTGCGAACAAAAGATGGTTTATATGTTGGCTTCCCTTGGAGACTCTGAGACCTAGAAGACTGTTTTGGATTTAAGCTTTTGAACAGAGTCCTGAGAGGACTTCAATGCATATGATGAAATTGTATTGGGACAGGGAGTCGCCTTGTCCTATTCCTCTTTCATGTAAGATTGAGCCTCTAGCTTGCCTATTGAGTAAATTTGAATATAAGACTGTACTAACACACTGCATAATCCATTGGACCCATTGGTGGTGGAAACTCATTCTCTCAAAAGCTGCTTTTATAAAATCTCATTCAAGTCTATCATAAGCTTTACTCATGTAAGTTTTCACAGCCATAAAAAAAATTTACTCCAGAATTCTTAAGATAGTGGAGAGACTCATGAGTGATCAACACATTATTGGAGATTTCTCGTTGGGGAACAAAAGCTGATTGGTTCTCTGAAATGCAGGTTTGTAAAACCGGTTGTAGCGTCTTTGATAGAATCTTTGAATTATCTTGTAATAGACAAAGCATGGGGCGATTGGTCTCTAGTCAGAGACTTTTTGCAGGTTTGGGATTTTTGGAAAGACTTCAGCGATTATTTTGGCCCCCACCATTTCCCAATTAGATTAAAAGAAACTTGCTGAGAAGTCGTCTGGTCCTGGGGCCTTGTCAGCATGGATTGAGAAGCAAACACTTTTGATTTTGATGGTTGAAGGCAGCTTGATGAGTTTCTCATTCATTTTCTTGGTGATACATGGTAAAATTCCGGGTTCTACAATAGCTAATCTATTACTAGGTTGGGATGTGAATATATGTTGGAAATACTCGAAGTGGAACCAACAATTTCTTTGTCTTCATAAACTGGATTGCCACCTTTAGATTCAATAATAGGAATGGTATTGATGGTCCTTCTCCCTTTTGTTATAGTACGGAAGAAGCCAGTATTTTTATCCCCCAAAGCTAGCAATAGATTGCGACTCTATTGTTTCCAGAAAGCCTCTTCCCTTTGGTAAGCCAAAATCAGGCTTTTATTTAAGTGATCAATAAATTCTTGGGTGGCTGTATCATTAGTTATTGTTTTTTCCAATTGGTCTTTTAAAGTGAGAATTTCAGCTTGACTATTCTACTCTTGATCTTTGTTCCCTAAAATTATGGTGTCTCTGCACGCCTTTGTTCTTTGATCAACAATTGCCTCCAGGTTTGAATTCAAAATATCAAACAATAGTGTTTATCTCTTGATTATCTTTGAGTCTCCTATCATATCTGAAAATTCTCTGCCTTCTTTTCTTTATTGGATCAAAGGAGGTGACCAGGGGCGACGATTAGAACCTTCAAATGTTAAATACTTACTACACCCTGAGGGGTACGTAATAATCCATTCATTGTTAGCCATCACATGATCAAGTCTGCATCGGACTAGGTGAGTATGTCTTTTACCTCTATAGGATAGGCAATTATCGGTATGTTTTAAATCATAGAGATCACAAGTAGATATAAACGTTCTCAAATCCGAGAATTCTGGTCTTGGAGGACTTCCCACTTTCTCAGAATTGTGAGTAATAACGTTGAAATCACCAGTTATCCATGGAGCTGATATGGAGTTGTATTGATTTTGAGGGTGGTCCATGCTTCCAGGCGCTTTGATCTGTCATGTTCACCATATAGGAAGGTAGGAAAGAAAGATTTACCTTTTAACTTAATTTTTGTGTCAATGTAATGGTTACATCAACTAATAATCTTCACCTCTATATTTTTTTCCAGAAAATGGCTAAGCCACGCCCCTGGAGAAGAGGGGGGGGGGAACCAAGTGGTGAGAAGGGTAGTCAAGCCATTGGAGTGTTTGGAAGACACATTACAATAAAAAAGGTAGCTTGCATCGATTCATTTGTGTCAAAAAAATAAGTGATTTAAATTTGAGTTACTTATTATAATTGATGTTAAATTTTAGTTTTTGTATCAGTTACTGAAAATTGATGCAGTTAGTAATTGATTTACATCAATTAAGTAAAATTGATACAAATCTATATTAATTTACATCACTTCTAGGATATTGATACAAAATATAAATTTACATTACTTAAACAATTGATGTAGTTAGTAATTTATACTAACATCACTTAAGAAATTGATACAAGTTTACCTCGACAAAAAAGTGATGTAAATTATGTGATTTTACATCAATTTTTATAATTGACATAATTGTTAACTCAATTTTTAGGAGTTACGTTATAACTTGCAAAGAAACACATTAATATTATTAAAAGAATTTCTATATGAAGAAAAAAAGGTGAATTGATGAGGTGGAAAAACAATTTAATAATCTATATTATGAATTGGGGAGTACAAAAACAGAAAAAAAAAAAAAAAAAAAAACTAAAAAATTCCATTAAATGCCACCCACAACAAAAAAAAAAGAAAACAAAGAAAAAAAATTAAAGGACAAAAAGGTAATTAAGAGTCTGAAAAGACGTGGACCCTATCTGTTTGGCTACAATCTTATTCGGATCTCAACTATCCTATATGTGTATCCAAACACTGTCGTCCTCTTCCCAAAGTCAAAAATCAGTTATGATCATATGCCTAATAATCGTATAATCATCAGCGAATATTAAATACCTACCATATAAATTTATGGTGATAAAACATCAGCGACCTTAAAACTAACATCATATTCAATACCTACCATATAATTTCATTCCGTAATTTAAATAGCTAAAATCAGCGAATATAAACAAAACCGTTATAGAAAACTTACCCTTCGTAATAAGAGGTACCATATTGGATAATTGCCATTTCTGTTGCTCATTTATTCTGATAAAGATCAGAGAAAATCAGTATGGAAGGTCCTATCAAATCGTAAAAAAAAAAAAAAAAAAAAAAATCGAATGATGACTCAAATCTATTATTAAATAGCATAAGAAATTAGAATACTCGAATTTATGACAGAACTAGCATTATGTCTCATGCTATGCACGGACGGAATACTTGCTAACTTGTTTTTGATAGAAACGAAAATATTTGCATAGAAGATGGGAATGGGAAAGTGGTGTATTCAAGCTAGGTAATAGGGGTGGCATCTTGTATAGTATATGCAAAACAAAGAGAGAGACTGAGACCCAGTATAGTATATGCAAAACAAACCTTAAATTGGATACCTTAAATATATATGTGGCGCTAGTGTTTGATTTTAAAAACCAGAACCACTCTTGTTCATTGCTGTCTACAATCCTCCCTATCCTCGTATTTTCAGAATCACTTTGTTCTGTTTCTCTTCTTCACCCGTAACCAATGAGTAAACTTTGTTGTCGACAAAAAAATCAGATCGCAGTAAGAATTCCTAAACTAATAAATTTCATCTTCTATGCAAACTAATTCGCAACTGCAGTCATGGAGATCGTGGGGGAAGGCACTGAGTAAGCGAGAAATATTTTAGGGCTGCAATATTAAAATTTAATATTGTGTGAAAATAATTATTTGTACAGCTGTTAAATAAAGTTTTAAAAAATGTGAGTTTGCCACATTCTTTTGCTATAAGTTTTTAATAGTTTTTTTTTCTTTTTTTGTTCCACAATCTTTTTTATATATATTTTAAATTAATTTAATTTGGCTGACATGTCAAGTTTTTATTGGTACATTGACTTGTGCTTTATAGAATAAAAATATTTCTAAAACAGAAACTAAATATCTGTTACTTGAAAGATTGTATATCGATTTATACTTATTTAACCTAAATTACGCTGGCTTTTGTATATAAATATAGCATCCGAATTCTACCATTTTAAATAACCTAAAGTTCTAATCTCTTTCTTTCAAAAACATCGATCGCCACAAAAAATATATATATATGTAGTAGATAGATTGATGGATTCACATACCTCACATTAACCCCTTGAAAACAAGTTAGCAAATCCAAGCCATCCAGACCAAAATCCTCCTCCAATCATGGAAGCAAACCATAAAGCATTTTGGATAAACTGTACGTCTCTGTAAGTATAGTATATTATAGATGAGCTTCTAATATTTGTTTTTCATGTGTTTTATGTCAATAAGTTTTCTAATTTGCAGTCCTAACAATTTTGCAGCTGAAAATCAAAATACAAAACCATTCTGAGCAATTGATAAGTTTGTGAATCAGAATTCTCAACTCCAGGATCTTCAAACAATCAACAAGTGGTAACTATTTATTTATATCTTCGTATAGGTCACTCTAATTTTGTTTAAAATAAATAATGTTAAGAAAGATTTAATTATTTTCAAAATTTTAGGACATGTATAGGACATGTCAATGTAAGAAACAATCTATACCAGATTTTTCTTTTGTTCAATGTTGTTTTTTTTTGTATGGTTCAAACTGATTTATGAATAAGCCAAGGTAAACGTAGATAACTAACTTCGTATCCTGGTTTTTGCAGCTTATGGTGAAATAACAGTTCGCCTAAATAAGCAACCATAAGGCACTCGAAACACTAAACACTTGAAAAACTCACCTTGTGGTACGACATCATCCACCCCCATACTTGATAGACTCAATGTACTGATGAGCTACTGCAATTAGAAGTCAAAACTAATTAATTGCAGAAAATATTTTCCTTTTTATGTTATTAAATGTTTTATCTAACTCTAATTATCTGTATTACCATTTCTTCATACTTTTGTAGCTAATCAAAGTGGAATTGACTTATGACTATGGAAAAGAAAATGGACTGTTAGATTCAGAAAAGTGTGACTACACAGACTCCTATTCTCTTCAGATGCATATAAGCTTAATTCAAGCTATAGTGCTATACAATTATTTGTTGTGCTTATATTTTAACAAAATAGTTGGCAAATCCTACTATCGTTATCCGTTTTCCCTTATATGAAATTATGTACTAAGAGTTGTTGCCTTTTTCTAAATAACTAGATTTTAACCAGCGGTATACCGTGGGATAATTTTTTAACTAAAATAAAATAAAATTTAGTTGTATTATTTTGTTAATATGGTTCATTTTGTTTAGCATTTAAAATTGTACAATTGTACTTTGATTGTCTAAGATTTAAGTTACAGATACTGCAGAACAATATGTTTTTTACATAATCGTAATTTAATCAACTTTTAGATATATCAAATATTCTAATGTTGATTGTGTTAACAAAATAATGAAATGATTATTTATTCGTGTTGTAACATTAAGTTAATAATATTTTAAATTATGTAAATATCGATTCAAACCCGTCCCGCTATATGACTAAGAATCAAATAAAAAATTATATATATATAAAAGCTAGGTTTAGAAAAATATAACAAAGTTGTAACAAAATTGTTGTGTTATGGAGGAGATATATATAGGTACTGCCAAGTTTCATATGTGTGTAAATAAGCTACTATGGTAGGTATATTCATATTTCTATTAACAGCATATAAATTAGAAAATAAACTACAAATCTTGATAGTAGCCTACATATTATAAAATAATAGTGCAAAATTAATATATATATATTTGTTTTTTTTCATTTTTGAGGTCAATAACTATATCTATTTTTCCAGAAGATCTTAAATTAATTTATAAATTATTTCCAGTAATAGTTTACTTGTCAAGAAGTTAAGAAAGAAAGTCTATTAACCTACATCTTCTTATACCAGTATTAAGGTTAATTGTTTAACTTGCTCAAAAATTAACTACTTTGAGGAACGGCTTGTTAGAAGCCTACTTCACCATAGTTCAAGTGTTATTTTAGAGATTAAATAGTAAGTTATATTTGATTTCTGCATTACACATGGTGAATAATATAAAACTTAAAGTCCTAAGATTGATCGAGACCCCAACGGTGACTTAGAAGGTTAGTTTATATAATCATATTCTAAATTTAGGATGTTAATAATGACATTGAATTAAATTCATTAGCATAAAGGCGACAAATATTCTGAAATTATTTTATTGAATTATTTGAAAAACCAAATAGAGTTACAACAAAACCATACGTCTTACTTTTATTTTAATCCAAATAACTATTAAATGATAAACTTGGAAAGTTTGAGAAATGAAATAAAACAAATGCAAAAAATAATCAAACTTCATTCTTCTTAATCTTGAAGATAAGGTCTTAAGTTCATGTAGTATTCACATCATCCTTCTCCTCACCATCTTTGATTTAGGAGCTTCAAAAGTTTAAAATAGCAGTCGTCAATCATATTTCTTCTTCAGTTTTCTTCAAGTCCATTATTTGAATACACATTAGTTAAACATCACACAAGAAAATAAAAGCCATGTTGATAAATAGATAGACGTAGTATATTAACTTACCTTTCACACTTCATTTAGGGGGCTTGTTGTTTGCTTCAAGAATCTCCATCTCCAAAAAGAGACACTTGACCAAGCACATCTAGAAAAACAAAACAATTTAGCCGATAGTATAATTTGCTTGTAATATATATTAACAGCCATATGGTTTCTTAAAAAAGTACTTACCAATCAAATATATGTAGAGATTTAGATCACCACTCAGAAATTTTTGAAATTAAATTTAACCAATGGGGTCATTAAATTTACCACATTTTAGTTTAGAAAACCCAACTTGTAGACACTTGCATCACCAACAGGGAGGTGAATGACGCACCAAAATCCTTTTTCGATCTTAAAACCCTAAAGTAAAAAAGAATAACCAAACAATATTAGAAACAACAAAATGTAAAAAGAAGAAATAATAATAACAATGAAATGAGGAAAAAAAGTAGCAAATAATATTTTCATCGGCCAAAACTAATTTTTGTAATTAAAACTTTTTTTTTGCTTGTGGTATATATAGAGGGAGAGTTTATCGTGTTTGATGAGATGCAAATGAGAAGTATTTATACTATTTTGGCAAGAAAGTAGGGTTTTGGGTGAATATATACAAAATATCTTGCTGGGCAAGTGTACATTATCTTGAGCATATCACAATTCCGAAAATCTTGACTAAAATTTAGAAATTAGTTATGCAATAAAAAATTCTTCAAATAAGCTGCCTACACGCGGGTTTTCTCTCAGGCACTTTTCCCGAGGGAGCAAAAAGAAGTAAACAAAGTTCAAAAAAACAGATCTCACCCACTTTTTACTTCCTTTTCTAGTAATTTCTCCAATTTTCAGACACCTTTCGCCGGATTTTGGTTGCGACCGGTGCCCTTCCGGAGTGAGTCTGGCGCAGGAGACGCCCCTCACGTCTGGCCGTCTGCTTTTGTAACCAAGGAACCAACTCTCCCATCACCTATACTCAAGCATTAACCCTCGCCTGCCATGGTTGGTAAGAAATCTGAACAGAGTACTCCAAACCCCACTATGGTAACCTCTCGACTCTCTATCATTTAAGACTTCCCTTAAATATCTTGAACTCCCTCACCTCAGTGTGAAGAACTGTATTTCCACCTGCATTTATTACTACTCGCAAGTTAACTCTCAGCTTTTAAAGCAAGAAACCTCAGCTTTAACGGCAAGAAAACTCTCACCTTAGTGTGAAGAACCCTAACTCCAAACAAGGAGACCACGAGCTTCTTTCGACTCTCTTCAATATGGAGAAAAGAATCCCCTACCACCTAAAAGGCAAAGAAAAGCAAGATGAGTTTGCTCCACCTGTCCGCAGAAGAGTCAGAGCACCAGATCTTGACAACATGGACCTTATAGAGGAAAACGCTCTCACACTGATAGGACGACTCACCAATCCTGCTCAACAGAGACTATGGTCACTCATACCTTTCCTATCTAACAGATGGAATCTCCGGGTTAAAGCTACTAGATCTGACTTAGGAAATGGCTGTTTCCAGTTTCTCTTCGAATATGAAGAAGATATGCTCAAGGTCCTAGTCAACAGACCTTACCATTTCGATAGATGGATGGTCATACTCCAGAAGTGGGAGCCTATCATCTCCCCATCCTTTCCATCCAAAATTCCATTTTGGATTGACATCAAAGGGCTACCAAAACATTACTGGAAACCCGAAATGATTGAATCCATTGGGGAGGGAGTTGGCGAGCTTCTAGACCAGGAAATCACCTCCACCATGATTAAAATGCGCATTCTGATAGATTGTCTCCAACCTCTCATTAAGGAGACAATAGTGGAGTTCCATGATGCCAGCGAAGCCCTCATCTCCCTGGAATACAAGGGACTGAAAAATCACTGCTCTCAATACAGTAGACTGTCGCATGAAAAGAAAGATTGCCCAGGACTAGTTAAAACAACCAGAGAAAGATCGAGGGAAATTACAACAAACCAGCCCCCATCTCAAAGAATAAGCTCACCCTCCTCATGACACAATGCCTCCTCTCATCATCCCGTCCAAAACCACTACCCCTGCCAAACGGGTTCATCAGGACCACCCCAATCTTAAGGAAGATACCCGGAGGATAGACTTCTAAGTCTCAGAGCTTACTCAGCGCCAAGAGCGAGACACCAACCCCCAGTACTCCCTGCAAGATTGGATAGACAACCACAAAGTTACTCTAGAGAGAATCCCTCCAGACATCACCCGAGACAGCTGTTCCCTGAACGTCGGCCTCAGTACTGGAAATGGAGGGAAAAAACACAGTGTAAAGAAAGAAGTACAAACATGCCTATGGACTTCTCTGAAACCTCACGCCCCTGACGCCCCCCTCTTGAACGAGATACTGAACCAGAGGTCACACCTCCCCGGAATACACTTCCCCCTCCCCCCCCCTGTGGTACCTTCACGAGAAGAAGTAATGGGAGAGCTCTGTGATGTTACCATCCAATATGTAAGTGTTCCTGACCCTACGGAACAAGCCGCCAGAAAACAAAGAGTCATCCAAGGGGAGGCTCGAAATCTAATGGCGGAGACAGCCTCCCAAATTATTACAAATGCTACAATCGCAAACAGAGAGTTTGAAGAGAGTCAACCTGATATGAGCCATGATCTCCCGCGACATCCGGCTCTAAATGTTGAGGGTAGAGAGGGGACAGAAAAGACAAAACGAGGCCGCCCTCCAATCAATAAAGCTGCAAGCAAAGGACCAACACATTTGTTAGGTGCCAAATCTAGCAAGAGAACCAAGGTGCTCATTCAAAATTCACCAAAGCGAAGAACCAATCCTGAGAACCATACATCCTATGGCGGAGAGAACACTGTGAACAACGGCACTGGGGGACAGAATAGACAAAGTCACCAAAATTTGTCAAGACAAGCTACCATCACACCAGCCATTGTAAAGACCAAGGAGGGTTTTCGTGATCCTCCACAACCTCTTCCTTAAGAACTCTGAGCTGGAACTGTTGTGGTTTGGGGAATCCCATGACAGTTCGCAGACTTCAGGAGATACACAAACGTTTCTCCCCAGAAATAATCTTCCTCATGGAGACAAAGAATGCTGATGACTTTGTTCTCACTAAACTCCAATGTCTAAATTATTCAGAAATTAAACTCGTCTCACCTCATGGCCAGGGAGGTGGGGGTCTTGCTCTACTCTGGAAAAATCATATCAAACTCGAGGTACTGCAGGAAAGCTCAAACTTCATAGATACATCCATGAAAGCAGAGGGAAAAAGCTTCTTCGCAACCTTCATCTATGGCGAACCTGAGAAGGCAAAGAGAAAATTAGTGTGGGATCAGATAACTGATATAGGCAAAATGCAAAGTGATCTATGGATATTAACAGGTGATTTCAATGACATGATAGACTTATCTGAGAAACAAGAGGGCCCAGCCAGACCAGAGGGATCTTTCATTGACTTGCGCACAATGATGTCAGAACTTGATCTTTTCGATCTGCAACACTCCGGGAACTTCTTATCCTGGCGAGGTCAACGTTATAATCACTTAGTGCAGTGCAGATTAGACAGGACAATGTCGAATACCTGTTGGGCTGAGGCCTATCCTTCAGGTTGTTCCCAGTATCTCGAATTTGAAGGCTCTGATCACCGACCTCTCATGACTTTCTTTGATCTACACCACAAAAAGAAAAAGGGAATGTTTAGATATGACAAAAGACTAAAACGCAACAAGGAAATCACGCATCTCATTAAGGCAAACTGGAGGCCAGAGGAAGAAGAGCAAGTTGAACAGAAAATTAACAGATGCAGAACTGCCCTTATCCGGTAGACAAAGCAACATCATTTCAATAGTCAAAAGAGAATAGAGGAGGCTCGCCAAAAACTAGACATCGCAATGTCAACTTCTTCAGCTAACACCCTGCTGATAGCGGCAATAAATGATGAGTTAAAACAAGCTTACAGTGATGAAGAGGCATTCTGGAAGCAGAGAAGTCGACAACTGTGGCTGACTCTAGGGGACAAAAATACTGGGTATTTTCATGCTATCACCAAGGGAAGGAAAATAATCAATAAACTTTCTGTGTTAGAAGACGATAATGGACAAGCTTGGTACAAAGAGAACAAGATCCTGGAAGTCATAACAGACTACTACAATAACCTTTTTCAATCCGTAGGTTTGTATGACTCCACAACGGTGCAGGAGGCTCTGTCTTCATGCATTTCCGAGGATACAAACCGAAAGCTGATCTCTCTACCATCACAAGAAGAAATCAAAGCGGCTTGCTTCTCCATTCATGCTGACAAAGCCCCGGGGCCAGATGGTTTCTCAGCCTGTTTCTTTCAATCGAACTGGCAAACTGTGGGAACTCAGATCATCACTAAAGTCCAGAGCTTCTTCTCCACCGGTATCCTACCAAATAATATCAACAAGACCTATGTCCGTTTGATCCCTAAAATCACAAATCCAAAGAAAATGTCAGACTATAGGCCCATTGCCCTGTGCACCGTGTATTATAAAATCATTTCAAAAATCCTTACCAGAAGGCTGCAACCCATCCTACACATGATTGTGTCAGAGAACCAATCCGCATTTGTACGGGAGAGAGCCATCTCAGATAATGTGCTCATAACGCATGAAGTTCTCCATTACCTGCATGCCTCCACAGCAAAACAAAGATGTTATATGGCAGTTAAAACTGACATGAGCAAGGCATATGACAGGATTGAATGGGATTTTTTATTCAAGGTACTGGAACGACTAGGATTTCACCTTACCTGGACAAGCTGGATCATGCAATGTGTGACCACCGTGAGCTACACCAATCTCCTAAATGAATCAGCACAAGGACTGGTAACCCCCAAGCGCGGTATCAGACAGGGAGACCCGCTCTCCCCCTATCTATTTATCCTGTGCAGTGAAGTGCTGACAGGCCTATGCAAGAAAGCTCAGGATGAGAAAAAGCTTACAGGAATCAATGTTGGAAAACATAGTCCAAGACTCAACCACTTACTCTTCGCAGACGACACCATGTTCTTTTGCAAGACGGATCAACAAAACTGCAACACACTGCAACAAATCCTTCACGAGTATGGAAGAGCCTCAGGACAAATGATAAACGCAGCCAAGTCTGCAATCACATTCTCTGCTAAAACGCCCCCTGGAACAAAAGACAGAATCAAATCTCATCTGGGGATCCAAAAGGAGGGGGGACTTGGTAAATATTTGGGGCTTCCTGAGCTGTTTGGCAGGAAAAAGAAGGACCTCTTTACAACAATAGTGGATAGAATCCACCAGAGAGCTTGCAGTTGGTCCTCTCGACACCTCACTGTTGCGGGGAAAATGACAATGCTAAAATCGGTAATAGCTGCAATGCCAACTTACTCCATGTCCTGCTTTAAGCTCCCTGCTCCCTGTACAAGCGTATACAATCAGTTCTAACTCGTTTCTGGTGGGACTCGAGTATGGAGAAAAAGAAAATGTGTTGGTTGCCTAGGAGAAACTAACAAGAGCAAAATGGGAAGGAGGCCTAGGTTTCCGCGACTTACAATGCTTCAATGATGCACTCCTGGCCAAAATAAGCTGGAGAATCTTGACAAAACCCAACTGCTTGTTAGCTAGAGTCCTCCTCGGTAAATACTGCTACAAAACCCCTTTTCTAGAAAGCAAGCCCCCGACCTCGACCTCCCATGTCTGGAGAGGCATCCTTATTGGTAAAGAGCTCCTGAAAACAGAGTTGGGAAGGATAATTATGCTTGGCTATCCACAACCTCGGGAACCTACTCCACAAAGTCTGGCTACTATGAGAGCATTGTTCAACACCCAACACCTACCCTGTTGCAGGATACGGTCAAAGACTTCAAGTGTAAAGAGCATATTTGGAATATAAAAACATCCCCGAAGATCAAATTCTTTTTATGGAAATTAATGCGGGAAGCTTTACCTGTGGGAGAGAACCTCAAGGCACGAAAGGTCAATTTGACGGTTTGCTGCCCTTTCTGTGCCGACGAAGAAATCTAAACCCACCTATTCTTCACCTGCCCCAACACAAAACAGGTTTGGGAACAGACCCCAGTACAACATCAAATCAAATCAAACCTCTTCACCACAAATATAGAGTTGTTTGAAGCTCTCTAAAAGAGTATATGCTTACTGCCAACCGGGTTTGGACAAGGCCCCCTCTACCCCTAGATCCTTTGGAAAATCTGGACTGCCCGCAATCATCAGATTTTTGAGAAAAGCCATGACCCTCCAATCGAGACAGTACGAGTGGCAGTCACCTTAGCTCGGGAATGGCAAGAGGCTCAATTACCAGAGGAAGATCGGAAAGTCAAGCAAAGAAACCAGAGACAACCACCTCCACCACCAGATGTAACACTTGGTTTCTCCGACGCTGCCTGGGATCGAACATCGAGATCTACGGGACTGGCATGGCACTTCTCGAATCGAGCCACGAACTCTCAACGCTATGACGCCCTCAGGATGACTCATGTTGGTTCACCGCTTCTGGCAGAAGGACTTGCCTTACTCAAAGCCTTGACACAGGCATCGGATCTAGGTTGTTCAAAACTCTCTTTAGCTTCGGAGTCGACTCAATTGATCGAAGCCATCAAATCAGAGACTCCTCACAAAGAGCTCCATGGGATTCTACATGATATCCGCACTATCTCTTCTACTTTTCTAGAGCTTTCTTTTCGATACATTCCCAGAGAGCAAAATAAGAAAGCTGATGCTTTAGCAAAAGCGATCTTAAACGACCCTCTATTTGTACGAGACCCCTTTAATTAATTAATGAAAATGAATCGGTTTTGCCAAAAAAAAAAGTTATGCAATATATTAGTTATGGAATATGCTAGTAATTATGAGTGTGAATGTATATTATGTACAATTTCCATTTGTGTACATCGAAGAAAATTTGCTTGACTCCATATTATTAGCACTGCAGATTTTTACGAACAATCTTTAATATTGTTTGCCTTTTTTGCATGATTTACTGGGCAACAAATATTTTTTATCTGATATGATTCGATTTGCAATTTTATTACTATATTTTAATTCTTATTACTTTGTAACAAATTTAGGGCCCAAACTAAATATTATGTTGTCTAAACATAATATTGCCTTGAATCCGGAAAATCTAGTTTTTATACATGTTTTGGTCTTTACACCAACTATAGCGCATATGTTATCTTCGTCATAATTGTAATTGAGAATGTAATCTTTTGTTTCTTAAAGTCTCTCGATTTACATTCAACTATCATAAAGATGTAGTATTAAAATAAGTTTTGAGCATTTAATTTCAATCTCTTAAATGATGGTGTCCTGTTGTGTATGGCAATAAGCATAATTAAATTTGATCGATTAATATAGTTCAATTAATTAGAATGTTATTTTAGGAAAATCTGTAGGGGTTAATTAAGTAGAAATATTATTTTAGAAAAATCTGTAGAGATTAATGTTACAAAAAACAAATTAAATAAGATAAACTTCAAGGGCATAAACCAAAATGTACTTCAAAAATATTAATATAGATTAATTTACAAAATATTAAAGTTAATCGAATATTGAACAGCTAGAAAATGCCCCATTCCAAAGTCAATTACAATTGACAGCTAGAAAATGTAAGTGGTAATTTCAAGAGTCAAGACTATTAACGTGAATAATCAAAGATTAGAGAGTATTACAGGGGCAAAAAATGCAGAATAGTAAAATAAGCAAAACTACAATAACTTTCAATTCTGTCAAAACTACAATAATAGTCAGAATAGTCTTTTAAAGAACAGTCCAACTCTGATAATGATAAAGTAAGCGAAGCAGGATGAGATAATCAGTTAATCAAAGATTCGACTAAGCAATTGAACTCTTACAATTCAATTCAAAGTGAGAGCAACGACGAAGATAAGAGGTGAAAGAAGCATAATCTGGAAAAAAAACTTACCTTCTCCAAATGGAAACTCTCTCTTAAAATTTTACTGAAATCAATGACGAGGATGAAAGTTGAAAGAAGCATAAACTGAGTTACTGAAATCACTTACCCTTCACCAAATTTAGGAAAAATTGAATTCTACCTCGACAACAGTAACTACAATAACTTTTTAAAAATTGAATTTGGGGAAAATAATTGTAAGGGCCCCCTACAATAGTGGGGTTAACATGTATGTCATTTCCCTTTCTCAAATGGCATAACAACCTTTTTTGTATATTTGAAACAACAAGGCGTTATATTCGTTTTAGTAAAACATTTTACATTTTTAATTAAAATTGAAATATTATAAAGCATTAGGATATTCTTTTTAGACGGGTGGTTACATTATCTTAAATATATTCCACTAATCAAAATTGTAACTGAATAAACTAAAATATACTTTTAGAACGTATTCTAAATAATTATTATATATAGCCATATTATTCTATTTTGAGCTAATTTATCTATTTATTTTGAGAATAAGGATTAAAGATAGAAAAAAAAATGACTATACGATGTTTTTATATATAACATGTTTTTTAAAAAGACATTAAAGTGTGTTTTACAATATTAAAATTTTTAAAACAAAAAAACGTAATGTAATATAGATGAACCATACATAAAATAATAAGAATAAATAAGTTAATTAATTTTGTAATATTATTTTATTATATGAATATACGATGAACTATATTTGTGTTTGTTCCAAATAGTATTTTGTTAATTTTGTATTCGTTCCATCCCATTTCCAATCGGGAATACATTTATTTTTGTCTAATATTGGAAATGTCATATATGGAGAATGCATTCTCTACACAACTAGAATTCAGGTACAATACGAAACGTGAATTACATCCACTCTGAAATATTTGTATCAAATATTTTTTAATTATTTCTGTATTTTTTACATGCACTCTTTTGTCTTTATCTTTTTATAACAAAAGTTATAGTATATATGCTATATGAAGTTATTATTTTTTGGGTACTCGATAGTTTGTGTACTAATCGGGTTTTCAAATTTCTAATCTAAAACGATCTGAAATCGATAGTACTCAAACTAAACCGAACCCATATATCGAAAAATATCTAATAGGTTCTATTTTTCTAAACCTGTTTAGCCAAATCTGATCGGGTAATACCCCAACCCAAACGGGTTACCCGAAAGTCCAATCCTACTTAAAAATAGGTTTGCAAAACTAATTCGTATATTTATTATATATTGCAAATCTGATTACAAATTTATTTTTTGAAATTAACTCCGCACGTATGTGCGGGTTCTAACCTAGTAAAAAATAATAGAACCTCTTTGTTTCTTCTTCCTCTACTCTCTCCTGCTCTTCGTATCTTCCTCCAGTTTTTCCTCTCTTTCTAATTAGAAACTTAAACTACTAATCAAAAACCAGATCGATCTAGCTAGTATAAAGTTTGGAACAAGAAATTGTTGAATTGGAAGGTTGGAGAATTAAATCACTCTTTTTTCTCCAAGTATGGTTCGGTAAAAGATAGCTTAGGTACGACATCGATGGTGAGACAAGTGTGTACAAAGGTCCAAGGAGCGAAGTTCGTATATCCACGAGAAGAAATGGAGACTGAAAAATCGGAGCTCGTAAAAAATGCTTAGCAGAGATGTTGATACAAGGGAAGGCTTCATGTCGTCCAAAAGGTGTTCGACAATATGTCACATAGAAAAAAGTTTTTTTTTCTTCTCTTCTGGTGTCATCGAATAATTTTCTGAAGAGGATGAGCACAAAGCATGAACAATATTGACGGATAAAGCATATATAAAGAAGAATATTGAAGGTCATGATTTTTCTACTCTAATTTTTTCTGTTTCTTGCTTCAATCTCAATATCTTAAAATCTTTTTTCTTAAAATCTTATTTCTGAATTAATTCCTTTTGTAATATTTAACAAAAATATAAAGGAAACTTTTATTAAAATAAGAATTAAAATTTTCTCAATAAATCTTTTGCTAATCCCGCTAATTTTATAGTTTCAGCGGGAATTAGATTTTTTTTTTAGAAACAGAATATTTCATATAAGTTAACACAACTTTATTCTTTGGAATTATTTCCTGAGTGTAAACGGAGAGCTTCTCAGAAAATCAGATTCAGAAATCCTCGACGTGTAAGGTAACCTGATTTCAATCCCTTGTTTATGTGGGGTGTTATTTGACAATCGCTTGCTTTGACTTTGTGTGATGTGAATCAAATTGAGATCAATTAGTTAGTTTATCCCTGGTTTGTATAGGTTGTTAAAACTTGAACGACTAATCACTTGTTTCTATTGTTCTGTTTTGAGGTTTAATATTTGCTTTGTGTCTCTTTTCTCTTATATTTCATTCAAAATATTAAAATGTTGGCGTTGTGAAGCTTTTGATTCAACCAAATTTTCTGTTAGATCTGTGTAAAGTCAATTTGATTAAACTCTTATGTGGAACAAAATTTAGTGGACTTGAAAACATTTGCTTTCTTGATTTTTTGAAAACTATACACTACTTCAATGTAGTGTATATTGTTTTCACTCAATCGTTGTTGTACGTCAATTACTATTCAAATATGTGTACTTATGTTTTAGGTTATTATGGATAAGTCATGGATAAACAAACCATGTTTACCTATGGATTACCAAATAGGCGTGAAAAGATTTCTCTATTTTGCATTTGGTAAATCAAATGCAGATATGATGAAATGTCCTTGTAACCGTTGTTCACTAGCCAAAACCAAGTCTAGGGAAGATATTGAAGGTGATTTGATGTTTTCTGGCTTTTTAAGTTCTTACACTAATTGGGTTCTACACAGAGAGAATATTAGTGTAACTAGTAATACAATAGAAAGACCTTCTGAGAGTAACATTGCTCAAGTAGAAAGAGATCCAAAAATGAATCTCTTGGATGATCTTTTCCCCAATATGGATACATATGAAGGATCTGGATCGTCACAACAACCTATGAACATTGAAATACCATCAACTTCAAGTGGAAATTATGAAAAAGGAGAAGGTTTTAATGAATTGCTAGATGATTTTGATCAAGAGTTTTATACAGGGTGTACGGGGTTCACGAAGCTATCATTTATGTTGAAGTTGTATCATATCAAATGTATGTGTCGGATCAGCGACAAAGGGATTTCCATGGTTCTTGATTTGCTTAAAGAAGCATTCACACATGCTAAGTTGCCAGATTCATTCAATGAGATGAAGAAAGTTATTCGTAAGCTAGGTTTAAGCTATGAATCGATTCATGCATGTCCAAATGATTGTATGCTATACTGGGAAGCAGATGAAGATAGAGAAACTTGCAAAATTTGTGAAGCTTCTCGATGGAAATCGATACTACGGTAGAGAGTACGACGTTGGAAAAAACGAAAAAATAAAAACAAGTTCCTGCAAAGGTTCTTCGTTATTTTCCTTTGAAGCCATGTTTGCAGCGTCTACATATGTCATCGAAAATGGCTAAAGACATGAGATGGCATGCAAGTGCAGATAATAGTGATGGTAAACTTCGACATCCAAGAGACGGAGCAGTTTGGAAGGCATTTGATCAAAAATATCCTGACTTCGCATCTGATCCAAGAAATGTTAGACTAGGCTTAGCTACAAATACTTTTAATCCATTTGGTACATTGAGTACGAGTTATAGCATCTGGCCGGTGATCTTATTTCCTTATAATTTACCTCCATGGATGTCAATGATCCTTTCTATGGTTATTCCAGGGAAGCAAATGCCTGGTAATGATATTGATGTGTATTTACAGCCACTTATCAAAGAATTGAAGGGGTTATGGTATGATGAGATCACGATAGTTGATGTACATTGTCAGAACAATTTTTTGTTTCTATGAGGAACAACAGGGCAGGAAAAATATTCTTTCTCAATTCTTTGATTCTTTGGAATGTCATGGGGTTCCACAACCTACAACGATTCCAACTCACCATTCTTAAAGAAGAAGGGTTCGCGGATTCCGAAAATTTTCTTTCATCCTTTTGCTTGGAGGAATTAGAGAAATTCTTGGTGGTCCAAACGGAGCTAGATAGTGTCAGGAGTTTCTATATTGACTTTGTCCTCGTGGTTGTTCCAGGTTTTGAGTTTCAGCACTGGAAGTTTGATTACTAGCCGCTACTGGAATCTTGGAAGCTTTTTTTATGGTTTGTCGTGGAGGATCCAGGTTTGTCACTTACAAGAGTGGCAATGGGTTTCCTTGGGGAACCTTGCGCAAAATTGCTCTTTTTGATTTGGCCTCTAATAATTTGTGCGCTTGTTTATGGGCTTGTTTACGTGTAGGAGGTCTTCCCCTTCCTATTTTACTGGGTCCCCCCAAATCTTTTACGAGCAGTGAGACATCATCAGATGGGGAAGGAATCAATTGTCCTTCTTCTCGGTTCTCTTTTACTGGAGGGTTGAGAATGGAGATTGCCGCTAAGTTAGCTGCCAGGATGCGGTTTGCTGTGTTTTCCATCAGGTTTTCAGATTCACTTTGCATGACTCTCATACGTCTTGCAACACTCTTAGCGGGACCAGGGCAAAAGATATATTGGATAGTAACCTCTCTCAGGTCTTCCATAATCTAATCTCTTTCTAGTATTGGTAGAGGTTGGGGGATCAGGGCTTAGCATGTTTCTTTCCAGAGGTGGGTGTCGTGCTCTTGAGGAAATTGAGGATTTATCCTTTATACTTGCTGAAATTTGTGGTTTCTCTATCCATTGAAGGTTACGGGCAGGGGGAGCATGAGAACGAGGATCCTTGGTTCTTCCCCACTGGTGGGATGAGCTCATATAACGGTTATAGGATGCTCTTCATGGCTTATGGAGTCTATCCCTGAGATATCTCTGGTTTCGGGGGAGAAATCTTGACTCAGAGTAAGAACTGATCTAACCTCCATGTTATTCGAGTTTCTCTGCCTTGGAGTAGTTTATTTCGGAAGCTTGAGATTGATTTCTTGGCGGTAGAAAATTATCTTAGGGGTTCTAGTAATTCCTCGAGACTGACTTTTGAGCATGCAATGGTGGAGGTTGGTTTAAAGGAGGCAAGGATACCTCTTCAGGGGCTTTTAAACCTGGGCAGTTGGTTTTCTCGTGAAAGAGTTTTAAGCAATGTAAGAAATGATTCTTCCCATTAAGAAGCACTTTCATTTGGATAGAGGAGGATGAGATTTCCCAGTCCAAAATCTCTCCTAAAGATTCACCTATGGATTGCAACATTTCTAGCTTCCAAAACTCATCTGGCCGAATGTACCAAAAAAATAAATCCATCCGGCCATTTCTAGAACTCATCCGGCCGAATGTACCAAAATAATAAATCAAGTGATTAAATTTAACAATTTCATATGAAGAATTCTGGAACCCGTACGCTTTTATTGCACACAATAGATTTGGGGTTAGCAAATGTCAAACTCTTGATGGTACGAATTGCGAAACTATTTTAAAACTAGCTTTCTTTTGCATTTTGTGTTTTTTTCCCTAAAAAACTATAAACCGCTTTAGAACCATAAAAAATGTATAACACTTGAAGTCTTATTAAAAAAAACTTATAAAAACACATTAAAAATAAAATATGATGGTATCATCGTATCGTGTTTTTGTTTTGCGTTTACTAAGTATTCAATGTTTACTAGCTGTTTGCTTATTATATATAAAGTATATAATCTACTCAATGCATATCATATAACATGGAGAATTTATATTTTAAATCCAAAAGACAAGAAAAGCAACATGAAATCTTGAACTTCAAAAATTGGATCACTAGCTCAGATGATATGACATCTAAGTGAATGTTATGAATTATGAACGTGGATAGTCAAAAAAATTCCATCGCCTCTAAAATATGAATTTGGATGGATTGATGGGGGATAGAAAAAAAATTTATAGTTTTTCCTGCAAATCCGTACTTATTATCCGGATTTTGTTTAAAATAAACATAATATTATATATATTAGGTTCTATAGATGACCACTTCCAAACACGTAAATTGTAAGTACTACATCGTCAAATCTCAATTTCTGTTGACCTTTTTTTGTTCTGATCTACGGTAATACTCATTTGAAGTTAGTGAACTAGTTTATTTTGGTCAGAAAAATAGTTTTGCACCCTTGACGTCTATATACAATTTGTTTGTCTTGAGATACGTGAGGAGACGATATGAAAATTCAATAATTTCTAATTACAATTTATCAGAAAAATACGAAAGATAAGTGTATGCTTTTTATTAATTATGTAGGCTCTATATAAATTGGACCAAATTTTATTAATCGTAACCGTGTCAAATCCTGTTTCCTTTTTGGGATTAATAAGTATTCAATGTATGCTAACTAGAATACTGTTTGCTTATCTAATATAATATAGTAAGCTTATACTTTTTAAATAAACTTTATTTATCTGCCACATAGCACTTTTAAATCGTTTGTTTTTCTTCATTTAACTCATGTCTAAACCAATTGTTAATGATCTGAAAATGGTTAATGGACCACAGAAATATCTCGACTTCCCAAAAAGAAACTGACGAAATCTCAGAGTTCTGTCTTCTATTCTCCCTCGCCTATCTCTCTTCCCCACCCCTCTCACCTTATCCTTTCAACTCTGCTAGATTTCGAATGAGCCGAGCTGAAGTGAATCTCGCCATCTCAATTCCACAGCATACAATTTTGTCTTCTCCTCTTCCTAGCCTCTCTCTCTTCACCACCCCTCCCCCTTATTAGTTCAACTCCGCGAGATTTCGAATCAGCCGAGTCGAAGTGACTCTCGGCGTCTCCATTCCATAGGATAGAGAAAATTGAGGTAAAATTCTCTGATCTTGGGTCGACGAGAGCGATATTTTCATAGGAATAAGTACCAAGTGTTAACTTAAAGGACCCATTTTATTACCTGGAAACGAAGATCTCCTAGACCGAGAATGCTGATAACATCATTATTTTACCCAGTTTAGCTATAGTTTTAGTATGCATTTAGAAAGAGTTTAGTATGATTTCAAGGCTTTAATGTCTATTATCAAGTATTTTAGGTTTCAAGAAGGTTTTACAGGTTTTATAGCAAAAAGGACCAAAAGTCAAGGAAAATACGTTTTAGGAAAGATTCAGAGCTTTACAGTACGGGCAACTTTTGAAGAACTTCCAGAACTCATATTTCAACGTACTTGGTGCCTATGGAAAGCTGAGAGAGTTATCTTTTCCTCGAAGTGGATTCAAGTCAATCCATTCACTTTGCAGGAAGTTATGTCCGATTTACCAGGACGTGTTATATACCGACATAAGGAGAACCATCAAGCCAATGGGCTTTTATGGAAGGCCTGACCAGCGACCACCACGGCGGCCCAGTCCAAGTCTTCACCACGTTCTAGAACATTCCTACATCGCCCCTTTTCCTGCACTCAAGAAGAAAAGACGTTTCTACCCTTACAAAACCCTAAACCTAGACAACTCCCTATAAATACTCTTCTAAGCCCTAGGATTTAGGGTGTGCATTCATTGGAGCAGCCTAGAGACACGACCAGAGGAGCAGCCGACGACCTGAAGCCCTCTCTTGTCCCTCTCCTTGAAGCTTTGAGATCCACCAACTCTTTTCTATTCTATTTGTGTTTCTAAAGGAAGAAGATCCTACAACATTGTTTGAAAACCATTGAAGTAATATCTAAATCTCTTTTCTCTATTTATTCTTTTATGTTTATGAGTTTATTAAACCTTGCTTTGATGATTCCCTTAAACATACTAGAGTAGTTTTCTAGTTGGGTTTAAAGGGATAATCAAAGGGGGGAGATGATCTTAGTTTAGGTGGCAATTTTTAGAGTTTGTTAGATTTATATCTTGTTTATTCTATACTTTAATTCTAAGTCTTTGCTTAATGCTTAAAGTTAGCCTCATGAACTAACTATGATCTAAAGTGTGTTTGTTTTGCCAAAAGCTTGCATGTGTGCTTGACCTAGCTTAGATGTGTGAGGAGTCATAGGAAGCACATACCCATGAACTATGAAATTTCATGGATTAGAATCGAACCTATTTTAAATGCGTTGATCTATGCGTCGTTGCATGCGACAGTTGAGTAACGGAGTGTAGAGATCTTAGACAGCTAGCTTGTGAACTATAAGTTAACGGTTCATTCGTGTTTTGTAGTCCGAATTTTAGATAAACAAAATAATCCTAAACTTTCCTAGATAGATAGATCACTGAACCCCTGCGATTCCCCTTGATGCCCAACGCTTGTTTTATTATTTTTACTTGCTTTTATTTTTGTTTATTTGCTTACTACAATCGTGACACTAAAACTCCCATTTTTATTGAGTCCTAGCCTTACATCTCTTCCGACGGATTCTCTAAACAATAACTCTCTCTATGTGGGATCGATCCTTAAATACTACTACCGATTAAGTGTGCACTTTCAGCTGTCGTGTGGTCTTTTAACGTAAAAAATTTTGGATTGAAAAACCACCACATCAAAGCTTTTTGGCGTCGTCGCCGGGGAGAGATTGTTGTTTACAAGAGCCTAGGAACTAGAGTAACGTCTAGGACACCTTGCTTTTAAATTTTTCTTTTTGTTTTTCATTGTTTCAGGAGACCTTGAGGATGAACCTCGACGCTCTCCCAGGAGATTTTGAGAATCTCACAATCGTACAGCTCATGTCACAATACCAAGCCACGGACGGAGACCCATCCGGTCCGCAAGGCCACTCGCTGCACGGTTAACGCATTGGTCACTCTCGACCAACCGTTGTACCATCACTTAGGCGACCTTGTTGCAGTTCTTTCACTCGACCACCTCAAGGCCGAGCACTCACGGGACCAGCTTACTGCCCAGCTGACCACTCTTACACGCCGTACCACACGGACGTACCATGCTTTGCAATGGACCAACACCTTGATCCGCAAGAAGTCATGAATGTCGATGTCAATGAAAACTTTTTCTATGACACTCGAAAACCAATCATTTCAAGGAGCTCTTACACTGAAGAAAAGCTTATGAAGATGATGGATGAACTTATATCAAGTCAAGAGGAGGCTGATAAAGTTCTAAATGCTAAATTGGATAAGATGAGCATTGAGTTTGGAGCTAAACTCGAGATTATCACCAAGGACGTTACACGCTTGGAGGAACAAATAAATGCTGTCAAAAATCAAGTCTTAAACAACATGGAGTATATTGATGATGATAGGACGAAGATAATCAACTTAGGCTACATCATTGACACCATTGAGAGCCGCCTAGAGTGGAAAGTAGAAGCCATGTTCAACAACCCGGATGAACGCAACAATTGGAGCTATGATCAAATATTTCAACCTACTGATGCTGAAGAAGAATATGGAGCCTCACTTGAGTATCCAACCGATCCTAACAAGTCCAAGGAGTGTACTAGAGAAAAAGATTACCCAACCGATGAGGAAGAAGCTTATTTTGAGGAAAGAGCTATAGAATATGAAGATTTGCCAAGAGAGAATGATGAGTCTTATGATCTATCACCTACTAAAGAAGATGGAGAAGAAGAACTCAAAGACTTCTACTGTTGCATGACATATCAGATCCATAATGAAGAAGGTACCAAAAATCATAATTTTCGATAATTTCAAGACCAAGAGGAAGCTTTCTACCGAGGTAATCCAAGAACCCGACCATCTCCATCACCATATAATTTTTATGAAGATTGGGAACCTGTCCCAAGTCACCGCCCAAGCCGTTTTCAAAGGCCTTACCCAAGAAGGGCCGACACCAACTTAAACCGCCCCTATCCACGCCGAGAGCCTGATTGTATTCGATTCCCTCACCAAGTCTTTGAAGACAATTTTCGTGAGTCTACACAACAAAGAGCTGAAGAAGAGAAGATGCTGAACCTAATAAGTCAGTTAGCTGATCTTCAAGATGAGACTATGAAGATGTTACATGAGAAGCTTGATAAAATCGATTTTGATCTTTCAAGGAAGATGGACGACATTGCTGTTAGAGTTAAAAGCATAGAAGAGCAAAGGTCTAAAGATGTTGAAGCCATGGAGAGAAGGTTCCATAAGCTTGAAGAAGAACAAGAGAGACATCTCAAGAGTGCTCAAGACAATGCAATCAACATTAGAGACTTGGGCAATGAAGTTTCCGATTTAACAAAAGACCATGAGTACAAGTATGGAGTTTTAATCAACAAGTATTTAGACACAAGGAGACGTGTGGGGAATCTTGAAAACCGAGCATATGAAGCTGAGAGGAAGATGTTTGGTCTTGATTTTGAACAAAAACAATTTGGAGAAGTATTATCCGAAAAGTTTGCATTCACAAAGGAGAGCCACAAGCTGCCTAAGGAGATTGAAGCTGAAATAAAAGAGAAGAACCAAGATCTTGCTGCTAAGATTGAGAATCTTACCTCACGTTTTGCTGGACAGAAGGAAGAAGAAGCTCAACCCGACGAGGGAGAAGAAGAGGAAAAGGAAATCCTACTCGACAAAGGAAAAAATTCTAGTTTCCTTTTAGAAAAAAGAGATTTTTCTTTTACAAGACCACAAGGTAACCCTACTCATCCTCCATCAAATCTCAACAAAGGAGAAGCAATCTTAGAAGCCAAAGAACTCGAAGAAGAAGACGTGGGAGACAAGCTACATGTTTCCATGGAAACCGAAAGTTTCAACCCCAACTCACTCAAGCACTCTCGAGAAGAAGAAGGAGTAAACCTTACAAAGGATTGTTCTGCTATTACCTCACTCTATGCTCCACCACCACGAGACCTAGAAGGTCTAGGAAAGGGAGAAGTGGAGCTGCCAACCGCAAACTGTATTACCGAACCAAGAGGAGAAGATTATGCAAGAGAGCCACCTGATGCCTACAATGGAGAAAGATTCAAGAGAGCTTGTCTAAGGACAACCGACTCTCCTCATCCTGCTTGAGAAAGAAAGTTTACATCGAGCCAACGACGTTAAACAAGAGCGCTTCTTGGGAGGCAACCCATGTCTAGTAAGTTTTTATTTTTAGGATTTATTTTCTTTTACTTTTAATACTTTGCATTTTAGTTTTAGGTTTATAAAAAAAACAAAAAAAAATAGAAAATATAAAAGCCAAAAAGAAGGAAGAAGAAGGACCATGGATTGGCAATGCACACTATGTCTAGTGGCAAGCACCACCTACTGAGCGGCCATGTTCACCGTGACCAAAGCCAGCCATACCAACCGTAGCCAATACCATGTACGACGTACCATGTACCATGTACGACGTACCACGTACCAAGTACCATGTCCTATGTCCCGCGTACCATGTACCATGTCCTGCGTACTACGTACCACGCCCCACCGTACCTGCTGCTGTCGTGACCGTTCATCCGTGTACAGCGAGACAAATCTGAACCACCATCATCCCACCACCTACCATCACCATTCTTTTACTTAGGTATGTTTTTATTATTTTTATTTTATCATTATTATTGATGGTTTTAGGTTTTTGTCTCAAGGAGGATGGATTTAGAGATATATCAAACACAATTTGATTGGACTTAGCCTAGTTCAAACTCGATGTCAAGCAACCAAAGGAAGTATAAACGGTTAGTCACCACAATTTCATTACCACAACCGAATTCTAGACAATTTTAGAATCGACACAACATCGTTCCATCAAGGTGACATTGTTCTTAAACCCTACACTTTTCCTTATGATTTTTAATCCTCAACTCTTTCTTTTTTCCCACCAAGGACGGTGTGATTTAAGTCTGGGGGGAAGGATGTTCCATCCTATGCTAATGCTACTTTCTATTTTGTTGACTTGAGACATTTTTCCACTTTTTACATCAATAATTTTGACTTTTTTATCGAGTCACATTTTCTTTATTGAGTCAAAACTAGTAGGGGATTATGATCTTATTCTAACGGTTTATTTGATTTGGATTAACACTCTTATGACTCTTGATTATGCTTGACAACAGAACCAAAGTTTGGAAAGACTGTGAGCCGACTCAACAATCCCCCAAGTCCCTATTCGATGGATATTCAGATGATCTATCGTTGTCTCTAAATTTTATAGGACCTAAACCAGACTTATTATCAAGCCGAGGGAATTGGTATACATTGGAATAGATCTCTACATTAAAGCAACACAAGACATTGCACTTTTTCAAAAGTATGTTCCCCTCTCTCTTCCCCTAAAAAAAAAAGAAGAAAAAAGAAAAAAAAATAAAAATAAAAAAAGAGAGAATAAAAGATGAGATGATTTTGAACAGTTTAGAGGGGTAGGTAAATTACTTGTGACCTCATTATTCTACTCTTGAGTCAAATGATCACACAAAGCTTGGAAGCGAGGGTAGGTAAATTACCGATGACCCCAGTATTCGCCTACACCTTTGATTTGAAAAAAAAACAAAAAAGGGAAGAAGTGAGAAAAGGGAGAGGAAAGGGATTATATGAAGAAAGTCTTGGCTTGAAGAGAGTCTGCAAGCCATTGATCGATTTTCCCTTGATAAGATTTCACTTTTTATTATTGCTTTAATTAATGTAAAGAGATGACAATGGAAATTCTGGAGACTCTAAAGAATTGTGGGATCAAGGACCGTTGATGATTCTCATGGTGGATTACAAATGTAAGTTCCTAATGTCAAGGCGAAGAAGAGTGCAAAGAAAATATCCCCAAAGATAAGTGAATTCCCAATATTTTCAAAACCTCTTTTCCATGATTTATTCTGATTATTTGCTTGAGGACAAGCAAAGTCTAAGTCTGGGGGAGTTGATAACATCATTATTTTACCCATCTTAGCTATAGTTTTAGTATACATTTAGGAAGAGTTTAGTATGATTTCAAGGCTTTAATGTCTATTATCAAGTATTTTAGGTTTCAAGAAGGTTTTACAGGTTTTATAGCAAAAAGGACCAAAAGACAAGGAAAATACGTTTTAGGAAAGATTCAGAGCTTTACAGTACGGACAACTTTTGAAGAACTTCCATAACTCACATTTCGACGTACTTGCTGTTTATGGAAATATGAGAGAGTCATCTTTCTCCTCGAAGTGGAATCATGTCAATCCATTCACTTTGCAGGAAGTTATGCCCGATTTACCGAGATGTGATAAACCGACGTAAGGAGAACCATCAAACCAATGGGCTTTTACTGAAGGCCTGACCAGTGACCACCAGGGCGGCCCAGTCCAAGTATTCACCACGTTCTAGAACATTCCTACGCCGCTCCTTGTCCTGCACTCAAGAAAAAAAGATGTTTCTACCCTTTACAAAACCCTAAACCTAGACAAAACCCTATAAATATTCTTCTAAGCCCTAGGGTTTAGGGTGTGCATTCATTGGAGCAGCCTAGAGACACGACCAGAGGAGCAGCCGACGACCTGAAGCCCTCTCTCGTCCCTCTCCTTGAAGCTTTGAGATCCACCATCTCTTTTCTATTCTATTTGCTTTGTTCTTTGTTTCTAAAGGAAGAAGATCCTTACAACTTTGTTTGACAACCATTGAAATAATATCTAAATATCTTGTCTCTATTTCTTTTTTTATGTTTATGAGTTTATTAAACCTTGCTTTGATGATTCCCTTAAACATGCTAGAGTAGTTTTCTAGTTGGGTTTTAAGGGATAATCAAAGGGGGGAGATGATCTTAGTTTAAGTGGCAATTTTTAGGGTTTGTTAGATTTATATCTTGTTTATTCTATATTTTAATTCTAATTCTTTGCTTAATGCTTTAAGTTAGCCTCATGAACTAACTATGATCTAAAGTATGTGTGCTTTTCCAAAAGCTTGCATGTGTGCTTGACCTAGCTTAGATGTGTGAGGAGTCATAGGAAGCACATACCCCTTACCTATGAAATTTCATGGATTAGAATCGAACCTATTTTAAATGCTTTGATCTATGCGTCGTTGCCTGCGACAGTTGAGTAACGGAGTGTAGAGATCTTAGATGGTTAGCTTGTGAACTATAAGTTAACGGTTCATTCGTGTTTCACAGCCCGAGTTTTAGATAAACAAACTAATCCTAAACTTTCCTTGATGCCCAACGCTTGTTTTATTATTTTTACTTCTTTTACTTTCGTTTATTTGCTTACTACAACCGTGACACTAAAAATCCCATTTTGATTGAGTCCTAGCCTTACATCTCTACCGACGGATTTTCTAAACAACAACTCTCTCTCTCTGTGGGATCGATCTTTAAGTATTACTACCGATTAGCTGTGTACTTTCAGTCGTCGTGTGGTCTTTTAAGGTAAAAGATTTTGGAGTGAAAAACCACATACATCAAATCGATCACCATCAATAACAAGGATAACTTGGATGTTTCTCTGGGGTCATATTTAACTCACACTTTAATATTAAAACTGAAATAAATAAAAATTTGCATTAAATATATTTTTACACTCAATTTTATTCAACACACAAATAAATTATAATTAACTCCCACATTTTTTAGTTTATAAACTGTAACTCTCGGCACTTCTAATCCTATAAATACTCATACTTACAGGTCCTTTGTCCATATTTCAAAATCCACATATTACCACTTAATGAACCCATATTATAAATAACTCGTGTATATATATCTAGCCTAGATTTTAAAATTTAATTTTTTTCTCTAACAACATTTATTGCTTAACTGAAGCTTTATCTTTCTCCTATCTTCAAACTAAATTACCAAAGATTTCCATAAAAAAATAGTAAGATTTAAACTCTCCTACAACATGAGCAACACATCCAGTTCTAAATCTCAATAGTTCAAGAATTGACGCTCTAGGTGATTAGTCACATATTTAACATAAATATATTTTTATATATGTAAGTTATATCTTTTATATTATATTATAATCAGCACTTCCATCAGCTAATCTCTATTTTTGGTTCTAAAATATCACAAGAAAATTAAACAAACCAAAAAATCGAAGAAAATGATACAAAGTTTGGTGAGTAGCCTGATCGTGCCCTGGAAGATGATGTACCTAGCACTCTCGTTGAAAATTGAAACGAGCCGATCCGCTGTTTTTTTTAATAAATAAATGTCTAGAGCGTCAAAGTAGAAGAACTCATCAATGGTTGTTTCAGTTTAGATGATTATTACTTGGCTTGTGTTGTAAGCCAAGTGACTGCATTGTGACAGTTACTTACTCGTAGGAGTTGACATGTGGCATCTCTCTTTTTGATATGTCTTCTAAATAATAAATAAGTGTTATTTTTTAACTGAATTTATTTATATCACCATACTTAAGAAAATAAATCAAATTGCATAATAGTTAAAAAAATCAGTAAGATTTAAAGTTTTGGTTATTTATTCATTATTTAAAATTTAATACAATTTAAAATTCAATTAAAAAACATCAATAATATAATAATATTATACTATTGAAAGAGTTTTTTTAATTGTTCATAATTTAGAAAAGGATAAGTTGATCATTTAAAATTAACTATATAGTTAATGAATACAAATAGAACAATTCCAAAACTGTCATGATTTTTAATAAAAATAAACAAAGTCTCTCGAAAAAATACTTTGTTGGTATGGTCTTCAGATTGTAATGAAAAAAATTGAAAAAAAAAATAACCAAATTTTAATAACTTTTAACCAAAAAACTAAATTAATATAACAATCTCTTGCAAGGACGACGAGACTCAACCTAGTTATATATACAATAATTTACTCGATGCATATCATATGAGTATGACACATGGCAAAACAATATTTTAAATCCGGTTCGCAATAAAAAGAAAACAAAAATCTTGAACGTCAAAAATTTATCACTAGCTCAAATTGTTTTCCCTGACAAATGTTGCGAATTATAAATGTGGAGAGTCAAAAGCTTCCATCGTCTCTCAGAGAGTATTACATGACTAGTTTTAGGTTATGAAGTCCTGTTTGTAAACTAGTTTTAAGAAAATCTTTTCTTTATCAGAACTTTGTATTGCAAGTAGCATGGCTCTAAATTTGGATGGATTGACATTTATACGTTTTTCTGCGAATTCAAAATCTTTCCGAACCTATTATAATCTTATAAAAAAATAGAATGATTTAAGTTATTTAACTATTGGTATCAATCCAGTAATTCATCCAACATATCTTTTCGGAGTTTTATACCAATAAAATTAAATAAAAATCATAAATATGTCACTATCATCTTCTTCACATTCATTTGTTTCTGTAGCTGAAAAATTGGATTTTTTAGATTTTTTTTTCCAGTTTGGACCAAATAACTTTGGAGGTCCTGTATTTTGATTACGACGTGGTTTATTAATTTCATTACAAACAAAATAACAATTTAAGGTGTGATTTTCGTGGTTGCAATTGCAAATAGTCTGTCGGTTCTCAATTTGCGTATTTTTTGTGATATAGTTTCGAAGTACCATATTGAAATCTACTGTCACCTTTCGTCAATGGTTATACAATAAGAGTTACCTAATAAGACTTGAGTTTGATCAAAGATAACAAGATTTTTATTTTTCATTTGTTACTGTTGACCGTTTACTAATAAACCCTCTTTGATTTAGCAAGAAATTTACTCAATATCAAACATTGATTAAGTAGATAATTATATTGCAAATCTGACCATAAATGCAGATCCAGTTATTATGATATATATGGTATAATAGCTAGATTATGAGAACCCTGGGGATTTTATTATGAAATCTATAGGCCCAATTATCAGAATCATATAAGGAGAAGAAAAAAAAACTCTACTAGATGATTCGAAATCTATTTTTTTTAATGTATGTACACATTATAATTATACAATCATGGCCAGAGAGGCCATACCACATGTGTATAGTACAATCTCACATGTGTCAGTGCCCAAAAAAATCCACAAAAACTAAAAACATTGGCTTAAGAGTTGAAGACATGTCCCATGTTCACTTTGGCTTATCTCTTCAATATCTCCTAAAAATTGCATTTGCTTGGTTGCTAGGACACACTCACATACAGCTACGTGAATTCCCAATGACCCATATGTTTTTTTTGCTCCAAAATTACTAGTCACTTCTGTTATTTTGCCAGTTTTTTATTTTCCATTTACGGAATCGTGACAGATAAATATAATAAAAACCGATTTTGATATTCATATATAAGAGACTATTTTTATTAACGTCGATCGAAATTGATATAAATGTTGTCTAAATATAGAACCCAAAACGTGAGTTATTACATAATAAGTTCACCTATTTATCTGGCGTGGTATCATATGATTCATATATACAACTCTCAAGTCCCAATTAAAAGGGACATACTGGCTCTTAAGTCTCTTGTTTTTGGATGCCACTACCTTTTTTAAAAACTTTATCACATTACGAATTTTCGAAGATAACTTACTCAAAGATAAATATGTCCATAGGGTTCATAGAGATGTTCAAGACTTTCCATGTGTGTGTACTTTTGTGTATATAAATGGCAGTAATAATTATATAAAAAAAAAAGATAAAAGACTATCATTTGACTTCTAAGCAGTTAAAATATTAATGTCATATGACTCATATTGATTGATATTGACCAATCAAGCATAAACAAAATTGTTTTTACGATGAAGAATAATGAATTCAATGAGTTAAATACAAAACCTCACCGATTGCATCTGAAAAATCTTAGTAGAGTCACTGTATATTGTTTATTGAATTATTGACAAATATATTTATTATATAAGCGATATATTTATTTAAAATCAATATACGACTGTGAGCAAAAAGATACAAACTTGGCCGTCTCATGTGGTAGACCTTACTTCAGTGAGACTGTGCTGATGAAAAAGCATGTGCCTCTATTAATGACATACATATAAAATATGCATATGGTTTTGCTAACTATATACTATAACATAACACAGATACAATTCAAAATTTTGTTTGTTGGCCACGCAATTAAGAAATTAAAACCTAACAAATGCTAAGTGGAAGGATTCCCGATCAGCAAGAAAACTCATAATCATTGTCAAGAAAAAAAAAAAAAAAAAGAGACTCTTCATAAAATTTGTTTGCTAAAACCATATACAATTGAGTAGCTTTAGTAATGCTATAAATGGGTAACTCTTAATCTTGTAATGTTATAAATGGTGCCTTCCAAAGTACAAATATGAAACTAACCTTAAAATATGTAAAAAATTACATTCAATTGTCATTAGAAAATTTTAATTAAGCTTATTTAACTAATTTTAAATAAATATAATTAATTAAAAAATAAAAAAACACTCACAGATCAAATATTAAAAAATCTAAAATAATAAAAATAATAATATTTTTTCTCTCTAATAAATTATGGACGAATTAGTAAATATTTTTTTAAAAAAAATATAAACCAATTAGAATTTTAAAAACTAAGATTTTATATCCAAGTATACAATAATTATTTTTAATAACTAAATTCTAAGATTTTGTTAAGATTTCAAATTATGATTCTCCTATCATCTTTATTTTATTTTATAATATGTCAAAAATAAAATACTATAATATTCTAAAATAGTTAGTATTCAAATAGACTAATAGATTTACAGAATAATTAAAAATAAATATTATCCCAAACAAAATATTTTTAAAAAAATATAAACAATAAATTTTATTATTATATTATAATTTTTTTTTTAAAGTTGACCCGTGCTTAAAGCACGGGATATCTCCTAATTCGTATTAAATATTCAAAATCACAATTTTAATCGGTAACCTCATATCACTTTGCTACGGGGTGTACCACGTTGATAATTATCAATCACAAAACAATATAAAAAAAGTTACTAAATGTTATAAATCACTTAGGATGGATCTCCATAACCGGCCCATCAACGTCTAAGACCAAGAGGCCCATGGATTTGTCTATTTCATATTCCTAGTCGGTTTTGTACTAAGGGTTTATCTACCCCTATATATATGTATTATTTCGATTGAATGATTAATAACATAAGAGAATACTACCTTCGAGTTTCTCTACTTTCACAACACGTTATCAGCACGAGTTTGCCCTAAACTCCAACTGAGAAAGTCCCTAAAACCCTAAAGCCGTCGCACATCACCTTTTGTTCGTCCAAGCTCTCAACCGGATCAAGTTCGTGATTACTCAAGCTCGGTGATCGGTTCTAGTTCGTGATCAATCCGTGTTCGTGGTCAGCTTCTGTTCGTGATCAACTTTTGTTCGTGACTAGTCCGAGGTTCGTGATCAAACTCAAGGTATATCCGAGGTCTTTAGCTCCCGGGTCAATTCCAGTCAACCCCCAAACGGTGTTAAGGTATATAACTTGAACCCATTGGACAATGATACGTATCGAACCTAATATTAACCTATTAGAACCCTAAAAATATGTGATTACACAATCAACAAATCAAAAACCCTAAGTTTTGAAACCCTAAACCCTAAAACTTTAAAATCCAATTCCTTGAGGTTAAGGATTGCTTAGGTTAGATTGTTTGCAATTAAACTGATTGTGCTATGTTTAAAATTCGGTTGTTATTGATTGCTTGTTTGAAAATCGATTGCATGAAACCTTAAAACTAAAAGGACCTAAAATCGAAAAGAGAAAAATATTAAATTGTTTGTTCTATGTTTGAAATCTGATTGTTATTGTTTGTTTGTTTATCAAAACCCTAAAATCAAACCTTAAAATCGGAACTCTAAGAGAAAAACATATTTGCCTATTTCCTAAATCCTAAATCCTATTCAGGAAAGGAAAACTTAATAAAAGGGAAAAACCCCTAAAATAGAAAATTGCTTGCATGTTTCTCTTGTTCATACTAGATCATAAATTTATCTAGGATTGTTTTCATGCATAGAATTAACCACGAAATTATGTATAAGGACACGGCATGTTTCAGTCTCAAATACCGCATGGCCTAAGACTAAAACAATTACATGGTTCGGTCAAATACTGCATGATAATAATCGGGTGCTTGTTTTTCTATTTTATAGATGGCAAAGATCAACAATCTCCAATATGCTGCACTTAATGTTTCTGGAGACAACTATTTTCAATGGGCATTGGACACCAAGATTAACCTGAAATCAAAGGACCTATGTGAATGCATTGAGGATGATATTGATTGCACTGAAAAGAGTAGGTATAAGGCGATCTTGCTAATACGCCACCACTTTGCTGAGAGTCTCAAGATCCAGTACCTTACCATAGAGAATCCTCTTGACCACAGAGTTGAAAAACAGATATGGACACCAAAAGGCGGTGCTCCTACCAAAGGCTCAATTCGATTGGAAAAACCTAAGGATCCAGGATTTTAAATCTGTGGATGAGTATAATTCAGAGCTATTTAAGATAGTATCGATCTTGAAACTATGTGGTAAGGAGGTTATTGAGGAAGACTTGCTAGAGAAAACATTCTCAACCTTTCACACCAATAACATACTGCTTCAGCAACATTATCGTGAAAAGGGTTTTAAGACATATGTAAGTCTCATCTCTTGTTTGCTACTAGCTGAGGAAAACAATGAGCTATTAATGATGAGCAGTGCAATGAGACCTCCTGGTTCTACCCCATTACCAGAAGCCCACAAAACTGAAGTGAACCAAAAAGAGCCTAAAGAGACTAAAGAGTCTAACTACGTCTAGAGAGGCAAGTATCACGGTCGTGGCCGTGGTGGTAGAGGACGTGGTAGACGTGGCAATTAC
The DNA here is from genome assembly GCF_030686135.1 of Camelina sativa. NCBI lineage: Eukaryota > Viridiplantae > Streptophyta > Magnoliopsida > Brassicales > Brassicaceae > Camelina > Camelina sativa. The sequence goes on from NC_141883.1 coordinate 7,324,093, forward strand.
CAAGGAAACCACTATGATGGTTATGGTCGTGGGAACCGATCCGACTTCGGTTGTGGTCGAGGTAGAGGCCGCGGAATTTTCAAACCGCAACACAAGACTAAGTCGGTTTGCCACCGATGTGGTATGGGGAATCATTGGGCTAAGACGTGCAGGACACCCAATCATCTTATTGATATCTATCAAGAGAGTTTGAAAAAGAATCCAGAAGCTAACTTGGTTCATCTCGATGATGAAGGAGATTTCGACCATGAGAATGATGACCAATTGGATTATTAGACTTTAGATTGTTTAAGAGAGGATAATTAAACTCAAATATTGTCTTGATTTAATTTCTATGTTTTATGCTTTGAATTTTATTGGATTATAATTTTGATTATAATTCTGGTTTAAATTCAATTATTTTATTTTCTTCAATATATATTTGTTTGTTTTATTACTTTATGATTAAAACATAAATTCTTGTCTATTTTAGAAATGGCTGAGGACAAGAACATACTTGTGATCAAGCCACACAATTTTGAAGGACAAGAGATTTGTAAATCTCATTTTGAAAAATGCCAATATTAGCACAATAGCGGGTATAGCAAGCCTAATTGAAGGCTACGTCCAGGCCCATATTCTTTTACCTAATGGCACACATCTTGAAATAAGTGATGTTTTATATTCACCCAGCTCAAAGAGGAGCTTATTGAGTTTCAAAGATATTCGTTTGAATGGTTTCCATGTTGAAACTTAGGGTGAAGGAAACCAAGAGTTCCTACATATTACTGAAATCACCCAAGGCCATAAGAAAGTCCTAGAGACTATAGCCGCATTATCTACTGGTCTTTACCATGCTAAAACTGATATGATAGAAGCTAATATGCAAATGAATAACATGTTCAATGAACAATTCACTTTATGGCATGACCGGCTTGGCCACCCCGGTTCTAACATGATGCGTAAGCTAATTTTGAATTCAAATGGACACACTCTTAAAGAGAGACGAGTTATCCCTAAAAATCTCACGTGTGTAGCATGTGCACAAGGGAACCTCATTATAAGGCCATCACCAGTAAAAGTCACTAAAGAGACTTTAAATTTTCTGGAAAGGATACAAGGAGATATATGTGGACCAATACACCCACCTTGTGGGACGTTTAGATATTTTATGGTCCTTATTGATGCATCGACCAGATGGTCGCATGTTTTCCTATTATCCACCAAAAATCTAGCATTTTCTAGATTGTTAGCCCACATAAGACTGAGAGCTAACTTTCCAGATTTTCCACTTAAGACTATACGTCTAGACAATAATGGTGAATTTACATCCCAAGCGTTTAATGATTATTGTATGTCCATGGGGTAAGTGTGGAACATCCCGTGGCACATGTACATACACAGAATGGATTAGCTGAATCCTTCACTAAACGAATTCAATTGATTGCTCGACCATTAATCATGAGGTCGAAGCTTCCTGTGTCGGCTTGAGGACACGCAGTATTACATGCATCAGAACTTATACGCATCAGGCCATCTAGTGAGCATAAATATTTGCCATCCCAATTACTAACGGGTCATGAGCCAGACATATCCCATCTAAAAATATTCGGGTGTGCCGTTTATGTACCTATTGCTCCACCACAGAGAACAAAGATGGGACCTCAAAAGAGGATGGGAATATATGTTGGATATGATTCTCCCACCATTATTAAGTATCTAGAGCCAATCACAGGTGATTTTTTTAAGGCTAGATACGCGGATTGTCAGTTTGCTGAATCCAATTTTCCTACATTAGGTGGAGAGATAAACAAGTTGGTCAAAGAATTATCATGGAATCAAACATCCTTAAATTGGCAAGATCCTCGGACTCTAGCATGTGAGGCAGAGGTCCAAAAGATTATACATTTACAAAAGCAAGCTAATCAATTGCCAGATTCCTTTGCTGACCCAAAGAAAGTTATGAAATCGTACATACCAGCTTGTAATGCACCAGTACGTATTGATGTTCAAAAGGAACACAATCAAGTTGCTACATAGTCTAAGGCACGTTTAAAACGTGGTAGACCAATAGGTTCCAAAGATAAGAACCCTCGGAAATCTAAGAAATGTTAAAATCAAACCAAGGTTAAGGAAACCATAGACATGGCCGCGGCAGACCCTAAGGAACCAATTAATGAGGTTAGGGACGCTGAACCTCAAAGTCCTGAAGGTATTGATAATAATGAGATCTCAATAAATTATATCATGTTTGGAATTCAATGGAACCAAAATGATGTCGACATTGATGAAATATTTGCATACAAGATAGCACTTGAAATAAATGAGGATCATGAACCCACATCCATATTAGAGTGCACTCAAAGACGAGATTGGTTAAAATGGAAAGAAGCCATTGACGTGGAGTTGAATTTATTAAAAAAAAGGAATGTGTTTGATCCGATCTTAATGACACAATTTGATAAAAAGCCAGTGGGACACAAATGGGTCTTTGTAAGGAAGAGAACTGAGAATAATGAAATCGTGAGATATAAGGCACGACTTGTAGCACAAGGATTCTCACAAAGACCAGGAATAGTTATGAGGAGACATACTCCCCTGTGATGGATGCAACGACTTTTAGAATTTTAATAAGTCTGGCTATAAGAGAAAAACTTGACTTGCGGCTAATGGATGTAGTGACCGCATGTTTATATGGTCCACTGGATAATGAGATTTATATGAGATTACCAGAGGGTATTGAGCTCAAAGATAAGAGTGGTTCTCGAGAACAATACTGCATAAGGCTAAACAAATCCCTTTATGGACTGAAACAAAGTGGACATATGTGGTACAATAGATTGAGTGAGTACCTAGCCAAAGAGGGCTATAAGAATGATCCCATCAGTCCATGTATTTTTATAAAGAAGTTTGCAAACAAAGGTTTTGTAATCATAGCAGTATATGTGGATGATTTGAATATCCTAGGAACCTCTAAGGAAATCGCCCAAACAGTTGAATATCTTAAGAAAGAGTTTGAAATGAAAGATCTAGATAAAACTAAGTTCTGTTTGAGATTGCAACTTGAGTACATAAATGATGGAATCCTTGTGCATCAAATGGCATATACTGAAAAGGTACTCAAGAGATTTAATATGGACCAGGCTCACCCATTGCCTAGCCCAATGGTTGTGAGAAGCCTAAATTTGGACAGTGATCCATTCAGTCCAAAGAAGGACGATGAAGTAATTCTCGGTCCGGAAGTGGCATACCTCAGTGCTATAGGAGCTTTAATGTTCTTGGCTAGCCACACTAGACCAGACATTTGTTTTGTCGTGAACCTCCTAGAAAGATTTAGTTCTTTTCCGACTCAAAGGCACTGGAACGGTATCAAACACATATTGCGTTACCTACAAGGAACGTTGGATTTGGGTTTATTTTATACTAACTATAACAAAGAATGTTTATTTGGTTTTGCTGATGCAGGTTATTTATCGGATCCGCATAATGCAAGGTCTTAAACCGGCTATGTGTTTACACATGGTGGTACATCAATTTCATGGCGTTCAATGAAACAGACCATTGCAGCCACTTCATCTAATCATGCAGAAATCTTAGCTATGCAGGAAGCCAGCCGAGAGTCTGTGTGGTTGAGGTCGATGACTCAACATATCAGGTCAGACTGTGGCATGGCCGATGACAAGGAACCAACCGCTATATATAAGGACAACACCGCCTGCATCGCACAGCTCAAGGAAGGATATATCAAGGGAGATCGAACGAAGCACAGTTTACCTAAGTTCTTCTTCACACATGAACTACAAAAGGCCGGAGAAGTTCAAGTGGTGCAAGTTCCATCTTGCGACAATTCAGCCGATCTCTTCACCAAGTCATTACTGACATCAACATTCAAGAAGCTCACGCACCATATTGGAATGCAGAGACTCAAGAACTTCTAGTGATGCTTAGAACAGGGAGAGTAATATGTGTTGTACTCTTTTTCATTCACCATGATTTTGTCCCACTGGGTTTTCCTAATAAGGTTTTAATAAGGCAGCATCCCCAAGCGTATTATGGTGATCTCTTAGCATCTGCACGGTTATGTCATCCAAGGAGGAATGTTATAAATCACTTAGGATGGATCTCCATAACCGGCTCATACACGTCCAAGACCACGAGGCCCATGAAATTGTCTATTTCATATTCATAATCAGTTTTGTACTAAGAGTTTATCTATCCCTATATATGTACTGTTTCGATTAAATGATTAATAAAATAAGAGAATACTACCTTCGAATTTCTCTACTTTCACGACACTAAAAACATTATTCTCAGATTGTTTATATAACTTTCGTGTCTCTTCTTTTTATAATGTTGTATTTTTTGTAACAGATTTAGCATTTTAGTTTACAGCTAAAAACCAAAAAAAAAAATCTAGTCTATGAATTACCCATTCATCAGCTCAAACACGTTTTCGATGATCAACTGCTAATTAAAACTGGTCAAATATAACACCTAATTACAAAAGCATCATAAAGTTATGTCAAAAGCGAATAAAAACGCAAGTGGTAAAAAACACTTGGGCCTGATCATTTGTATAGCTGTCCTGTACAGTGTAATCATATGTTATGTATATTCTCTTCTTAAGTCAAACCAGTTAAATTCAACATTAATCCACCGTTTTATTTCAAATTATTAATAGCTGCCTTCAAAAAACAAAAATTAAAGTATAATATAAATAATCTTGTAATATAAGATATTATAGAATATGTAAAGAAAATATAATAATATTTACATTCGTAAAACAGAAACTTCCCATGTGTTTCTCTTCTCTCACCGCCGGTTACGGTTACTGTCTTTTTCTTAGTGTTCTACTTTCAAATGATTTTGGTTGTTTTAGAATTTTAATACACAGCTTGTGTTCATATGTTTTGGGTTTCAATAGTTAATCGTATACTTAATACATAGATCGGGTTCATAGTTGACTTACCCCTTTTACACGTTGTTACACAGTCGACGAATTATATATATATATATATATATATATATATATATTTATCTTGAAATCATGTTTTCACTATTTTAGGTTAAAAAAAATAATATCTTCTCATATACATATGTGAACTGTCCCGGTCAATGGGTTACAGTAAGTGGATAATACATGTAACACTTTGAATTAGAAAACAAGATGCAATGCGTTACAGTAAGTGGATAATACTTGTAACACTTTGAAATTAGGAAACAAGATGAAATAAAAAGTTGTTTAGACAGTGAAGCGACAACATAGTCCATTACTTTGAGTTAAAGTAATACTATAATTTAGGAAAAAGTTGATCTCTAATTACATTTTAAATAAGTTTATTTTGGTCTTCGCTGGACCAAGTTGTCATCCTCCCAATTCCTTTACCAATCATTCAAATTGATTCTTGGCCTTTTCTTGGAATCATCTTTTTATTTTTTTTCTTTAATTCACACACATGCATGTATATACACAGTTTTATGACTGGACATATTAAGATCATTTTTTTCTTTAACTTTTTTTAGTAAAGTATTTCGATTTTTATGAAAAAGTTAGGATTTATGGTCAAAACAATCGGTTACTATTTTTTAAAATTTATTTTGGAGGCTGGTTCATAATTTGTTGCCCAAAAAAAAAAGTAAATAAAATTAATTAATATTTTGTAGTTGGTGGAGAAACATTTTTATCAAATTTTTCTACTTTCCCCAATTCAATTCGAAATCCTTCTAAATTAACTATATTTTAATCATAATAAATTAGTCATTTGTAAAAGTTAATCCCGGAGCAAAATACATACAAGACGTATTCATTGATTTTATTGTAGGTTTGCAAATTAGTTATTTACTCGAATCATTTGTTATATAACAATCTTAAATAAATATTGTATTGATCCGCGAATATTATATTTCCAAGTAAAATCATGTAATTAGTAAAGTAAGAAATAAATATTTTCTTTATTTGGTTATACACGCTGGCAAATAGATCCACTAATAAAAATTAGACTTTTCAAACAAGAAACTAAATTTTTTTAAAATCCAACCTTTTCCATTTTTAAAAAGCCAAAATATAGGAAAATTCAAAGAAACGAGGACTCTCTTCTTCTTCTTCTTCTCCTCTTTATTTACTAGTTGTTCACTTCTGCACATGATCCTCGTCTCTCTCCCTCTCTCTCAATCACAAGTTTCAGTTACACAGCTAAACTAACGTATCTGATTTGATCAGATCACTGTTTTGTCTGTGTAACAAAACACAAACGATCCAGTTTTTATGGAAAATTTAATGAAACAGTGACGACTCTGTTTTTTATTCTTCTCCCTCCCTTCTCTCTCTCTCTGTTCTTCTCTTCTTCATTCATGGCTCCAAATTCAGTAGCAGTGACAATGGAGAAGCCAGACAACTTCTCTTTACTAGAGATCAACGGCTCAGATCCATCCTCATTCCCGGACAAGCGTAAATCAATCAGCCCTAAGCAATTCTCATGGTTCCTCCTCCTCAAAGCTCACAGAGTCATCTCGTGTCTCTCGTGGCTCGTCGCTTCCGTCAAGAAACGTATCGCCTTTTCAGCCAAGAACGTAAACGAAGAAGAAGATCCAAAAAGCAGAGGGAAACAGATGTACAGATTCATCAAAGCTTGCCTTGTTATCTCCATAGTTGCCTTGTCCATAGAAATCGTCGCTCACTACAAGAAATGGAATCTTGATCTCATTAACCGACCGTCTTGGGAGGTTTACGGACTCGTCGAATGGTCTTACATGGCTTGGCTCTCGTTTCGATCCGATTACATCGCTCCCCTTGTCATCACTCTATCAAGATTCTGCACTGTCCTCTTCTTGATCCAGTCTCTTGATCGGTTAGTCCTCTGTCTCGGTTGCTTCTGGATCAAATTTAAAAAGATCGAACCTATGCTCAAAGACGAAGCTATCGATTTAGAAGACCCATCCAGTTTCCCAATGGTTCTTATTCAGATCCCAATGTGCAACGAACGAGAGGTAAACTACAAATACTCTGTTTTTGCTCTGTTTTTGTCACTCTGTTTTGAGTTTTGTTAAGTGATTATTCTTGTGTTGTTATTGTTAGGTGTATGAACAATCAATAGGAGCAGCTTCACAACTTGACTGGCCAAAGGATAGGATCTTAATTCAAGTTCTAGACGATTCGGATGACCCGAATTTACAGCTTTTGATCAAGGAGGAAGTAGCGGTATGGGCCGAGAAAGGCGTAAACATAATTTACAGGCATAGGTTGATCAGAACTGGTTACAAAGCTGGGAATTTGAAATCAGCCATGACTTGTGACTACGTTAAAGATTACGAGTTTGTGACAATCTTTGACGCAGATTTCACACCTAATCCTGATTTCCTCAAGAGGACTGTTCCTCATTTCCAGGTAACAAAACACAATGTATCTAAAAAAGGAAACTTTTTTCTTCATGTTTCGTAATTTACGATGATGTTTTAGAGAAAATTCAGTGAAAAAGATTTGTTCTTTTAAACACTTTATTTTTTAGTTAGAAAATATTTTTTCAATATACTCATCACCGACAGTTGTCTTTTTTTTTCTTTTCCTTTTTTCATCAAGTGGGTCATGTTCTAAGTAACCGACAAATTTCTATATTGTTTAGGTAAATCTTTTTTTTTTTTTTTTGGTTTTATGTTATAAACATCCAAGTTGTTACATATATCATGTATGAAATCAAAGTAACCGACAAATATAAAATTACAAAATCATGACTTTCTCTAGTTGATTTCTTTTTCCAGCACAGCAAAGTCTTCAGAGTAAATCTAGTTATATAGCTAACCTTGAATTAGGTTTGATAGTGTTTTGATTGTTCCTCTGTATAAATAATTGCATATCTTAATTTTTTTAATGAGTTATTTCTATTGTGAAAAATCACAAAATTTAAATTATTTTTGTTTATTTTCCATACCCTACCTAAATAGCATATCGTATTTTTTCATGTGGGTTGTTGGAGTGGATTTCCAAGTGATAGAGACGCCGATTTTGAGTAGTCATTAGCTCTTGAAATTTTATTTTATTTTATATTGTTATCTTTTATGCGAAACGTTTTTGAAATAATCAAGATTCTGTTTTTGTCTGAAAATTCAATATTTGATTAGAAGAAGAGGATTTCTAAAAGAGAATGTTGTGTTGTTTGTTTTGCAGGGTAATCCAGAGCTAGGACTAGTCCAAGCAAGGTGGTCATTTGTAAACAAAGACGAGAATCTCCTCACAAGGCTGCAAAACATAAACTTATGTTTCCACTTTGAAGTAGAACAGCAAGTGAACGGTGTGTTTCTCAACTTCTTCGGTTTCAACGGAACCGCAGGAGTTTGGAGAATCAAGGCATTGGAAGAATCTGGTGGATGGCTCGAGAGAACGACCGTGGAAGATATGGATATCGCGGTTAGAGCGCATCTTAACGGATGGAAGTTCATTTACCTCAATGACGTTGAAGTCACTTGCGAGTTGCCTGAGTCTTATGAAGCTTACAAGAAGCAACAACATCGTTGGCATTCTGGTCCTATGCAGCTGTTCCGGTTATGCCTTCCTTCAATTATCAAATCAAAGGTAAAATTTGATTTCTACAACTAGTGATTAGTAGTTTATAAGCAGTCAAAACATCAGTACATATACTCAATTGTTTGTTTTTGCAGATATCGGTTTGGAAGAAGGCGAATTTGATCTTCCTTTTCTTTCTCCTAAGGAAGCTGATTCTACCGTTTTACTCATTCACTCTCTTTTGCATCATCCTTCCATTGACCATGTTCATCCCTGAAGCCGAGCTTCCCTTGTGGATCATCTGTTACGTTCCTATCTTCATTTCACTTCTCAACATTCTCCCGTCGCCTAAATCTTTCCCTTTCTTAGTCCCTTACCTCCTTTTCGAAAACACAATGTCTATAACCAAGTTCAACGCCATGATCTCTGGGCTGTTCCAGTTCGGATCGGCTTACGAGTGGGTTGTGACAAAGAAAACCGGGAGATCATCAGAATCCGACTTGCTAGCGTTTGCTGAAAAGGAAGAGAAGTTGCATAGGAGAAACTCAGAGTCCGGTTTGGAGCTTCTGAGCAAACTTAAGGAACAAGAGACCAATCTTGCAGGGCAAGGAACCGCAAAGAAGGGTCTTGGAGGGCTAATGAGGCCGAAGAACAAGAGGAAGACGAACATGGTGTTCAAGAAAGAGCTGGGGCTTGCGTTCTTGCTGCTAACCGCAGCTGCAAGGAGTTTTCTATCGGCACACGGTCTTCACTTCTACTTCTTGCTGTTTCAGGGTCTGTCTTTCTTGGTTGTAGGGTTGGATTTGATCGGAGAACAGATCAGCTAGACTCACACTAAATCAAGACAGAGAAGAAGGAAACAAATACCGTTTATATTGGCTATTTTTTGTTTGTTTTTTTATTCTTTTCCCTTTCTTATATGTGGGTTTTTTATACATAATTTTCAAGAACTTATAATGTCCAGTTTCAGATAAATGAATTGAAACGAATTTGTTATATGATTTTGGCATAACTGTTGTGAAAATCATAGCTCTTAGATGATATTATTGTATTAAGAGTCGTTTGGATTCTTCTAATTTCAAAAAGAAGAGTCAGCCAGATTTAGTAAACTTTTTTTAGATTGTGTTCAAAAGGTTTCAAGGTTTTGTTCTGCTCCTACGTTAATTGTAGAGTATGGGATTACATGTTTTTGTTTTACCGTCTGTTTCTACACAGCGCCAAGTTAATGCGATCCCCTTTTTTTTTTTTTTTGGCAATATCTTAAAAATTTGGGAATTTAATTTATTAATCAGAGAGCTTGATACTCTTTTGCTAATTTTTAAAGTTTGCTAATTTTTTATTTTGCCATTTCCCCCCCCCCCCCCCCCCCCCCCCTTTGTTGTCTTATTTTTTGCTTGCTCTGGAAGGCAAAAACCCTAGTATTGTATGTGTAATATATTAAGCCGTTTTCCCATGGAAAACAAGATTAGAAACATTATTGCTTGTGTTCTCAAAATCGAAACCGAAGAAAAATCATTAATCTCGCACAGGGATTTCTAGGTCTGCTCAGTTTTTGTCTACACTGTCAATGCAGTTACTCTGTTTGTTTTAGATCTCTCTGTCCAAGGCTTTATGTTCGATTTTGTTTTTAGGTCAGTGTATCACGAACATCATGGGAATCTGGAACTGTATGGGGAAAACATCACTATTCATATTTGGTCTTGGATTCTACACACGTAAGTCGCTGTAAAGGTTCTTGAGGATCATCGTTTAGTTTATAATTGTAGGCTGATTTTGCTTGTTGAGAAAGTAAGCCTGATGTATGTGTTATTTTTGTCTTTCCTTCAGATGCTGCTTTATTCTCTAAGTCAGATCATCAGGTAAGCGCATCTATCCCAAATCCCAATAAAGCTCTTTAGCTTTTGTAAAGACGCGATAATTATTGATTGAATTTCTCATGTATTTCAGACGCTTAAGACTCAGTTGGAATCCTTGAAAGAGGTAAAAGGCAATAAACGTTTTTATGATTTTGAAAGGATTCAATGTATATTTGATTTTCTCTTTTTAATGTGTCTACTTGAATATCTCATGTTTCAGACAGTTAAGGTTCAGATGGAGTCCTTTAAAGAGGTAAAAGCAAGAAATGCCTTATGATGATTAGTTTTGAAAAGACATCAAATAGTTATGATGTTTCTGTAATGTCTTGTCATGTTTCAGCCTTCTAATGCTCAAATGGCTAAGTATCGAGAAATCGAACAAAAATTGGAGGCTAAGTATAGAGAGATGGAAAAGAAGTTGGACCATCTTGTGAAGGTAAAATCAAGTAACTAGTGCATCTAACATTTGTTTGTTTGATTTTGAAAGGACAATAGATTTGGTTTGATCCACAATGTCTTCTTATGTTTCAGTTGTCTACAACTCAAATCTTCGAGTTGAAAGTAACTAAAGAGAAGTGTTGCAGTGATTTGTGGAAAGCAAGGACACAATCAGAAGAAACCATCTGACTAAATTATTAGGCCTTTGATGAGTTTTTTAGAGTTGTTATGAATGATCAATGAATTGAGTGATTTCCTATTCCCCAAGATGAGTATAAAGGGATTTGATACATAAATGGGACAATGGTATTACATGCATGTTTCTTCATCAAGTAACATCTATCATATTGTACTCAAATACAAATCATTGAGAAGTCCGACATTTTGTATATATGCTACCACAATATATTTTTTTTAATGCGCAAGAGATCCTAAATTATTTTGTTTATGAGAAATTTAATGAGTGAGTGGGTGTCAGATAAACAAAATAATTTAGAGGATTTAATTAATGGTTACTATATATGTATCATTGCGTAAAACCGTAAAAGTTTTTTAAAAGACAATTATCCAAAAAAAAAAACTTGAAGCAAAACATTACTTTTGTTTCAGAATCTCTAAAAGGTTGTCAAATTTCTAGAACGAAACCAAATTTGCGTCCAACCCTTGAACTTGGAGGTTTATTGTTTTGTTGTGTACGGACTAGCCGATCAATGAGCTTTAACAAGCTTCTGCGGAGGCATCGAGGTGTCACCATGCCTTCAACAGTTCAGTTCATGGCAAATAGAATAAGCTGAAGCATAAAAAGGTATACCTAAGCATGAATCTGGTAAAAAGTTTGTAAGTTGACCTGGAGATCAGCAAGAGGAGATCATAATATGAAGTTATTAACCATTAAATCGTTAAAATAGGGGAATTTTGCATATACACCAACTTTTCTACAAAGTAATATAACTTACATCCACTTCCAGTTATTGTTATACTTTTTATATGTCTATTGACTACACTACCTTCTAACTTAAACTTTATTAACAACAATACATTTAAACTACTATCTTACGATTTTTATATCTTTCTCTATTATCTCCATCTCTCTAATATTTTCTCTCTCTTTCGCTCACTATCAAAACACCAATAGCTAGATTCACACTTTCCTCTCTCTAAAATGTAACTTCTTCTCCTTCCATGGCTTCTCTGATTGTCTCTATCTATTTCTCTCCAAACTCAACCCTTTCTTCTCGATCCTATTGTCTCTCTTTTATCTCACACACTTTCATTTTTCTATTTTCTTATCATCCTCTCTTTATCTCTCATCTTCAAACTATAATTAGATTGATGTTTGATTTGAACAATAAGTGAATGATGCTTTTCAGATGTAGAAAGGTTTAATTTGGGATTTTAGGTTGTTGATTCAGTTATGATTTGTGAAATTATTCTTTTAAAAGGGGAATACTTTCCTCAGGTTAGACTATCAAACTTTGCTCAATTGCTTCTCATAACTATCCGACACTTGGGTCTAGTCTTCTCCAAGAGTTTCCTTTTGTGTTTTGTCATGTATAAAATCAATGCAAACAGATTGTGATGTCATTCAATTCAGTAAATCAAAAATTAACAAGGGATTTGTTAAAACAATGAAAATTCTTGGGAAAATTGAAATATCATCTATATTACTAGCAAGAATGACCTGCTCATGGCCATAAAATCATAATAAAAATTTTAGAGCAAAAAGCAGTACCATAATCATTCTAACTAATTCTTACGGCTTCTCAGGTGTTCATTTTCAGAAGAATGGCAAGGTTCTTCAATGTGGAAAGCACAACAAAACCACCTACGCATCTTTTCCAAAATTTTCTTGCACAAACACATATTTGGTGTCCACGCAGTAATGACCATATGGATAGATTCTTGTGGCATCAACATATTTGGTATCCACGCAGTAATGACCACACCATGAACACACCAACATATTTGGTATCCACGCAGTAATGACCATATGTCAGATTCTTGTGGCATCAACACAATGTCTTGAACACTAGAACACAAACACAAACACAAACACAAGTTAATGTGTCCACAAAACTCTATCCATTAAACTACGAGAAGAATCTAAAGAATGTTTCTATGCGAGAAGAAGTTGAACACACCAACATAATAACAATCGAACTGGTTTCACAACACGAAGACTATCATTTTTTTGTATCCATAAAAGTTTGTCCAAGATAAACTATCCATTTAGATGTCTTTTAGCCAAAACGTTTTTGTCTTATGTTTCCAACTAGAATCGGAAATGTTAGAAGTGTCACAAGCCTACAGCGAAATTAACAAAACAAAAATAACAAAATCAAACTAGTGGTGACCTCTGATTTTATTCATCATGATTCACAAAATCATTCACATTATGGTATATTTCCAAAAATTACAAATGAATTTTGTAAAGGTAGATAATTTTGTAATTGAACAAAGAAAGTGTAATGGAATCGACACAACCTCCTAGTAAGAAAGTGTATCGAACAAGGAAAGTGGAACTAATTCGATCGTAGAGATGACCGCATCTGGTGGAGGCCTTTCAACAGTAGATGATGATTGTTGTTGACTCCCCATCAGAGTTTGATGATACGATTTGAGATTAGTAAAATGACGACGGAGAATAAAAAAGTAAACATAATTGAGATGACAGTGGGGAAGAATTAGGAATCTTGTGGTTCAATAATAGATGATATGGGCTTCTTGCGGTGGGTGAATGACGGTGGTGGAGAATTAGGGAACTCGTAGTCAATAACGGTGGGGAAAAATTAACACTTAAATGTCGTACAAGTCCATAGATCTAAAAAAAAAGGCAATGAACTCGTAGCCACCCCATAAAAAGCAAATGAGTCGTATTGCTTATTGACACAAACACACAAACTCCCACAACCGTAGGATTATAATTATCTACCTTAAATCCAACGGTCAAGCAACAATACAATTTCATATGTTTAGTGCATACATGGCAAGAGTATATATAATTGTCTGAAAATGAGTTTCTGCGTACAAAAATCTTCAGAAAAGTGAACCTTACACCCAAAGTAGGTCTATTTGCAAACTTAAACTCCCAATAAACTCCCAAAGTAGGTGTAAGTGCTATTCGATCTCCCTTAAAATATTCATGAAGCTGGATCGTTGAAAACTCTGTTTGAAAATTGATAAAACCAATCTCCGTAGGCTTTAACTATACTACACAACATAATGAAACAGCGGACTTGTAGTCATCAGTGATTGATTAATACTAAACGTAAACGATGATATAGAATTTTATGTTAACACTTAACACTCATTAAAACTCGACCAATATGAAAGTAGGTTTTAATGATTTATACTTTAAAAGAAAATATTTATCTTCTTTTAAATGGGGTTTGTAGTCAACTCTTTTTTCAATTTTGACGGCATAGTTCAATACGATGTACTACACAATGCGGGTCCACTAAATCACATGCTTCACAAGAATCACAACTGTGTCTACCTATTATCACAAATTGTTCTTATCTATCCTTCAATTTATTTTTCTTCTAAATAACGTGTTTTCTTATAATCAAACAAACTACAAGTCTACAACCAACGGATTAAGTCTGCAACAGCTTAGAATGTATCTAGCATCGTTTCATCATTAATTCATTATATCATCTCCATACATTCATAACCATGATGATTTCACACGATCTCATCATCTAACACCATATTCGTATATCTTCATCACATCACTTATATATAATATATCAATCCATCATCATCACCACATTACCATAATTATCAAGTTAACAACATAACCATTTTTTTAAATGACAATGAATGCTATACTAATATATATCTGAAGAAATAAATGTAGTATCAGAGATAATATTAATCCAAATATCTAATTTCTTATAACTAGTACCAGAGATAATATTAATCCAAATATCTAATTTCTTATCACTAATAAAGTACCTGGGTTTTGTACGTATAAATGTTTTTAGCAACAGTATGTATAAATTATATTGCCAATAATCAGAATCATTTTGTATTTTTAATATGAATTTTATAGTTTCAAACTAATATTCTTTTATGCTTTCAATTATGACACCCAAAAAATAGAGTTAAAATAACATATGTATGTGAAAAAGAGGAATATATAATCACATATTTCTAAAATATATTTTTTGGTGAGGAACTGTTGGGTCAGAACTCAGTTGTACTCCACCTTAGTTGTTGCCGTCTCTGCAAACCTAGGTTCGAATCTTGTGTTGTGTCTCTCTCTTTAAGGAGAAGTAGATGGCCACTGGACCAATAAAGAAACTATTTTGAAATATACTCAAATTTATATATTCATACAACAAAGTAAAAGTAGATATTTCATTTCATATTCCAAATTTATATGTTATACAACAAATAAACAAAACGTGGTTGGTATAACTTTATCAACACAATAATATCTTCAATATTTAGCTTAAACAAATTATTTCGTTATTTTCAAAGTGTATTTTCTCATTTTTATATATATATTTGTATAAATTAGATGGACAAAAGAAAAGACACAAACATATTTGGATTTTCTTGACTGTCGATATCATAGGATATTTTGGACCATTCCAGTTGTATTTTGCTGTTATCTCTTCTTCCGTTTGGGCATTACAGACACAAAATAACAATTGTTAACCAAACCCCAAGACACCTATTTATTATCATT
The DNA here is from genome assembly GCF_030686135.1 of Camelina sativa. Taxonomy (NCBI): domain Eukaryota; kingdom Viridiplantae; phylum Streptophyta; class Magnoliopsida; order Brassicales; family Brassicaceae; genus Camelina; species Camelina sativa. Next base: position 7,339,559 of record NC_141883.1, read on the forward strand.
CAGCACCGACATTAAAACAAAATTATAGAATCACAAATACATTTAAAAAATGTTAATGCGGTGATTATTATATAAAATCATCACATAGATATTTGGACTACCATTACACAACCCAAACAAGGTTTCTTGAACTCAGTGCTGTTTAAGTATGATTTAGGGGACCATTCCGTTATCATAATTTTTGCATTGGTAAAGTAATCATATTCTTTATTTCAACTAACGGTACAAATTACATAATCAAGCAAAATACTTTAAGTAAAACGTCTTTTTTTGGTTTACAACACAAATTGTCCCGAATGATTTAAAACTCGAAAGTAATACTATCTTAATTGAGTATTATTATTATGTACCAAAACTTATAATAGTTCTGAATTTTCTGTGAACATTAAACACGTAATGCGTGTCCCACTATTATTTTTGACAACATAGTATGCCACTTGATTATTACTATTAGATTTTGTTTTTTTTTGTTTTTTGTTAAAGGGTTGTTTTATTAGATTATAACTAAGTGAGACCTTCCTCTTTGGTTTTGAATATTTTGATGATGGAAAAGGGTTTTGAAAGAGGTTTTCCAAAGTGTCATACATACTTGTAAACTTAAATTTAAACCATAAAAGAATAAACCCATCCATATCATATATGCTGTATTACCGAATCGCCACGTAAAAATTAAGTAATCGAATAAAATCCATGAGAGACTTTGTAGATATTGCTGCTTCACTGTCTTTTCCGCGTGGATGAGAGAGCAGATAACACATACAAGAAAATAGTTTAGCTGCATGTGAACTACGTAATGTCCGTCAATTTCTCTGTTTCGCCAATTTTTCTCTAATAATTTAATTTATCAACACGAATAATTGAACAAAACACATGCATCATCAATTCATAAATGTAACTGTCTTACACATTAGCAATTTCTGTTTTTCGTAACTTCTTTTCCGAACCTATTATTATGTTATCTTTTACCTCAATCATGTGAAATCTCCACCTTTCATTACTCATAAATAATGACATTGACCTCTCTCTCCTTTTTAGTTTTTTCTTAAGTATACAACATGTTAGATGATCATCATCAACTCATACTAACATATTCAAAATAACATAGCATTTTACGTGATATTACGATATGTTAAACAATTTTTATAAATGCCCCTTCAATTTTTTATTTTTTAGCATTTCGCATCATTGTCATAATTTCTCTTTAATTAAAGAGAATGTGACTAAAATTTTTGTTCTCCACCTTACCAAAAAAAAAGAGAGAATTTGTTAAACATATACCTCTTTTGGAATTTATAAACAATGGTAATTTCTGCTAAATCAAATCTAACATAGACTGGATATAGAAAATAATCAATTTGAGTTTTTCATTTTCTAGTTATTCAACCATTTTGAAAATCCTTTTGTAAAATAAATTAAAATAAAACTATAAAAATTATTTACTGGAAATCAAAAGCTCTTCCAGCTTTCCAAACCACAACAAATAAACAAACCAACACTGTTTTATTGCCAAGTTAAAAGTTACGCAAGTTAAACCAAATCCTCCACACACCTTCACCCCAAGTTTTGACTTTACACACATCCCCGTGATTGGTGTGGACCGTACATCGGCGCGTCACCTCCACCCTCCCTCCCATTCTCTCCATTATAACCTCATCTTCCTCTCTCTCTCTCTCTCTCTTCTGCTACAACAATGGCTTCAACACTCAAATCACTCTTCCTCCTCCTCCTCTTCCTCTTCTTCTTCACAGCTCAATCTCGCTTAACCGCAAACTTCTACTCGAAAACATGCCCAAGATTCCTCGACATAGTCCGAGACACAATCACAAACAAACAGATCACAACACCAACCACCGCAGCCGCCGTGATCCGCCTCTTCTTCCACGACTGTTTCCCTAACGGCTGCGACGCCTCAGTCCTAATCTCCTCAACGCCATTCAACACAGCTGAACGTGACTCATCCATCAACCTCTCGCTCCCCGGAGACGGCTTCGACGTCATTGTCCGAGCCAAAACAGCTCTCGAACTCGCTTGTCCCAACACTGTTTCTTGTTCCGACATCATCTCCGTCGCGACACGTGACCTTTTAATAACCGTCGGTGGTCCTTACTACGACGTTTACCTTGGCCGTCGTGATTCAAGAACCTCTAAATCTTCTCTTTTAAACGATCTTCTTCCTCTTCCTTCTTCGCCAATCTCTAAACTCATTCACCAGTTTGAATCCAAAGGCTTCAGTGTTCAAGAAATGGTTGCTCTGAGTGGTGCTCATTCAATTGGGTTTTCACATTGTAAAGAGTTTGCGGGTCGGGTGGGTCTTAATAACACCGGGTATAACCCGAGATTCGCGGTGGCTTTGAAGAAAGCTTGTGCTAATTACCCTAAAGATCCGACTATTTCAGTGTTTAATGATATTATGACTCCTAATAAGTTTGATAATATGTATTATCAGAATATACCAAAGGGTCTTGGGTTACTTGAATCGGATCATGGGTTATATTCTGACCCGAGAACCCGACCTTTTGTTGATCTTTATGCTAAGGATCAAGATCGGTTTTTCAAAGATTTTGCTAGAGCTATGCAGAAGTTGAGTCTTTTTGGTGTCAAGACTGGTCGAAGAGGAGAGATCCGAAGAAGGTGCGATGCCATTAATTGAGTTTATGTTTATTTTTGTATTTTTATTTTTTTCGGATTATATTTGGGACCAAAAAAAAATGTGAGACTTGAGGGATTGTGAATCTTCTGAGTAATTTGCTCACATGTTTTTTTTTTCTTCCTGTAATGTAAACACATATAATCTTTATGAATGATTGTTCTAATCAAAGATGGCTCTTGGTACAAAAACTAATAACCTTTGTGAAGATCACGCGGTTCAGTGAGAGTAAACAAAGCAGATGTAGTAGTTAGTTTGAGTTTGGTAATGATTCATTAGTGGCTGATTGATAATTAATATGTTAGTTGAGATCGGTGTTGTTATTTAATGGTCACCCAAAAGAGAAGTGTTTTAAGTTGATCAACTCTATTCTTACTCTAGTATGAGATCATGTCCATTGGGGGTTTCTCACCCAAATTCTGGTTAATATTAAAAACAAAAATAATAAAAAGTTGAGAGATGACGGAGAAGAGATTTTCATATGAGAAGCCATGAGAAACTTGGTGAAAGACTTATGTCATACACATCATTTTATTGGTTTTGATTTATCTTTTATTTTTATTTTTAATTTAAAACAAAAATTAATTTATATGAAATAGATTAAAATAATATATTTGAGAAACTTTTACTTTTTTTTGTCAACAACTTTTATTAATTAATTTAAAACAGCCAATGTGAAGGAACATCGTTTACAAATAAACTTAAGAGCGGTTTGACCCGTATCTTACGAGCCAAATTATCTGCTTTAGTATTAGCTTGACGAGAAACTAAAATTAAAAAAAAAATAAGAAAACTCCTCTTATCATTCTGGATCTCTTCTAGGTAGGTTGAAAAGGCGGGCCACTCTCGTGGAAAAGACACCATCTTCACCAAGGCCATGATTGGCATAAGACTTTTAAGATTTTTAAAAAATAAAAGACTTAACAGTCAATAATTTGCCAATCAGACTTTTATGACTTTTATTTTTAAAGTTAAAGTCTTTACAGCCATAAATTACAGCCGTTACCAATCAGGGCCTACGTCTGAGAAACTTTTACTTGTTCTACCAATGCACATGCTCTGAAAAGGTTTTTGCCAGAAACTTCTTCGTAATATAAAAAAAAAGAAATGTGTTCAAGACTGAGGAGTATACATTTTTCTTTTTTGTTATGTCTGAATTTATTATCTTATTATATAAAGTATGGTTTCAAAAGTTACTAACTCATAAGATACACATGTCAATTAAAAAAATTACTAACTCATAACATCGTAACAAATGTCAATTTTATATAAATTTTTATTTTTAAAAAAGGAATCTTTAAAAATATCAAGATAGAAAAAAAATTACTAATCATAAAATAAATTATAAAAATAATCTTACAATAAAGATACATGTAGTTCCTAAAGAAAATACTTGTACAATAATTATATTTATACAAAACAATCCTATGTTATATTGAATTCTTGGCTTGATTCTAAAAGAAAAACAAATCTTATTATATAAAGAGAAATAGTCTCTAATATATTTGTCATATATACAGAGGGAAGAAGAGGTCATTCTAATATATCCAACTCAATTAGAATTTTCAAACATGAACTCTAGAGATGGAAACCAAAACTGTAAAAACAAAGAAAAGTCAGCCAACAAAAAGAATAAAACTGTTATGAACTAATGATCATATTGTTATGACGGATAAGACGCTTAGAGATTAACCTCATATGTGACTGAAACTAGCTACATTAGAGACATGGGTCAACAAACTAAATTAATGCGTAAGTATAAAACTCATATTCAGCTTCACATACATATTTTCCATCATTGACTAATATTACTTTACAAAAATATAGAAATCCCAACTTACAACTATGCGGCTAAGAAAATGGTAACAAATTCAATATATATATATATATATATATATATATTTAAATTTTCCAAAAGAAGTTATAACTAGCAAACATTCAAACCCATCAAATTTAACCACATATATTTTTGAAGGAAATCTTACAGGAAAAAAAAGAAAAATTGACGATAGTTTTTTATGCCAATCCATCTACTAGAGGATGTATTGATAACAATCAAGATAATAATACTCTAAACCAAAAATGAAGATATCTCCGAAATAAAATGTCAAACAAGTGTGGTAATAATTATATCCTATGAAATTCAATATTCTTTACTATAATAATTATACAATTAAATAAAATTGCATAAAATAATATGCAATAATATTGTTTTATAAAAGTGTATTGTTCTTTATTCAGGAAACAATAAAAGAGAAGACAATGACTAAGTAACATGTAACTATTGTGAAGCTTTGGTGTGGAAATCTGAAAGTCTTAAACAAAGTGGAAAAGAGTTGAAATTTTTGCTTTATTGTCAACAAGGACGAGTTGTGCTGCAACCATCTCGACAACCTCCAATTTATTTAGATGACTTATTATCACAGTCAACATCGTTTCAGAACAATATACAAGCATATAATTCCATGTTTGCTTTTACATCATTGGGTGGAAAAATTAATTACAATTTAAATTCAGGAAATGGTCCTTTCAATGTTCGTATGCATGGCTAGAATTACCACAAAATTGGATCTCTACTACCAGTCGAAGGAGATCTACCGTGTTTTGTGCAGCTATACGTATATGATACCGCTCATGAACTACAAAATCGTCTTAATGCAGTTGCCAAAAGAAAAAAAATAATGAGCTGAATGAAAGTATTCTCAGCGGATTGATTGAAATGCTTGACGAATACAACAAGTTAGCTAAAGTGTTCAGAATTTCTAGAGATAGAAACGAATCCGAAACAATTGAATAATACTTAATCAGATTAATCAAAAATTAAGAACGTGGTAGACAATTTGACCTTCCAGAAGGAGGCGAGATAGCTGGACTTATTGTCTATTCCAAATTGTGAGAGAGTTATAATATTGCATCAAAAAATGGACAAACCACAAAAAATCAGCTTTTTATGGATATAAAAAGTTGGTGAACAAGGTTATATTGTTTCCATAAATAAGTTTATATGGAAAGAACATTTCCATTTAGAGAAGAATATACTACGAAGAGAAGAGATCATGTGTTACAATGCGAGAGTATTATGCATACCAAATACATTCAAGATTGACATCTCCAGGAACAATAATTTGTTCAGGCCATCTTTTCCATCAATATGTGGTTGATGCATAAAATGCTATTGAGCAAGAACGTATGAACTTTTATTTGTATAACCATAAAAAAAAACTTAGAGTAGATTTGTACAATAATGTATGTGATGCAGTTGAACAAGGGGATTGAGATTCAAAAAAACTAGGCCAATAAATAATTTTACCATCTTCGTTCACAGGCGGACCGCGATACATGATAGAGAATTATCGAGATGTAATGGTAATATGTAGACAGTATGGAAATCCGGACCTTTTCACTACTAGAACAACAAATCCAAAATGGGAAGAAATAAATGAACATGTAAAAAAGGCGGAAAATGAGAATGCAAATGACAAACCTGATATTGAATGTCGTGTATTTAAAATGAAATTGGAAGAGCTCCTTAAAGACCTACAAGATGAAGTCTTTTTTGGCCCTATTGCATTAGATACAAATATAATTTATTACAAGATATTTGTTATATTTGATAAAGATGCAGAAAAATCACCGGAACAACTGCAGAAATCGTAAGAGCTACAAATTATAAAAAATTGTTTTATTGTATGAATTAATATATTTAGACTTGAAATTCAATTAACTGTTATTATGTTGTTCATATAGATACAAAGTAATTTGGACGGAAAAGAATTAGAAAACGTTTTCACATGTGTGCATTCAATTGTTGGAAATACTTATTTGTTAGAGATTCAAATTAAAAAGCTTGATTTTGATGCATCATATCAAACTTTTACGTTCTCAGAGATTATAAACCAAATAAAGGTAAATATCATATATATTACAATGTGTTATGTGTGTTAAATACAAAATATTATATCACTTAACATATTAAAGGTTTGTCTTTATGTGTTTAGACAGGTTCCGACGATGTCAATTATGGAACCAAACGCGAAATCCGTAACGAACGTCAAGAACCAATTGATGATCAATGGAAGAAACCAAGAATTGAGAAATGAATTTAGTTTTTTTTTTATAAGTGTATGCATAAAGTTAGGTTTCTATATAGTTATTTTAATTTGGTTTTAACTCGTCCTTAAGATGTTTTATTTTTATAATACAAAATAAAATAAGTGATACAAAAGTTTGGATTTCATGAATGTTAGGTTAATAATAATTTTAGAAATATATTATTCAATAATTATGATAAAAATTAACTGATAATATATTAATAGTAATAGTAACGAATATGTATTTTAAAAATAAGCATACATAAACAGTGCACATATTACTAAAAATATGAAAATGGATGACCTCTAATAAACATATACATATATATCTATACTAGATAAGGGCCTGCACGATGTGCGGGTATTGAAATTGTTGAAGAGAATAAATCTTAAATCCTAAACAATTTTTTTTAAATATAAAAGAAATTTTTATTTTCTGAAGTAAATATATAAATAATTTTAGTTAGAGAAAAAATCATATTTGTACTTACTTTCATACACTTATTTATATATTATAACAATTATTACAATAATCTAAAGCTAAAGTATACCCCACCAAAATCAGATTTGTATTTACCTTCATATACTTATTTATATTTTTAATATATTATAACAATTATTACAATAATCTAAAGTTAAATTATATCCCCACCAAAACTTTTGCCAAATACTCATCATTAAAAATATTATTACTGTCAAATTTCAAAAACGTTTCACAACTTATTACAAAATATTTTACATGCAAAAGAATCATCAAAGCAACATATAATGTAGTAGCCACATACAATTTTATTGTATGTTTCACCATTAAAAATATACTCTTAAATCCTAAAATATTTTATTGTTAAAATATGTTCTTTATCACCACCTATAAAATGTCTTTTAAACAAATTAAACAAATTTTATATTGCTTGGCATAATTATAGTTCTTATAATTACTAAAACTGTATTGCAACATAATTTCTTTAACCATTAATTTTTTTTTACTCCAAAGATATTTTGGATAAACAACTGTTGAAAATTATCTACTATATTACAATGATTTTATGACCAATCCAATTAAAGTTGAAAAATTGAAAGAAAGTTAATATCAAAAAATAAAAATAAAAATTTGAATATTATAATCATGATGGTATATAAAGCTTTAGATAATTCAAACATGCAAAATAGAAACTTTATAAACAATCCAAAACATGATATATGTCATAATCACATTAAGGATCGATGTCTTATTTACTCCTCAGAAGTATTGCATTGTACCAAAACTACTTAGAACTATGACCTCATCTCAAATATTCACGAATCGAAAGTTCTCAAACTATTTCTATCCAAATCAAAAGTTCTCATATATTTCTCTATATACCTGGATTTAAACGGTTTACGAACCAAATTTGATAGAAACCCACATAAATCAGGTTTGAAACCAATTTTAAAACGGTTTATCGTTCCAAATTCCCAAATTACAAAATCGCTACCAAATACATCAACCACCGACTAATCTTTAAAACTTATAACACTACTAACTGTAGAATTACTTTTGGAACCTCCATCAGTGGCTCTATCCTCGATTAATTTAGCGGGCTTTATATACTTTGATTTCATTTCATTGCATCTGATAGCTTCCATTGAAGAACCCGCACGAATCAAAGACCCAAAATAGATCGGCAAAATTATATCAGAAAAAGTGTCAAATTTTAAAGCATTTGATATAAACATGTAAATTTTATGTAGATATAATGTTATTTTCTTAATTAGTTGTTCCTATTATATTTCAAAAATAATTATTCTTTTGACATAACTGATGTTATTTTTTAAAGATTTTATTATTCACTATATCTTGATTAATAATAATATACATGCTTAATGGATTTTTTTTTTGTTTATACATGTCAAAATATAATTGAGAAAACACATATAATGTAATGAGCGTAAGATATCTGTTAGATTCGCTTGCAAGATATATGTGGTTAAATTTGATGGGTTTCAGTCGCATATGAGGTTCATAGGTAAGAGTCTTCTCCCTCATAACAATCTTATCATCAATCTGATCATTATTCATAATGGTTCTATTCTTTTTCTTGGCTGACTTTTCGTTATTTCCACAGTTTTGGTTTCCATCTGTAGTGCTCATGTTTGAAAATTCTAATCGAGTTTGATACATTGGAAAGACGTCTTCCTCTCTATATATATGACAAAGATCTGAGAGAATACATATCTTTATACTTAAATTTTTTTCTTTTAAGATTAGGCCAAGGAATTAAATATAACATAGGATTGTTTTGTATAAGTTTAATTATTGTAAAATTTTTAGGACGATTGATTTTTCTTTAAAATTACAAAATTTTATAATTAATACAATTTATAATTATTATTTTAATAATCTACAAAATAATAAGATTTTGACACATGTCGCGATCTTATGAATTAGTAACTATTGAAACCATATTTTATATAATAAGATATAGAGGGGTGTATTAAAAATTATTTTCTTTTTAGGATGAACAATTTTTTTTTAATATAATAAGATTACAATTATCGTATTTTTCGTTTTACCTAGCTTGAAAATTGTGATTTCTGACCGTTAAAATTGACATATGTCACGATCTGATGAGTTACTAACTTTAATATTTAATCTTTAAAATTGATATGTGTCACGATCTGGTGAGTTTTTAACTTTGATCTCTGATCGTTAAAACTAACACGTGTCACGATCTGAATTGATATTTAATAGTTAAAATTGACATGTGTCACGATCTGGTGACTTTTTAACTTAAATTGACACGTGTCACGATCTGGTGAGTTACTAACTTTGAGAATTAAGGTTTATATAATAAGATTGTACAATTATATATAATATACTGTTTAAAAATTAAACAAAACCCGTGCGTAAGTTTATTATAAATTTCAAAAATTAGATGACTTAGGAATTCAGTCTACACTAAGTAGTAGTCACAAAAACAAGTCCAGCTATGCCTTCTACATCTCGGCCCAAATACAAGTCCAAGATTTTTGCACCAGATGCAAAATCAAAACTAAAATAAAAAACTAAATCACTATTATGAAATATAATTGTGATTAATCCATCACAAGACACATGTCATGACACTTGTTCATGTAGTATTACACTAACTCAACACTTGTCATTACCAAGTATATAAGTGTGTGACTCATGTCTTTTGTTTCTCACTATAAATAAGGAGTTGTTGTAAGAAGAGTAATATATAGAAGTTGTCTTTGATCAAAGAAAGTGTTTCCACTCTCTCTCTCGTGGCTGCTTCTCTCTCTCTCTCATTTCTTGTTCTCTTTACAAAGTATTACAAAACACATATAAGTATATTCTAGTTATAATTCACAACACGTTATCAGCACGAACGACTCTCGATCCGTTACAAGTTTAAGCATAAGCAATTTGCGATCCGTCATAAGTTTGAGATAAGATTTAAGTTATGTTAAATTTGTTTAAATTTAATTTAATTTAATTAGTTTGTATGCACATTACTATATGTATTACTTATAGAGTAAAAGATTATATATATATATATATATACTTCTTGATCATAATGGTAGACTCTGCCTCCTTGATCATTTAGATCTACATTCTTGATCATTATGGTAGGCTCTGCCTCCTTGATCATATGTTCAGATCTATATATTTTAAATCATATGGAAGGCTATGCCTCCTAAAATGATTGTTTTTATTTATGAATATATTATATAGCTTATCATTTTTTTCATAGTTTATATTTATTGCTAAAACAAGATTTTATATAATTATTTCATAAAATTTTATATTTAACAAATTGTTATACTATTTTTATAGTAATCATGTCAAACTTGGCAAAGCTTAAATTCGCCGCCCTTGATGTCTCTAGGAAAAATTATATGACATGGGGATTAGATGTAAAATTCTATCTGAAAGGGAATGGGCTTCTCAAAACCCTTGATCCGTCAGAAATGGGGTTAGAAGAAGAAAAAGCAAGAACCATGATGTTCTTGCGTCACCATCTCCACGATGGTTTAAAAAATGAATACATCACGAGAGAAAATCCTGCAGATCTCTGGATCGCGCTCAAGGATAGGTTTTATCACCAAAAGTATGTGATCTTACCAAAAGCCAAACATGAATGGCTAAACCTAAGGTTTCAGGATTACAAAAGTGTAAGTGAGTACAATTCCGCTTTGTTCGGAATCACTTCAAGGATGGCTCTCTTCGGAGTAGAAGTTTCCGATTATGATATGATCGAGAAAACATTCCAAACTTTCCATCCTTCAAATGTACTTCTGCAGCAACAATATCGAGAAAGAGGGTATACTCGATATTCTTAATTAATGCAAGTTCTCCATGTTGCTAAACAAACTAATGAGCTCGTGATGATAAATCATCAAACCCGTCCAACTGGATCAGCTCCACTTTCAGAAGTGAATGTTGCTACATCCAGCTATAATAATTGGCAAGGACGAGGATGTGGACGCGGATGCGGTCGAGGCCGTGGTCATGGTCGTGGAGGAGGTCGTGGAGAAGGTCGTGGACGAGGAAAAGGAAGAGGTTTCTCTCCTAATGACTTCAACGCAAGAAAAACCAACAAGCATCTTCAAATCAATAATGTTGGTCACGTTATAAAGAAACAAGGTGAAAGTACTTGTTACAGATGCGGCGTGAAAGGAAATTGGTATCAGACCTGTCGTATTCCAAAACATTTGGCCAATCTGTACCAAGCATCCCAAAAGGCAAAAGAAAGGGATGTTAAGACCAACCTCATCTATGATAAAGTTGGACCTTCTTTCCATGGCCTAAACGATGAACCCCATCTTAATATAGCAGATTTTCTCGTTGATAATGAAAACCGAAAATCATGCGAATAAGGCCGATATGCCATAATATGCTTTGTCATAGTTTGATATGTACTTTATGTTTATAAAATGTCTTTTTGGATAATAGTTTTATTGTAATATATAATAAGTTTTTTTTTGTAAGCCTTTTTGTTATTTCATTAATGTTTATTTTATTAATATTTTATCTCAGAAAAATGTCAAGTTTTGAGATTGAGGATGGAGATATGTGTCTAGCAGACAGTGCTACAACACACTCAATACTTAAAGAGAAAAAATATTTCTCCTCTCTCAAAATAGAAGACTCCGCTAGAAGCGTGAGCACTTTATGTGGTAATGCAAAGATTATTATAGGCTCTGGAAAAGCCAATTTTTCAATGTCAAAGGGAACAAAATTTGAAATTGATGCATTATATTGCCCTAAGTCTCATAGAAAATTGATTAGTTTCAGAGATATCCGAAGAAATGGATATCATATAGAGACTCTAAATAAGAATGGCATTATCTTTGCATAACATCTGAGGGGAAACATATATTGGAAGAATTGCCAATGTTATCCTCTGGATTGTATTGCACAAGAATAAATAATTTTGCATCTTATGTTACAGTAAACTCTAAGTTTACTAGTACATTTAAGATATGACATGAAAGACTTGGACATCCTGGTTCAGTCATGATGCGAAAAATTGTGCAAAATTCTAATGGCCATCCATTAAAGAACCAAAAGATTTTTAGATCTGATGAGTTTTCATGTGATGCATGTTCTCAAGGAAAACTCATAATTCGGCCATCGCCAACCAAAATTGGGAATGAATCACCATTTTTCTTAGAGAGAATACATGGTGATATATGTGGACCTATCCACCCTTCATGTGGGCCGTTTCGTTATTTTATGGTAATGATTGACGCATCTAGTAGATGGTCAAATGTGTGTCTATTGACAACACGAAACACGGCCTTCACAAAATTCATTGCCCAAATAATCAGGTTGAAAGTTCAATTCCCTGATTATGCCATAAAGAAAGTCAGGCTTGATAACGCTGGTGAATTCACTTCACAAGCTTTCAATGACTATTGTATGTCAATAGGAATCGATGTGGAGCATCCGGTTCCTCATGTTCATACACAAAATGGCATGGCTGAATCTTTGATTAAACGGCTACAACTCATTGCCAGACCGTTAATATTGAGAACAAAGCTCCCAATTTCTATATGGGTCATGCTATATTGCATGCTGCGGCATTGGTCCAAATACGACCAAGCGCATACAATAACTATTCCCTTTTACAATTAGCATCTGGCCAAGAGCCAAACATATCCTATCTCCGTATTTTTGGATGTGCGGTTTATGTTCCTATAGCCCCACCGCAAAGACCAAAAATGGGACCACAAAGGAGATTGGGTATATATGTCGGTTATGCATCACCGAGTATAATTCGATATCTTGAACCGCAAACTGGTGATATGTTTACGGTACGTTTTGCCGATTGCCATTTTAATGAAGATGAATTTCCAGCGTTAGGGGAAGGAATTAAACAAGTACCAAAATATATTACATGGTATACACCATCTTTGATATATCTTGATCCCCCTACAAATCAGCGTGAACTGGAAGTTCAGAAAATTGTATATTTACAAAATTTGGCAAATCAATTACCAAATGCGTTCATAGATCCAAAAAGGGTGACAAAGTCATATATCCCCGCTGCAAATGCACCATTAAGAGTTGAAATTCCTAGAGAGGAACTTGATGGAAGCAAAGCTAATGAACCTAAGGTTCAACTGAAATGGGGGAGGCCAATGGGCTCTAAAGATAAAAATCCCCGAAAGAAAAAGAAAATGGGAGATGAAGAGGTTCAAGAAGAACCAAATAAAGAGAAAAGTCCTTAGGATGATACAGAAAAATATGATGATTCTATTAATTATGCCCAAAATGGAATGTTATGGTATAGAGATGAAATTCATGATGATAATGGAATATTCTCTTTTTATGTATCTAAAGAGATTGATCATGAAAAAGACGATCCAGATCCAAGGTCCGTATCAGAATGCCAACATAGGCCTGATTGGAAGAAATGGAAAAAGGCTATGCAACTTGAGTTTCTCTCCCTCAATAAAAGAAATGTCTTTAGACCTCTTGTCACTGCATCTAAAGATGTAAAACCTGTTGGTTGCAAGTGGGTATTTGTGCGAAAAAGAAATGAGAAAGATGAAATCACATGATATAAAGCCCAACTTGTTGCACAAGGTTTTTCTCAAAGACCTGGAGTTGATTATGAAGAAACATATTCTCCAGTCATGGATGCAATTACATTCAGGTACTTAATGAGTCTAACAACTTCTAAGAATTTAGAAATGTACTTTATGGATGTAGTGACAGCATATTTATATGGATCATTGGATAATGATATATACATGAAAATCCCAGAAGGATTTAAGAATCCTGAGGCATTAGACTCTAAGTCTAATGAAATTTGTGCGATCAAATTACAACGATCACTTTACGGATTAAAACAATCCGGGTGTATGTGGTATAATCGCTTAAGCGAATACTTATTGAAGAAAGGATATGTTAATAATGAAATATGCCATGCGTCTTTATAAAGAAATCTCCATCGGGATTTGTGATCATTTCTGTATATGTTGATGATCTAAATATAATTGGAACTCAAAAGAAGATTGATGATGCAAGAACTCATATGAAAGAAGATTTCGAAATGAAAGATCTTGGAAAGACTAAATTTTGTCTTGGGCTCCAAATAGAACATTTCCAAGATGGAATATTTGTGCATCAATCAGATTATACGAAAAAGATTTTAAAGCGCTTTAATATGGACAAAGCGACTCTTTTGAGTACTCCAATGGTCTGTAGATCTCTGAATGTCAATAGTGATCCATTCAGACCTTGTGAAAATAACGAGAAAATACTTGGTCCCGAAGTACCTTATATGAGTGCTATTGGTGGACTCATGTATCTTGCAAATTGCACTAGACCAGATAGTGCATTCGCTACAAATATACTTGCAAGATACAACTCATCCCCTACCCTCAAGCATTGTAATGGGATAAAACATATTCTTTGTTATCTTCAAGGTACGATTGACTTGGGATTATTCTATCCTAGAAACTCTTCGGTTGGTCTTGTTGGTTTTGCAGATGTAGGATATTTATCAGATCCACATAAATCCCGATCCCAAACTGGATATGTTTTCACAATTGGAGGAACTGCAATCTCATGGCGCTCACAGAGACAGACTTTGGTCGCCACTTCTTCAAATCATGCAGAAATAATTTCTCTTCATGAAGCATCGAGGGAATGTGTATGGCTCAGATCAATGACTAACCATATACAAGAATCGAGTGGAATATTCATCAGCAAAGAGCCAACAACATTATTTGAAGACAATGCTGCTTGTGTCGCCCTAATCAAATAAGGTTACATCAAAAGCGACAGAATAAAGCATATACCTCCAAGATTTTTCTCCTACACTCAAGAACTTGAGCAAAAGAAAGAAGTTGATATTCAACATATCCGCTCAAGTGACAATGCAGCAGATCTATTCACAAAGGCGTTTCCGACTACCACATTCAGAAAGCATATTTACAGTATTGGAATGCGTCGTCTACGAGATTTGTGAAGAAAGATTATACATATCTTTTCGAGGGGGAGATTACGTTACTATGCTCTTTTTCCCTTGTCATGGTTTTTATATCAATGGGTTTTTCCGTGACAAAGTTTTTAATGAGGTAGTACGTAACTCGTCAATGGTGATGGATAATAAAGGAGGAGTATTATGAAATATAATTGTGATTAATCCATCACAAGACACATGTCATGACACTTGTTCATGTAGTATTACACTAACTCAACACTTGTCATTACCAAGTGTATAAGTGTGTGACTCATGTTTTTTAGTTCTCACTATAAATAAGGAGTTGTTGTAAGAAGATTAATATATAGAAGTTGTCTTTGATCAAAGAAAGTGTTTCCACTCTCTCTCGTGGCTGCTTCTCTCTTTCATTTCTTGTTCTCTTTACAAAGTATTACAAAACACATAAGTGTATTCTAGTTATAATTCACAACAATTACAATATTGGTAGAGATTTTTTTTTTTCTTCCTAGTTCGTAAAACGTTGATGCATGTTTTTTTGTTTTTTTGTTTTTTTGTTTTTTTTTCTGAAAAGTTGGAGGTTTAGAAATTTCAAAAACTCTTGTTATCTTAAATCAAACTATCTTATATTGATTATTGATAAGAGTAATATTTTAATCATCCGGACACTTTTTCTGTCTTTGTATTTTACCGCTACTTTGAATCATGTGTACATGGAAGCCTCATTGCTAAACTATCAGGATGGTTGAAACTAAAAGAACAGCTGATAAGAACATTAGTGATATATATGATTTCTTGCAGCTGAACTTGGTATTGAGATTAATGTTGAAGCAATCTTAATCTTGAACTCGCTACCTGTTAGATATGACGTCCAGCTGAAACACACACTCAAGTCTGGCATGTAAGATGTGGTGTCTTATATAGGCAAAGTCATTAGAGAGAGAATTAGCTGAACGAGAGGAGTCTGAGAAAAATTTATTTATACAAGAGAGAGGTAGACCACCTTAGAGAACTCAACAAAAAGCAGGAAAAGGTAGAAGCAGATATATATGAAATTCATGATATCAATTAACATAAAACTAAAGCAGAGTTTTCAAGTGGTGGACTACCTCGTCATCCATTCATTCATCTTTGTTTAAATTTTGACATCTTTTTTTCAGTTCTCACTCTTAAACTTGTAACTTTTTTTGGAGCTGCCCAGTGAGTTTTGCGGTTGAGATTGTTCTGGAGCTGTTTGAAGTTTGAAGGAAAGAGACTGGTGGTGATGCTTTCTTTGAGAACACTTCTCACTGGAATCCGATGCAGCCATCGTGGCAAAAAGTACAAGGGAAAGTGTGATCCTTCGATGGTGTGTGGCAAAGCTCTCTTGCATTCAACGGAACTCAGAGTGCAACCATCTCCGCTATGTTCCAACTCACTGTGGATCACAAACCTCCCATTGCATAAGTTAATAGATAACAACCTGTTTTTGTCCTTGTTGCTCCAAAAGTATACTTTCTTATCATCAAAAGGATTTATTCCCAACGGGAAATACTCGAAACCGGTCTCAATAAAAGTAGGGGTGATTTCAGATACTAGTTGCCATTCTCCGCTCGTTAGCCTCCATACACATAGCTTATCCTCTACTACACTTCCATCAACTTTGGAAACAGAGACTATGTTCATATACATGAGAGATCCTTGACAAGTTGAGAGAGATCTAATGAATCTTGGATGTTTTCCTGAATCAGGGAAAGGCGTAACACGGCATTGAATTGAACCTGTGGCGTAAAGATCCATGGTTACAACACCTTCTTCCTGGTCACTGATGCCAGCGAGCCAGTGAATGTTTTCATGCAAGCTGATGGCCGTATTATAGCGCCAAGGGAAATGTTCATGGACCGTTTTGTGACTCCACAAGCCTGTCTCAGACGAAAATATCGACAAACTATAAGGTTTAGCTGGGAAGTCGACCACAACAATTTTGTAACCCAAGAAGATGCCGTTCTTAGTTTGTGTGGCCATCCCCAAGGGCCGTGAATATTCGTTGAGATGAGCATGAGAAGGGATTCGTACGCATTCCTGTGAAATAGGATTAGCTACGTACAAGGATCGGTTCTTGGCGCAGAAATAGTTTTCACTGATCAAAATCAACCCAACGTCGTCCGTGTAAACCCATGCTTTGTACCTGCCGTTTTGAGTCTTGAACTTGTTAGTTAGGAAAGAAGAGATGTAGAAGCCTAGAGAACGTGGAAGACCCCAAGTATCACATCCGTAATGAGCCACGATTTCTCTCGTTGAACAACTAAACATGAGCGACCATGAAGAACAATGCGAGTTTTTGTGAAGAGACAAGAACAGGTCACGGAAATATGGAGACTCCACGATCGATTTCCATTGCTTGCAAACCAATTTTGAAGATTTGATCACCTTTATTGGTAATCGTGCTAGTATTATTTCCCATAGATCTTCTGTCAAGGGATTCATTTTTGTTAGGGTTAGGCTTTTTTTTTCTTTTTTTTTTTCGTATGTGCGTGTGTTCGGATTAGGGTTCTACTCTTTTATAGAAGAACGAATCAGGTTCTTGGGTCAAGATAAGTTAATTAGTTTTTAGATTGGGCTAAAACAAATATAGCCCAAGAAGTCTCTTAATTCATTCTTTTTTTTTTTTCCCTCCACGAGTCTCTTCGATAGTTATCGAAGTCGTAGATTTTGTTAGATTTGGTTTAGTTTAATGATGATGGTTGTAGAAAATATGAAATTACATGTCTCATAGGTGAAGTGAAGCAAACCTAGGTTCAGTGCCGGTGTAGAAATTGTTGTAGTTCCTGTTCAATTTTCAAAAAATAGGCTTTAATTACATAGAAAAAAAATTTGTAAATTTTTTTGGGCCTTAGAATATATTATTTTTTATACTAATTAAACATGGTCCAGTGAAAAATGCACATCTTGCACCATGCTATCGTCGGTCCTGTCTAGGTTGCATGGAAACAGAAACGAATACACAGAAACGAAATATTTTGGAAACGAGAAACAATTTTTTCTAAAATTAATAAATAGAAACGTTTTAGAAACATATGTTTATATACATACTGTAACATACATATATGTATACACATAATAAACACCAAACATAAAAACTATATCAAAAGAATATTTGAAACTTGCTGAGAGATACCATCGCCACTTATGTGAATCACTGGTATGTGAGATTTGCAAAGGAGGGGAGGAAACGATCATTTATATCTTACGTGACTGTCCAAAAATGTCTGGTCTGTGGAAGTGTCTTGTGCCAGCTAAGAAGCAACAAAGTTTTTTCTCGGCAACTTTGTTAGCATGGTTTTTTACTAATTTAGTTGCGGCGAAAAAATTCAGGGAACATAAGTTGGTCTACATTGTTCAGTGTTGCGGCTTGGTGGGATTGGAAGTGGAGGTGTGGTAATGTGTTTGGAGAAAGGGGTAAGTGTCAGGATCAAGTGAAATTTCTCAAGGATCTGGTTATGGAGATAGGGTCAGCTCACCATGCCAAGCAGAAATTATTACGGGTTCCAGAGAGGGAGGAGCGGTTAATAAGTTGGTCTTGTCCTAGGAGGGGGTGGTGGAAGATGAACACGGATGGCGCTTCGAAAGGTAATCCGGGGATGGCGGCTGCGGGTGGTGTGCTGCAGGATGAGTTAGGAGGATGGCAAGTGGGTTTCTCTTTACAAATCTGTGTTTGTTCAACTCCAATGGCAGAATTGTGGGGTGTTTACTATGGCATGTGTGTTTCATGGGATAGAAGAGTTGCACATTTGGAATTGGAGGTTCATAGTGAGATGGTGGTAGGTTTTTTACGGACAGGAGATTAGGGAGACTCATCTATTGTCGTTCCTGGTGCAGTTGTGCCATGACTTCAAATCAAGAGACTGGATAGTCCGTATTTCGCATGTGCATAGGGAGCCTAATCGGCTTGTTAACGGTTTTGTAAAGTATATATGAATGGATGATTCTTATTGAGTATTACGATTAGTATTTATACAGGGTATACTCGTGCTAGAGTAAATGTACAGCAATAAATACAATATAGTAGTTAACATAACTGGAGATACGTATCTTATATTCCTAGGAGGTAATTGATCTAATGGAGATACTGATTGATCTAATCATGAATATGATTGATCTTCTATACGCCTCCTCAAGATGGAGGGTCTTGGGGAGACTCCAATCTTGAAAGTCAAGTCCTTGAATGCAGTAGGAGAGAGAGGTTTGGTAAGTAAGTCCGCCAATTGATCACGAGTAAAAACATGAACAACACGCAAAGCTCGATCTTGAACCATAGTCCGAATGAAATGGTAATCAATTGCAATATGCTTCATCCTAAAATGGAAAACAAGGTTAGCACACAAATAAGTAGCTCCCATGTTATCAAAATAGACCGTTGGCATTGATGGTAATGAGAGACCAAGCTCCGTAAGGAGTGAACAGATCACCGGAGTTCTGAAGCCGTATTAGCCACTGACCGATATTCAGCCTCCGTTGATGACCGTAAACCCCCTTTCTGCTTCTTGGAGGACCAGGAGACAGGATTATGACCAAGATAAGTCACATATGCATTAGTAGAGACGTAATCATCGACATCGCCTGCCCAATCCGCATCAGAATAAGCGTGTAAAGACAGAGGATTATGCCGTTTTAACAAAATACCATGAGTAGCCATGCCCTTGAGGTACCGAAGAACACGATTCGCAGATTGCCAATGTTGATCCGTTGGTGAATGCATGTACTGAGACAATCTATTGACTACATAAGAAATATCTGGTCTTGTAAAGGTTAGATATTAAAAACTGCCCACAATATTTCGATATTCACTTGGATTCGCAAGCTTGTTGCCCGATTTTCGTGACAACTTCGGAATAGTGGCCATCGGAGTAAGAGCTGGTTTTGCAAGTAACATGTTTGTTCGAGCCAGTAAATCAAGTATGTACTTATGTTGATTAAGATGAAGACCAATAGGATTGCGAGTAGCTTCAACCCAGAAAGTAATGCAAATTTTCATGGTTCTTGACGGAGAACCTTGTAGCCAGTCCATCAAGCGTCGCATTGAGAAGAGTCTGATCGTTTCCTGTAACTAAGATATCATCGACATAAACCAACATATAGACAATAGCAGGACCAACTCTCAGGATAAATAACGAGGTGACAACAACCGAGTTAACAAATCCAGTAGCAACAAGATAATTCCGGAGTTCCATATACCAGGCGCGTGGAGCTTGCTTCAGACCGTATATAACTTTACGTAACCTGCACACGTGATGTGGTCGATCAGCATCAACAAATCCCGGAGGCTGAGACATGTATACCTCCTCTGTAAGAGTTCCTTGAAGAAAGGCATTGTTGACGTCAAGTTGAAGGATTGGCCAATCGAGATCAACGATAACGCCAAGAACGATGCAAATGGTTGTGGTCTTGATTACCGGACTGAAGGTTTCCGCATAATCCAAGCCTTGTTGTTAATTGTAACCAAAGGAGATAGAGGTGGTACCAGATCACATGTATGCATTCAAATTTGAGCATTGATTTCAGCAGTCACCGCTGGACGCCACCGTTCATCTTGGAGATCTTGGTGAGCAGTACGCGGTTGATAGTCGTGTGAGGAAGCAACCATGGCAGAGAGAACATACCGTGGGTTTGGTTTAACAATTCCCTGTTTGGCTCGAGTTTGCATTGGATGGTTGTTTTCAAGATGTGCAGGAGTGGGTGGAGAGTGAATAGAGGCTGTGGAATTGGAGGATGGCGAGGTCTGGGGTTGATTTGAAGCAAGAGAATTGTGGCGAGCGGAGGACGATGAAGAATGATTGGTATTGGTGGTCGGAGTTTCGGGTTGGGAAGGAGACGAAGACGATGGAGAGGAGTTAATGGGCGTTGATCGACTCGTATTTGGTAATGGGCTTTGTGGCTAAGAGTGATGCTGGACCATGGGTTGCGGCCCATTTTCTGAAGGAGCAGTGGGCTCAGTAAGAAAAGAGGAGGAAGAAGATGAAGTCGAGTTTCGAGAACTTACCTGAGAGGAGGAAGAACCAGAAGTGGATGACGGCAGAAAGTGAAGGTCCAAGCACGGGGGAGATATCATAGGCGCATAAGGCAAAACCGAAGTTGATAATGGAGTTATGAGTGGCGAAGAGGAAGTAGAAGTCGAATCAGACGTCATCGAGACCACCGGTGGAGGAGAGGCACAGGGGAACCGAGATTCATCAAAAACTACATGTTGTGAGACATATAAACGATTTGATGGTAGGTGAAGACAGTAATACACACTTTGGGATAGTGAGTAGCCGAGAAAAACACAGGATAAAGATCGATTGTCCAACTTGTGAGAAGCATACGGACGTAACCATGGGTAACATTGGCAGCCAAAAAGTCGCAGCTTCTCATAATGTGGTCGAGTTCCAAAAATCTTCTCAAATGGCGATGACATAGCAAGGACTGGTGTAGGAAGACGATTAATCAAGTACACTGCTGTAGCAAAAGCATATGGCCAAAAGCTTTCAGGAACCGAGGCTTGAGACAGTAGGGTGAGACCAGTTTCCACAATATGTCTTTGTTTCCTTTCTGATAGACCATTATGTTCACGAGTGTGGGGAGGAGTTATAAGGTGAGAAATGACATGAGCAGCCAAAAAAGGACGAAGTGCGATAAACTCACAACCATTGTTTGAATAAAGTGTGCCAATGCGGGTTTGAAAATTATTTTCGACAAGGGTTTTAAAAGCTATGAAAGTGTTTCTGACCTGGGATTTGAGTTGAAGAGAATATAGCCAGGTGTATCTGGTAAAGTGATCCACAAGAACAAGATAATATTTGTAGTTATCATGAGAAGTGATTGGAGAGGTCCAAACTTCAGTAAATATGTATTCGAGTGGTTTAGTTGAAACGATGGTAGAGTGAGTAAAGGGAATCTTATGAGATTTATTCAATAAGCAGTCAGAACATGGCTGTGAAAAAGACATTGAAGAAGAAAGAGGAAGAGAAAATTGAGACACAACTTTGTTCAAAACAGAGGATGACGGATGTCCCAACCGTGAGTGCTAGGAGGAAAGAGGAGCTTCAGAGGTAGTAAACACAGACATTGCAGTGGCTTGTGAAGCAGGGACCGGTCACTCATATAACTCATTCTTGGTTTTGCCTTGGAGCAATAGGACCACCGTGTTGAGATCCTTCACCTGAAAAAGGGCAGGAAACAGGTGCACAGAGACTTGAACATATAAAAATAAGATTACAGAGACGATAGGCAGAAATAAGATTTTTCAGTATGTGAGGAATATATAAAACTTTATGAATCTCTAAAGCACGATGAGAAGATGGAAGGGAAGTGGAACCCGTATGAGTTACCGGAAGAGTAGACCCATCAACAATCATAACATCATCACCACCGTTGTAAGCTTGATGGGAGGAGAGGTTGTGAAGATCCGACGTGATGTGATGCGTTGCACCACTATCTAGAATCAAATTACTTGCCGTGTAAGGAGCACCTACGGCCATGTTTGCACGAGGTTGCCATGGGGTGTTGGAAGTGTGAGAAGAAATAGCCTGAAAGGTGGACAGCTGAGGACAGCGGAGCAAACTAAGCTTTCTCTTTTTCCTTAGGTTTTCATTTCTGTGAGTCTTGTCTGTTTTGTGTTGTGGAGCTTGTGTCGCAAGATGTCGGTGGGTATGCAATACCACAGCGTATTTGTATTTAGGTTCAGTTTCTATTACTAAAACAGGGGAGTAGACTACAGGGAGTGTCTACTCCCTCTGTTCTACAAAAAAAAATATTATTTGAAAGAACACAAATTCAAAACATAAATACTAAATAGTTAAATAAAAACACTAATAATATTATATATTTGTATGTATCATGAATATATATTTCTAAATTATTTATTTATTAATTTTCTAAACTAGAAAAAGTTTCCAGTGTATTTCTAAAAAGGAAACAGAGTTTCCATTGTGTTTTTAAACAAAGATTTAGAGAAATCGTGTTTCCGTGTCTTGTTTCCGTGTTTCCAGAAGTTTCCGTTTTGGAAACAGAAGACAGACATTAAAAAGAAACCGTTGGAGAGCTTCCAAATAGATCAACCTAACAACAGAATTTGAGCGTAAGAGTTAAGCGCCTTGACAAATATCAAAAAACAAGGTTTCGTTTACGATATTAGGAAAAACCCTTTGAGAGGCAAACTCTCTCACCTCTCTCCTAAAACAGAAAACCCTAGCCGCCTAAGTAGATCTGAGGGGGTTGAATTCTCCGTTTGCCGTACGGCGACGTGATTGTTCTTCTCCCTCCGCCAAGCAGTTTAGTTCCTATGGTCTTCACGTAAAGCGGCCAAGATAGATCCATCGGAGTTTCAGGAGTGAGCAGGATTTGTTTTGCCATCAGCGGTGGTGGGTTCTCCCTCATTGGACATAGTCGTGGATCCGGATCTGGCGGAGGAGAAGCTCCGTAGTCGAGACCTGATTTGAAGACGCGGGAGAGTAGCATCGGAGTTTCTCGTGGTTCACTCGTCAAGAAGGACTGTGTGGCTATGGCGGAAGTCGTTGAAGGAGAGGTGATGGTAGCGTTGTTCGTCTTGTCGGTTAATGGTAGGTTTTCTTGATCTTAGATGGTTGTTGCGGGTTATGGTTGCAGAGGGTTGAAGTGAGCCGTCGGCCTCTGTAACTGCTGTGATTTGTGTCTATCGGACCGGTTTGAACAGATCCTGCTCATGGGAGTTCGGAGGCGCCAGATCTGAGAGAAAGGGGATAGATCCTATGTTTTCAGATTGCTAAGTTAGGATCTGTCAACGCAGAGCCGGGCTGTCGGAGAGTTGGGCATTCCAGGAGGTTGTAGTGGGTTGGTGGCTCGTCGGAGAGGGACCTTTGACGGAAACCGGAATCTTCTGTCTTTGGTTTCTGATCCTTCGATGTCGCCGCAAAACTGTGAACCTTGATTCCACCGGAACTAGTGCTCTGACTCTTTGCCTCCCGATCACATCTTTAGATTTTGAGCTTCATAGTTTCAGCAGGTTCTGAGCTTTTTTCACTTTTCCGGCATGTTTTCCGTTCTCCTCGTTTTGTAACTGGATCTTCGATGTATTGTTTCTTGGCTAGTCCACTATGGGATGAATAAAAAATTTATTTTTTTTAAAAAAAGAAAAAAATATCAAAAAACAAACCCGCAATAGCTCCAGATGACCAGATGAGAAGTTACCTCAATTATCTTCTTCATATTAGTTGAGAAGTGTTTTTGGTAAATTATGCTAATGTGTAGTGTTCACAATAATTTCACAAACTAATTGGTCCCCACTGACTATATAGACCCTTTTCCTTATTCTTTTGGGAATCTCCCATTAGCTAACCATATATGTATAAAACAATGATAAGAAAAATATTCATAATCACTAGATTATCTCACTCAATTAAAGAAACAAAGAATCAAACACCCAAAACACAAAAATATATAATCCCATATATAATAAAACGGATTTACACAACCTTTTTTTTTTTATCAACCATTGGGCCATAACTGGCCGGCCCATTAGCCAAATTCCTACATTCGTAGGAGCCGAGGCTTGATCCCGAGTGTAATGGTGCCTTCTACAAATGGACTTACCTCCTGCCACTACACAACCTTCTTTTGTAGACTATCTAATTTTTATAAGTTGGTTACAAAATGTGTTATAGATTAAATATAGGTTGATTACAAAAAAAAAATTATAGATTAATTGGTCAATCTGTAGACTATGTGAATACAGTTAAGGAAAAAATCATCTTAAAGAGAATATTCCAATGATTTATATAATTTCAAAAATAAAATCTTTAGTATTCCATGTATTGTTACAAAATATATACTGTTAGACATAAAAATATACTGTTAGGCGTAAAAAGAAATAAATTCTTGGCAATTTATCACACTTAATCGTGATTTCCGAAATATTATTGTGCTGTTGAAAATAAAATCTTACCTAAGCACGAGTCATATCATAAAACTTTCACCAAACATGTTCAAAAATTAAAATAAAAATAAACAACAAAAAACATAATCATTTTTCATAAATGAAATTACAAAATTAACAATATAAAACTTACAAAATATGTGTTTTTTTCAAGCCATCATATTTAACATATGATTTTATTGCAAGATGTTTTATCTAAAACAAACTTTTAAAAACAATCATATAAATTATATTTTATTTTAAAATTATAATATAAATAAAAATAATTTCAACCCGTGTTATAGTACGGTCTTAATCTAGTAATATATGAATACAAAAACCAACGATTGCAATATGTTACCAATTATTCAACGAAAGATATAATAATTTAGTGCATCAGAAAGAAGATGAGAAAGCCTAGCTATACCTGTAACTTTGGAGATCGAGTATGTTTTGTTTGATAAAGCCAAAACCAACGATTTTGTCAAAAAGCGTTGACTAAAATATATGACTTTGACAAAGATGATTTTATAGAAGGTGAGATAAGCGTTGAATAAACGAAAGAAGATTATGCAATATTTTTTTAGAAAGTTTAAAAGAATTTATGAGAGATCTTACAAGATAAGAAAAAACAAATCAGCAAAATTTTAAAAAATTTTCTAAATAATATCTTAGAATCCTTTATTCTATACTTTCTATGATTTTATTTAAAGTCATTAAAATTCTGTTTAAATTCCAAACCAATACCCCTAATACAACTTTATCTCAATAACATATTTGGTTAGAACATTATTAAAAGTATTCTTATTTTTTCGTAAATACATAGTCTTTTTTTTTTTTTGACAACATACATAGTCAAACTAACACTTTATTATATATATATATATACACATTTAATTGAAGTATCATTTTAATTTAATAAAAAAATTTAAACTAAAAGATATGATTTTCTATGACGATTTTTATTACAAATTTTCCAAACCAATATGATGTGAAGCAAGATAGTTTTTTTTTTCTACAATCCAACCATAGCTTTATATATTTTAATGGAATGGATTCATATTTCGTATATCCAGTAATAATCCAGATTTGAACATAAAAATAAATATTTCTACAATCCAACCACAGCTTCATAAAATTTATTTTAAAATAAAATATATATTTAACTGAAACTCTAATTCCATAGAATTAACCACACAACACCATCCATATTATAAAATATGTTTTACTTAAGTGCTATAGTTTATGTACCAAATATAAATTTATCTCAAAACTCACGAAATATTTGTTTTCTCCATTTTTAAATGGTATCAATTTAGCACCATTGGCATGGAAATGAATGTCCGTTTTTTTATATTTTATAAAAAAATTATTTCAAAAAATAATAACTGGAAACAAAAGAAAATTCCTGATCGAATACTATTGGCCTAGAAACCGGTTTTAGAACTACAATATGCTGTTATTTTATTTGTAAAGGATTCAAGAAAAAGTTTCAAAATGCGTCTAGAAAGTTCTAAAACCGCGTTTCGTGTAAACAAATTATTTTTTTCCACTCCAAATATAAAAAACGGAAAATCCAAATAAAGAAAACTTAAAATTGACAACCGAAGGAAGAATCCAACTTGGACGCTGGCTTCGTCTTCAAGTCAGACCTCTCTCTCTCTATTTATACATAATCAAGAACACAAGCAATTGAAGAACAAGAAAAAGAACATACGAAGAAGCTATGGCAGGAGGAGGAACAGAAGCGTTTCCTGATCTTGGAGAGCATTGCCAAAACCCTGATTGCAAATTACTCGATTTCCTCCCTTTTACTTGCGACGGCTGCAAATTGGTAAACATTTTTTTCTCAGAATCTTTCAATCTTTTCTCACAGTTGAATGTTTTTTGATTCAAAATCTTTGTGTGTGAAGGTGTTTTGTTTGGACCATAGATCATACAAGTCACATAACTGTCCTAAATCCGATCACGGGAGCAGAACAGTTTCCATCTGTGAAACGTGTTCTATCGCTATTGAAACAACTGGTTTTGACGAAGAAGGGATCAAATCTTTGCTTGAGAAACACGAAAGATCCGGAGATTGTGATCCGAACAAGAAAAAGAAACAAACGTGTCCTGTAAAACGTTGCAGAGAGGTTCTGACTTTCGCGAACAACCTTACTTGTAAAGATTGTGGAGTCAAGTTCTGTTTGAAACACCGGTTTCCGACAGATCATGTTTGTAACAAGAAGACCATTACTAATTCAGGGAAAAGCTCGAGATGGAACGAGAGGTTTATGGAAGCTTTGAGTTTGAGAAACGAGAAAGGTTGTGGAAGAGGAAGTTCTGTTTCATCGAGATCTCCACCATCAGTTAGATCCTTTTAGTTTCTTCTATTATAACAATTTGCTCCAACTAGTCCAAATCTTTCTATATGTTCTCATGTATCTCTTCGCAATGAACAAGGACGTCTTTTGTTTCCAACTTCTTCATCATTGATATGAAATTTGTATCTCAGAAAGGACGTCTTTTGTTTCCAACTTCTTCGCAATGAACAAGGACGTCTTTTGTCTTACACACGGGCAGCAATTTTAATCTCCAGAGCAAAACACTTATACGATCTGGGCCTTAATCACATAATAGGCCCATTCACCTCACGACCACCTCGTCTTCTCAACCACGTCTTCTTATTCCTTGTACACTCTGCTTCTTCTTCTTCTTCTCATCTTTCCATTTGGTTTCTGTAGGTTTCAATTTAGGAATTCAACCTTCAACAACTTAATTTATTCATACTAATTTAGATATTGATAATAACGTCTAATTAGAAACTCTCATAATGTTCACGAAGAAAATGGAGATGTTGTGAGTATGAGTAATAATTGCGCTTATTTAAAGCGCATTAATATATAAATTGCCAATATATATATATATATATATATATATATATATATATATATCTTATTATATAAACTTTAGTTTTTAAAGTTAGTAATTCACCGTATCGTGACACGTGTTAGTTTTAACGATCAGAGATCAAAATTAAAAATTCACCAGATCGTGACACGGGTCAATTTTAACGATTAAATATCAAAGTTAGTAACTCATCAGATCGTGACACGTGTCAATTTTAACGATCAGAAATTACAGTTTTCAAATTTGGTAAAACAAAGCATAAGATAATTGTAATCTTATTATATTTAGAAAAACAACTAAGATAAATATATTATATGCCATCCATATCAAAATTACACTGTAGACGACAAAAAAATTAAAGTTTCATTGTTACAAAGATTTTCAACCACTGCATGGTAAAATAAATATACTATGTGCCATCCATATTTGGTCGTATAATTATACTATATACATTATAGTATATAACCTAACACATTAAATTTTATGTCTTTGTTTGCACAAAAAAGAATTTTTTTTTTTTATATATCTATGGTTAGCCAATTTCAGACACTAAATACTGCAACAAGATTTGTGAAGGCACATGCAAACGGAGATCATGAATAACCGATTGGCAGTCTTAGGAAAAAACGTGAATTGAAGTCTAATCTTTTGTATGTGGTTACTTATTAGATGTTGCTTTGATGAATTTGTTGCATATAAAATATTTTGTGAATAAGTTGTGAAACGTTTTTGAAATTTGAAAATAATAATATTTGTAATGATGAGTATATTTGGCAAAAAACTTAGTGTGATATAATTTAGCTTTAGAATATTGTAATAATTGTTATAAATATATTAAAAATATATAAATATAAATAAATGTATGAAGTTAAATACAAATATTCTTTAACTTAAAATTATTTATATAATTACTTTAGGAAATATATTTTTTTATATATTTTTTACAATTATTTAAGGTTTAGAATTTATTTTCTTCAACAATTTTTAAACCCTCTAGTATATATATACAGGGCCGGCACAGTAGGTTCTCATGCCTAAAGCAATTTTTTTTTTGAACCCTCTAAAACCAAAAGTAAAATGAAAACACAAAAATGAATCAACTGTGGTTCGAACTCAAAACACTTAAAACTTCCAAACAGGTGTTAACCACTACACCACAGCAGAATTTTGAAAATAGATGCCCTTAAACTTATATATTTTCGTGATGTTTAAAGCACCAGTTTCACGAACTTTAGCCACAGGCCGAACCTGTATATATATATAAATATATTGACCTGGGAGCGAAAATCTTTAACTTTTCATTATTACAGAACAAACTGAAAATTTTATTATAAATATATAACTATACATAATTATTTATCTAAAACTCATAAGAAATTGTATGTTTGGAAACTACAACGATGGTCAATAAGAAAATGAGGACGTATCTATGAAGATTATTGTTAGAATGTGACAACCAGATTTGTGTATAATATAGTGTATTCATATGAAAATTGAACAGAACTTGTATGAGAAATGACAGTCCAAAAAGTTGACTGCTGGCGACTGAAAAAGTCTTGGAAATGACCAAACCAAACCAAACTAATCTTAAAATTCTTCTTTTACCAACCGAAGTAAACCCAATTTTAATTAGAAATAAAACCAACGTTCTTTTAAAGCCAACTAAACCGAGATATATTCTGTATCTTGATAGTTGATTCTTGAGGCGGTAATCTTAATATTAACAAGACGTTAAACACATTTTTTGCTACTAGTAGACTCGAACAGTTTACATCAACCAAATCCTTCTCTACGTTCTCATCAGTCATCATGAGAATCTCATGTATTTGGCTTCTGCAAGTAAGTCAGCCACTATGATCCCAACATAAATTTCTAGATCAAACCGAACCAGTTTTTGGTTATTTCTGTACCGGTTTTTATCATATGATTTAATTAATAAAACGCCCTAGAAATGCACACAATATCCAAAAGGCCGTATGTTCAACTGCAAACGGCGGCCGTATGTCATAATGATTCATAAATCATAAATATTGTAGTAGGAAACATAATTATCTTAGTCAATGAAACAAATAGTAGACATCATGAATCATAAAGAAGGACACATACATAACAACAAACATCAAAGAAAGCACAATCCACACATACCCAGAATGAATCATAAATCAAGGATACATAACAACGAACATCACAGAAAGCACAAACAACATATATAAAACTCAGAATATAAAATCCAAACCTCGATTAATTGCGGTGATCATGTCCATTCTCTTCTCCATTTCAGGAGTAAGATAATTCTTGTAGTCACCGACTTCTCCTTTACGGAAAAAGTTCTTGTGATCGATTCCTCCAAATTCTTCAAGTTAAGAAGTGAGCAAATGTCTAAGATATCTTCGACAGATCCGCCCTCTTCTTCTTCCGCCGTAAAAGGGCAATCCAAGAACTCGGCAATAATCTTAAGCTGCACACGAGGTTCTGTTTTCAAATCCTCGTACCTCAAGAAAAGCACATTCTTCGAGTCCTCCAAGCTTCCTTTCCAATAGGCCAAGACATGTTCCCAGAATGGTCCATAAAATCTAACTCTGGTGCAAAACGATTCGAACATCGACTCCAACGTGCTTCTCTTTGCTTCTATCTTTAGGTTTGCAGACTTGAAATACCAATAAGACACCAGCACGTCTTTCACGTTCCTCCACACGTACAAGATCTTACAAGGAGAGTTCTTGAGGCCCTCACGCAGCGTATGGAGCGGCACATGAGTCGAGAATAGCCTCGGAGATGATGAAAATTTTGCCATATCTGGTTTCGAGCTCTTGGTGTACAGATCGCGCTCGAAGAATGGTACTAAAGGATGAGGATTATCATGTAGAAGAGGATGATCACCAGAAGAGTGTTTGGATCTCTCGAGAAGAGCTACTGTGAGTGCTTTGAGCCATGTAGTGCCAGAATTGGGGTATGAAGCAATCATTATATCTGTATCTTGTGGCTCGAAACCCCGTTGGAAATTGAGGATTGCTTGCACCATTTTGCTGTCGTACCACCATCCTTGGTACTTGAACAGCTCTTCGCCATGACAATCTATCTCTGAAGGAAGTGAAGGGATCAGACATACGTCGTCTCTCTGGAGGTTCTCTGGTATCTCCTTCTCATCCATTTTCTTATCTTTTTTTTTTTTTCTTTTTCTTAGGCTTACGTTGATATGCATCACAAAGATCATTATTTATTCTTTGGGAATTTTGCACCCACACCCACTTTCTCCAAAACTATTCACCACTACACCTACTTTCTACTATTCATATACTTTTTTCAAGTTTAATTACATATTACCCCTCACTCCTTCTAACCCTTTCTATATACTTTTCTCTCTCATTACTTTTTCGATCCTCCACCTCTTTTGTGTATATTTTTATATTTGATTTTTTTAAAAAATCAAACAAACATATTTTCTTCTTTATTGTTTCTCTCTGTCCCTCTTTCTCCTCATTCAATTTATCTGATTTTGGCAAGAGAAGATATTAAAAGTTAATATTTAGATTCAAAGAAAAAGGTAAAATAAAAAATAATTCAAACCTTAGATCTCCAATTCTTCAATCATCAAATTCTCAATTCTTCCATCCGTCGTCGAAGTCGTAGATCCCCAATTATGTTTCCTTGTTTCTTCTCCTTCATCGTTGTTCATCAAATCCGATGAAAACTCGAATCTCTCATTACAAATCCAAAATTTGTATTTTTCTCTCAATTTGGCATATTCATACAAATCCAAAAAATTTGTATTTTTCTCTCAATTGGGCAAATTCATACAAATTCAAAATCATTGAGAGATCAAAAGAAGAAACTTTAGAACAAAACATTACTATACAAATAGAATATGTATGAACAATTGGTATCCATGCTACCTTTTACATATGGTTATAATTTGTAGCAACCAAACTAAACTAAATAATATCAAAGCGGAATAAAGCATGTGCTCGTTCTAAATGTATGAAAGCAGAAGAAAGCAATTGTAACTGCTGAGAAAAAACGTATTAGGTTGCTTGAATTGTTTGTAACTGACGAGAAGAAAGCATGTGCTTTTATCCAACAAGCATATGTCGACAGATTAGGGTTAATTACGATGTGGTCAAAGGTTAGTAGATGGGCTTGGATGGAAATCATGAATCTTAATGTATGAATATGTTTTGTATTCAAACGCAGTGAGTATGGGTTTCTATTGGTATCCACATGACCATGAATATATGGATTTGATGTTGTTGAACCCTAAACCTTAAATCTCTAGAACCCGCAAATTCGGTTTGTATCCACATGACTACATATATATGGATTTGATGTGTTGCTAGTACTATATTTATGGTCATTTGTTATGGATTTGATAACAAAGTTTGATGTGTTACTAATACCCACATTTATGGTAATGTGTTACTAGTACCCACAAATTCTATTGGTATCCACATGCCCATGAATATATGGATTTGATGTTGTAGTTGTATCCTAAACCCTAAATCTCTAGAATCCACAAATTTTATGGGGTATCCACATGACCATGAATATATGGATTTGATATTGTCGTTGTATCTTAAACCATAAATCTCTAGAACCCAAAAATTCTATTGGTATCCACATGACCACGAATATATGGATTTGATATTGTCGTCGTATCTTAACCCTGAATCTCTAGAACTCACAAATTCTATCGGTATCCACATAACCATGAACATATGGATTTGATGTTGTCGTTGTATCCTAAACCCTAAATCAACATAAGTCATAAATCCTAAACTCTAAAACCTAAAACATCACCATGTTTAGGGTTTACTTTAAAGTCCATCCACCCTCTCTAACACTAAAATTTGGTTAGGTATATCCCTAGCTCGTAACCATAACACTACGTAGACATTGAATCCATATAAGCCCAAAAACCTAAACCCTATACCCTAAACCTTAAATCCTAAACCCTAAACCCTAAATCCTAAACCATGAGCTAAAAATATAGACACATCATCCATATACCTAAACCCTAAACTTTTAACCTTAACCCCTAAATCATACACCTTGAACTTTAGACCACACAACCTGAACTGAAAACATAGATAATGAATCTATATAACCTCTAAAGTCTAAACCCTAAACTATGGTGATGTTTGAACATGCAATAAACTTGTCAATAAATTTCATCATTGATCTTCAATAATTATATTATTTTTTGAAATTTAGTTATTCATAACTAATTTACTAAGCCACAAACTTTTTAATTAATTAGGTTTTCATATGTTTTTTAAATGTTCAAACATAAGTAAGTATCAATAAACAACACCATAATTTACCATCCACTTATGAACAAATGTTCAGCTCAAAATGGATAATATATAATTTATTCACCTAAAATATAACAAAATGCATCTTAAAATATAGAAAAAATGTAATCATAATCTATTGTACAAAAAGATTTATATAATTTATTGATAATAACTACACAAATGACAAGAAAGAAAGAAAGAGAGAAAAAAAAGAGAAAGAGAGAGAAAGGGGGGGGGAGGAGACGATCGACCAAAATCTAGTACTTTCTCCAACAAATCTAACTTACTCAACATTAGTTAGAGGGCAGTTTGGTCATAAAAAAGACACATAAGCAAAAAAAGACGAGAAAGTATAGTAAGTATTAAAAGTAGATGTAAATGAAAGAAGTTTGATATAAAGTAGGTTTAAGTGAAATTCACCCTTATTTTTTTGTTGCTTTTGTCAAAACGTTTTACGGAAACCAAAAAAAAATAATAATAATAATCTATGAGCTGATTGGTTATGGCCATAACTTTCAGTTTGTGGTTGTACATGTTTTGGTTATTACTGTTGGATTTTATTTTGAATTATTTTTTTAAAACATAATTGATAAATATTAGTTGTATTTATAAGAATTGTCCTGTATATATTGTAGCTTTGTCTATTTACTAGCTAAGACTCCGTGTCATGCACATATAATTTTATTGTATTTTTATTTATATATAATTTGTAAATTTTATATTATTTAATTTTGTCGATAACTAATTATAATATTTTTTATATGAGGTTTTGTAGGCGAGAATCGACCACGTAGTTTTTAGGTCATGACATACGGCCTCTTCAAGCATTTAATTACATGGAAAATTAAATGTTCTCCTAAGTTAAGTCATTTTATTTGGCAAGTTGGTACATGCAGTGTTGTATATGTTTGTTTCATATAAGCATATTTGGTAACCACAAACTGGGTTTATATTAGTGTGTAGTTTATATAGGATTTGAGTTGTGTAGTATGCAAGGTAAACCGATAGCTATAAGGTTTCACTATATAAGGGAAACTAGGGTTGAAAAAGGGACACAACAAACTGAAGAGCATGCACAAAAGATTGTTTAAGCAAAAGTAATCGATTCGTTTAGAAACTACCGAAAACAAGAAAGAGATGTTGAATCATCGTATTGATCAAAGTATCGAGTTCAAAACAAGAATTCAATGCACAACGAATCAATTTAGAACCCTAGCTGTATTTTTGAATTGAGTCGTGTCGCTTTTGCTTTAGGTATCTTGTTTTCCTCTTGATTTTGTCTCGTATTCTGTAGAGGTAGCTCTTTTTTATAGAGATATATCTTAAACCCTAATCCTCATTGGAATTGGATTCGAATAACCGCTTTTTCATGAGATAATGTCGTTCCGAATAATCTCTTCGCGAGATTGAGTCAAATATATTCTTGATAATGTCGTAACAAATCAGAGTTGGTCCCAAAGCCTCGTTACGGCCCGTTTTGGCTTGATATTTGTCGTTACGGTCCTTATTGGCTCAATATTTGTCATTACAGTCCGTATTGGGTTGACATTTATTGGTACAGCCCGTATTAGCTATACACTTGTCGTTACAACCAAGATCGATGTAATCTTCTAAAAAATATATAATTACTCATATATAGAATTATCATATTTACATTGGAAGTTATCTATTATAATTTATATGATTAAAATTATGTCCAATAGTTTTCTCCCCACTCTCCATTTTCTTAGTAATAATTTAGAGAGTAGTATAGACAAATGGTATCATTTTAATAAATCATAAATAGAAAAGCTAAATATTTGTATAAGCACTCAATTCCTATAGCTGCAGTATTTGTCAACGTATTAAATAGACTTCAATTTTCCATAGGTGCGTATCGAGGTTTGTAATGTTTTGAAATGACATCATAGTTACTTGAAGTAATTCTTGAAGCCAATTCTTTGAGAAGGCTATGTAAATGCTCCTTATTGGCTTTGCTATGACAATGTAGCCATAACCAATTCACTGAATGGAATATGCATTGGTTCCGCATTGGTTCTTCATTGACGGTTCAATGCTATGCTGCATCACTTAGCCAATTTGGTAATTGGCTTCACATCGGCTCTAAAACAATAAATCTGTCATAACTAAATTATTAAATTGGCTACAACTTGACTTCACGTTGGTTCCAATTTCTTTCAAACAGATACATGTTTGACTCCGTGTTGGTCTATGTCGACATTTGGCCATATCCAATTTATTGAATTGGCCACACAGTTACCCTGCATTGGCTCTAAAACGACAATGTCGCTCTAACCAATTTCTTGAATTGGCTACACATCGACTCTGTATTGGATCTAAAAAGACAAGGTGCCAATATCCAATTTCTTGAATTTGCTACACATAACTCTAAAATGACAATGCAGCCATAACCAATTTATTGAATTGGCTACACACTGACTCTGCCTTGGCTCTAAAACGACAATGTGGCCATAACAAATTTCTTGAATTGGCTACACATTGACGATTGTCACAACCAAATTATTGATGCCATGCTCTTGACATGATTCAGGTTCGTTACCCAATTATCGTGTCATTCTAACGAGTTCAATTTTCAAGCTTTTCACAACAAATTTCTTGTTAGCAAGTGTTTTGCTGTCAAGTTCATATATCTTTTACCCAACCAACAGGTGGATGCAAATTCGTTAAATTGACTTAGCGACGTCTCGCTAATAAGCAAGTGCAGCGAGTGTTTCACCTTTAGGTGATTACCCAATTTTTGTAGCGAGCTTGTCGTTCACGTATTTGTGTATCAATGGCCTCACTACTATATACGATGAACAACTTCAGGACCATGTCCTGCGTTGTAAGACATGTTTATCTTGTATCGTGACAAAATGACCAACTTCACGAACATTCCTCATCATTACTTATGCTCCTAGTGTTTTCACTTCGATGTCTTTTGTAAGCTTTATCATCTCTAGTCGATCTTTCAATTCTCACTACGCGAGAGTCAAAATGTGATGAATGTCGATGTCGGTACGGTGTAGTTTCTTCCCATTTTATTTGTGTCCATGCCAGCGAGAGCACATCTTCCATGGTTCTGCATTGATACTTGGTAAGTTCTTTGTACAAGTCACCATCATGAAGTAAACCTCTTTTGAATGCCGAGATGGTAGTTGACATGTGAAATTTTGGTATTGATACCTTCTCCTCGTTAAAGCGTCCCACATAGGCACGCAACAACTCACCTTTTTTTTGGTCGTATTTCGTAAAGATCATTTAGCAGTTTTCTTTAGATTCATGCTACTTGCGAGTTGCTCCACAGAAAGATCTGTCAATGATGCAAACGAATTTATTGAGCCGTTTGGCAAGTTGATAAACCATTGAAGTGCAGCCTTCGTAAGGCTTGAGCAGAATCCTTTGCACATGGTAGCTTGTCGTTATTCCCTTTGAATCGCCGTCGTGAACATTCGTTGTTTGTATTATGCTATGTGGTTATCCGGATCAGAGGTTCCATCATACATCTTCATGGTTGGAAACATTAATTTCCTTGGCATCTTAGTGAGGGAGATTTCTTCAAAGAAAGGAGTGTCAACATATGAGTGTAAGTTACTCGTTTGGATTGGTTGAGCTACACCAGGTAGTCGTTCGATCATTTTTTCCATCTCTTTAAAACGTTTGTTAAAAATTGCTTCCAAGTGAGCGAATTGTCCATGCTCGATTCCCCTTAAGTATGGTGTGTTGAAAACTCCTTGTAACCTTGTTCATCCAAATTTTCTTTGTCGATATGGTTTTCACGCGCCTGCATTGTGTTAGGGTTTCCTCTATTCTCTTCATGAAGACGAGTTTCCAGCCGTATGTCTTCCATCGTGGGTGTTCAGACATTGGTTCTAAGCGTCGACTTAAGATCTTGCATCCGATTCACTTGCACACCACGAAATCTAGACCTTGCTTTGGTAAAAACTCTCCCTGCTGAGACCAGGGAAGCATTTTCCTCTCGTAGCTTAGTGTTATCTGCTTCGATTTGTATAAGTTTCTGCACATCATCGTGCAGGTTAGTAGTCAAAGCTTCAAGCTGAGCAGCAACATTCACAACAACATATCAGCTTCGTTTCTCGCCATCTCACGTAGCTTACTCTAGGCCCCTCCTTCTAACGTCAATTGTTTGGAAAAAAGTAATCTTTTCGTTTAGAGACTACGAAAAACAAGAAATAGATATTGAATAGTCGTTTTTATTGATCAAAGTATCGAGCTCAAATACAAGAATTCAAGGCACAATGAATCAATTTAGAACCATAGCTATATTTTGAATTGAGTCGTGTGACTTTTTCTTTAGGTCTCTTAATTGCTCTAGATTTCGTCCCGTATTGTGTAGAGGTAGCTCTCTTTTTATAGAGATATCTCTTAAACCCTAATCCTCTTGGGATTTGGATTCAAACACCGCTTTTTTATGAGATAAGGTCGTTCCGAATATTCTCTTCAAGAGATTGAGTAAAATATATTCTTGATAATGTCAAAAGAAATCAGAGTCGGTCCCAAAACCCCGTTACGGACCGTTTTGGCTCGATATTTGTCGTTAAAGACCTTTGGCCCGTATTAGCTCGACACTTGTCGTTACGACCTATATTGGCTTGACACTTGTCGTTACAACCCATATTAGCTCGACACTTGTCGTTACGACCCAAATCGATGTAGTCTTCTAAAAAATATTTAGTTATTCATGTATATAGAATTATCATATTTGTAATATAATTTATTTGTTATAATTTATATGGTTAAATTTATGCCCAACAAAGAGACTTAGTTGTATGCTGGTGACAGCTGCAGGGCACAGCACGTCGGGCAACTTGGGTTCAAAAAACGGTCACCTCATAACTGTCCTAAATCACCTCATAACTGTCCTAAACGGTCAACTTGGATTTTGTTTGGACCCTACATCACCTCATAACTGTCCTAAATCCAATCACGGGAGCATAACAATTTCCATCTGTGAAACATGTTCAATCGCTATTGAAACACTGATTTGGACGTAAAAGCGATCAAATCTTTGCTTGAGAAACACAAAATATCCGAAGATTGTGATCCGAACAAGAAAAAGAAATAGACCTGTCATGTAAACGTTGAGGTTTTGAGTATTGCAGAAAACCTTACTTGTGAAGATTGTGGAGTCAAGTTTTGTTTGAAATACCGCCGGTTTCTGACAGATCATGTATGTAACAAGCAGGTCCGGCTCATTAATTTAATGGGATTTGTACAATTTTGTAAATAATCTTTGTAATGATATTAATATATGACAATATTTTTGAGAAAAACTTAAAATATAATTTTTTTTTTCTGAAAAAAACCCTTTAATTATAACAAAATTTTGCCAAGAAATAGTGGTCCTAGTGCAAATGCACATGTTTAACTTGTCTTACACCGGCCCTGGTGGTGGAACAAGAGGTTTATGTAAGCTTTGAGTTTGAGAAACGAGAAAGGTTGTGGAAGAGGACGCTCTGTTTCGTCAAAATCTCCACCATCGGTTAGATCTTTTTCGTTTCTTTAATTGTAACAATCTGCTTCAACCAAATCCTTCTATATGTTCTCATGTATCTCTACGCAATGAACTACGATTTCGAAGTCTTTTGTTTCCAACTTCTTCATCATTGACATGGCATTGGTATTTCAGAAAGTACATTTTATACAATGATTTTCCAATAAAAGAGACAAAGTGACACATTTGTCTTTCAATCGAGCATCTATTTAATCTTCACAGCAAAACAACCTCCTCTTCTGTTGGGATTTCCCAACACAAAAGCATTTATACGATCTGGGCCTAAATCATATTCTTCGTTGTGTAGGTTTCAATCAAGGACTTAGTGACACCCTGGTTTGCGAAGAGGTTTAAAAGAATTAATTTGGTCATCTATGTCACAAAAGTACACTTATCGTTTTGGTCAATTAAGTGTGCTTATGCTGGAGTAGTCTCAGAATGGGTGACGTTTCGTGAAGTGAAAGTCGGAACTGTGTGAGTGAGGACAAAACACCGGAAAAGATCTTGTGGTGATTATTAGGGATGGTAAAAAAGTCTTTAAAGCCTCCCGGACGTAGCAAATCAATTGTTGAATATGGATGGGCTCATGGTCCTAGTGAGAAGACATGAGGCCATTAAAGAACGTAGGCCCATGTAATGGGAGTGGACATGAGGCCCACTGAGAGGTGATGGTCGGGACGTTACAAGTTGTAGTAGAGCCGAACCCAGACGAGTATTGAGTCGAGTGGGCATACACCGTTGGGGATGACTGTCTTGGTGCGCAACGAGGACGTTGCGATTTGTTAGTGGGTGTGAATTATGATACGCCAATTTGCGGAGAGGTTTAAAATAATTAATTTGGCCACCTATGTCACCAAAGTGCACTTATCTTTTCAGTCAAAGGTCTTGAGAGAACTACACAGTTATGTGTGCTTATGCTGGAGTAGTCTCAGGATGGGTGACCTTCCGGGAAGTGAATGTCGGAACTGTGCGAGTGAAAAAAAATACAGGGAAAGATTATATGCTGTTTTGTTGAGATAATAAACAAGTATTTAAAGCCTCTCGGACATAGCAAACCGATTGTCAGATATAGATGGATCCACCTAGAGGTGGCGGTCGGGACGTTATATATATATATATATATAATTACATGTTGATGGGCTATTAAAGAGAATAATATATTAACTGTTAAAAAAAAATATATATATCTACGCGTGTCGAGTGAAAATCTTTAATTTTTCATCGGTGTTGAACAAATTATAATTTTCTCAACAAATATACAACTATAAATTATCATTTATCTAAACTCATTGCAGTGACATTTCGGGTAACATTTTTAACAAGTTATTTTGACAGAACAACCGGATTTACGAGAGCAATGAACTCATTGCAGTGAGCACTATAACATAGTGTATTCATATGTCAAAATTATACTACATTTGGATGAGAAATGATAGTCCAAAGTTGACAGCTGACAGGAAAAAAATGTCTCAATGGAAATGACCAAACCAAAGTAACCAAAAAAAACCTACTGAAGTAAACCGGATTTCAATTACAAATAAAGCCAATGTTCTTCTAAAGTCAACTAAAGCTAGATATATATTGTATCTTAATA
Organism: Camelina sativa; assembly: GCF_030686135.1. Taxonomy (NCBI): domain Eukaryota; kingdom Viridiplantae; phylum Streptophyta; class Magnoliopsida; order Brassicales; family Brassicaceae; genus Camelina; species Camelina sativa. The sequence continues at coordinate 7,379,937 of NC_141883.1, forward strand.
GTTGATTCATGAGGCGGCAATCTAATCTTAACAATAAGTTAAACTTAAAACACATTTTTGCTATTTGTAGACTCGAACGTTTGCTCTCTTGCGAAAACTTGACTTACATTATGAATTGTATATGCTTAATTATGATTAATTAATTTTAAGGGTATGATCGACTTATTATAGTCTTCAGCGGTTGGGTCCATTTCTTGTTGTTTGGTAGCTAAAAGTTACGGTCCTTCTCGTTAATTCGTCTTCATGCTAAATTAGGTACTACTCCTATAGTTTATTTACATTTTGTTTAAACACGTGTTGAGAAATCTGGTCCAGAGTTCATAAAATCTTATCTAGTAGCAATCCAACTTATACCGACATGAAAGATCTCAAGACATGTTTATTGATAATTTTCGCAACTATCCAAATAAACCCATATCACAATTTGTACGTACATTTCTCCTCCACAACATTTCCTTTTTTGTATGTATAAAAAATATGTCGAACTAACGCCATTCCTTATTCCAATCGGTTGATTATAAATGACTACAGTCACACTTACACACTTACTTAACTAAAAATGTTTGAGAAGGGTTTGATAAAAAAAGAAGAAAACATGTTTCAAGAGGAGAAGAGAAAAACAAACTATGGAGCAATATTCTTGGTTTGCTTCTTTTGTTGTTTCTTTGCGTTCCAATTCATGAAAGTTGTAACAACAAAACCTTCAACAACAACAACAACAACATCATCCATTTCCGTTATCAATAATAGCCCAGTTACCTCCGGTAAACTCTATGACAGGAGAGAATTGTGGAGAGTTAGTCCACCGTCTACGTATTGTCTCAAAATCGAATCTTTCACAAAACTCGCCACTTCTCCAAATGCCGAGAAGTATGAATCTCGTCCTTTTCAATCCGGTGGATACAACTGGTAAGTCTTCTTTCCTTTTACCGCTTACCGCATTTGCTTGCATTCAAGTTGCAAAGACACATTTGATAGTAAGAGTATATATATTCATTTTCGAACAGGACATTTATTGTCTATCCTAAAGGAAACGTTAAGGATGGTGCTCCAGCTGGTTATGTTTCGATGTACGTCCAAATAGACAATTCAACACTCCTTAACTCTCCCAAAGAAGTTTACGCAGAAGTCAAATTCTTCATTTATAACCGAAAACAGGACAAGTACTTCACATATCAAGGTATATCACATATAACATTTGCGTATTAATCAAAATTTCAGTGCATCCTGTAGATTTAATACACAAACGGTCATTTTACTACTAAAATGAGTTTACATATTCTTTTTTACAAAATTTATAACTTCTAAAAATTAAAACAATCGTTGATGATTTTTACATAATTCCAAATGCCTTTCATTTAAAACACACAATCTCAAACTTATGTCTGGTACACAGAGACGGATGCAAAGCGCTTTTTTCTATTCAACCCATCTTGGGGATACGGTAATGTTAGACCCTACGTTGACGTGGCCAATCCCGCTGCTGGTTGGCTTTTTGACGGTGACAGTGTTGTATTCGGTGTCGACGTATTTGTCACTGAAGTTTTTGACAAATGGGAAGTGTTCTCCTTCACTAACAATTTGCATAACCGCCTTCTTGAATGGACGATACCTAACTTCTACTCACTAAGGAAATATCTCTATGTATCTGACTTTTTCATTATCGGAGAAAGAAGCTGGTGAGTTCGTCATAAGTTATAATTAAGTGATCTAAGTAAATATGATTTAGTAACAAATTTATAACTATTTAGTATGTTCCTATGTATAACTCTTAGGGCTTTGACAGTGTATCCAAGTGGCGATGGGGAAGGACAGGGTAACTCATTGTCGTTATATGTTTATGCGGTTGGTGTTAAGCGGTATGAAAAGATTTACCTAAAAGCTAAGCTACGAATTATAGATCAGAAAGATTCAAAAGATGTGGAGAAGAAAGGTAAATTAATTAGAGACAGTAGTGTGACTAATGCTACTTATTCTGTTAATATTGTCCATTAGAATTTAACCACCCATTTGTAACTATCTTATCGACAGTTGAAAGCTGGTCGGATCAAGAAAACAGTTGGGGATTCCAGAAGTTTGTACCGTTTGCTGATCTTAAGAATACTTCTAAAGGTCTTCTAGTGAATGATACATTGAAGATAGAGGTTGAATTTGAAGAGTTCTCTAACACCAACTACTTCCCAAGTTATGGTCTGCCTTGTGCAACCGATTAGCCGAGCCGGATAGCCTCAAACAAGACAAGATAACCGGATAGGCACACCCTTTGCGTTAATAATTGGAGGATTGGTCTTCCTAAGGTAGGAGCCTATCTACCACTTTCCCCTCATGCTCTTTGTGTACTTGTTTCCTATTTAAATAAATGAAAACCAAGAGTAAAAGCAGTATTTATCTACCTACGAAGCTAGTAAAAGCAATTCTTCATAAGTTTGCGTATAATAGTAATGTGAAATAATAAAAAGTTTCTCATCAAAGATAAACATCATGTTCTTATTTTTCATAAGTTCTTCTTTGTTATTTGCTCTCTTCTCTGTTTTTCACTCTATTATTTCCATGGTTATGTAGAGAGTATGTGATACATAGAGATCTACCAAGCTAGTTTTATACAGTTTATGTAAATTAAGTTACCTAACAAATTCATACTCTTCTTTCGGTGTATCTTTGAAAATTATTTTTACATCTTTAAAAATCTGTTTTTGCGTTTATGCTAATTTTTTTGAAAAAAAAAAACTTTGGTGATATTTTTTAAAATACATTAATTGTGATATTTTAGAATGTGCTATTTCAAAGAATTACTCCAAATATAATGCATGATATAATTATAGCCAACTTTTATATTTGTATTTTTTTCTTATAAATTTCGTAAACAATATTGATAGAATTATCTTTAGGGGGTATTCGATGTTTTTACGGCCCCGTGAAAAGAATATGACATAGTCTTCAGCTGTTGGATCCATCTTCTTGTTTTGAAGCTAAAAGCTACTGTCTAGTGTGTGGCGTATAGGGTCTATGGTGCTTCTCATTAATTCTTCTATATGCTAAATTAGGTACTACTACAGTACTACTTCTATAGTTTACTATTAATTCAAACACGTGTTGCGAATATCGTATCTGGTAGTTTTTTTTTTTCTTTTCTTTTTGGACAAATCTGGTAGATAATTTAGAAATCTTATCTAGGCGCAATCCAAGTTATTGCAATATGAAAAGTCTCAAGACACGTACGTACATATGTATGGTTGAAGTAACTTTTTGCGATTTAGGAAGTCTTTACACCAGATATAAAAAGCCAAAAACCAAAAGAAATGTGGCTACAATATATATGATCCATATATATCTAACTCACCCCTTTTGTGTTTATAATTAAAATATGTCTAACTAACGCCATTACTTATATCAATCTTTTGATTTAATTATAAATAACTACCGTCACACTTATCAACTCACTGGATTAAACATGTTTGAAAAGGGTCTGATAAAGAAAGAAGAAAACATGTTTCAAGAGGAGAAGAGAAAGACAAACTATGGAGCACTTTGCTTGGTTTGCTTCTTTTGTTGTTTCTTTGCATTCCAATTCATAAAACTTGTAACAACACAACCTTCAACATAAACATCTTCCATTTCCGTTGTTGATAGCCCAATCTCCGCCAATAAGCTCTCTGACAGGAGAGAATTGTGGAGAGTTAGTCAACCGTCTACGTATTGTCTCAAAATCGAATACTTCACAAAACTCGCCACTTCACCGAACGTCGAGAAGTACAAATCCCGTCCTTTTCAATCCGGTGGATACAACTGGAACATATTCTTTTACTTTACGGTTTTGTGCATTTCCTTGCATCTCAAGTTACAAAGACACATTTGATAGTGAGAGTATATATATTCATTTGCAAACAGGACATTTATTGTCTATCCTAAAGGAAACGTTAAGGATGGTGCTCCAGCTGATTGGGTTTCAATGTACGTCCAAACAGACAATTCAGCACTACTTAACTCTCCTAAAGAAGTTTACGCAGAAGTAAAATTCTTTATTTATAACCGGAAAGAGGACAAGTACTTCACATATCAAGGTACATCCTTACGCCCTTTTCGTACCTTTTTCTCCTATAATCTCTAGTGAATTTATCAAAATTTCATTGCAAGCTGTACACAAAATCACAAGGGCGGCCATCACAATCGCTTAAAATAGTTTATGGTAAAATTAATATGGTAAAATTAATATTGGCGATGATGGTTTTACCTAATTTCAAATGCCAAAATTTTCATTTTAAAATACACAACCTCAAACTTTTGTCTGGTACACAGAGACGGATGCAAAACGCTTTTTTCTGTCCAAACCATACTGGGGATACGGTAACGTTAGATCCTACGGCGATGTAGCCAATCCAGATGCTGGTTGGCTTTTCGATGGTGACAGTGTTTTATTCGGTGTCGACGTATTTGTCACTGAAGTTTTTAACAAAAATGGAAGTGTTCTCCTTCACTAAGAGTTTGCATAACCACCATCTCAAATGGACGATACCCAACTTCTCCTCACTAGAGCAAAAAGTCTATCTATCTAACATGTCCGTGATCGGAGGAAGAAGCTAGTGAGTTCCTTCATAAGTCATAACTGGTCTAAGTAATATGATTTAATAAAAATTTAACTATTTTCCTATGTATAACTCTTAGGGCTCTGAAAATGTATCCAAGAGGCGATGGAGAAGGACAGGGTAACTCGTTGTCAGTATATGTTATTGCGCCTGATATTAAGCCTTATGAAAGAGTTTACCTAAAAGCTAAAGTACGAATTATAAATCAGAAGGACTCTAAAGATATGGAGACGAAAGGTAAATATAATATAAAGCTACGAATTATAGTGTGACAAATGTTACTTTGATAATATTGTTTCTTCAGATTTAACCATTCTTTTGTCACTATCTTATCGACAGTCGAAAGCTGGTCGGATCAAGCAAGTAGTTGGGGATTCCAGAGGTTTGTATCGTTTGCTGATCTGCAGGATACTTCTAAAGGTCTTCTCGTGAATGATACATTGAAGTTAGAGGTCGAATTTGAAGACTTATCTAACACTAAATACTTCCAAGTTAAGTTTTTGCCTTATGCGAACTACCAGTCGAACTGGAGAGCTTTGAACACGACCAGAGAACCATACCGAAGCTTCTTGGATTAGTCAACCAAATTCACATATTTATGTTTTTAATTTAAGTGTGTTTTCTGTTAATAATTGGAGGATTGGTCTTCCTAAGGTATCAACCACTATTCCCAATCATCCATGCTTTTTGTGTGCTTGTTTCCTAATTAAATAAATGAAAACCAAGAATAAAGGCAGTCTTCATCTACTTACCATTGAAAAACTCTTGATCTTACTTAAACTAACATAAGATTCAACAATGACTGTAAAACAAAACTTCTAAAATCAACTTGGAAATAAGTTTGCCTATCATAGTAATTTGAAATACTAAAAAGTTTATCACCAAAATGAACTTCATGTTCCTAGAAGTACACAACCTATTTTTGTATACTATATAATTTTTATAGGTTGGTTACAAAATAGGTTGTAGATTAAATATAGGTTGGTTACAAAAAAAGTTATAGATTAACTGGTCAATCCGTCGGCTATATGAATACACTTAAAAATATCTCAACTCATTTTAAAGAAAATATTTTAATGATTTATACAATTTCCAAAATAAAATATTTAGTATTCCATTTATTGTTACAAAATGTATACTGTTAGACGTAAATAAAAATAAAATCTTGGCAATTTATCACACTTAATCGTGATTTCCGAAATCTTATCGTGTAGTTTAAAATAAATCTTACCTAAGTACGGCTCATATTAAAAAACTTTTGCCAAACATGTTCAAAAATTAAAATAAAAACAAATAACAAACATAACCATTTCTCATACATAAAATTGCAAAATTAACAATATAAAACTTACAAAATAAGTGTTTTTTCAAGTCATCATATTTAGCATATGAGATTTTATTGCATAATGTTTTATCCAAAAAACTTTTAAAAACAATTATATAAATTATATTTTATTCTAAAATTATAATATAAATAAAATGAATTTCAATCCGTGCTCTAGCACGTGCGTTAATCTAATTCTATTATTTATATGGTTATTTATTCTATGATACATAGAGATCTACCAAGCTAGTTGTACAGTTTATGTAATTAAGTTAGGTAACGAATCCATACTCTTCTTTCATTGCAGCGTTAACGATCATCAATAAGCAAATCAAATTACCAATATGGCAATATCTAATACAACAAGGAAATAAATAAGAAGTAAAAGGAAACGTCTCCCCAACTTTGCTCATGATGGTGAGAAAGGGATCCGATGCAGCCAACGCGGGAGAACAAACGGGATAAAGAATCTGTCATAGACGGCTTGAAATGGGTTCAAGTCTCCAGCGAAGCTCAAAATGTTACCATGGCTACTATGTTCCAAGTTGTTGTGAATCCAAAGCTTTCCTTCGTTGAAGTTAGCAGATACCAAACAGTTATGCATCCTGCTCCACAGGTATATAGTACTGACATCAAATGGGTTTGTAGCCACCGGGAAGTATTTGCTACCGTCCTTATTGCAATCCATGGAGATTTCAGATACTAGTTGCCATTCACCGCTCTCTAACCTCTACAGACATAAATTATTCGCTGGGGTTTTATAGACGATGTTCATATACATTAGAGATCCTTGAGAAGTTGTGCAAACTCGGTGTTCGTTCAAGCTAACGGTGTCACACAAACCAACACCGGGCTACGGATAATGAGGATGTTAGAGTGATGGAACTCCAAGAGCCCATCTCAGATGAATATATATGCAACTTTGGATCATCTACGTCACTTTTATCCATGTAAACAACTTTGTACCCCAAAAGGATACCGTTTTCGATTCTTGTGATCCAAAGTCTCTGAATAGTTCTTCTGTATGAGGATGAGAATGAGACTGAGGAGGGATCTCAACATATTTTCGTGAATTCGGGTCGGATTAGCCACATATAGTAGCTTACATTATGAAAATACCCTAAACTAGCACTAAATCAAGTTTTATCGACAACTATAGCATACATTCCATAAATTTCCAAAGTAACACTATTTAACATATTAAAATATTTAAAACTAATTTTTAGATTTTTTTTTTTTTTTTTTTTTTTTTTTTTTTTTTTTTATGTTGGGTTCTCAATTTCACATTTAGGTTATAGTTTGGAGGGGTAGAGTTTAGTATTTTGAATTTAATTCCAAATGCCTTACATTTAAAACACACAATCTTAAACTTATGTCTGGTACAAAGAGACGGATGCAAAGCGCTTTTTTCTGTTCAACCCATCTTGGGGATATGGTAATGTTAGACCCTACTGATATGCTCAAGTTTAACCCTGAGCTACTCTCTCAAATTAAGAGATCAATTGTAGTACTTAGGGATCAAATCCACAAAGATTTTAGATTCACACAATAGATTTAATAATTTTTTAATTATGCTAAACCAAAATATTGTAATTAAATTGCAAGATGAAACAGAAATAAAGAGTTGTAAAATTCAGAAAGAATAAACGCTAGACCTAGGGAAATTCTGAGGAAATCATGGAAAATCAGATCAATTAATTAAGCAAGCAGGATTCAACAATTAAGCACCGTTCTTTAACTCTAAACACAATTGTAAAATAAATCAGTTCTCACTACAAATATTATCTAAGTTTTAAAACCCGGAAATCCAAATCTCTTTGCAAAATTCAAGTTAAAAACCAGCAATAAAATCAAGTTTAGATAAGTTCACAAAATTACTAAATCAAATTTCTTTGCAAGAAGTAATTTTGCTCACCAAAGGTTTTTGTCAGAAAAATCAATTATATTCTCATATCAATCAATAATCCTAAGATCTAAATCCAGATGACTAATCAAAGATCTAGCATTAAGAACAACCTATGGTGAAGAACAAGAAAGATAATGAATCCAAACAATTAATCAATCTAACAATCCATGAAATCTCTAATGAGAAACCCTAAACCTAACAAGCACATCTACTCAAACATAATTGTAAAAACACAAATCATGAATAAAATAGATTGCATTAAGAGATTAAAGGAAAAAGAAAAGGAGTTCTGAATCTTCTCCGAAGGATTCTTGATTCTTCAGGATTCTTGATTCTTCTCTCCAAAAGCTCTCTAAAATTCTCTCCTGGTTTTCTCTCAAAAAGTTTGCAGGAAAAATAAAGCTTAGGTCTAAACAATGACTATAAAAATCCTATTTATATTCATAAAACACGTCCATAGACTAATGATGCAAATATGAAAAACTTTGGGGCATTTCTGTAAATCTTCAAAACTTGTGAGAAAACTTCCAATTTCGTCTTTGGCTCTGTGTCGATCGATGCCGTCAGTTGCATCGATCGATGCTTACTTCTGAATTCGTCTCTCAACTTCATAGCTCAGCCTCAATGCTTAATTAAGCTCCAAATCTTCCTATTTAGCTCCATTATGCTCTCATCCATGCTAAATCTTATAAAGATTCAAAAGACTCTAAAAATACCAAAAAGACTCTATAAATAAGACTTATATCATAGCTAAAAAAAACTAAAAACCATGATATGTCACCTACTATTACGATAGATGGTTCAAACCGGTTATCCCAGTAAACCAAGATTAATTCTGGTTTATTGTTTAGTATAAATACTTGAGGATCAACATTAATTGGTTTTAACGTCTTGTAACAAACTTTCTAATCAGATTAATTGGTTTACCGTTTCTTCTTGTTATCACGATTTGTGATTTGTGTTTTCGGATCTTGTTTCTGATTCTGATTCTTTTGATTTCTCTTTGATTGACCTTTGGGTGAACGGATCTTGTTCCAGTTTTAGCTCCGATTTCTTTTTTTTTCATTGAAATTTCTTTAATCATCTCATATAATGAGTTCATCAGCTCCTACGCCGCTTTCTCCAAACAATCGACCACCACCGCCGCCTATTACGACTAAGCAATCACGTTGTGCAACATATCAATATGCTAATATCTATTCTTTGCAGATTACTGATCATGCCGGCTTGGTTCTTGTTTCAGATCGTTCATCTACGGCTTCGGATTTTCATTCTTGGCGTCGCTCGATGTGGATGAGTTTAAATATTAGGAACAAGCTGGGTTTTATCAACGGTACGATTACTAGACCTCCGGAAAATCAGAGAGATTATGATGCTTGGACTAAATGCAATGATTTAGTGTCCACTTGATTGATGAATTCGGTTGATAAGAAGATAGGTCAGAGCTTGCTTTTTATACCTACTGCTGAAGGTATTTGGAATAATTTGGTCTCTCGTTTCAAGCAAGATGATGCACCATGGGTATTTGCTATTGAACAGAGACTTAGCAAGATTGAGCAGGGTTCAAATGATGTTTCCACCTACTATACTGATTTACTTACGTTGTGGGAATAACACAAAAATTATATTGATCTGCCAGTCTGCACTTGTGGAAGATGTGAGTGTGATGCTGCAGTTAAATGGGAGCGTTTACAGCAGCGTAGTAAAGTGACAAAGTTTCTTATGGGTCTAAATGAGAGTTATGATCAGACCAGGCGTCACATATTGATGTTAAAACCTATACCTACGATTGAGGAAGCTTTTAACATGGTAACTCAGGATGAGCGCCATAATCATGTCAAGGCTCTTACTAGGGTGGATAATGTTGCTTTTCAGACTGTTTCTCAAGCAGATGGTGATATGGAAAGTGCGTATGTTGCAGCTTATAATACGATGAAGTCTTATCCGAAGCCTGTTTGCACACATTGTGGAAAGACAAGACATACCATACATAAGTGTTTCAAGCTACATGGCTTTCCTCCAGGATATAAAGCTAATTCTATGGGTTACAACTATAAGGGAAATGGTCAGAATCAGTTTCAACCGCATATGCCAGTCTCTCAATTTCAACCTCGCATGATGCAGACAAAGCCTCAGATGCCAATGGCTCCCTATGATGCAATACAGAAGGCTAATGCTATTGCTAATGTCTATTCAGAGAATATTGGTTACTCGGATTATGGTTTACCTTCCAATGATGCTACTGCTAATGCAGCTTATATGCCTTCACAAGGAGTTTCTTATGGAGTGAGTGATGGTAATACTCTGAAGGTTCAAGATTTCACACCACAACAGATACAACAGCTTATATCTCACCTTAAGAGTCATGCACAACTTTCAAAGACTGTGACTACGTCTAGTATGCCTCATACTGCGGCTGCAACTATCTCTGAATTTGGTTTAATGACTCAGAATTCGTGTTCTGGTACCGTTTCTTTTCCTTCTACTAGTCTTAAATATAGAGATAATACTCTAATCTTTCAAGAACACACCCTTTCATCTCTTCAGAAAGTTCTTCCTCATGATGCTTGGATAATGGATAGTGGGGTTCTAGTCATGTTTGTTCGGACCTAGCAATGTTTAGTGAGTTAACTCCTGTGTCTAATACTATGGTTACACTACCGAATGGTGCTAGGGTTGCTATCACTCATATAGGTAGAATATGCATTACATCAACATTGATATTGCACAATGTCTTACATGTTCCTGATTTTAAGTTCAATTTAATTAGTGTTAGTTGTTTAGTGCAAACATTGTTGTGTTATGCTCATTTCTTTCCTGCCTGTTGTTTCATTCAGGAACTTTCTCAGAGCTTGATGATTGGGAGGGGTAAATTGTTTAACAACTTATACATTCTGGAAACAGAGCAACTATCCCTCTCACCATCTTCTCCTGCGGTTTGTTCTTTTGATGGTTCTGTCTTGGAAGATGGAGTTCTTTGGCACCAACATTTGGGGCATCCATCTCTATCTGCTTTACATAAATTTGTTAGTCATATTCCTTCTTTGAAATAAAAAATCATTAGATGTTCTGCAATGTAAAATCCGTCCTTTAGCAAAACAAAAGAGATTAGCGTTTATTTCACATAATAATCTAGCTGAAAAACCTTTTGATCTTGTTCATCTTGACATTTGGGGTTTTTTTAGTGTTGAGTCTGTTGAAGGTTTTAGATATTTTTTAACCTTGGTTGATTATTGTACTAGAGTCACTTGGGTTTATATTGCCAGAAATAAGAATGATGTTTCTACTATTTTCCAGCTTTTATTAAACTCATTTCTACTCAATATGATTCAAATATTAAATTTATACGTTCTGACAATGCCCTGAGTTAGCTTTCAATGACATCGTTAAAGAAAATGGAATAGTGCATTATTTCTCGTGTGACTACACACCACAACAGAATTCAGTAGTTGAACGTAAACATCAACACTTGTTAAATGTAGCTCGCTCTTTACTTTTTCAGTCTAATATTCCATTACAACATTGGAGTGATTGTGTTTTAACAGCTGTGTTCTGAATCAATAGGATACCATATCCTTTACTTGATAATAAATCTCTTTTTGAGCTTCTTCTTAAGAAATTACCTGATTATAGTCTATTAAAGTCTTTTGGTTGTTTGTGTTATGTATCAACTTACTCAAAGGATAGACATAAGTTTTCTCCTAGAGCTAAGCCATGTGTTTTCTCTTGGTTATCTTGCTGGTTTCAAAGGGTATAAAGTCCTTGATTTAGAGTCCAATTCCATTTCCATTTCCAGAAATGTTGTTTTTCAAGAAAACCAATTTCCTTTTAAAACAAGTGAACATCTTTCCTCCTCTGTTGATATGTTTCCTAATTATATTTTGTCTTTACCACCACCTCTACATTTTATTGATTCTGAGTGTGCTAGTGATTTTGAAAGCTCTTTGATTGATCATTCATCTGCATCAACATCTACTACATCTAATACGCATTTGAATTCGGGCACCATCGATACTGCAACTGAGCATAACACTGGGAGTGGTTCTCTGATAGTTACTAGGCCTAAACGAACTACTAAGCCCCCTAGTTATCTGTCTGAGTATCACTGTTCTTTAGTACCTTTTCCAAAGTCGTTTACTGAGGCTATGAAATTGAAGAAATGGAATGATGCAGCTAATAACGAGTTACATGCTCTTGAACTGAATAAGACTTTTGAGGTTCAAACACTACCTGCGGGTAAGAATGTTGTCGGTTGCAAATGGATCTTTACCATAAAATACAATTCTAATGGCAGTGTGGAGAGATACAAGGCTCGCTTGGTGGCACAAGGTTTTACTCAACAGGTGGGTGTAGATTACTTGGATACCTTCTCACCTGTGGCTAAGTTGACTAGTGTGAAGTTTATACATGGTCTTGCTGCTAGACAGGGTTGGAGTCTCACGCAAATGGATGTTTCGAATGCCTTCCTCCATGGAGGTCATGAAGAGGAGATTTACATGCATTTGCCTCCTGGTTATACACCTCCACTGAACACTACATTGCCTCCAAATCCAATTTGCCGTCTCCGTAAGTCCTTATATGGCCTTAAACAAGCCTCTCGCCAATGGTACAAACGACTCTCCTCTGTCTTACTTGGTGCGAATTATCTCCAGTCCCCAGCTGATAATACACTGTTTGTCAAAGAGGGAACTGGTGTTTTTGTTGTTGTGCTTGTCTATGTAGATAACATCATGATAGCAAGTGATAATAATAAGGCAGTGGAGAACTTAAAGGATCTATTAAAGTCTGAATTCAAGATTAAATACTTAGGTCTTGCTAGGTTCTTTTTAGGCTTGGAGATAGCTCGATTTGATACGGGAATCTCTATTTATCAGAGAAAGTATGCCCAAAATTTGTTGTCTGATGCTGGATTCCTCGATTGCAAGCCAAGCTCGGTTCTTATGGATCCTAATGTGCATCTCACTAAAGACATGGGTACACTTCTTCCAAGTCCGAAAGCTTACAGAGAACTAATAGGTCGATTGTTAGTTAACAATCACAAGACCTAATATTACCTTTGCAGTAAACCAATTAAGTCAGTTCATATCAGCTCCTTCCGATGTCCATTTGCAGGCTGCACATAAGGTTATACGCTATATCAAGGCTAATCTTGGACAGGGTTTGATGTATTATGCAGATACAGAGTTGTGCTTAAATGGTTTTGCAGATGCTGACTGGGGTACTTGCAAGGACACTAGACGATCAATTACAGGCTATTGCATTTATCTTGGTACTTCTCTTATATCTTCGAAGTCGAAGAAACAAGCCGTCACAAGTCGGAGCAGTACAGAGTCAGAATATCGAGCTATGGCACATGCGACTTGCGCAATCATCTGGTTACAACAACTTCTCAAAGACCTCCACGTCAAAGTTACATGTCCTTCGAAGTTGTTCTGCGATAACAAGTCTGCCCTTCATATTGCTATGAACCCGGTGTTCCATGAACGCACCAAACATATAGAGATTGATTGCCACACTGTTCGTGACCAGGTCAAAGCAGGTACATTGCGGACATTACATGTTCCAACCGAGAACCAAGATGCTGATATACTAACGAAGCCTCTCCAACCCGGTCCTTTCCATCATCTACTCAAGCTCATGTCACTATCAAGTCTTTATCTTCCAAACCAGACAGTTCGAAGCTAAACACTTGGGGGGGGAGATGTATTAGGATAGATGGTTCAAACTGGTTATCTCAATAAACCAAGATTAATTCTGGTTTACTGTTTAGTATAAATACTTGAGGATCAACATTAATTGGTTTTAACTTCTTGTAACAAACTTTCTAATCAGATTAATGAAACGGTGTTTCTCTCCTCCGATCGTTCTTCATCTTTTCCGGTTAATCGGAATTTAATACCTACGTTGACGTGGCCAATCCCGCTACTGGTTGGCTTTTTGACGGTGACAGTGTTATATTCGGTGTCGACGTATTTGTCACTGAAGTTTTTAACAAATGGGAAGTGTTCTCCTTCACTAACAATTTGCATAACCGCCTTCTTGAATGGACGATACCCAACTTCTCCTCTATGTATCTGACGTGTTCATGATCGGACGAAGAAGCTGGTGAGTTCCTCATAAGTTATAATTAAGTGATCTAAGTAAATATGATTTAATGAAAAATTTATAACTATTTACTATGTTCCTATGTATAACTCTTAGGGCTTTGACAGTGTATCCAAGTGGCGATGGGGAAGGACAGGGTAACTCATTGTCGTTATATGTTTATGCGGTTGGTGTTAAGCCGTATGAAAAGATTTACCTAAAAGCTAAGCTACGAATTATAGATCAGAAAGATTCAAAAGACGTGGAGAAGAAAGGTATATTATATGAGAAGGTTTTTTCTCAACTTTTTTTAATAACATGACATCTCTGACCTCATTCTTACTTTAATTCAAAACTATGGGTTAAAAAACTTAAATAGATTCATCTCAATTCCCTAGCAAACACCACATAAATTCATTTCAATTTTAATTCAAAACTATGGAGCAAAAAAGCCAAAAAAAATAGGCCGTTTTCTAGCCAACATGACTAATTAAAAAAGTTAAATATATTTTCTTTTCCATGTCTCTCTGCTTCTACGAATTTAGCATCATTTCGAAGCATCAACTACATAATCTGAGAAGGTATTAAAGTTTTACCTATGGTTGGTTGTCCCTCATTTCTTACATCATCACCAATTTTGTCACCGGCTTTATTCCTCTTTGATGACCTAAATGGTTAAAAACCACATTATTTATTATATAGAAGTACTCAGATTTATCTTCTTCTACCAAATCTTTAATTATTTTTGGTTTTTTAATTTAGTATTATTTCATAGCAAAAATCTTTATAGTTTACTTTTGTTAAAGAAAAAGTAATCTATTTTACAAAAATAGATTTAATCTATTTTGTTTTTACGATTTATAAAATTTTCACTTATTTTTTATCGCAACTGGAACTTTATTACTTAACTATTTTTTCGGTTTCACATGTCAATATTTACTATATATTAAAATATAATAAAGTAGAGTTGTGAGAAATTGTCATTTGGCACCCTCTATTTTTAAAACATGTGTCATTTTTTTCAATTTTAATGAAATAAAAAGACACATTATTGCTAATCTAAAACTAAATTTTCTACACACATTTTTTAAATTTGGGACATTTTATTTATTCAGTTTATCTAGATTTACATTTACTTCTTTCAACCAATTACCTTTATGACTTTATGTGTGGACATTTTCTTTTGTTCAAACTGTTCATGTTGCAATAATGCATATGACCAAATTAATTACAATTAATATGCTTTATAACTGTATTTATTGCCATGAATGTGATTACTCAGAATAATGTGTCAATGAAATTTCTTACAAACTTCAAACAATGTTTAGCTATATGTCTCTCTTTTCCCATCATTTCCCATGGTATTTTTTCTTAATATTATTTCTTATGAAGTTTTTTTTAAAAAACATGATGTCTTGCATTATGATGATTAACAGATTAATTTCTCTAGGACTATTTGATGAAATCGTTTACAAAGCCATGTTAATGTTTTTTTTTTTGGGTATCAGAGTCTTGTCAATATTTATTAGCCTCTTTCAAAGGATTATGTTTTATGATAGTGATTTAAAGTTTTTGCATTGTTTTGTAATATGATTTTTGTAACTTTCAAACTATAGTTGGAAGTCTTAAGTGATGAAGATGAGCCTAATGCTTGACTCCTAAAGCACAATCTCTTTGGCTTTGAACATTCACTCATAATATTATAGTTGTAAGTCCCTTAGATTTCTCCTCTTAAGTCCTCTGATCTTCAACTACAATATATTCCCAAGTTTATGTTTTCTAAATTTGCTTTGTTTTTCATTTTTAAAAGTTCTTTATTCCCATTACAAAAAAAATATTTTACTTTGCATATTGATAAAAAGATTGAGCCTAATTTAACCGTGTAATGCATATATAAATGGTCAAAAGATCACATATTTCTTTATGCCTCTTTGGAATAACTTCCCAAACTTTACAACATCCTTTTGCATTACACGGAAAAATATTACAGAGACCTATTGTAATATATACACATATTGTAACCTCGATACTTTCATCAAAGACATATGTCAATTAAAAGTAGTCTAAATTATAGTAGATTAACATGTACAAAAACAAAACTACTTTTCTATCGCATTGGTATTGTTTGAGTTGCCAAACATAACTCATGTCTATTTTCCTGTAACCCTTACTCCATCCGTCATTATGCCAAAAAAATCTTATACAATTTCCTATGGTTATCTATATTTTTATATTTTACATTTAGGATATAATTTTGAAGAGATATGGTTTAGTATTTAGATTATAAGATTAAAAGCATGATGCTATTTTAGTATTTTTAGAATTTAGAAATGATTTACTAAATTTAAAACCAAAACTTATTTTTAACACACTTCATAGTTATAAACTTATAAATGTATGTTTTTAAATTCTTTTCAAGGCATATATAAATAATATTATGAACATTTCATATATAATTTACAATGAAATTTTATTTTACATATAAAATATTTGATTTTATAACCCACACATCGCGTGGGTAACTTTCTAGTAGATATATATAGTTGTGTGACTAACAGTTGAAAGCTGGTCGGATCAACCAAACAGTTGGGGATTCCAGAAGTTTGTACCGTTTGCTGATCTTAAGAATACTTCTAAAGGTCTTCTCGTGAATGATACATTGAAGATAGAGGTTGAATTTAAAGAGTTCTCTAACGTCGAGAAGTACAACTGGTACAAATTCTTTTATTTGACCGTTTTGTGCATTTCCTTGCATCTCAAGTTACAAAGACACATTTGATAGTAAGAGTATATATATTCATTTGCAAACAGGACATTTATTGTCTATCCAAAAGGAAACGTTAGGGATGGTGCTCCAGCTGATTGGGTTTCAATGTACGTCCAAATAGACACTTCAGCACTACTTAACTCTCCTAAAGAAGTTTACGCAGAAGTCAAATTCTTCATTTATAACCCGAAAGAGGACAAGTATTTTACATATCAAGGTACATCCTTATGCCCTTTTCCTACCTCTTTCTCCTGTAACATCTGCTTTCTTATATCTCTAGTGAATTTATCAAAATTTTATTGCAAGTTGTAGACAAAAAACACAAGGGCCATTGCCTAAAATAGTTAATGGTGAAATGAAAATTGGTTTTACTATATTGCTTTAAACAAAACAAAACAAAAAGCTATTAAAAATTTTAAAACTAAAACAACTGAGACGATGATGGTTTTACATAATTTCAAATGCCAAAATTTTCAATTAAAATACATAATCTCCAACTTATGTCTGGTACACAGAGACGGATGCAAAACGCTTTTTTCTGTCCAACCCATACTGGTGATACGGTAACGTTAGATCCTACGGCGAAGTAGCCAATCCAAATGCTGGTTGGCTTTTCGACGGTGACAGTGTTTTATTCGGTGTTGACATATTTGTCACTGAAGTTTTTAACAAAATGGAAGTGTTCTCCTTCACAAAGAGTTTGCATAACCGCCTTCTCAAATGGACGATACCCAACTTCTCCTCACTAGAACAAAAAGTCTATCTATGATCTAACATGTCCTATGTATAACGTCTCCTCACTAGAAGCTGGTGAGTTCCTCATAAGTCATAACTTTTCTAATTAGTATGATTTAATAAATATTTTAACTATTTTCCTATCTATAACTCTTAGGGCTCTAAAAGTGTATCCAAGAGGCGATGGGGAAGGACAGGGTAACTCATTGTCGTTAAATGTTATTGCGCCTGATATTAAGCCTTATGAAAAAGTTTACCTAAAAGCTAAAGTACGAATTATAAATCAGAAGGACTCTAAAGATATGGAGACGAAAGGTAAATCTTATATAAAGCTACGAATAATAGTGTGACTAATGTTACTTTGATAATATTGTTCTTTCAGATTTAACCATTCTTTTGTCACTCTCTTATCGACAGTCGAAAGCTTGTCGGATCAATCAAGCAGTTGGGGATTCCAGAGATTTGTATCGTTTGCTGATCTTAAGGACACTTCTAAAGGTCTTCTCGTGAATGATACATTGAAGTTAGAGGTCGAATTTGAAGACTTATCTAACACTAAATACTTTCCAAGTTAAGTTTTGCCTTGTGCGATCGACCAGTCGAACCAGGGAGCTTTGAACAAAACCAGAGAGCTTTGAACAAAACCAGAGAACCATACCGAAGCTACTTGGATTAGTCAACCAAATTCACATATTTTTTCTGTTTTTTTATTAAAGTGTGTATGTGTTAATAATTGGAGGATTGGTCTTCCTAAGGTAGGAGCCTATCTACCACTATTCCCAATTCTCCATGCTTTTTTGTGTGCTTATTTCCTAATTAAATAAATGAAAACCAAGAATAAAGGCAGTCTTCATCTTACTTAACATAAGATCCAACAATGACTGTAAAACAAAACTTCTAAAATCAACTTGGAAATAAGTTTGCGTATTATAGTAATTTGAAATACTAAAAATTTTCTCACCAAAATGAACTTCATGTTCCTAGGTTTCATGAGTTACCGTCCTTATTGCATTCCATAGAAAATTTCAGATACTAGTTTCCATTCACCGCTCTCTAACCTCCATATATATACTGTACATAGCTTATTCGCGGGGGGTTTTATAGACGATGTTCATATACATAAGAGATCCTTAAGAAGTGGTGCAAACTCTTCTAAATAATATATATCCACCTACGTCAGGGAATAATATAACAACTGCTTTCTTTGTTTAAGTTGTAGACGACCCAGTAAAGGTGTTCGTTCAAGCTAACGGTGACACACAAACCAACACCGGGCAACGTAAAATGAGGATGTTAGCCGGTCACAGATGAATAAATATGCAACTTTGTACCCCAAAATGACACCGTTTTCGATTCGTGTGACTAGTGCAAAGTCTCTGAATAGTTCTTCTGTAGGAGGATGCGATTGAGGATGAGGAGGGATCTTAACATAGTTTCGTGAATTCGGATTAGCCACCTATAGTAGGTTATATTATTAGAGATCGTATTAGCCAAACTCTGATGAGAATAAATCCTACATCGGTGTAAGCCTCGAACGTTTCTGTTATGAGAGAAGACATGTAAGAACCTGGAGATCGTGGAAGTCCCCAAATCTTGCATCCAAGTAAGCCATTACTTATTTCGGAGAGTCCCTGCACGATGAATGCTAGTTTTTGTGATGGTATGACAGGAAATGCTCTCGGAAATATTAACTTAGTTAGACCAAAATACTCAAAAGTAAAAACAAAACTAAGCCAAAAAGGTAAAACCATCCTACACCTCATTCCTCTTAGGAAATAAAAATAGATAGAAAAATTAATAAGAAGCAAGGAAACTCCTCTCACAATTCTCTTGTAGGGATAGGGTGCAGCGAACGTGGGAGAACAAACTTGGAAGAGAATGAGTCAAAAAGGTCTTCAAACGGATTCCAGTCTCTAGCAAATCTCAAAACGTGACCATCGCTGCTACATTCCAAGTTCTTGTGACGCCCAAGCTTGTCTTTGAACAAGTTGAAGAAACAGAGTATCTATAGGAGTTACACACTGTCACGGGATGTACCTGAAGGACTTCAAACGAAGCGGGAAGACAGTGCGATACATCGATCGTGGAGTTGTTGACCATGGGCGAAAAAGGTGTCAGGCTAAAAAGGTGTTCGTTGGAAGCTACAAGCAAGTGGAGTGTTGAAGTCAACATAATGATGGGGTTTCTCCTATGACTCATTGGACAAAGAGAGGTTCTTGAAAGACATGGTGCATAAGAGGATTTGCTGGATAAAGAAGAGTATGTGAAGATTGTTGCTGCATATAAAAGAGAAGCAGCTCACATCCTTATTCGGTTACCACTTTTATAGAGAGAAAAGTGTGTGCTTGTCTATGTAGATAACATCATGATAGCAAGTGATAATAATAAGGCAGTGGAGAACTTAAAGGATCTATTAAAGTCTGAATTCAAGATTAAATACTTAGGTCCTGCTAGGTTCTTTTTAGGCTTGGAGATAGCTCGATTTGATACGGGAATCTCTATTTATCAGAGAAAGTATGCCCAAAATTTGTTGTCTGATGCTGGATTCCTCGATTGCAAGCCAAGCTCGGTTCTTATGGATCCTAATGTGCATCTCACTAAAGACATGGGTACACTTCTTCCAAGTCCGAAAGCTTACAGAGAACTAATAGGTCGATTGTTAGTTAACAATCACAAGACCTAATATTACCTTTGCAGTAAACCAATTAAGTCAGTTCATATCAGCTCCTTCCGATGTCCATTTGCAGGCTGCACATAAGGTTATACGCTATATCAAGGCTAATCTTGGACAGGGTTTGATGTATTATGCAGATACAGAGTTGTGCTTAAATGGTTTTGCAGATGCTGACTGGGGTACTTGCAAGGACACTAGACGATCAATTACAGGCTATTGCATTTATCTTGGTACTTCTCTTATATCTTCGAAGTCGAAGAAACAAGCCGTCACAAGTCGGAGCAGTACAGAGTCAGAATATCGAGCTATGGCACATGCGACTTGCGCAATCATCTGGTTACAACAACTTCTCAAAGACCTCCACGTCAAAGTTACATGTCCTTCGAAGTTGTTCTGCGATAACAAGTCTGCCCTTCATATTGCTATGAACCCGGTGTTCCATGAACGCACCAAACATATAGAGATTGATTGCCACACTGTTCGTGACCAGGTCAAAGCAGGTACATTGCGGACATTACATGTTCCAACCGAGAACCAAGATGCTGATATACTAACGAAGCCTCTCCAACCCGGTCCTTTCCATCATCTACTCAAGCTCATGTCACTATCAAGTCTTTATCTTCCAAACCAGACAGTTCGAAGCTAAACACTTGGGGGGGGAGATGTATTAGGATAGATGGTTCAAACTGGTTATCTCAATAAACCAAGATTAATTCTGGTTTACTGTTTAGTATAAATACTTGAGGATCAACATTAATTGGTTTTAACTTCTTGTAACAAACTTTCTAATCAGATTAATGAAACGGTGTTTCTCTCCTCCGATCGTTCTTCATCTTTTCCGGTTAATCGGAATTTAATACCTACGTTGACGTGGCCAATCCCGCTACTGGTTGGCTTTTTGACGGTGACAGTGTTATATTCGGTGTCGACGTATTTGTCACTGAAGTTTTTAACAAATGGGAAGTGTTCTCCTTCACTAACAATTTGCATAACCGCCTTCTTGAATGGACGATACCCAACTTCTCCTCTATGTATCTGACGTGTTCATGATCGGACGAAGAAGCTGGTGAGTTCCTCATAAGTTATAATTAAGTGATCTAAGTAAATATGATTTAATGAAAAATTTATAACTATTTACTATGTTCCTATGTATAACTCTTAGGGCTTTGACAGTGTATCCAAGTGGCGATGGGGAAGGACAGGGTAACTCATTGTCGTTATATGTTTATGCGGTTGGTGTTAAGCCGTATGAAAAGATTTACCTAAAAGCTAAGCTACGAATTATAGATCAGAAAGATTCAAAAGACGTGGAGAAGAAAGGTATATTATATGAGAAGGTTTTTTCTCAACTTTTTTTAATAACATGACATCTCTGACCTCATTCTTACTTTAATTCAAAACTATGGGTTAAAAAACTTAAATAGATTCATCTCAATTCCCTAGCAAACACCACATAAATTCATTTCAATTTTAATTCAAAACTATGGAGCAAAAAAGCCAAAAAAAATAGGCCGTTTTCTAGCCAACATGACTAATTAAAAAAGTTAAATATATTTTCTTTTCCATGTCTCTCTGCTTCTACGAATTTAGCATCATTTCGAAGCATCAACTACATAATCTGAGAAGGTATTAAAGTTTTACCTATGGTTGGTTGTCCCTCATTTCTTACATCATCACCAATTTTGTCACCGGCTTTATTCCTCTTTGATGACCTAAATGGTTAAAAACCACATTATTTATTATATAGAAGTACTCAGATTTATCTTCTTCTACCAAATCTTTAATTATTTTTGGTTTTTTAATTTAGTATTATTTCATAGCAAAAATCTTTATAGTTTACTTTTGTTAAAGAAAAAGTAATCTATTTTACAAAAATAGATTTAATCTATTTTGTTTTTACGATTTATAAAATTTTCACTTATTTTTTATCGCAACTGGAACTTTATTACTTAACTATTTTTTCGGTTTCACATGTCAATATTTACTATATATTAAAATATAATAAAGTAGAGTTGTGAGAAATTGTCATTTGGCACCCTCTATTTTTAAAACATGTGTCATTTTTTTCAATTTTAATGAAATAAAAAGACACATTATTGCTAATCTAAAACTAAATTTTCTACACACATTTTTTAAATTTGGGACATTTTATTTATTCAGTTTATCTAGATTTACATTTACTTCTTTCAACCAATTACCTTTATGACTTTATGTGTGGACATTTTCTTTTGTTCAAACTGTTCATGTTGCAATAATGCATATGACCAAATTAATTACAATTAATATGCTTTATAACTGTATTTATTGCCATGAATGTGATTACTCAGAATAATGTGTCAATGAAATTTCTTACAAACTTCAAACAATGTTTAGCTATATGTCTCTCTTTTCCCATCATTTCCCATGGTATTTTTTCTTAATATTATTTCTTATGAAGTTTTTTTTAAAAAACATGATGTCTTGCATTATGATGATTAACAGATTAATTTCTCTAGGACTATTTGATGAAATCGTTTACAAAGCCATGTTAATGTTTTTTTTTTTGGGTATCAGAGTCTTGTCAATATTTATTAGCCTCTTTCAAAGGATTATGTTTTATGATAGTGATTTAAAGTTTTTGCATTGTTTTGTAATATGATTTTTGTAACTTTCAAACTATAGTTGGAAGTCTTAAGTGATGAAGATGAGCCTAATGCTTGACTCCTAAAGCACAATCTCTTTGGCTTTGAACATTCACTCATAATATTATAGTTGTAAGTCCCTTAGATTTCTCCTCTTAAGTCCTCTGATCTTCAACTACAATATATTCCCAAGTTTATGTTTTCTAAATTTGCTTTGTTTTTCATTTTTAAAAGTTCTTTATTCCCATTACAAAAAAAATATTTTACTTTGCATATTGATAAAAAGATTGAGCCTAATTTAACCGTGTAATGCATATATAAATGGTCAAAAGATCACATATTTCTTTATGCCTCTTTGGAATAACTTCCCAAACTTTACAACATCCTTTTGCATTACACGGAAAAATATTACAGAGACCTATTGTAATATATACACATATTGTAACCTCGATACTTTCATCAAAGACATATGTCAATTAAAAGTAGTCTAAATTATAGTAGATTAACATGTACAAAAACAAAACTACTTTTCTATCGCATTGGTATTGTTTGAGTTGCCAAACATAACTCATGTCTATTTTCCTGTAACCCTTACTCCATCCGTCATTATGCCAAAAAAATCTTATACAATTTCCTATGGTTATCTATATTTTTATATTTTACATTTAGGATATAATTTTGAAGAGATATGGTTTAGTATTTAGATTATAAGATTAAAAGCATGATGCTATTTTAGTATTTTTAGAATTTAGAAATGATTTACTAAATTTAAAACCAAAACTTATTTTTAACACACTTCATAGTTATAAACTTATAAATGTATGTTTTTAAATTCTTTTCAAGGCATATATAAATAATATTATGAACATTTCATATATAATTTACAATGAAATTTTATTTTACATATAAAATATTTGATTTTATAACCCACACATCGCGTGGGTAACTTTCTAGTAGATATATATAGTTGTGTGACTAACAGTTGAAAGCTGGTCGGATCAACCAAACAGTTGGGGATTCCAGAAGTTTGTACCGTTTGCTGATCTTAAGAATACTTCTAAAGGTCTTCTCGTGAATGATACATTGAAGATAGAGGTTGAATTTAAAGAGTTCTCTAACGTCGAGAAGTACAACTGGTACAAATTCTTTTATTTGACCGTTTTGTGCATTTCCTTGCATCTCAAGTTACAAAGACACATTTGATAGTAAGAGTATATATATTCATTTGCAAACAGGACATTTATTGTCTATCCAAAAGGAAACGTTAGGGATGGTGCTCCAGCTGATTGGGTTTCAATGTACGTCCAAATAGACACTTCAGCACTACTTAACTCTCCTAAAGAAGTTTACGCAGAAGTCAAATTCTTCATTTATAACCCGAAAGAGGACAAGTATTTTACATATCAAGGTACATCCTTATGCCCTTTTCCTACCTCTTTCTCCTGTAACATCTGCTTTCTTATATCTCTAGTGAATTTATCAAAATTTTATTGCAAGTTGTAGACAAAAAACACAAGGGCCATTGCCTAAAATAGTTAATGGTGAAATGAAAATTGGTTTTACTATATTGCTTTAAACAAAACAAAACAAAAAGCTATTAAAAATTTTAAAACTAAAACAACTGAGACGATGATGGTTTTACATAATTTCAAATGCCAAAATTTTCAATTAAAATACATAATCTCCAACTTATGTCTGGTACACAGAGACGGATGCAAAACGCTTTTTTCTGTCCAACCCATACTGGTGATACGGTAACGTTAGATCCTACGGCGAAGTAGCCAATCCAAATGCTGGTTGGCTTTTCGACGGTGACAGTGTTTTATTCGGTGTTGACATATTTGTCACTGAAGTTTTTAACAAAATGGAAGTGTTCTCCTTCACAAAGAGTTTGCATAACCGCCTTCTCAAATGGACGATACCCAACTTCTCCTCACTAGAACAAAAAGTCTATCTATGATCTAACATGTCCTATGTATAACGTCTCCTCACTAGAAGCTGGTGAGTTCCTCATAAGTCATAACTTTTCTAATTAGTATGATTTAATAAATATTTTAACTATTTTCCTATCTATAACTCTTAGGGCTCTAAAAGTGTATCCAAGAGGCGATGGGGAAGGACAGGGTAACTCATTGTCGTTAAATGTTATTGCGCCTGATATTAAGCCTTATGAAAAAGTTTACCTAAAAGCTAAAGTACGAATTATAAATCAGAAGGACTCTAAAGATATGGAGACGAAAGGTAAATCTTATATAAAGCTACGAATAATAGTGTGACTAATGTTACTTTGATAATATTGTTCTTTCAGATTTAACCATTCTTTTGTCACTCTCTTATCGACAGTCGAAAGCTTGTCGGATCAATCAAGCAGTTGGGGATTCCAGAGATTTGTATCGTTTGCTGATCTTAAGGACACTTCTAAAGGTCTTCTCGTGAATGATACATTGAAGTTAGAGGTCGAATTTGAAGACTTATCTAACACTAAATACTTTCCAAGTTAAGTTTTGCCTTGTGCGATCGACCAGTCGAACCAGGGAGCTTTGAACAAAACCAGAGAGCTTTGAACAAAACCAGAGAACCATACCGAAGCTACTTGGATTAGTCAACCAAATTCACATATTTTTTCTGTTTTTTTATTAAAGTGTGTATGTGTTAATAATTGGAGGATTGGTCTTCCTAAGGTAGGAGCCTATCTACCACTATTCCCAATTCTCCATGCTTTTTTGTGTGCTTATTTCCTAATTAAATAAATGAAAACCAAGAATAAAGGCAGTCTTCATCTTACTTAACATAAGATCCAACAATGACTGTAAAACAAAACTTCTAAAATCAACTTGGAAATAAGTTTGCGTATTATAGTAATTTGAAATACTAAAAATTTTCTCACCAAAATGAACTTCATGTTCCTAGGTTTCATGAGTTACCGTCCTTATTGCATTCCATAGAAAATTTCAGATACTAGTTTCCATTCACCGCTCTCTAACCTCCATATATATACTGTACATAGCTTATTCGCGGGGGGTTTTATAGACGATGTTCATATACATAAGAGATCCTTAAGAAGTGGTGCAAACTCTTCTAAATAATATATATCCACCTACGTCAGGGAATAATATAACAACTGCTTTCTTTGTTTAAGTTGTAGACGACCCAGTAAAGGTGTTCGTTCAAGCTAACGGTGACACACAAACCAACACCGGGCAACGTAAAATGAGGATGTTAGCCGGTCACAGATGAATAAATATGCAACTTTGTACCCCAAAATGACACCGTTTTCGATTCGTGTGACTAGTGCAAAGTCTCTGAATAGTTCTTCTGTAGGAGGATGCGATTGAGGATGAGGAGGGATCTTAACATAGTTTCGTGAATTCGGATTAGCCACCTATAGTAGGTTATATTATTAGAGATCGTATTAGCCAAACTCTGATGAGAATAAATCCTACATCGGTGTAAGCCTCGAACGTTTCTGTTATGAGAGAAGACATGTAAGAACCTGGAGATCGTGGAAGTCCCCAAATCTTGCATCCAAGTAAGCCATTACTTATTTCGGAGAGTCCCTGCACGATGAATGCTAGTTTTTGTGATGGTATGACAGGAAATGCTCTCGGAAATATTAACTTAGTTAGACCAAAATACTCAAAAGTAAAAACAAAACTAAGCCAAAAAGGTAAAACCATCCTACACCTCATTCCTCTTAGGAAATAAAAATAGATAGAAAAATTAATAAGAAGCAAGGAAACTCCTCTCACAATTCTCTTGTAGGGATAGGGTGCAGCGAACGTGGGAGAACAAACTTGGAAGAGAATGAGTCAAAAAGGTCTTCAAACGGATTCCAGTCTCTAGCAAATCTCAAAACGTGACCATCGCTGCTACATTCCAAGTTCTTGTGACGCCCAAGCTTGTCTTTGAACAAGTTGAAGAAACAGAGTATCTATAGGAGTTACACACTGTCACGGGATGTACCTGAAGGACTTCAAACGAAGCGGGAAGACAGTGCGATACATCGATCGTGGAGTTGTTGACCATGGGCGAAAAAGGTGTCAGGCTAAAAAGGTGTTCGTTGGAAGCTACAAGCAAGTGGAGTGTTGAAGTCAACATAATGATGGGGTTTCTCCTATGACTCATTGGACAAAGAGAGGTTCTTGAAAGACATGGTGCATAAGAGGATTTGCTGGATAAAGAAGAGTATGTGAAGATTGTTGCTGCATATAAAAGAGAAGCAGCTCACATCCTTATTCGGTTACCACTTTTATAGAGAGAAAAGTGTGTGTGTTTAGATCTTAGCAAGAAGAACAATATTGCTTGAGGGTTTCATTGGTGAGTGAATAAAGAGAGAGCATAGCTGTTGCTGTGCAGGTAAGGTTGGGTAGATTAGGATTGTTTCAGTGGCAATCCAGCTGTTTTGGTGTTGCATAAAACTGATCAAACAAGCTTGTAAGAAAGTTGTTTGAGAAATTCTTAATAAAGCTCAATTTACTGGTATCTTGGTGTTCTTGTAGTAGTATTCAAGGTTCTAGTTATTTCAATTGGTATCAGAGCGGGAAACCGATCTGAGACTGTCGTCTCTACACAGGTTAGATCCTAAGTTATGGAACCAAATACTGATGGTACGGGTACAAGTAAGAACATCATGCTGGATACTAAGAGATATGGGTATTGGAAAGTTCGAATGACACAACTCATCAGAGGCCAAGGAGAAGATGCATGGACAGCCGTAGAAGAAGGATGGGAACCTCCGTTTGATACAACAAAAGAGGGAGTTAAAGCCAGATGGACAATTGATGAGAAGAATCTGTCAAAATTCAATGCAAGAGCCATGAATGCCATTTTCTCTGGTGTGGATGAAGATGAGTTCAAACTCATTCAAGGATGCAAGTCTGCAAAACAAGCCTAGGATATTCTCCAACAATCTCATGAAGGAACGTCAAGTGTTAAGAGAACGAGACTTGATATGTTAGCTACTTAGTTTGAGTGTCTGAAGATGGCTCCAGATGAAACAATAGTGAAGTTTAGCTCAAAGCTCAGTGCCATAGCGAATGAAGCTGAAGTTCTTGGAAAGATCTACAAGGATCAAAAACTGGTGAAAAAACTGTTGAGATGTCTTCCAGCCAAATTTGCTGCTCACAAGGCTGTAATGAGGGTAGCTGGGAACACTGAGTCAATGACTTTTCCTGAATTGGTCGAGTTACTAAAATCTGAAGAAATGGAAGGTGATGAAGACAAAGTCAAACCATCTAAAAGCGTTGCGTTTCAGGCCGATGAAAAACCTGATCAGTTTCAAGAAATCAAAGATAACATGTCCTTGTTGGCCATAAATTTTGGTAAAGCTTTAAAAAGGGTTGAGAGAAACAACAACAGAGACACACGACGTTGGAGTAATACAAAAGGAGACAAACCAGGTGGTAGATCATCAAAACCAGATGCTGACTACTCTGGTAAGAGAAAGGAGATTCAGTGCTATGAATGTGGAGGGTATGGTCATATCAAACCTGAATGTCCCGTAACCAAACAGAATGAGTTAAAGTGTCTTGAGTGCAAAGGCATGGGACACACAAAGTTTGAATGTCCTAACAAAACCAAGTCAAAAGAGAAATCCCTGTTGAGCTTCAGTGACTCTGAGTCTGATGAGGAAGGGGAAGAACTGCTCAACTTTGTTGTTTTTACAGTCAGTGGAGATAATGTTCAGATAGGTGCTGAGTCTAATTCAGAGAGTGACGAAGAAATCAATCCTAAGGAGGAATACAGAATTCTGTATGACAGTTGGGTACAACTAAGCAAGGATAAGCTTAAGCTTATTCAAGAAAAGCTTACTTTGGAATCTAAACTTGAAACAGCCTATGAAGATGCAACGGAAAAGGTTAAACATACTCCACTCAAGGCTAATGATCAAACAACTGAAGGACTTCTTCAGAAGCTAAGCAACCTTCAAGAAGAGTATTACAAAGAAAAGGGAAGAGCCACAGTACTTGAAAAGGAGTTGAATGAGAAACACAAGCAGATCAAGATGCTGAACAGTGGGACTAAGGATCTAGACAAGATTTTGTCCATGGGAAGAATATATGCCACACACAGAGGTCTAGGGTATCAAGGAAATACTGGAACCTCAAGTGATATGACAGTTCAACCTGTGAATTTCGTGAGTGCCAATCACTTAGAAAAGGAAGAAGGTATATCTACTAACTTGAAGAAAGAAATTTCGGTGATAAAGAAATCAGAGGAAAGGCATAACCATCCGTTGAAGGACCATCATAGGAGGGTCATAAGGAGAAGAACCTATGGGTGTGATCACTGTGGTGGCAATCATCAAAGAAAACACTGTTACAGTTTCAGGAAGAAGATCAATCTGTTGTGGAATCTCAAAGAAAGATTTGTATAGTGATCTGCTTATACAAAGATCAAACTTCAACCTAATGAAAATGTATGAAGAAGATGATGAGATCTACATAAGTTGCAATCTAAAGGCTTTCACTGCTGTTTCTGGAGAAGACACAACCGAGAATATCAGCTTAAGATGTAATCTAAGCTTGATACAACTTGGAGAGGATGACGAAGAAGCCAATGTAGCCTACACATCTACAGGCTCATCGGAAGTCAACTCTTGGTACTTTGATAGTGGATGCTCAAGACATATAACAGGAGATCAATCAGCATTAGACGAATTTACACCCTAGGTGGAAAAGTCACTTTTGGTGATGGAAGAAAAGGTCAAATCAAAGGAAAAGGGGTGATTGACAGATCTAACCAACCTCAACTGGCCAGTTGATGGACTTCGTGTAAATCTAATTAGCATAAGCCAGTTATGTGATGATGGACTTAAAGTCACATTCACAAAAACGGAATGCGGTGCATATGATGAAAACGGAAACAAAGTTCTAGCTGGAGTTCGTTCAGGAAACAACTGTTATATGTGGAAAGAGTCAGAGATGTGTCTATCCGCTACAGTCTCTAAACTTGATCGATGGCATCGACGGCTTGGTCACATCAACACTCAGAGTTTAGTCAAGATAGTAAAGGCTAACATTGTCAGAGGAATACCAAAGCTTGATGGAAAATCTGATGCAGTCTGCGATGCCTGCAGTAAAGGAAAACAAATCAAGGTACAACACAAGAAAGTCGCTGATATTGGTTCAAAACGAATTCTGGAGTTGATACACATGGATCTTATGGGGCCAGTACAAACCGAGAGCTTGAATGGAAAAAGGTACACCTTTGTACTTGTTGATGATTTTTCTAGATTCACTTGGGTCAGATTTTTTTAAGAGAAAAATTAGAAGCTGTTGAGAGCTTCAAGATACTGGCTCTACAACTTCAGACTGAAAATGGACCCATAGTTCAAATCAGAAGTGACCACGGTGGTGAGTTCCAGAATGAAGAATTTGAGCAATTCTTCAACTCTCAAGGGATACGACATAATACTCTGCACCAAGGACACCACAACAAAATGGGATTGTTGAAAGGAAAAACAAAACTCTTCAAGAAATGGCAAGAGCCATGATTCACGGCAACAATGTGTCACCAAGGTTTTGGGCTGAAGCAATAAACACTGCTTGTTACATCATCAATCATGTCTATGTGAAACCAAACACCAACACCACTCCTTACGAAATTTGGAAAGGGAAAACTCCGAATCTGTGCTACTTCCACACGTTTGGGTGTATCTGTTACATTTTGAATGATAAAGATCACTTGGGTAAGTTTGACTCAAGGAGTGATGAAGGTATTTTTCTGGGATATGCTACAAATAGTATGGCTTACAGGGTATACAACAAACGTCTCAAGAGAGTTGAAGAATCTGTTAATGTTGTATTTGATGATATATCACCTACTCAAGAATTCCCTGTAGCTCAGGATGATGAAGATCTGCCAACTCTTGATCTAGAGAAAGTTGAAAAGGATCAGGAAGAAGAAACAAGGGTTACTCAAAGACAAGTTGTGGACTCAAGGTTAACATCTTTGCAAGTTCCTAAGAATCACTTAGAATCATATGTGATTGGCAACCTCGAAGGTCACAGACAAACAAGAGGAGTTCAGATTAACTTTCGAGAAATGTTACAACATTCTTGTTTTGTCTCAACACTGGAACCATCTGACATCTTTGCAGCCTTAGAAGATGAGATTTGGTTTGCTGCGTGTCATGAAGAGATTAATCAGTTCGTTAGGCATGATGTGTGGGATCTTGTTCCAAGACCTCCGCAAGTAAATGTTGTTGGTACTAAGTGGATCTTCAAGAACAAGATTGATGAGGATGAAAATATTACACAAAATCAAGCCAGACTAGTTGCTCAAGGTTACTCTCAAGTTGAAGGAGTTGACTTTGATGAAACCTTTGCTCCTGTAGTACGTCTTGAATCCATTCGTTTATTTCTGGGGATGGCCTGTCTTCTGAACATTAAGATGTTTCAAATGGATGTGAAGAGTGCATTTCTATATGGGATTATCCAAGAAGAAGTTTATGTCACTCAGCCAAAGGGGTTTGAAGACCCAAAATTTCCGAATCATGTGTACAAACTCAAGAAGGCTCTGTATAGATTGAAGCAAGCACCACGAGCATGGTATGAGTGTCTCACTGTGTTCCTTCTTGAAAATGGGTTTAAAAGAGGCAGTGTAGACAAGACTTTGTTTATCTATGAAGAAGGTTCAAATATCCTCATTGTTCAGATCTGTGGGGATGATATTGTGTTTGGAAGCACTAATCCAAAACTTGTGAAGACCTTTGTCAAAGGAATGACTAAGGAATTTGAGATGAGCATGGTTGGTGAGATGAACTACTTTCTGGGATTACAAATCAAACAAAGTGATAGTTGGATTCACATCTCTCAATCAACATATGCAAAGAGCTTAATTCAAAGATTCGGAATGCAAACGAGCAAGTCAGCCAGGACCCCTATGAGCTCAACAACAAAGCTGTCGAAGGACTCAACTGGTCAAAAGGTTGATGAAAAGCTCTACAGAGCTATGATTGGCAGTCTTCTCTATCTCACTGCTACTCGGCCCGATTTGTGCTTCAGTGTTGGTGTATGTGCTCGGTATCAGGCTGATCCAAAGATGTCTCATCTGAATGTTGTCAAAAGGATCATCAAATATGTCAAGGGAACAACTGATCGAGGTCTGTTTTACTCTAAGCAAACTAACTCGAATCTTGTAGGTTTCTGTGATTCTGATTGGGCAGGAAGTCTTGATGATCGACGAAGCAGATCTGGAGGTTGTTTCTTCCTTGGGAATAATCTCATCGCCTGGCACAACAAGAAGCAAAGTTGTGTGACTATGTCTACAACAGAGGCTGAATACATTGCCATGGGGAGTTGTTGTACTCAGCTCATGTAGATGAAACAAATGCTGTTTGATTATGGTATTGTATCCTCAACCTTCTTAGTTTACTGTGATAATGAAAGTGAAATCAATATCTCTAAGAACCCTGTTCAAAACTCTCGCACTAAGCACATAGACATTAGGCATCACTTTATCCGTGAAATGGTTGAAAACAAGGTAATTGAGATCTCTCATGTGTCCTCAGATAAAGACTTGCTGATATCTTTACCAAACCTTTGGATTTGAACACCTTCGCACATCTTCAAACTTCAATTGGGTTGTGTGATCACTAATGTGTTTATATGTCTGAGCCTCATGCTGTAGGTTCCCGGTACAGGATTGCACAGCTCTTTGTTTTGCTTTTTATCTATGTATAATGAAAACCTCTGTTTTGGCAAGTCTTTTCAGAAAAACAGCTGCACATCTCCTTTTCTCGCTCCTAAAACCTTCCTCACATTCAGATCTCTTCACTCGTTGATCATGGACCATGACAACCCACCTTCTTCAAATTTTGGTGTTGAGAACTCCACTCCTGCTGCTAAATAATCTTCCGCTGCTCCTGTTCTTTTTTCAGCAGACCCTCCACTTGTCCTAAAGACCAAACCTGGAGTCTCTCAACCTAAGAAGACCAAGCGTAAGCCTCCTCCTCTTCCTCCTAGCAAACGTTCTTATGTTCGTGCATCTGGATCCAAAGGAAAGTCTAAGCCATCGCCCGCTCCAACTCGTCGCATGCCTCGTCGTAGCTCTACTCGCTCGTCCACTCACGATGACCTTGGAGATGTCACTGACACTTCACTTCCAAAGCCCGATCTCACTGCAGAGGATGTTGCAGAAGTTCCTCCACCGACGTACCTCTCTCGCTATGTTGCAAATCGCTGTCTCACAGCTGCTCGTGATTTGAACTACCCTGAACTGAAGCTTCCGTCCTCCGATCCCTACTCACCTCAGTTATTCGCCAAACTCACCATGCGTCGTTTTCAGACTATCTCAGATCGCCCCTTCAATGAGATGGGCTTCCTTGCTCCTGATAACCCTCACGGTGGTGATGCATACAAAATCCTGTCGGATTTTGGTCTTCTGCCTACAGTTACTGAAGTTGATTCGTTTGTTGGGGCTGTTGTCAAAGAGTTCTATGCCAACCTGGCTGAAGCTGAAACAGATGGGATCGACACACTCAAAGTTTATGTTCGTGGATCCATGTATGAGTTCTCTCCATCTCTCATCAAGGCCATGTATCAGCTTCCCAATGAGCTGTACCCTTTGAATGCGACTCAGATCCAAATTCTTGACAGTCTTGATGAGATTGTCACTCTCCTCACTGATGGTCGGATTCGTACTTGGGAGCTTCGCAACAAAAAGGAGATGGGCGATACGGTGGCGATGCTTCAGAAGATCTGTTGTCAGAACTGGATGCCCACAATGAACCCCAGCTCTATGTCTGCTGAGCGGTCTATACTCCTCTTTATGATTCTCAAAGGTCATCGCTTTAATTTTGAGAAATTGGTCTTTAATGAATCTGTGCCTGCAGCTCTGTGGTCGCGAATGCTTCCTCCAATGTTCGTCTCATTCTTCCCAATCTCATTGATCAGCTCCTACGTTTCCAACGCATTGTTCCTGCTCTCTCCGGTGATGTTACCTCTGCTGCACCTGTTAAGTTCAAGATTGAGCCGAAGGAGCTTCTGTCCTCTCAGACTCCACACACTCTTCTGTCGGATATTTGCCACTTGCATGAATTCACCAAACTCATGACGGAACGTCTTGCAGGTAAGTCTCTCTCCTGTTCCACTTTCTCTGATCATTTCTCTCTAGTTTTTATATGAGTCTGTGCACTCAAGCAGGGGGAGATTACCTTGATATCGTTTATTCTGAGGGTGAGGGTGATCCTGAAGATGAGAAAGACGGTGATGAAACCAAGAGTGGCTGAACAAATTCGTATATGCTCGCATGTAGTGGTTGTTTTTAGTCAGAAACTCTCTAACGGTTATGTACTGCATTTACAATTGCAGAACTCTGATTTTTTTTAGTTCTACTCGGCTATATGTTGAACCTTTGAACTTTATGCTGCTCTGAAGTATTTCAGTTATCTTAATGCCTTGTGGTTCAGTTTTGGGTTTTCTGTTCGGTTTGCATCACTAACTTGTTACAGGAAGGCTTGAGGCACACACTTAGATAAAAAGGGGGAGATTGAAGAAACAGAGTATCTGTAGGAGTTATACACTGTCACGGGATGTACCTGAAGGACTTCAGACAAAGCGGGAAGTGTCAAGTTGATCTGCCAGCACAACACCTTGAAGACAGTGCGATACATCGAGCGTGGAGTTGTTGAGCATGGGCGAAAAAGGTGTCAGGCTAAAAAGGTGTTCGTTGGAAGCTACAAGCAAGTGGAGTGTTGAAGTCAACATAATGATGGGGTTTCTCCTATGACTCATTGGACAAAAAGAGGTTCTTGAAAGACATGGTGCATAGGAGGATTTGCTGGATAAAGAAGAGTATGTGAAGATTGTTGCTGCATATAAAAGAGAAGCAGCTCACATCCTTGTTCGGTTACCACTTTTATAGAGAGAAAAGTGTGTGTGTTTAGATCTTAGCAAGAAGAACAATATTGCTTGAGGGTTTCATTGGTGAGTGAATAAAGAGAGAGCATAGTTGTTGCTGTGCAGGTAAGGTTGGGTAGATTAGGATTGTTTCAGTGGCAAACCAGCTGTTTTGGTGTTGCATAAAACTGATCAAACAAGCTTGTAAGAAAGTTGTTTGAGAAATTCTTAATAAAGCTCAGTTTACTGGTATCTTGGTGTTCTTGTATTAGTATTCAAGGTTCTAGTTGTTTCACAAGTTAGTGGTAGATACAAAACACTTGTGCATCTCACTCCACAAATACATTTAATTAGCATCAAAAGGGTTTATTGCCAACGGATGGTAATTTAAACCCCTCTTCATATAAGCCGGAGATATTTCAGATACTATTTGCCATTCCTCTCTATGTAATCTCCACACACATAACTTATTCACTACACTTCCATCATCTTTTTCTTCTTTGATGATGTTCATATACATTAAAGATCCTTGAGATTTTGTTCAAGCTCTTATGAAACTCACATTGTTTTTTGCATTGATAATAATCCAAACCAGTAGCATATAAATTATGGGATAAAATAACGTTATGATCAACTCTCCCGTAATTGCAGCCAAGCCAGTAAAGGTTTCCGTTCAAGCTAACAGGATTGAACCAAGTAACACACCTAAAAGCATTAGGAGTATGGAGAGTGTTGAAACGCCATAAACTTGTCTTAGATGAATATGTGAGTAAGCTTATTGTGCCTGTATCTTCGCTTTTTTTGTCCATCATAACAATTTTGTAATCTAAAACGACACCGTTTTCAGTTCGTGTGGTGAGTGCAGATGGTCTGAATACTTCAACGTTTCGAGGAGAAGAAAGAGGAGGTAATTTAATTTCAACACATTGTAGTGTAATTGGATTAGCCACATAGTAGTTAGGTTTCAAACTAACCAGAATCAACCCGACATCAGTGTATGCATCAACAGTAACTTTTTCCTCCTGGAATTTAAATTTGTGAGTTAGGAAAGAGGAGATGTAGGAGCCTAGAGAACGTGGAAGTCCCCAAGTCTCACATCTGTAGTGAGCCATGTAAGG
The DNA here is from genome assembly GCF_030686135.1 of Camelina sativa. NCBI lineage: Eukaryota > Viridiplantae > Streptophyta > Magnoliopsida > Brassicales > Brassicaceae > Camelina > Camelina sativa. The sequence continues at coordinate 7,415,592 of NC_141883.1, forward strand.
GTATAGAGAAGCAAAACACACTGATTCACACTTGGAACGCGCCAAGCCAAAGCTTTAATATTTATTCTTATCAAACTCTTAACCGGTTACGAGAATAAATCTAAGCACTCTTCTCTTCTCTATCTAACATAACACCCTGTGTAGATCTAAGAGAGTAGAACCAACTTTCTCTCTTTTTATCTACAAGCGAAGAAAACCAACCCTCTCTCTTTTCTATCTAAAATCTCACCAGTATAGATCTAAGAGAAAGAAAAACTATTCTCTGCGCACTTAATCACAACCCTGATTAACGTCACAGAGAACTGGGAACACCCCTTCTAAGACTTATCTTTGTGGCTTCGAAGTTTACAACTGTATCAATATTCTAGGGTGCTCAAATTGGCTCGTGGCGTACTCGTAGAATATATATACACGACTTGAGAATCCCTAGAAGGTGAATCTCCAAGTATCACGGGAAAAGGAAACTGTTTGCTCTCCAACTTATCTTTTCCTTATTTGCTGTAGAGAATATTTATTTGCATTTCTTTCACTTACTCGACTACTTACCCGATCAGGTACACAATAACCTGTATCGAGTAATACCTCGAGCTGTTCATATCTCACTTGCATACTCGATCACCCCACACGATCATGTACTCGATTGCTTTCATCGAGTGCTTAGGTCGTGTGGTTTACTTGTTTATGTTCTTTTACTTTGTTTATTTTAGGAATCGTTAGAACCAAAACCCTAATTGCTTGGCTTGACTTGCATTGTTCTGATCATATCCTTCCTACTAGCAATACACAACCATTTGGATTGATAACCCTTTGTACTACAAGTGCATAGGGGATTGATACCTTGGGTGAAAACTTGTCTATCAATTTGGTGCTGTTGCCATTTGGTTGTTTTACTTTTGCTACGTTTCGGATTTCAGCGCTTGCTAGATCAAGTTCGTTTGTTTATATTTGGTTTGGATACTGACTTGTTTGCATTCACATTGTTTGTTTTGCATCTCAGGTATAACCTGAGCACCCACCCGACCCTTTACTCGATCACCTGGATCGAGTTGATCCTCTTGTACACACTCAGACACATACCTGTGCATGCAAACACGATCCAGAGGTAGCCAGAACCTGAGTCCTTTCATCGACAGCATCGACAGACCTCGGCTACTCAGACAACAACAAGTTCAACAAGAACCATCAATCATTGAGGAGACGATGAATAATCAGAACGGTCCACCAGCTCCTCAAGCAAGGACCGATATAGGAGCAGGAGATGCTCCATCTACTCACACTCAATGGAATGGCATTGTGCCACCAGCTGTGCAGAACAATAATTTTTAGATCAAGAGTAGTCTCATCCAGATGATACAGAGCAACAAGTTTCATGGATTGCCAATGGAGGACCCATTGGATCATTTGGATGAATTTGATAGGCTCTGTAGCCTCACTAAGATCAATGGAGTCAGTGAAGATGGATTCAAGCTCCGGCTTTTCCCATTCTCTTTGGGAGACAAAGCACGAATCTGGGAGAAATCGCTCCCTAAGGAGTCCAACACCACTTGGGAAGCGTGCAAGAAGGCATTCCTGGACAAATTCTTCTCCAACTCCAGAACCGCAAGGCTGCGAAATGACATTTTCGGCTTTGTTCAGAGGAACAACGAAACGATCAGTGAAGCTTGGGAACGTTTCAAGGGATACACTACTCGATGTCCACATCACGGCTTCAGTAATGCTTCATTGCTGAGCACACTTTACCGAGGCGTGGTCCCCAAGATACGGATGTTGCTGGACACCGCAAGCCATGGTAACTTCCTCAACACATATGTTGATGAAGGTTGGGACCTAGTTGAGAACTTGGCTCAATCTGATGGCAACTACAATGAGGAATATGATCGCTTTGTGCGATCTACATGAGAGGAAGATGCCAAGTACAAGAGGGACATGAAAGCCCTCAATGACAAGCTCGATCAGCTCTTCAACCAGCAGAAGCATGTTCATGCTATATCAGAGGAAGAGCAGTTTCAACAACAAGATGGGGAGACTATGCAACTAGAGGATGTTAACTACATCAACAACCAAGGAGGGTACAACAGAGGGTACAACAACTTCAAGCCGAATCCGAATCTGTCTTATCGGAACCCGAATGTTGCGAATCCTCAGGACCAAACTTACCCATCTGCAGTTCAAGGGAACCAGATCCAACAGAAGCCTTTTGTCCAATACAACCAAGGTTATGCACCTAAGCAGCAGTATTTAGGAACCTACAACCAACCACCTGGATTCCAACAACACCAAGGTCCACCAAACCAATCACAAGAAGCTGAGTTACGCGGTCTCATTCAGAAAATGATTCAGAATCAGGTTATCGCTTCTATGGACATCGCGAAACGGTTCGTAGAGATGAGCAACAAGATCGACTCAGGGTACAATGATCTCAATGCCAAGTACGAATCACTTAACACAAAGGTTCGATACCTGGAAGACCATCACAACAACCAACCAGCCCCAAAGATCAACCAACACCCAGGTAAAGCTGTTCAAAACCCCAAGGATTATGCAACTGCTCAAGCCATCTTCCTTGATGATGACTATGAGGACTACCTCACTGGGGACAGTGATGATCAAGATGGGGAGGAGGTGGAACACCCAATGCGAAATGAGGCCAAATACTACATATCCGAGTATGAACCCGAGTCTTCACCCGAAGAGACTAATCGAGTTGATGATCGAGCACTGGTTCGAGAATCGCAAAACAAAGAACAACCGAAGTGGAACCCGATGACCTACACGATGGTGTTGATCAGATGATGCATCGAGTAGATGTTGAAAAGATAGATCAGCCTCAACCACCTGCACTAGTAGAAGGGGAGTTAGAAGAAAGGTTCAATTCTGCACTTGACATCCAGCTGGAGGCGCTTGCATAGCGAATGGCTAAGCGTAAAGCTCCACCACCTAAGTTTTTGCTCCCACACGAGCTTCATCAGGAAGCTGCCAAGGAAGCAGCTCGATTGGAGGATGAGGTCAAGGAAGCTGTCAAGGAGATTGGTTTTGAAATTCTAAGAAGTGGAGTTTGCTTGGATCCTGAGCTGCGAATTGAGGAAAAACTTGAAGATCCTGGCTCTTTCACCTTGCCGTGTTCGATAGGACTTCGGATCTTCAAGAACTGTTTGTGCGACCTTGGAGCTTCAGTTAGCATTATGCCGCTTTCAGTTGCCAACAAGCTAGGATTCACTGATTTTAAACCAAGTAAATTGTATTTGATTCTGGCCGACAGAACAGTGAGGCATCCGATTGGTATCTTGGAGAACCTGCCTCTCACGATTGGAGGATTGGAAGTGCCTGCCGACTTCATGATCCTCGATATGGACAAGGAACCAGATGATCCGCTGATTCTAGGAAGACTATTCTTGGCAACAGTTGGTGCTGTGATCGAGGTGAAGCAAGGCAAGATCAGAATAGAACATGGTGAGCATTGCAAGATGGAGTTTGATGTGAAGAAGGGGATTAAGAGGTCAACCATTGATGGTCAAGCTTTCTTTACAAAGACCAAGCAAAGGAAGGTGCAACATCTTGAAGAGGTCAACACCACATTTGCCTTAGAACCTGGACAAAACCTGGAAAATCTGTTGAACCAGCCTACTACAGTGGAGAGGATTCTAGAACCTTTTCCACATGGACCCCATGCTTAAGGAGCATGAAGAGTCAAGCTTAGTGACTTTAAACAAGCTCACTTGGGAGGAAGTCCCAAAGGTATCTTTTAATTTTAGCTTATTTGTTTTACTTACTTTTATTTACTTTTTCTCTTTTTGCAATTTTATAAAAAATAAAAAAATGGAAAATTAAGAAGAGGAAAATTGAGAAACCCGAGGGTCAACCCGACACCGTACTCGACGCGCCTGATCGTGTCCCTGCTCGGGTGGCGAGTGGAGTCTGAATCCCACAAGGAAGTCCACTCTCAGTGAACCCCACCAACCAAAACCTAGCCTATTTAAGGGGTTTCGACATTCTCTCCCCTTCCATCACCGATAAGTATCTCTCAACCCTAGAGTTTTTGCTTTCCAAAGTTTCTATTATATTCTCTCTCAAACTCGAGCTTTATTCGATTTCTTTGGGACTAACCCTATTAACCTCGAGACTTAGCCTTTTTCTTCTCAAGGAATCAAACATGGAGCCAATCACTAAAATCTACCAAAGGAAGGGAAGAAGATCAACCTCCGCTGCTGCTACAACCGGAGGTGATGCCGTCGAAGTTCGAGAGTCTCAAGGAAGAGGAAACGTTCCACATTCCCAACCGTTGGGTGGACGTTTAGCCTCCCCAACCCGATGCACAACCCGATCCACCACCCGACCTGATTCTCGAGTAACCAATCGAGTAGACCCCCGAGTTCGCTCACCGAGTCCAATGGCGAGTGCTGTCCGCCGTTCTCCTCGACGTAGGGACCTGTCTACGTCCGAAAAGACCCTTACCGACCTTATGGAGGTCGATTCTGATGCCGGAGGAGAAGAGCAAGGGGAGATCTACACCTCTCGATCAAGGAGAAGAGCTGCGGTTGCAAGGGGGAAGAGAACGGCTTCGGAGAAGGCTGAGAAGGTGGTTGAGAGAGCAGTTGAGGAAGAGGATCAACACGCTGAAGAGGAGGACCGAGAGAGAGAACAGGAGCAGAGAGAGAGGACCCGCCAAGCCTCTCGGAGGCTAAAGCAGAAGGAGGTGGATACTCCGGCAAGACTCTTCAAGTTTTTCCGGAAGATGAGCTTTGTTGGTACCCGCTACCCTCACCGAGAAACAATGAAGCAATTGGGCATCGCTAGAGACGTCGAGTACCTGTTCGATATGTGCCACCTGGGCCAATTGATGCGAGCCCACCTTGAAGCATATGAGGAGGAGACGGTCCACTTCCTTTCAACCTTGAAGCTGCACTATTTCGAGGACCACCCGACCCTACTACCTGATGGGGGGGATCAGGTTCATCACCTTCTCCGTGAGGAACAAGGACTACCGACTCAGTTTCAAAGAGATGGAGAAGCTTTATAGCTTCAAATCTGGTAGTGGGGAACGTATGGAGGTAGGCAAAGAAGAAATGAGGTCCCTATGGCTGACAATAGGAGACAAGAACCCCTACAAGTCCACAAGCTCCAAATCCGCTCAAATAAGGAGCTGCTCAAATGGTTCTACCTAATGTCATATGCACCAAGGTTCGGCTGGGCGACAACATTGACTTCGCACCACCGTTGGAGGATCTGTATAACCCGGAGGAGGAGTCCGAAGCTGAGAAGAGAGAGGAGACCGGGCATAGACAGAGAGATAGCTCGGAGGAGTTCGATTTTGAGGAGTATGTATGCTCTCAAAAGCAACCGGTTGGAGTGAGGGAAGCTCACAAGAGGATCGGCTGGCTGAAGAGGATGAACAAGTTCTTGGCGAAGAAAGTTAAAGATCTTACCGGTTCGGTGAAGACAATGGGAGGTCAAATCAAGGAGTTGCAAGATAAGGCAAGCTGTGCCTCAGCTCCTACCTCGGCACAAACACCAACTTGGATGGGGAGAAGCGGACCGCTAAGAGGAACTCGAGGACTGCCACCTCCAGAACCTTACAGAGCATCATCATACGAGCCCCAAGCCGAGGAGAACATCACCCGACCTGAGCCATTGCGGAGAAGCCATTCTGATGCTTACCCGACGCCCAACCCGATGGGATACACGATGAACTATTCGATGCACCCATCGAGCACCCAATCGGGTGAGTACACAAGTATCTTCCCTCCACTTTACCAGATGCCATTCACGACGCCATACACGATGCACCCTGCGAGTGGAAACACGGGTGATCATTCTGGACCTTTTCCGCCATTTCCGTCGTACTACCCGATGCCTTACCCAATGAACTACGCGATCCCACCCTCGATCAACACCTCGGATGCTGGTCCGAGTAAGTCGTCCGTGCACATTTCTGAGCTCTCTGACGAGCAAACACCGGTACCTGCTGAAGCCGGAGATGACCCAGGCTACACGTTGGCGAGTATGGAGGCTGTTGCAACCTCCTTCTTCACCAACCCATGAGGTACCACTTTCATCCGATCTTTGTATATAACATTGCATTTAGTTTAATTCATTTTGTGTGATTCTTGGATTCTTTTTCAAACTTTTATTTACACAGGGACTGTGTAATTTAAGTTTGGGAGAGGGTCCTAGAATGTATTTAACATTGTGTTTTATTTTCTTATTTTTATTATTTCAAATTTTTGCATGCTAGTTTTATTCATTTGAGTCTGCATTGCATCTATGTGCATTAAAAACCCAAAAAAAAAAAAAATTTGAAAAATTTTAAGAAAAAGAAAATAAAAGAGTGTTCATGTAGTTGCATTTGCATATTAGGATTGAGCTAGTTTGTTTCATATAGGATTGTCGCATATGCATCTTAGAGGACAATGATTAAAACCACCTTGTTTAAAATCAAACCTTAGGATTGAAGCTATAGCCCTTAGTCACAGTTCATTGTTGCTAGATCAGTCTTTGGAAAAAAATGAAAAATCTTTGCTTAGTCCCTTTCTGTCGATTGAATGCTTCCTCCACTTGCTTGAACATTAGAACATCTCTATATTATTGGATTTAATTTGAACTTTAATTGTCTTGCTTATGGAATTTGAATACTTGCTCATGGTAACTCCAAACTCGGGTTAGCACTCCACTTTTTACCAATCTTTTCGTTTAACCCGATTTGTTTGTCCTACCCATGAACCCAAACCTTCCTTTCAAACCTTGTTGTGAATTGTTGAGTGAGGCCTCTTTCATTGTGCTATAGGTTGTGAAACCTTGAGAGTATTGAGAACGACAAAGAACTGCCTCTTGATTTAGCTAAGTTAGAATTGGAACTAGCTAATAGATTCGGTTTTGAAGGTTAGGTGGTTAGAATGTTTATTTGGGGTTGGGTTGTGGAATAAAAAAAAAAGGAAGAAGAAAAAGTCCCTAAGGTTAGAATCAATTAGCTCTAAGTCTCTAAGTAAACAAAAAAAAAGAGAAGGAAGAATTCTTGCTATAGTCTCCTAGAAAGAAAGAGAAGAATATATCTACATTAGGAGTTTAGCAAAGAAAAGAAAAAAAAAAGAGAGAGAGCTAGAAGTTTAAAGTTTAAAAGTCTAAACCTTAGGGAGTAAAAAAAAAAAGAGTTAAAATCAAGGATGTGGGTAGTTTAAATTCTAGGGGGTTTAAATAAATAAAAAAATGAAAATGAGAGTGAATGAGAAAAGGGTAGATCATCTAGAGTTAAGCTTTGTATGCCCAAATTGTTCTCAGTCTTAGATAGTTTTCACAACTGTCTAGCATTCCATCTTTCGAGAGAAAACCACCCAAAGAATTTGTTTGAAACCACCTTACTAAAAAGCCTTACCCTTGAAACCGATTGAGCTTGATTCACCTTCCATTTGCAAGAATTCGCCAAACACTTAATTGAATGTGAAAGAGATGTTCCTTATCTTTAGTTGGAGGTTGAGCTAGATCGATACATGGTAATAAGCATAGAAGAATATTTGTAAGTATGTTGATTGATCTTAGCACCATTAAACTATCTTTAAGGACTATAGCTTGAATCTTTCGGTTAGCATCTTAAGGTTATGAGTCCCCACTTTCAAACCGTACCCTCTTACTTCCTTGCTAGAGGACTAGCAAGATTTAAGTTTGAAGATCTGATAACTCTCTAATTTACATGTTTTTAGCATCCTTTTTTGTCCATATTTTGCGTTGTTCATACCTCTAACTTAGCATTTTTAGGTCATTTACTGTAGGAATTCACTTTTAGAGCATTTAGGGTGTTGCATTTCTGCATTTGCATATTTTGGATGAAAACATGTGCTAAAGAACAAAAATGGGGAAAAACAACGACAACTCGAGCATGTACCCGAAGGAGCCATCGAGCTGCAAGAACAAGTCCGAACCCCAACCCGATCGAGGAGGATCCAAGAGAATGAAGAGCAACCCGAAGATCCACCCGAGGAGTAATCCGACTTCACCCTCTTGTACCCCATCGAGTAGATCATCGGGCAGGTCTGGGAAGCTAGGTCAAATGGGTTTCCATATATAAACCCCCTCTTCCCCTAGCTTACAAAGGAGCACGCCGCAGACCCTCAAACCAGAGAGCAAGAGCTTCTATGAGAGAACTGAGCGACTCAACATTTTTCTTCTTGTTTTGCATTTTTATTTTGTAGTTTTCATAGATTTCTATCCTTTACTTTCTCTACTCTACTCTATCTTTTAATACAATGTCATTTTCATTCATTTTGATTGCTTTGTTATTCGCTTCTATGTCCGAGTAGTGTAGTAAAGTTTCTAGGGATGGGATAGATGATTTTGTGTTCTTGATCGGTTAGGATGCTTTAGTTGATTGTAAATGATTGATAGATTTCCTTCTAGATTGGTGCTCTTAATGCTGTCAACAGACCGAAAGGTTGAGATTAGATCTAGGGCATTTACAAATGCTACAGGCCGAAAGGAGTAGATAAAATGCTTGATTTAGCCAATGCTAGAGGTTTACTTAACTCTGAGTAACAAAATTAGATGAGTTTAAGTCTACTGACAATAATGAATCGTTCTTAATGCATGCTTGTTCATATTGCTAGTGGGACAGTGTGGTAATGTGTTCAAGGTTGATTGGTGCTAGTGCGAAAGTGTGGTGACAAGGTCTTAGAGGTTCATTGTCTAGGAAATAATTGCTTGAGACATGTAAGACATACGTACTGGTCTAGAACACTTAGAATTCGATTACCCCCATCCTTAGGAACTTTCGTATTTTATTTATTTGCATTTCTTTCACTTACTCGACTACTTACCCGATCAGGTACACGATAACCTGTATCGAGTAATACCTCGAGCTGTTCATATCTCACTTGCATACTCGATCACCCCACTCGATCCTGTACTCGATTGCTTGCATCGAGTGCTTAGGTCGTGTGGTTTACTTGTTTATATTATTTTACTTTGTTTATTTTAGGAATCGTTAGAACCAAAACCCTAATTACTTGGCTTGACGTGCATTGTTCTGATCATATCCTTCCTGCTATCAATACACAACCATTTGGATTGACAACCCTTTGTACTACAACTGCATAGGGGATTGATACCCTGGGTGAAAACTTGTCTATCACTGGTCTCAAATGTTTGATCCTCATCAGGTGATTGAAAAAGGTTTCCAAGGCATTAACCTCAGATTCAACAATTGAACGAGGTACCTTAACAAGCTTCTGAGCGCAGCAGATGATCAGCTTTGTTCCCAGAAGACAATAGCCACCAGATCCTTCACGGTGATTCAGAGAGCGATATCTCTTCAAGTTTCTGCTAGCTCCTTTCATCAATATTAACCCTATGTTGCATGTGCCTTTGAAATTTGCAAATCCTTTCAGCAGCTTGCATGTGTGATACTTTACAATTGTCACTAAGACACTCACATCTTGCAAGTACATAACAAATGTCTGATTTGTTGGTACAACACATCTTCAGACGAGTGGTCAGCCCACCGTACCAGTTACCATTCAAAGATGTCTGATTTGTTGGTACAACACATCTTCAGACGAGTGGTCAGCCCACCATACCAGTTACCATTCAAACATTTCCAACTCTCATAGGTGTGGCTTCATCTTCACTTCTTTGTTACTCACATGCACTGAGCAAACATTTGGCATACTCACATTGGTATATGAAAACCTCAAAACCTTACTGTTGCTGCAAGTAAACAGTATTCTGAAAGAAGCCATTCCTAGCAATCCCGCTAACATCCATCTGATACAACATGAAAATATGCACACAGACAATCCGTATCAGGTTACCAATCGTGCCTTGTTCTCCACAATTTGTCCAACTTGTCCAACTTTTGTTTTCCACAATCGTGACACATACATGCAACACCACTAACTGCATCCGAAAAACTCTGTGTAATAGCATCACAAACAACAACTTTACCCTCCTGGATCCTTCCAGCAGCTTCTTGATGGAAGTGATTCCCACAGTTTCCTGAGTGCTACAGCTTACACTTGATAACAGCTAGTTAATACACTCCTTCTCAGATTGTTCACAACAATCATCTGTTTAGTCTTCTGCAGGTTGAACTCAGACCCTCGTTTGACAGCACCACCTGTGTTGCAGCACTATTGACCCATTCACTGCACTTGTGTCACCACTTGAGTTTCCTCCATGGTTCTTCATACCACAGTTTGCAATCATAGTACCCTTGACCAGTCGCTTGTCCAGATCTTTTGCTCCTTTACTCAGCCTCTTGTTAATCTTTAGTTATCCCTCAAGACGCTGTCTCAACAGAGACGTAATAACTTTATTCTCAGACAACAATTTCTCAAGAGTGAATACTCTATCAAGCAGCTCTTCCTTCTCAGACAGAGCGATGACTTGTTTCTCAACAGTTAAGCCAGCCACATCAGTCTTAGGCTTCAAAATAGACTTATGATTCTCATTATCTTCTTTAGCTGAATCAATATCACTCCATGTCAGACAAGATTTCGTATGAACACAGCCTTGATGGTTGTAACACTTCAGCATGCTTCTTCTTTCAAGTGTAGAACATTCTGAACCCTTCAGCCTTCTGAACTGTTTCTTGATCAGTACTTCCTCATTACCTTGAACAGATGTCTGAGTTTCTACAGTCTTCAAAGTGAATGATTCCTCAGCCTTCTGATTGTTCTTTCTCATCTGCAGTTCATCTGTTCGAAGGTTCATCAGAACTTTCATGTGAGAAAGATATCCATGTGATAAGCTTCTGAGAGATTCCTTAACAAACCTCTTATCCTTTTATACCTTCTTCAGCACTACAACTTCCTGAAAAGGGGAGCTTAGTTGACTGTTGAAATGACAGGATGGTGATACATCAGATTTTTCCTTCTTCACCCTTCTGGTTTCCTCAAAGAAGGCTTCCAAAATATCCCAAGCTTCTTTCGCCGACATACACTCTTGTACCATCGCGAACAGATCCATCGACAAGCAGCTGAAAATAGTAGATAACGCTTCGGTGTTCTGTTTTCCCTTTAACTTTCATCAGTCGTCCACAACTTACATGACTTTATTACACAGTTTCTCCTCTCATGTTTGTACTTATTGGAAGTGACCATCCATCTTCAACAGCGAACCAGGCTTCCATATCACAACTCTGAATCATCTTAATGCTCAACATCAATCATAAGAGGATTGTTCTCATCCATACCTCGTCTCAAGATCTTACCTGTTGAAAGAATAAACAATTCTTTTATCAGGTGTTTGCTCTGATACCAATTGTAAGGGTATAGAGAAGCACAACACACTGATTCACAGTTGGAACGCGTCAAGCCAACGCATTAATATTTATTTTTATCAAACTCTTAACCGGTTACAAGAATAAATCTAAGCACTCTTCTCTTCTCTATCTAACACAACACCCGGTGTAGATCTAAGAGAGTAAAACCAACCTTCTTTCTTTTTATCTAAGAGAAGAAAAACAAGCCTCTCTCTTTTCTATCTAAACTCTCACCAGTGTAGATCTAAGAGAAAGAAAAACTATTCTCTGCGCACTTAATCACAACCCTGATTAACGTCACAGAGAACTGGGAACACCCCTTCTAAGCCTTATCTTTGTGGCTTCGAAGTTTACAACTGTATCAATATTCTAGAGTGCTCAAATTGGCTTGTGGCCTACTCCTAGAATATATATACTCGACTTGAGAACCCCTAGAAGGTGAATCTCCAAGTATTACGGGATAAGGAAACTGTTTGCTCTCAACCTTATCTTTTCCTTATTTGCTGTAGAGAATATTCTTCATATCTCAAAGGATAAGGAAACTGCTTACTGCTCAAGTTTATCCTTTCCTTAATTTGCTGTGGAGAATATTCTCCATATCTCCAAGAACAATCATGTCTCTATATTCAATGCCAAGTCATCACCTTTCCTCGACACATCATCACATCCACTCACGTCTTGCCACGTCAGCTCACACATCTATGTCAGCAACTCGAGCGTCTGTGATCTAATGCAACTTCCTGATTGATACAACGCTCTGTTCGGCACAACGAATTGTTTCTCACAGCGAATTGTTTTAGAACCTGCATTTACAAGCCACGACTTCTTTATGAGTGTCGCTGCACATGAGTGACCACGACGTATGCGAGTTTTGATGATGTGACATGAAAAGGTCGTGTAGATATTGGGATTCGAAATCCATTCCTTGCAAACCACTGCGAAAGATGTGATGCACTTAAGTGGTAATCTGGACAATATATTTAACATGAGATCTTCTGTGTAGTAAGCCATCTTATTCTTCGTCGTTCCTGACTCCATTGATTTAGTTTTGATATCGGTTTAGGGTTTACTCTGTTTCAAAGACTAACCCTAAAAATTAGATATTATTTATTATATATAAGGTATAAATAACCACTAGTATATTGGGCTTCTGGACCTAATTAATGAATCTGATCATGTGTTACATATGAGCCACGTTTGTGTTTCAAGTCGGCAAAGGTTTCTTGTTACACAAGGAAAACGGCACAGACGAACAATAACCTAATCTAGGATACCTCAGAGGCTCATTTACTGAGGCTCAAACCTTACACATAATGTAGAAGTATTAATCAACTTTTGGTCAACCACTTGTGTAAAAGTAATCGTTATTTTAATGATATTATTTATAAAATGTTTTTAAATTAACATAGGGAAATAATCCTAACCAAAAAAAATTTAGGCCAACAAATTAATGGAAAAACAAAAAATTGCAATAACAGCTGATGGTGAAACTCTCACTACCTACACCCTTTAACCAACTGAGCTGAAGAAAACTTTTTAAGAATTTAGGACCAAAGTAGTACTTATCCCACAAACGGCCGCAAGCACATGCTTGGCTTACTTGGGCCTCAAGGCCGGCTCTGGCCTTATATATCCAATTATAATAGAGAAACCTTAAAGAAAAAATGGATACAAAACAAGCTAAATATAAATTTGAGATTAGTAATCGTGAGAAGTGTTTTAGTGGACATTTGAATGACTATAGTGGTTTCGGAGGAAATTTTGAGATAAATGGCACAATGGATTAACGTAAAGACTTAGACAAGTCAAACGTACTGAATCGACGACTTGACGCAAGACTTGCTATAAGTCACAGCTCCACTAAGGGTTTTCTACTTTCTCTTCTTCTTTTTAAAGAGAACTAGTGAAGCACAGATTTACTCATTAATTACACTAGTGAACTAGTGAAGCACACTCTAGCTTCTCCTTCGCTCCATTTTTGCCGCCAAGACCAGAGGGACGATCGTTTGAAATTCAGAGACGAGTTTCCAATTTACGAGTCTAAACCAAATTCGTGGAATAAGAGCAACGATTGTTGTTTTTGGAAGGGTGTCACATGCGACAATAAATCGGCCAGGTGATATCACTCAACCTTCGTACCACCTTTCTAAACAGCTCTTTAAAAACTAACATGCAGTACCCTTTTTAGACTCCAAAATCTTCGTATCCTAGACCTTTCAGGTTGTAATCTCCAAGGAGAGATTCCTTCTTCACTAGGAAACCTTTCTCGAGTCACATATCTTGAACTTTCTTCTAATAGATTGGTAGGTAAGATTCAGACTTCAATAGGCAATCTAAAGCATCTAAGAAACCTTAGCCTTAGGTATAACGATCTCACAGGAGAGATCCCTTCTTCACTAGGAAACCTTTCTAATCTTGTAGATCTTGGACTTTTTCATAATCATTTGGTAGGTGAAGTTCCAGGTTGGTTGTGGAGACTGTCGTCGGTGATGCTTTCTCACAATTCTTTCAGCAGTTTTGAAGTATCTTCAAAAGAAACAATGATCCAAGTGTTTGGATCTGAGTTCGAATTTATTCCGAGGACCATTTCCCTTTTGGATATGCAAGCTTGAATTGTTAAACTTTCTAGACTTGTCCAACAATCTCTTCACTAGCTCGATTCCTTCATGTTTAAGGCATTTCGATCTTACTGAGTTAAGTCTGAGGAACAACAACTTCAATGGAACTCTCCGGACATATTTGCCAATACTACCAACTTACAATCACTAGACATAAGTGGCAACCAGCTGGAGGGGAAGTTTCCGAAGTCTTTGATCAATTGCAAAGCTTGACGTTTTGTTAATGTTGAAAGCAACAAAATCAAAGATACATTTCCGTCTTGGTTGGGATCTTTACCATCTTTACATGTACTTATCCACAGATCGAATGAGTTTTATGGGCTCTTGTGTCATCATAACTAACATGTCCTTTGGATTTCAGAGTTTAAGAATCAAATGGCTTCACTGGACACTCACCTCACTTTTTTTCCAATTGGCGTCAAATGATAAATCATGTTGTAGAAGATGATGAATACGTGGAAGATATTCAGAATTTTTCTCTTGTCTATAGGTCAATGAGTTTTGAGCGGATCCGACAAGACTTTAGAGCCATTAATTTTTCTGCACACAAAATATTTGGCAAAATACCATTGGCTCTTTGGTGGAACTGCAGTCTGCATCTTCTAAACTTGTCAGGTAACACATTCACAGGCGACATCCCACGATTCCTGGCAAACTTGACTAATCTCGAGGCATTAGACCTATCATGCATGTAACAAGTTTTCAGGTCAAATGATAGTTGTTTACGATTAGGGGTAAACCCAACAAATTTTCGGACTGGAATAAGAATATGATAATCATAAAAAACAATTATAAAAAGGAGAGAAACCCTTGGAAGCAATGCAATCTGAGGAAATGTTGAAACTTCAAGCAGCTCCAAATGGGAAAACTTGGAAGCAATGAAGTCATTGGTTCTACTGTTTCAAAGTCTGATAAAGTTCAAAAACTATCTAATAATTTTTTTTTTTTTTTTTTTTTTTTTAAAATTTTTTTTTTTCATCATCGATCCTTTTTGAAGATTGTGATGTATCAATAATTTTTCTATATCGGATCTAACTAACCAGGAAGCTAAAGGCATTCGATGATTTTACGGAAGAAGTGAAACAGAAACAAGAAGCTAAACGAGCTGCCAAAGCAGGTAGTAATAATAATAACAATACATTACATTAACATTTTCTAATTCACAAATATTGAATATACAGTTTCTCTCAATGGCACGTTTTGTGTTGCTTCAGGAAACCACATTTGATCCCATCATGGCCAGAACGCGTGGATGGAAAACGACTGATTCCAAATCAGGTTAGAATGTTCAAAAGCACACAACAAACGTAATTTTTTTTTTTTTTTTTTTTTTTTTTTTTTTGATAATTTGTTACTCTACCTTGCACCATATAGTTTAACGTTCCTTACCATTTGTTTTTTTTTAAATCTCCACCAAAACCTAGATCCCTAGCAGCAGAGGATTAACCCGGCAACGCAACAAGTACCTTAAAACCCCCAGAACGAAGTACCGGGTAAACAATCTTGGATTGCCAGTTTCTGCAACATTTGTTTCTTTATGACCTATTTCTTTGCCTCAAACTCAGATGTTTTGGGATCTTGAATTTTTATTTTGCAGAACAAGCACATGAACAAATTCATTAGACATAGAGGACTGGTCAGAGGTATCAGGACACAAATGGGTCCATATGCAGGAGAAACTCGCGGTATCAATCCCAACACAAGCCGGAGCATCCGAGTCAAGAACTAACCTCGTACTTTTCATTTGTCTTGCAATATTTGATGGTGTTTGTATCACTCGAAATTAAACAGAAATCAGATTCCAATTAGTATCCCAAACATTTCTTATTTCTCGCTATAGTCTCTTAATATATTTTACTTGTTTGCCAAGGAAGCATCTCGTTTCACAAAGTATTGTTAATTGCTCTGTATATTCTTCGTAACTCAACATGCAAATTTAGATTTGCTGATGAGCTTGCATATAAGTTAGACACAAAGATTCAATACTTTATATAACCTTCAAAATGCCATAACATTTTTTTTTTTTCTGTTCTTCTCTCTTATTAAAGACCAAACACGATACTACACACCTCATTCCTCTTGCGTAAGGGAACTAAGAGTATTACAAAAAAAAAATTAAAAAACTATTCTCTCACCGTCTTGGGAATTTTATGCAGCCATTGTGGGAGGACGAACGAGGAAAAGTATGATCCTGTTAGGTCGTGTCTATGTTTCAACTTTCTCTCGATCACAAACTTTTCATTGCGTACGTTAGAAGATAGCAAACTTCGGTCCTCCTTTCTCCAAAAGTATATTGTATTAGCATCATCTTCATTACGCTTGATGGCGATCCAGTGAATACTCCCGTGCAAGCTAATGGGCGTTTGGTTATGACCAAACAGAGACAAATGGACAGTGTCGAAAGTCCACAAACCTGTCTCAGATGAATATATCAGCAAGCTCCACAGATTAGAGAAATCAAACAGAACAACTTTGTAATCCAAAAGAACGCCATTCTCAATTCGTGTGGCTATTCCGAAAGGACACGAATCTCCCTTATGATGAGGAGGGATCTTTACGCATTCCTGTGAAACTGGATTAGCAACGTACAAGGTTCGGTTATTCACATGCTTAGGGACTTCACTGATCAATATTAAACCAGCATCAGTATTGTAAGCCCAGACTCTGTAGTTGTTTCTCCGACTCTCAAACTTCTTGGTTAGGAATGACGAGATGTAAGAGCCTAGAGACCGTTCGAGTCCCCAAGTGTTTAATCTGTACTGAGCTATGACTTCTTTCTTTTTCATTACCATAATGCATGAGCGACCATGATAAAGAATCTGAGTTTTGGTCCATAGACCGAAACAAGTCACGGAAATATGGAGACTCCACGATCGATTTCCATTGCTTGCAAACAAATTTCAAAGCTGTGAAAATCTTTATTGGTAATTTCGAGAGTGTAATTGCCAATAGATCCTCTCGAAATGAATTCATATCTTCCTATCTCTCTCTGTCAATTAGATTAGGCTTTTTTGTTGAAGCGTGTGTGTGTGCTGGGATTAGGGTTTATACGAGAATGTATCTAGTGCTCGGGTGCCACACACAAAATTAGCAATAAAATTTCTCTGATATTTTATCATATAAGGTTTGAATTTTAGTTCTATAATATATACAAATATTTTATTAAGAAAATCTTATTATATAAAGCTTGGTTTCAACTTTCAAAATTATTCATTAACAAGATCATGACACGTTTCAATTCTATTGATAAGATGTAGATAAGTTTATTCTAAATTTATTAAAATATTAAATATAATTTTTTTTAAAGTTCTAAATCTGAAAGGAAATCTATACATAAGTAGTATATAAAAGCTTGGTTTCAAAGTTATTCATTAACAAGATAGTGACATGTTTCAATTATATTGATAAGATTTGGACAAGTTTTAATTCTAAATTAATTAAAAAATGAAATATAATTTTTTTCTAAAAGTTCTAAATCTATTATTAAAAAGAAATCTATACATAAGTAATATATAAAAGCTTGGTTTCAAAGTTACTCATTAACAAGATCGTGACACGTTTTGAAACGATCCGACCCGTTTTTTATTTTTTAATAATATATAGTAAATATAATAATAATAAATACTTTATACTAGTGGTCCCATACCCACTAGCCACCTATCGACAATCAAACCAAACAACGGAAAATATTCAATACCAATGAACCATCAAATAACCAATATTCCATAACCAGTATT
The DNA here is from genome assembly GCF_030686135.1 of Camelina sativa. Classification (NCBI taxonomy): domain Eukaryota; kingdom Viridiplantae; phylum Streptophyta; class Magnoliopsida; order Brassicales; family Brassicaceae; genus Camelina; species Camelina sativa. The sequence continues at coordinate 7,433,192 of NC_141883.1, forward strand.
AATCCATAACATTTAAACCAATAAACCAAAAGACATAGAACAAGGAACCAGCAACCTAGCAATGTTCTATTAACCCAACTCTAGCAACCTAACATAAGCCCGACAACAACCAATAGAGCCACTAGAACATCCTCCTCTTCATTGCCTTGATTCCACGATCACACTTTTCTTTTACCTGCACCACAAACACAAATTGAGAGGCATGAGTATTTTATAAACACTCAGTGAAACAATCCTCCCATCAATTAGGCTATACACACAAGCAAGAAGATCTCTACATGCCACAAAAAACAATCAATAAGACAAACCATGCATTATACGAAACATTGCTTCATCCGTCGCAACTGAAGAAGGGTGTCGACCGACACCAGATTCCACATGATGTCGATCGGCACTCCCCAAAGTTATCGAATAGTCCTCGCGTTGGTGTCGACCGACACCGATGCCGAGCATCGATTTCCTTCTATCAGGAGCAACAAGCCTTAAACGTTAATAAATGATATGCTCAAATTTAAACCCTAGAGCTACTCTCTCAAATTAGGAGATCACTGCAGTAATTAGGGGTCGAATTCCACAAGGACTTAAGTCTACACAATAAATTATAGAGTTTTATAATTAAGGGACTTCAGGGACTTGTCTTGCAATTATGGAAAATTTTGGGGCAGATTTGTAAAACTTCCAAAACTTGGGTCTTCTTGCGGCTAACTGGGGTGTCGACCGACACCATCTCACTGAATCGATTCCAAGTTGATTTCCTCCGGATTAATTCTCCAAAACGATCCAAATTGCTCCATTTTGCTCCATCCATGCCAAAATCCTAGAAAACCTGTCAAGACTCAGAAACATCCTAGAAAACAAATGAAAAGACTCAAAAAGCACACTTATATGATGGTTAAAAACCGTAAAAACCATGTTAAATCAACTCCCTCAGACTTTGCCTTTGCTTGCCCTCAAGCAAAACAAAAACTTAGACCTGTGAAAGAGGTTTGAAAACGGAGAAACTCATATTCTCTCTAAGGTAATGCCATGATCATTCAAACCATAATCCATATGCTTAGCAAATAAATTCAAATTGAACCACCATGTACTTCTCCGTTGACATTCATAGCATCCCAAATTCAAACCAAATTCCATTACTTCCTCCATTAAGCCTTCATCGGTGGGGCTCATCAATTTGATCAATGTCAAGAGCCTTATAGACTCATTCCCGTACTATACCATAACAAGCAAGATATAATTTTTACAACTTGTGGTACACTTTCTCTCCCCCAGACTTATTCTATTCTTATCTTCCTTTGAGCTTTGCTGATTTATTTTTCTTTGATTCAAAGGTGTAGGCGAATAATGGGATCATCAATAATTTACCTACCCCTCGCTTCGAGACTTTGTGTGATCATTTGACTCAAGAATAGAATAATGAGGTCACAGGTAATTTATCTCCCTCTCTAAACTGATCAAAATCATCTCATCTTTTTTTTTTTTTAAACTAAGCTCTCAGGAGTAATCTTTTCAACTTAAATAAGGGAGAGGAGTAACATTTTCTTTTGAAATTTTACTTGTTAGGTATGAACAAGGAGTCAAGCTCTATGAACATCAATCTCCTTGATGAGGTAAAAGAAAAATGCATAAATTACCTCTTTTACCTTAGACTTTTATGGATTATGTTGGGAATTTGGATGTCTCTGATTTACTGGTCAGCCATTGGATTTTTCATTAGTCAGATTAGTGGATTCAATCTGCAGCATTAATCAATCAAGGCATTCCACTAAAAAGAAAAATCATAGTTCCCAACAAAATTTTTGAAAATTTTGACTCAATAAAAACAAAAATATGGTTTTAACACACTTAAAACAAAAACTACGTTAGTAGTTAGTACTAACCTCCCCCACACTTAAACGACACTGTCCCCAGTGTTTTCAAGCAAGAGGAAAGCAAAAAGAAACAAAAATGTATGGAAATTGTAACAAAAAGATGAACTGATTCTTGGCTTACCCAGGGGTGTCGAACGATGCTGTTGTGGTGTCGGTCGATGCTGTTCACATGATCAGACTCCTTGTTAGTTGCAGTTAGTTGTGTTGATGAGTTGTTTGATCAATCCTTGGATGTTAATGCTGTTAAGAATCACTCAAACACAAGAAAAATGTCAAACAAAATTCAAAGAAAAAGTGACTCAATGCAAAAAGAAAAATGACTCAAAAGGAAAAGAAAAACCTAGAAGTGGGTTGCCTCCCACTAAGCGCTTGTTTTCAGTCATTAGCTTGACTGTGTTGAAGCTCAGGCATCGGGTGGATTGGAAATTGGCAAGGAATGCTGCCGAGAGGAATGTCTCATCATCCAAGGTGGTGTATAAGCAGTAGAAGAGTGAGGTCTACCAAGGACATGAGGAACAGGACTTGGGCGATAAACTCGTGGTTTGGTTAACTGCAAAACAGTTTTTGTATCTTTGAAGGTCTTATTGATGATAAGAGGAGATTTGGGTGAAGAAGATGCATACCTTGACCTTACCTGAGGACTATGAAGTGCGGAATGGGGAGGTTTTTGTTTGGGAACAGTTTTCTGATTTGAAGCATAGAGGATGTCCTGGGAGCTCTCAGTTCTGGTCAAGTGTGGGCTCGGTCGTGGAGGGATGTCGACCGACACTGATGGTGTGTCGATCAACACTGAGTCTGATGCTCGTGTTGTAGAAACCTTCTCAACAGAAAAATCTGTCCATCAATAGTAGGAGCTCTCCTTAGCTTATCCATCTCAAAGTTCATACTTAAACCCTCCACATTCAGTGCTATGTTTCCCTTCTGCACATCTATAATGGCACCAACTGAAGCTAAGAAAGATCTTCCTAAGATGAGAGGGTATTTAGGCTCTTTATCATACTTTAACACCACAAAGTCAGTGGGAATCATGAAATATCCAATTTTAATTGGAATATCCTCTAAAACACCTTCAGGAATCCTCTGTGGTCTATCAGCTAAGATAAGAGATATCTTATTTGGCTTGAATTCTGTCATCCTAAGTCTCATAGCAACAGAATGTGGCATCAAATTAATACTATAACCTAGATCACAAAGTGAGTGAGGAAACCTTCCTGCTGAGATAGAACAATCTAACACAAAACTTCCAAGATCAGGTAGCTTTTATGGAATTCTACTTTGGATCACTGCACTCACATTCTCAGAAACAGCCACCTTCTCTTTCCTCTCTTTCTTTCTTTGAACAGGTTGGTTCAATAGAATTGCACTGACATCTTTTGTATGTAGTGCTCCTTCCTCAGGGCTCAAACCATTTGATACCATTCTCTACACATACCGCTTAAGTCTAAGAGAAAACTTGAATGCATCAACCAAAGGCATCTCTATCATCACCTTATCCATCATTACCTTGCATCTAGCTTCCTCGACTCCTGTTTGGACCTTCTTGGCTTAGGAAAAGAAATTGTTGGTTAGTACACCCTCTCAGAACATGGAATCGGAGATTTTGTAGTGTCGGGTTCTGTCTGAGATGAGTGTCGAGCGACACCCAGGTGGTGTCGATCGACACCATCATCTGAAACCTAGAAACAGCTCGATTTCTCTCCCTGTTCTGCAGAAGCAGGCTTGGGGTTTGACTGAGTTCTTCCAGGAAGAAAACCCTCTTGTCGTTTGACAGACCCATCAGTCTGTGCAACTTGACTCTCCAGCTTTTTAACATGTATATTCAATGCATCAATCCTTCTAGTAAGCTCATTATAGACATTATAAATCTTCCCATTGAAAGTCACAGTTAACTGCTCCTGACCCTGAAGAATCTGCTCAAGCATGGCCTCCATTCTACTCTCTGACCCTGATTTCTGAATCTCTTACCCTGATTTCCTTAGAAAAAGTTGACATCTGCTTCTTCATTCCTTGTCTCAGGTCATGGCTCAAATGTCTCAACTTCAGCAGCAAAGTGAACCGATTTCTTACCCACAAGAAGATTGTGCATCGAATCCAGCTTGGCATTAACAGAAGCTAGCTGGTTTGCATCAAATCCTCCATGTAATCTCTTCCTCTCAGCATCTGCTCTCTTAGTGCTATTGATGGAGGCTAGATTCTCAATCAAATCCTCAGTTTTATCTGGATATCTGATAACAGGATTTTCACCCAGGGTATCAATTCCCTATGATGTTGTAGTACAAAGGGTTATCAATCCAAATGGTTTTATGCTAGCAGATGAGATATGATCAGAACTATGCAAATCAAGCCAAGCAATAAAAGGGTTTGATCTAACAATCCTAAAATAAAATAAAGTAAATAAATAAGAACCACACGACCTAAGCACTCGATGCAAGCATTCAAGTACAAGATCGGGTGGGGTGATCGAGTAAACAAAGAAAGTAAGAAAAACTCGAGGGGGTACACGAAGCTGGTGATCGAGTACAAGTTCGGGTATGGGATCGAGTGATGAATAAAAATGTAAACAATCAAGACGTGAAAGCTCCTAAGTATGGGGTAATCGACTACTAAGTGTTCCTGACCAGTATGGAAGTCCTACATGCCTCAAGCAAATATTCCTTAGACAATGAATCTCTAAAATCTTGTTAAAACACTCTCGTGATAGAAACAATCAACATTGATCACTTCCCTATCCAACTCTCGTTGGAGAAACATGACCAATCAGGCAATACAAAACGATTCAATATTGTCAATAAACTCCTTACACATCTAATCTCTTAGGCTAAGTGAGTAAATCACTAGCATTGATTGATTCAAGCATTTCATCTAAACCTCTCGGTGGTAAAACACCTTAGATTTAATTTCAACCTCTCGGTCTGTTGATAGAATTAAGAACACCAATCTAGAAAGGAATTTATAAAACTTAAACAACCAAGCTAAGACATCCTAACCGATCAAGAACACATAATTGTCTATCCCATCCCTAGAAACTTTGTTTCACTACTCAGATCTCATTGCAGAAAACATAAAATCATAGATAAACGAAAATTGCATTGTATATAAATATAAAAATAGAAGTGAAGAGTACAGAGTAGAAATCTAAAAGGATAGCAAGAAGAAGTAAAATAAATCCTAAAAACATGGAAAAAGAGTTTGAGTCGCTCAGGATCTCTCTCAGAAGCTCTCGCTCTCTGGTTTGAGGGTCTGCGGCATGCTAGGGCGACAGGAAGAAGAGGGGGGGTTTATATATGGAAACCCATTAACCCTAGCTTCTCAGTCCTGCCCGAGGGTCTGCTCGATGAGGTGCTTGAGATTGAGCTCGGGTTTCTCTTCGGATTGGTATTCGGATTGTTCTTCCTGCTCTTGGACCCTCTTCGATTGGGTTGGTGTTCGGACTGTTCTTCCTGCTCAATAGCTCCTTTGGGTACGTGCTCGGATTTCACCTTGTTTCTCCCCATTTCAGGTTCTAAAGCACCTGTTTCCATCCAAAATTTGCAAATGCAAGAATGCAACACCCTAAATTGACCTAAAAATGCTAAGGTTAAGATATGAATAATGCAGAATATGGACAAAAAAAAATGCTTAAAACATGTAAATTAGAGAGTTATTAGACCCCCAAACTTAAATCTTGCTAGTCCTCTAACAAGGAAGTAGGAGGAAGAGGTTAAAAATGGGACACATATTTGTAAGTAGCTTGAAGCAAAGGTTTCAAGCTATAGTCCTTAAAGATAGTTTAATGATGCTAGGATCAATCAACATACTTACAAATATTTTTCTATGGTTATCATCATGCATCGATTTAGTTCAACCTCCAACTAACTGCAAGGACTTGCAATTCCAAAAAATATCCCTTTCACATTCATTAATGTGTTTGGCGAATTCTTGCAAATGAAAGATGAATCAAGCTCAATTTGTTTCAAGGGTAAGGCTTTTTGGTAGGGTGGTTTCAAACAATAACTTTGGGTGGTTTCCTCTCAAAAGAAGGAATGCTAGACAGTTGTGAAAACTATTTAAGATTGAGAACAATTAGGGCATACAAAGCTTAACTCTTGATAATCTACCCTTTTCTCACTCACTCTTTTTTTATCAAACCCCCTAGAGTAGAACTACCCACATCTTTGATTTTAACTCCCCCTTTTTTTATAATCCCTAAGGTCTAAACTTTAAACATCTAGCTCTTCTATTTTTTTTTCCTTGCTAGACTCCTAATAATATTCCTACATGTTTTTTTTTTCTTTTCTAGGAGACTATAGCAAGATATATATATATTTTTTTTTTTACTTAGAGACTTAGAGCTAATTGAATCGAACCTTAGGGACTTTCTTCTTTAATTTCTCTTTTATTCCTCAACCCAACCTGATATGATCATGCTAACCACCTATCTTTCAAAACCGATCCTAATAGCTAGTTAAAATGATTCTAACTTAGCTAAATCAAGAGCCAGTTCTTTGTCGTTCTCAATACTCTCAAGGTTTCACAACCTATATCACAATGAAAATGCCGCACACAAAAATTCAATACAGGGTACGAAAGAAAGGTTTGGGTTCAAGGGTAGGGAAAAACGAATTGGGTTAAACGAAAAGATTGGTAAAAATGGAGTGTTAACCCGATTTTAGAGTTATCATGAGCATGTATTCAAATTCCATATGCAAGACAATTTAAGTTCAGGTTAAGTCCAATAATATAGAGATGATTCAATATTCAAGCAAGTGGAGGAAGCTTTCAAAAGACACAAGGTTTTAGACAAAGATTTTCATTTTTTTCCAAAGATTGATCTAGCAACAATGAACTGTGATTAATAGTTATAGCTTCAATCCTAAGGTTTGGCTTTAAACAAGGTAGTTTTAATCATTGTCCCCTAAAATGCATATGCAACAATCCTATATGAAGCAATATAGACTCAATCCTAATATGGAAATGCAACTACATGAACACTCTTGTTTTTTTTTTAGTTTAAATTTTTCAAATTTTTTTGGGTGTTTTTAATTGCAAATAGATGCAGACTCAAATGAATAAAACTTAGCATGCAAAAATTTGAAATAAGAAAATAAAACACAATGTTATATACATTCTCAGACACTCCCCCAAACTTAAATTACACAGTCCCTTGTGTAAATAAAAGTATGAAAAAGAAATCTAAGAATCACACAAAATGAAATAAAACAAAATAGAATGCAATGGTATAAACAATGGTTTGGATGAAAGTGATACCTCATGGGTTGGTGAAGAAGGAGGTTGTGGCAGCCTCCATGCTCGCCAAGGTGTAGCCAGGGTCGTCACCGGCTTCAGCAGGCACCAGGATTTGCTCATCAGAGAGCTCGGTTATTCGCACAGACGATCTGCTCGGACCATCATCTGAGGGATTGATCGGGTAAGCGTCGCGTAGGTCATCGGGTAGGGCATTGGGTAATACGACGAGTATGGTTGGTGAGGTCCGGAATGATCACCTGTATAACCGCTTGCAGGGTGCATCGAGTAGGGCATCTGATATGGCATCTGGTAAGGCATAGGGAAGGTACCTGAGTGGTCACCCGATTGGGTGTTCGGCTGCGGCATCGGATAAGGCATCGTGTATTCCATCGGGTTAGGTGTCGGATAGGCATCCGAGTGGCTTCTTCGCGATCTATCGGGTCTGGTGACATCCCCCTCTGCTTGGGGCTTGTAGGAGGATGCCTTGTGGGGCTCCGGAGGTGCTAATCCTCGGATTCCTCCCAATGGTCCGCTCCTCCCCATCCATTTGGGTGCATAAGCCAGAGTGGGAGCTGAGGCACAACTTGCCTTGTCTTGCAGCTCCTTGATCTGTCCTCCCATCACCTTCACTGAGCCAGTGAGGTCTTTTACCTTCCTTGCTAAAAACTTGTTCATCCTCTTCAACCACCCGATTCTTTTGTGGGCTTCCCTCCCCCCAAAGGGTTGCTTTTGAGAACATACATACTCCTGAAAATCATAGTCTTCCAAGTTATCTCCCTGTCCTTGCTCTCCCTTAGATTCAGATTCTTCTTCAGGGTTGTACAGGTCCTCCAGTGGTGGTGTGAAGTCTATGTTGTCTCTGAGCCAGATTTTGGTGCACACGACGTTGGGCAGGATCATCTGAATGGCTCCGACTTCCAAATGAATAAACTTGAAGAGAAACATGTCGTTTGGCCTCTCATAGGCCAGGAATTTTGCCAAAGTGAGGTAGTCGATGTCCAGCCATCTCGGCTCATGAACCACTCCCTTTAGGGGCACATCGCAAGCCACCAAAATTGGTGTGACTACAACCTCCTATGGAGATCTCTCCAGCTCTCTCTCTCCTCTCGGTTTTTATTTCCCAAGACTTTAGGTAAAAGGAACTGATCGAACAGCACAAAGATCATGCTAGTATCCGCAACATCCCCTATCAGCGGTTTGCAATCCCTAGCATTATCTAATATGCCACACAAGGCAATGTCTAGCAGCTATAGGTCATGATCGTTCACATTCCCAGTCTCCTTCCTAGCGAATAAGGTATAAGCTAGAGACTTGTGAAAATACCTCAAAACAGGGCTCCTTATTTGAGCAGATTTGGATCTTGTAGACTTGTAGGGAAGATTTTCTCCTATTGTCAGCCATAGGGGCTTCATCTCCTACTTGCTCACCTCCATGTTCTCTCCACTCGCAGCCTTAAAACCATACAGCTTCTCCATCTCCTTGTAGGTGAGTCGGTATTCCTTGTTGCGCATGGAGAAGGTCATGAACCTGATCCCCCCCATCGGGTAGGAGGGTCGGGTGGTCTTCAAAATACTGTAACCGCAATGTGGAAAGGAAGTGAATCGTCTCCTCCTCATAAGCTTCGAGGTTAGTTTGCATCATCTTGCTGATACTAGGATTTTTGTGCGTCCTAGCAGGTTCAATTAACCTTATGCAATTGTAATACTTAAGGTGTCAATCTAGTTGGGAAACTTTACTAACAATTAAGATGCAACCAAGAAATCACAAGTCAAGCCGATTCAAAGAGGGTGTTTGTCTAACAGTCCTAGAATGATGACAATACAAAACGAAAGTGAGTCATAGAATTAGAAACGAGAATGCATGACAAGAAGCGAAAATGAATAAAAACATAAACGAGTCTAAGCATGAACTAAAAAGGCAAGTAATGAAACAGTCTCAGGAATGCAATAAAATTCAGAAAGAAAGAAGTCCTAAGGATGGGAGTAAATGATGTAGGTGGAGTATCCAAGTCTATAGAGTATTTAACATGCCACAAGCAAACCATCCCTAAACAATGAACATCACTTCTTAGCTAATCCAATATCTTGACAGAAGGTACTCAAACTCAACCACTTCCTAACCTAGCCCTCGCTAGAGAAACATGATCAAGCATGGCATGAAAAACAAGTTCATTCACATCAACAAACATCCTAGACAACTAATCTCTTAGGCTAGGAACGTAAGTCTCTGGCACTAGTTGATCAGACATTTCATCGAACATCTTTTGGATGCGGAAATGTCTAAAACCCAGTTCCAATTGATCAGAGAGAAACTAGTATTTCTAACTCTATTCCAGAAGGGAATCATACAATCAAAGCTTAAACACTATACATCCTAAGATCCTCCACCTAATCTATCCCATCCTCAAGAACAACCACACTACTCAGATCCGAAAATCATTATCAAGGATGCAAACACAAAAAACATTGAAACAAACATTCTTAGATAGGTAAAAATGAGATGAACAAGTTTGTAGAAGAAATAAAATGCAAATACTCAATGTATTAAAAGATATCTGGATACAAAGTCTGAGAACAGTTTTAGAGGCTAGGTAAACCTTCAGAACAAAATGCGATAAAAGATAAGATGTCTGAGTAAAAACTTAACAAAACTTATTTATAGTAAAACATGGGAATCTCTAAAACATAAAATGACAATATAGAACGTCGGTTCGGGAACCCTTCTCGGACGTGTCTTCAGGACAAAACCAGGACGTTGGTTTAAGAGCATCGATCGAGTAACATCGTGAGAGAGTCGATCGAGTCGCATCGTGAGAGTGTCGATCGATTCGGATACTAGGAAGTTAGATCGAATGGTGGCTTGAGAACGTCGATCGAGTGGAAGCTTGAGAACGTCGATCGAGTGGCAGCTTGAGAACGTCGATCGAGTGGCAGCTTGAAAGGTGTCGTCTGAGAGCGGCTGATCGAGTCGCGTTTTCAGGGTGCTCAGGAGAGCTGCTGATCGAGTCGCGTCTTGAGGCTGCTCAGGAGCCCTCCTCAGACGTCTTGGTCGAGTCTCTGCTAACATCCGTTCGAGTGGGAGCTCTCCTTTGCGTGCAGGTCGAGTCGGAATTCCGAACGTACATGCATCCACTAAAACGGTGATAACTCATGAACCACGACTCCGATTGGCTTGAAATAAATGGCATTGGAAATATGACCAAATTACCTACAACTTTGATGAAGACATAGAAAGCTGAATCCCAATTTAATATCTTCAGTCGACTCGATCAAAAACGTGGAAGGTTGGGTCGCTGGGTAGTGTTGGTCGAGTCGCTGGACTGCTTTCCTTCTCCCTGTTTGCTTTTGATTGTTTGGACATCCCCTAAAACACCTGAAACAACTCCAATATGCGAGATGCATGCAAGACCAATGCAAAGACTACCTAGATATGCATGTTATGCAAAAGAGACCTAAAACAATGCAAAACAATGAATTAAGATAACAAAATGAATGACAAATGCATGATGAAAGAGTGTAAAATATATGCATATCAACTCTCCCAAACTTATTCTTTGCTTGCCCTCAAGCAAACAGCCAAGAACAAAGTATGGAAGAGAGGTTTGAAGATGGGGTCTCAGAACCTAAAACATGCTATGATGCATGGTGAAGGAACTCTATTTAAAAACTTTAGACAAGCTCATCACAACCTGAAACGATTCCGAACCTTAGTCTACACATGCCATCATTTCTATCATTCCCTTTAACATTCATTAACAAAGAACCATGAATCAAGCTATGCAATGTCATCAAACTCATTTGGCTGGGGTGAAGGGGTAGAGACAAAAATGGTCTCCTTTGCAAGTGGTTTTAACAATATAGAACAGGGATCTCTCGGGAAAATGAGTTGAGCTTAAGAGAAGGCTAAAGGTTGACACCAACTGATACATACAAGAGCAGTGCCCCGTCTACCCAAAGGTCCCAAGGAAACTTAGCTCTAACTTACTAACCGAGAAGTTGGTCCTATCTCTACCCTTCATCAATATATATTTTTTTTTAAAACCCATTCTCTTATTCTTTTCACTTAGCCTTAGGAGGAGGTTACTTCATATCAATCTAGCGGATGGAAAACGTTTTTTTATCACTATGGTTCTCTTTCATTTCTTCTTAGAACTCTAGACTTCTTAAGTGTTTTGCTTTCTCTTCCTTGTCTAAGTTTTTCTTTATATGCCCAGAACCAATAACTCTTTTACATTGCACAACCCACATCCTTTACTAGACTTGTAAACCTTGAAAACACATTCCCCCTCCTAAAGACTCTTAAACCCTTTTTTTCTTTCTCTTTTCAGTACAAATCCAATCCCAAAACCTAAAATCGAGTCTCACCTAGTCCTACTAGTCCGGATAGCGCAAACTAGAACTACACAGGATCCTACTCTTGTCGGCTAGAACCTAACACTTTCTAACAAGCTCAACTCGGAAAAGGCCTCACACTCAAGAATACAATTGGCTTGAAAGAACGTTTGGTTAAGGGTGCGGGAAACTGTTCCAAAGATGGGGAAAAAGGATAAAGATAATCCAAGTATTTGTGCTATCCATGAGTTCAACTTTAATGCATAACATGATAATTGCATGTCAGGATTATGTTCACATAGATAGGGAATGATGTCAATTCAAAGCATGCTTCAATCAAGACTAGAATGCAATTTTGAGAATTCAAAACCTGGTTCAGTTTTACATTTCAAGTTCAATCAACATGCATCAAAGAACTAATAACGAGGGTCTTGATCCTATCCTATTTAATTCAACATGTTAACAAAGTTACAATCATCATCAACCCTTATGCTAAATGCAACATTTCTAAATGAACAACACTAGACTCAATCCTTATATGCAAATGCAAATTACATGAACACTCTGTTTTTGTGGAAATTTTCAAAATTTTTCATTTTTTTTTTGTTTGTTTTTTTTTTTTGGTCTTTCTATGCAAATAGATGGATGCAAACTCAAACATGATATGATGCAAGAATTTAAAATAAGAATCACAAGACACAACATCAAATACATCATCTCAAACCCTCCCCCAAACTTAAATTACACAGTCTCCTGTGTAAGAAAAATTTGAAGTAGGATTTGAAAATCATAAGAGAAACAAATGCAAGGATGAGATGGTATATACAAAGGGAAACTTGGAGTACCTCAATAGTAGAAGAAGGAGTCGGTGCTCGGGACGGTGGATCGAGTCAGGTGAGAAATTCAGTTTTCGCGAAGGTGAGCTACCCCGTCCCACTAAGACGTTGGGTCGAGTCGGAGCTTCGTCGGGATGAGGATGCTCCAGGTAGCAGCTCCGTGAGATGTCGATCAAGTGGAGTGATGGTTGGTTCCGGGAGCTGCTCTGGTTCGTCGTCGATCGAGTGGAGTGATGGTTGGTTCCGGGAGCAGCTCCGGTTCGTCGTCGATCGAGAGGGAGTCTTCAACACCGGATCGAGTAAGAACTTCGTCGAGTCGCAGCTTGGTCGAGTCGTCGGCAAGAGCTTCACGAGAGCTCCTCTTCCATTGCTTCATTCTATGTCTGCAAAACCCAACACTCTGCTATTTGTATTTTTTTATTTTTTCACTTTAGTTGGCCATACTCCCTTCTGTGGATTCCTGAACAGCAAAAAAACAAAAAACAAAAATTAAAAACACAAGATCCTAAATTGTATTTACAGAGATACCTTTGGGACTTCCTCCCAAGTGAGCTTGTTTAAAGTCTTTGAGCTTGACTTTGCATACTCCTTATGCTTTGGGAGGTTCATAGAGAGGTGATGAGCTCCCCTCTGGTATGTCTTGTCTAGCCAAATACTCTTTAATATTCTGTCCAGGTTCAACAACAAATGAACTGCTATTCTTCATTATCTCAAACCTCTGCCTTAATTTCCTTGGAGGAGAACTTCTCATTCTACCTTGGAGCTTCTTGATTTGCCCACTCATCTCCTTCACCATAGCTGCTAACTCTCTCACTGAATCCCCTAGAATCTTGGTAGTTTGGAGTTCAAACAAACTGTCAAGCGCATGAGGACTTGTCTCTTGCGGTTGATGAAGTTTAGGAAGCAGGTCATGATGCCTAGGGAGAGCAACAACTGCACTCGAGTTGGAACACAGTCGAGTTCCCCTTCGAGTTTTTTCTTTAGTTACCCAAACTTCTGTTTCTGCCTCATTCACACCCTCAAAGATGTCAAACCCAGCTTTCTGATCTTTCTCTTCAATCACGAAGGTCTGCCCATCAATAGCTGGCTTCTTCTTATCAGTCTTGATATCAAACTTCATCTTGAAGTTCTTACCCAGATTGAGATCAATCATCCCCTTCTTGACATCAATGACTGCTCCAGCTGTAGCTAAAAAAGGTCTTCCCAGAATTAGTGGATCCTTAGGCTCTTGATCCATTTCCATTACCACAAAGTCAGTAGGAATCTCAGCTTGTCCAATTTTGATGGAAAGGTTCTCTAGTAGACAATGAGGCAATCTAGTAGTCCTATCAGCTAGTATCAAGCAGAGGTTGCTTGACTTGTATTTGTTGAATCCTAGCTTCTGAGCTACAGAGAGTGGCATGAGGCTGACCGAAGCATCAAGGTCACATAGGCTGTTACTGAAATCCAATAGACCTATAGTACAATGTAGAGTAAAAGACCCAGGGTCTTCAAGCTTTTTAGGGACAATCATCTCCACTTCATTACGTTGGTGACTCAACATGATTGTCTCATCATCGTCTCTAGCCTTTTCATGAGCTGCCTTAGCTGCTTCCTCCTTTTCCTTGATTCTTTGGATAATGGATTCCCTAAGGGACTTAGGGGATAAAGGTATATGACCTGAGACTGTAGGTAGTGGCATATGGAGTTCAAGTTCTTCTAATTGTTGATCAAACTCAACTTTGTACTTCTCTACTAACTCCCTTTTGTATGTTCCAGGGATTGGCAAAGAGGATAAACAAGGTGGTGCACTGGATAGAGTTGTTCTTCTCCTGGTTACAACTTGTTCTTCAGCATGTCCAGATGTTATACAAGTGTCTACACTAGAAGTTACACAATCCAGGTGATTGTGTGTCTCATCTGGTGACACATCAAGCTGTTTGCTGTCTGGTACAGAGTCTTCGTTTTGGGTTAAATCCTCCCTTTGAATGATGGCATTGCACTCATGGCTTAGTACCACCATGCCTTGAACTTCCTTTGATCTCTCCATCACCAAGTCTTTGAGGAATTTCTGGTAAGGAGGAACTAGTGCAAATGCATCCAGCAACGGCATCCTCAACTCAATCTCCTTGACTTGTTTTTCGAATAGAGCTTTATACTTCTCAGTAAGCTGCTTCTTAAACCTCACTGGAAATGGTATAGGTGGCTTGTATGGTGGAGGAATGAATCTCACAGGTTTATCCGTGGGAGCAGCGGGTTCTTTAGTAGCTTGAGGATCAGATTTCTTGGCTGACTCAATTGGATCCTTGAACACCTCGACGGGATCCTCTATCTGAACTTCATCTTGAAGAAAATCCTCCCCATCTAAACTCTCATTGTCCTCAGTGAGCCGTACATCTACATCTTGGGTGGTGATGGCATGGATAGTAGCATAGTCCTTGGGGTTTTGAACTGCTTTTCGAGGTAGTTGGCCAGGTGTTGGGGTAGAAGTAGAAACAGTCTTGCCTTCCATATACTTCATCTTGGAGTTAAGAGCTTCAAACTTGACATTAAGATCATTGTATGAACACTCCATTCGCTAACTTAGTTCAGCAAACTTCTTGGCGGTATCCAAAGAACCACTAGCTTGACCTTGAAGAAGTTGTTGCATCATGTGTTTCATTTCTTGATCAGGAGCTGGAGTAGGCGGAACCGGTTGAGGGCGAAATCCTGGTGGTGGTCCTGAGGGAGCTTGGTAACCTTGCTGGAACTGTTGTTTAGGGATGAATCCCTGATTGTAAGGCACAAAAGATTTTTGTTGACCTTGTTGTTGCTGCTGAGCAGGGTACACCTGATCCTGTGGATTTGCAATGTTGGTGCTTTGTTAAGACAAATTGGGGTTCGTCTGATAGGGGTTGTAACCCTTGTTGTATCCACCTTGATTATGGACGTAGCTGATCTCCTCAGACTGCTCACCCTCCCCATCTTGGACGTGAAAATGTTCACCCTCAGATACGAAGTGGACGCTCTTCTGTTGATTGAGCAAGAGGCGGTCAAGCTTCTCATTGACGTTCTGGAGGTCCCTCTTGTACTTCTCCTCAGAACAAGCGTCGCCTCTAACTGTGTGGTCGTAGTCTTCATTGTAGTTGCCATCAGTCTGAGCGAGATTTTCAACGAGATATCAACCTTCATCGACGTCTTTGTTCAGGAAGTTGTCGTTTGAAGCAGTGTCAAGCAGCATACGTATCTTTGGTAGCACACCACGGTAGAGAGTGCTCAGCAATGACTCGTTGCTGAATCCGTGATGGGGACATTGGCTATGGTAACTCTTGAAACGCTCCTAGGCTTCGCAGAATGATTCTGAGTTCTTCTGAGTGAAACTGGAGATGTCATTCCTGAGACATGCTGTTCTAGAGTTGGAGAAGAACTTGGCCAAGAAGGCTTTCTTGCAGGCGTCCCAAGTGGTGATTGATCCCTTGGGAAGGTTTTTCTCCCATTGATGAGCTTTGTCTCCCAGGGAGAATGGGAAGAGGCGCAACTTGTAACCATCCTCACTCATGCCGTTGATCTTGGTGAGACTGCACAGACGGTCGAACTCGTCCAAATGGTCCAGTGGATCCTCCATTGGCAACCCGTGAATCTTGTTTCCCTGGATCATGGAGATCAGACTTCCTTTGATTTCGAAGTTGATGCCAAATTCCATTTTGAAATGCTCCCCATGCTCAACTCTGATCTTTCCTTATTTAACGTCAATCACTGCTCCTACTGTTGCTAAGAATGGTCTTCCTAGGATCAGTGGATCAGATGGTTCCTTATCCATATCAAGGATCATGAAATCTGTAGGAACTTCTACTCTTCCAATCGTGAGGGGTAAGTCTTCCAGAATACCAATGGGATGTCTGATTGTTCTATTAGCTAAAACCAAATACAGACTACTTGGTTTAAATCTGTTGAAACCCATCTTGTTGGCAACTGATAGTGGCATGATGCTGACTAAAGCTCCCAAATCGCACAAGCAATTCTTGAAAATCCGAAGTCCTATTGAACACGACAAAGTAAAAGAGCCAGGATCCTCCAGTTTTTCCTCAATTCGTAGTTCAGGATCAAAACACATTCCACTACTCAGAATTTCATTCCCAATCTCCTTGACAGCTTCCTTAACCTCGATCTCCAGCTGAGATGTCTCCTTGATGATTGCCTCTCGAAGTTCGTGTGGTGGCAAAAGCTTAGGAAGTGGAGCTTTTCGCTTGGCCATACGCTCTGCAAGCGCCTCAAATTGGATGTCAAGAGCAGCTTTGAACCTTTCATCTAGTTCTCCTTCCTCTGCTACATGCAATTGAGGTTGATCCGTCATCTGAACGTCTACCTGATGAATCATCTGATCACCATCATCGGGTGTGTCTTTGGGTGCAGTCTTCGGTGGTTCTTCGGTTTGTGATTCTCGAACCATTGTTCAATCATCAACTCGATTAGTCTCCTCAGGTGAGGGGTCGGGTTCATATTCAGATATGTAGTACTGATACTCATTCATCCCATAGTGATCCATATCCTCCCCATCTTGAACATCACTATCCCCAGTGATGTAGTCCTCAAAGTCATCATCAAAAAAGATGGCTTGGGCAGTTGCATAGTCTTTTGGGTTCTGAACAGCTTTACCTGGAAGCTGGTTGATCTTTGGAGGTGGTTGGTTGTTGTGGTGGCCTTGTATGTATCTCTGCTTAGTGTTGAGAGAGTCATACTTGGCAATGAGGTCATTATACGCAGAATCGATCTTGTTGCTCATCTTCGCGAATTGTTTGGCATTGTCCATTGCAGCCGAGGCTTGACTCTGTATCATCTGCTGAATCAGTCCGCGTAAATCAGCTTCTTGAGAAAGGTTTTGCTGACCTTGCTGTTGTTGGAAACCTGGTGGTGCAATTGGTTGATTGTAATTACAAGAGTATTGCTGCTTAGGAGCATAGCCGTGATTGTATTGAACAAAAGATTTCTGCTGGCCCTGATTCCCTTGGACTGCTGATGGGTAAATTTGGTCTTGAGAATTTGCAACATTTGGGTTACGGTAGGACAGGTTTGGGTTTGGTTTGTAGTTGTTGTACCCATTGTTGTAATCTCCTTGGTTGTTGATGTAGTTCATATCCTCTAGCTGAGCATTCTCCCCATCTTGTTGCAGAAACTGCTCTTCCTCTGAGATTGCATGGACATGCTGCTGCTGGCTTTCATGTCTCGCTTGTACTTGGCATCGTCCTCGCCACTAGATCGCACAATGCGATTATATTCCTCATTGTAATGGCCATCAGATTGAGCCAAGTTCTCCACTAGATCCCAACCTTCATCGACATCCTTGTTGAGGAAGTTACCATTGCTTGCGGAATCCAGCAACATCCGGATCTTAGGGACCACACATCGGTATAGTGTAATTAGCAATGAAGCATTGCTGAATCCATGGTAAGGGCATCTGGTTGTGTATCCCTTGAAACGTTCCCAAGCTTCACTGAACGTCTCATTGCTCTTCTGAACAAAGCTGGAGATATCATTTCAACGCCTTGCAGTTCTGGAGTTGGAGAAGAATTTGGCTAGAAACGCCTTCTTGCATGCTTCCCAGGTGGTGATGGACTCCTTGGGGAGTGATTTCTACTCTTCGCAAACTTGATGTTCTGGAAAGTAGGTGGCACAATGCCATTTCTTTGAGTGTGAGTAGATGGAGCATCTCCTACTCCTATGTTGGTCCTCACTGGAGGAGCTGGTGAACCATTTTGATTATTCATTGTCTCCTCAATTGTGTTTGGTTGCGGTTGTTGAACTTGTTGTTGATGGAGTAGCCTTGGTCTGTCGGTGTTGTCGATGAATGGACTTAAGTGTTGACTACCCTTGTATCGTGTTTGCATGCACAATCAGGTGATCGAGTGAAGGGTCGGGTGGGTACGCTGGTTGTACCTGAAATGAAAAACAAACAAACGCGAATGTAAACAAGTTAGTTCCGAACCAATTTATAAAATAGAAGTTGATCTAGCAAGTGCTGAAATCTTAAACGTAGCAAATTAAATTCAACCAAATGGCAACAACGCCAAATTGATAACAAGATTTTCACCCAGGGTATCAATTCCCTTTGCAGTTGTAGTACAAAGGGTTATCAATCCAAATGGTTGTTATGCTAGCAGATGAGATATGATCAGAACTATGCAAGTCAAGCCAAGCAATATAAGGGTTTCATCTAATAATCCTAAAATAAAATAAAAGAAAGTAAATAAATAAGAACCACACGACCTAAGCACTCGATGCAAGCATTAGAGTACATGATCGGGTGGGGTGATCGAGTAAACAAAGAAAGTAAGAACAACTCGAGGGGGTACATGAAGCTACTGATCGAGTACCAGTTCGGGTATGGGATCGAGTGATGAATAAAAATGTAAACAATCAAGATGCGAAATCTCCTAAGGATGGGGTAATCGACTCCTAAGTGTTCCTAACCAGTATGGAAATCCTACATGCCTCAAGCAAATATTTCTTATACAATGAATCTCTAAAATCTTTTTAAAACACTCTCATGATAGAAACAATCAACCTTGATCACTTCTCTACCCAACTCTCGTTGGAGAAACATGACCAAGCAGGCAATACAAACCGACTCATTAATGTCAATAAACTCCTTACACATCTAATCTCTTAGGGTAAGTGAGTAAATCTCTAGCATTGATTGATTCAAGCATTTCATCTACACCTCTCGGTGGTAAAATACCCTAGATCTAATTTCAACCTCTCGGTTTGTTGATAGAATTAAGAACACCAATCTAGAAAGGAATTTATAAAACATAAACAACCAAGCTAAGACATCCTAACCGATCAAGAACACATAATTGTCTATCCCATCCCTAGAAACTTTGTTTCACTACTCAGATCTCATTGCAGAAAACGTAAAAGCATAGATAAACGAAAATTGCATTGTATTGAAATATAAAAATAGAAGTGAAGAGTACATAGTAGAAATCTAAAAGGATAGCAAGAAGAAGTAAATAAATTCTAACAAAATGGAAAAAGAGTTTGAGTAGCTCAAGATCTCTCTTAGAAGCTCCCGCTCTCTGGTTTGAGGGTCTGCGACATGCTAAGGCGAGAGGAAGAAGAGGGGGGTATATATGGAAACCCATTCACCGTAGCTTCTCAGTCCTGCCCGAGGGTCTGCTCGATGAGGTGCTCGAGGATGAGCTCGGGTTGCTCTTCGGATTGTTCTTCCTGCTATTGGATCCTCTTCGATCGGGTTGGTGTTTAACTTAAACTCTAGGGTAACTTAAACGAGTTGAGAGTAGCTCTAGGGTTTAATTTGAGCATATCACTCTACAGAAACGCCTCCAATCTCCCAAAATCTCACCAAGAACACTTAGAACTCTTTTCCTCTCTTCTTTTCTCTCAGAAACGGCTAAACTCGTCGAGTGAGATAAAAAACGACTTAAGGGTTTTTCCCTAACCCAAAACGCAACGTTTAACTTAAACTCGTCCGTACTAAACTAGCTATGCATCAACCGATGCACGTAGTGCATCGGCTGATGCAAACCCTAAGGGATTTCGGTTCGCGGATGTTACAACTTGAACGAGGACAGCTTCACTCTCAACTCATCAAACATAGCATCGTCATAAAAATAATTAAGGAAAACCACCTTAATGTCTTGCCAAGATGTTAAAGATCCAGCTGGTAACTGTTTCAACCATTGAGATGCCTCTCCTGCAAGTGAGTATTGAAAGAGCTTGCAGTAGATGTAGTCTTCAGTCGCTCCATTGGCCTTAATGTTGGTCACCAGATCCTCAAAATGCTCAATATGATCCAGAGGCTTCTCATTGGGCAGGTTTGTGAAAGGTCTTTGCCCAACCAGTTGGAAGTAAGCAGGCTTCTGCTCAAAGTCATTCCTTGGAAATGGAGGTGGAACAATTGTAGAGCTGTTTTCGTACATCAAATCAGCTCTATTGAAGTCTGCAAAAGTCCTGATCAGATCTTGGTTGTGCTCCTGTCTTCGAACTGGGTTGTTAGCGTGGTTTGCATCTCCAAGTCCATCTGCTGGAAGGGGGTGTCGATCGACACCCAGTTGGCATCGGTCGACACCAAGGTTTGGCTCCTCAGCGGCAACGACTTCATCAATTATGTTGCCTTCCGCATCAAGCTTTTGGCCCTGCTCATTGCGCAAGTGGCCCTCTTGATCTCTCAAAACACCAGCTTCATCATATCTTAAAATGACCGGATTGACCATCTTTGCTGATTTAGCAGCTTTTCGGTTTTCACGCTCAAGTGTTCCTAACTCTTGGTTCGAAAGCTTCACAGTAGGACAAGTCTTTTTGTTCCTTGGGTTAGGCTTATTAGACATGTACCTGAAATACACAAGAGAAAAGAAGCAAAAGCGTGTAAGTTTCAAATAAAAAGAAAAATTTAGACGAAATAAAAAAAATCAAATCTAATGGTATCTCAAAGAGTCCCCGACAACGGTGCCAAAATTTGATATGCTAAAATTTAAACCCTATAGCTACTCTCTCAAATTAAGAGATCATTGTAGTACTTAGGGGTCGAATTCCACAAGGACTCAAGTCTACACAATAAATTATAGAGTTTTATAATTAACCTAAAAAGATTAATTTGAGTTGAAATAACAATGCAAAACATTAAATAAAACTGTTGTAAATTCAATAGATCAAAAAACTGGGTCTAGGGAATTTCTCAGGAAATTACAAATTATTAAATCAACAAATAAATAGGATTCAAACAATTAAGATCAGATTTAGAACTCTAAACACTTTTGTAAAATAAATCAGTTCTCACTGCAAATATTATCTAAATTTAAAACGAGAACATCCAAATCTCTTTGTGAAATTCAAGGTTAAAAATCAGCTATAAAAACAAGTTTAGATTGTTCACAAAATTACTAAATCAAATATCTTTGCAAGAAGTAATTTTGCTCATCAAAAGGTTTTATCAAGAAAATCAATTTTATTTTCATACCAATTTGTTTTCCTAGGTTATTAATTCTAGATGGTCAATCAAAGATTAATATGAAGAACAACCTATGATGAAGATCTAGAAAGATTATGAATCCTAAATAAACTGATCTAATAAATCATAAAAACCCTGTGAAAAACGCTGAATCTAACAAGCAAACTAGCCAGATATATTCAATGAAACACAAATCATCATTCTGAATAATAAGCAATTGAAATTAAAAGTGTAAAGAGGGAGTTTATGAATTCTTCTTTACAAAACAGTTCAGATCTCTCTCTCTCCCAAAGCTCTCAAAGTTTGTCAGAGTTGCAGAAAATAAAACTTGCTAGAATAAAACTTAAGAGTTTCTAAAAACCAAAAACAATACATATATGTCCTAAAACACGTCAGGGACTTGTCTTACAATTATGGAAAACTTTATGGCAGATTTGTAAAACTTCCAAAGCGTGGGTCTTCTTGCGGCTAATATCTCACTGAATCGATTCCAAGTTGATTTCCTCCGGATTAATGCTCCAACACGATCCAAGTTGCTCCACTTTGCTCCATCCATGCCAAAATCCTAGAAAACCTGTCTAACACTCGAAAACATCCTAGAAAACAAATAAAAAGACTCAAAAACACACTTATATCATGGTTAAAAACCGTAAAAACTATTATATATCAATAAACATCTCTCGACCATAAGTACCCCGTGGTCTGACTATAACATTGCAATGTTACACCTGCCCACTCAACTTCTAATTTCCAACTGGATTACCTACCAAACATAGATATATCTGCTCCAACAGCATATATTCCCTTATTTGCCTCTCTAGACTCGATACCTCTCGAGAAGAATCTCGTACCGGTCGCTCTGCAACTGCTCCATCCTCCTAATCAAATGATGAAGACTCCTCAACATGTGCAGCCCTCGGCTGCACCCTGCCACATGCGGCACAACTAGAGCTTGCACTGGTAACCCTCTAGGTTACCGCTCTAACAGCATGCCAATAGATCCGCCAAGCGATCATCTCGAACCTGGGCTCCACCTGCTGCAACCCCACACTTGGGTTCCAAGCACGTCCGGCACGCTCACCGGCTAACCCACTCTAGTCC
The DNA here is from genome assembly GCF_030686135.1 of Camelina sativa. Classification (NCBI taxonomy): domain Eukaryota; kingdom Viridiplantae; phylum Streptophyta; class Magnoliopsida; order Brassicales; family Brassicaceae; genus Camelina; species Camelina sativa. The sequence goes on from NC_141883.1 coordinate 7,455,483, forward strand.
CGCTTGATACGCTTGTGACCCTCTGACATACCTCCTCGTGGAACTCTGGACCCCACACTTGCTGGCCGGGGAACCTGCCCGACCACTACCACGATAACGCCCTTGTCCACGACCACGACAACGTCCACGTTCACGACCAACAACTCAACCACCTTCAACCACTAGTCTTCCTAGAACAGAGGCTAACAAGCATAGAAACAAACCAAAACCACACAAAGAAACATAACATACCATAACGGGATAGACTTCATACCTGTATTCATAATCCGTAAACCGGGTCCATTTAGTCGCTATCATGGGAATCCCTACATTATTCCACATACCTGTATTCATAATCCGATCCCTCATTGATGCATTACGAATCCAGAACTTCACTGATGTGTCATTAACCACAAAAACGTCTATAAAAGAGGACTTGTCACCCAAACGCCAAATCTTATTCACAATCATGTGCATTTTCCCCACAAGAGTTGAAGATGCATTTAAAAACATGCCAAATAGGAAGTCCTCCCATAGCGGCTTCACATCAACAAAAACCTCCTTAGGGACCACAACTCGATCCTTACCATTCACTTGAGAGACTACAAAATCCTGTTTTGTGAAAGTTTGCTGCTGAACCGCCGTTACCCATAGCTTTTGATCTAGCATCACTGTGTGCTCCGATTGCGACTTTCTCAAAATCGGGAAATCCTGCTCTGAAAGCCGGTTCTCCGACGGCAAAACACTATCACTGCTCCCCACAATCACTGCATCTACCTGATTAGCATTCTCCTGACTTACAGAGACCACCAGAGATCCCGGCGGCGGCGGCAGATCAGCCGATAGCATCGAACTTGGCGAACAAGAAATAAAACCCTAATCGCCAAACAATCGCCCTCCACGTCATCAAAAAAAAAACTTAACTTCCACCATATATAGTTTAACGTTCCTTACCATTTTATTTTTTTAAATCCCCACCAAAACCTAGATCCCTAGCAGCAGATGATTAATCCGGAAACACAACAAGTACCTTAAAACCCCCAGAACGAAGTACCGGGTAAACAATCTTGGACTGCCAGTTTCTGCAACATTCGTTTCTTTATGACCTATTTCTTTGCCTCAAACTCAGATGTTTTGTGATCTTGAATTTTTATTTTGCATAAAAAGCACATGAACAAAGTCATTAGACATAGAGGACAGGTCAGAGGTATCAGGAGACAAATGGGTCCATATGCAGGAGAAACTCGCGGTATCAATCCCAACACAAGCCGGAGCATCCGAGTCAAGAACTAACCTCGTACTTTTCATTTGTCTTGCAATATTTGATGGTGTTTGTATCACTCGAAATTAAACAGAAATCAGATTCCAATTAGTATCCCAAACATTTCTTATTTCTCGCTATAGTCTCTTAATATATTTTACTTGTTTGCCAAGGAAGCATCTCGTTTCACAAAGTATTGTTAATTGCTCTGTATATTCTTCGTAACTCAACATGCAAATTTAGATTTGCTGATGAGCTTGCATATAAGTTAGACACAAAGATTCAATACTTTATATAACCTTCAAAATGCCATAACATTTTTTTTTTTTCTGTTCTTCTCTCTTATTAAAGACCAAACACGATACTACACACCTCATTCCTCTTGCGTAAGGGAACTAAGAGTATTACAAAAAAAAAATTAAAAAACTATTCTCTCACCGTCTTGGGAATTTTATGCAGCCATTGTGGGAGGACGAACGAGGAAAAGTATGATCCTGTTAGGTCGTGTCTATGTTTCAACTTTCTCTCGATCACAAACTTTTCATTGCGTACGTTAGAAGATAGCAAACTTCGGTCCTCCTTTCTCCAAAAGTATATTGTATTAGCATCATCTTCATTACGCTTGATGGCGATCCAGTGAATACTCCCGTGCAAGCTAATGGGCGTTTGGTTATGACCAAACAGAGACAAATGGACAGTGTCGAAAGTCCACAAACCTGTCTCAGATGAATATATCAGCAAGCTCCACAGATTAGAGAAATCAAACAAAACAACTTTGTAATCCAAAAGAACACTCCTTTCTCAATTCGTGTGGCAATTCCCAAAGGACACGAATATCCCTTATGATGAGGAGGGATCTTTACGCATTCCTGTGAAACTGGATTAGCCACGTACAAGGATCGGTTATTCACATGGATAGGGACGTCACTGATCAATATCAAACCAGCATCGGTACTGTAAGCCCAGACACTGTAGTTGTTTCTCTAACTCTCAAACTTCTTGGTTAGGAATGACGAGATGTAAGAGCCTAGAGACCGTTCGAGTCCCCAAGTGTTGAATCTGTACTGAGCTATGACTTCTTTTTCATTACCATAATGCATGAGCGACCATGATGAAGAATCTGAGTTTTGGTCCATAGACCGAAACAAGTCACGGAAATATGGAGACTCCACCATCGATTTCCATTGCTTGCAAACAAGTTTCAAAGCTGTGAAAATCTTTATTGGTAATTTCGAGAGTATAATTGCCAATAGATCCTCTGGAAACGAATTCATATCTTCCTATCTCTCTCTGTCAATGAGATTAGGGTTTTTTGTTGAAGCGTGTGTGTGTGCGCGCTAGGGTTTATACCAGAATGTATCTAGTTCCCGGGTGCCATACACAAAAATAAAGGTTAAAAAGTTTTAAATTTGGTTTAATATATTTTGATTTTTTGTTATTTTTCTCAAATATTATCTTCTTCTCTTATTAGCAATAAAATTTCTCTGATATTTTAAAATAGGGTTTGAATTTTAGTTCTTTAATATATAAAAATATTTTATCAAGAAAATCTTATTATATAAAGCAAAGTTACTGATTAAGAAGATTGTGACAGTTTTCAATTCTCTTGATGTGGACAAGTTTTAATTTTAAATTTATTAAAATATTAAATATAATTTTTTAAAAAAGTTTTAAATCTATCATTAAAAGTTAATCTATACATAAGTAATATATAAAACTTGTTTTCAAAGTTACTCTTTAACAAGATCTTGACACGTTTGAGTTCTATTGATAAGATGTAGACAAGTTTTAATTCTAAATTTATTAAAATATTAAATATATATTTTTAAAAAAATTCTAAATCTATCATTAAAATTAAATCTATACATAAGTAATATGTAAAAACTTGGTTTCAAAGATACTCATTAAAAAGATCGCGACACGTTTCATCTATTGATAAGATGTGGACAAGTTTTAATTCTAAATTTATTAAAATATTAAATATATTTTTTTCAAAAATTTCTCAATCTATCATTAAAAGGAAATCTATACACAAGTCATATATAAAAAATTAAACTAATTTCCAATTATTTAATTCTGCTGTTTTTTTTTTGTAATTGTATAATAAGTAAGACATATATAAAGGTTAATTTCAAAGTTAGTCATTAACAGAATCGAGATAAGTGTCAAGTCTATCGATAAGATTTTGACAAATGCAAAAAATTTAGAAAAAGAAACCTAACAATTTTATTATGTAAATTATATATTTTAGTTTTTAAATTTAGTTGTGATCATCACATATATCAAGTTACCGATTTAAGATATTTACACATATAAATATATGTCGTTAACGTGATCAGGATACAAGTCATTATACAAAAATTTGTTTTAAAGTTCTCATGTACATGACTGGAACTGTATTATATTTTTATATTATATATTCTTTAATTGTTGGGCAACTGACAAAAATAACACCATTTTAAGTTTTTTTTTCCACAATTAGCCCATTTCTTTAAATGTTTCAAAACTAGCACACATTTATATATTCTTTAAATGATTCATCCCCCAGATTTCATACATGAAAAAAAAAAATGCAAAATTACAAATTTAAGGCTTTTATTATTACTAGGAGCTTCTTCATCGGTCTTTGTTAATTTTGGTACCCAATCGTCTTCGTACTGCTGAAATCTTTGCTTCTCATCGGAAATGACGTTTTCTACTCAACAACACTTTGATTTCATCTCATCTCCAATCTTCTTCCCAGGTTTTGTTTTTAAGAATTGAATCGAATCTGATTAACAGATATGGTGTTCAATTCTTTTGATTTACGACGAGATCGTTATACTCCTCTTTGATCTTTTTTTGCAGAAAATGGATGGTGCTTTGGCTCAATCCCGTCGTGGGTTCCATGTGGAGCTGTAAGTATCTTTTACATTTGTCTCTGTTCTAAGGTAGAGATCATGAAATCGATTCTAATCAGATTGTTAAGAATTGGGAAGTGATTCTTTTTTGAAGTTTGGTTTTGGAAGGATCTTTGTATGTCAAATTGGTCATTGAAGTAGGTAGTGTAATTTTTCTGTAAGTCTCGGTGTGCCAAGCCTGAAACCTAAAGTAGTGAGGCAAAGAGGGATAGGGCTTTGATATGAATTGTTTGTTTTCAAACCTAAAGTAGTAACATTTGTTTTCTTAATTGTTTCGGTGAGATTCCTGTTTTTTTGTTTTGTTTCATGGTTGTATTTGTTGCAGCTCTTCGCTGAGGATGCATCTTTGAGGAGATTCAAGTCGCATAAGAAAGGAGTGCACATATTGAAGAGGGTTAGAGATGTGCTCACTGTTGTCGTTATTGCCCTTATGGAATGCTATTTTCATGAAGAGATTAACTCTTACAGGGAGATTCATTAGGAGGATCATCAACTGTTGCAGCAAGAAAATGTATGATGTCACTTGGTCGTGATACTGGTGAAATTCAGGAAGGATTACACGAAATTCAGGAAGGATTCTTAGAACTTCATGATGACCTTCATAACAAGTTTAGATTTTAGGATGACTTTCATAAAAATTCTGGATATTGGTAAACACTAGGGTAACATAGAAATGATACCATTACCATTTACTAATGGAGTTTTCTTTCTATGTTTTACATTTTTTTTTAGTAATGCTGAGTTTTTATGTTGAACTTTTCTTCGTTTTATGAATTCAAATATATTTTCATAAAATCACTATTTATAGATGGTTCCTTGATAGCTTGTATAATACCTTCTCCTGTTCTTGTAACTTGGAAAACCAACAACATCTATCATTACTACAGAACGTTTAAACTTTTGTTGATAACTCAATTATATTTCACTACAAAACCTATTTTTATGCACAATAAAATATTTAAGAAGGTTATCTCGTATTTTAGTAAGACCTTCATAAAAATAAAATAAAACATCATGCTAGATATTCCTATTTTCTACCTTTGTTGTAAAACACCAATATGTGCACCAAATCAAATTATTATACATCATTAATGGAATAATATGTGAATGTGATACAATAACAAAAAAACATATAAAGAAATTTAAAAACACATTTTAAAAAAATTTATGAAGGATTCAATAACTTTTAGGAAGGCATTCTTGAATTTTAGGAAGGCATTCCATAATGACCTTGACTTTTATGAAGGTCTTCCTAATTGTCTGAAACCAACATCTATTTGAATGTTTTCTTCATCATGTGTGGGTTCACCACTGTAAAATATCAAAATGTTCAATTTTCTTGTTGTCGAGTGTATTAAAGTACCTGCACTCACACAACAAATGACAAGCATATCAAGACATACTGACAAGCATATGAGAAAATCAAATATAGGTACTGTAATACCCCTCCCCAGGGCTTAAAATTCCCGCGAGATGGCTGAAGGACGGCTATCGAAGTAGAATAGATCAAGACGAAGGGGAAGTAATTTTTGGAGTTGAGCCAAAGCCTTTTTTAGAAAATTTAGAAGCTTTTGGTCGAAGAAAAATTGAAGACGAATGGAGAAATCAGATTTTGGTATGGTGGTATAGTCTTTCGCCGATGGCCGTACGCGTCCACCAGCGTACTGTACTGTCCGTGTACGTTAGCTGCCAAACAGGCTGCTGAAATGGACGGTCAGGATTGATCGGAGGTGATGCTTAACCGATAGGAGAAGATAGGGTTGTGGATAAGCTCAACCAACCCTATCCGCCGCTCGGAGGGAGATTAGTGTCCACCCATGTGTCGTGATGCCGTGATCCCTATCCACTTCCAGCTGCTTCCACCACCGACCTTGGGCACCTATATAACCCCCCCCCTTCATTTGTTTCCTCACACCAAAAACAAACCAAATCATAAGTTTGTCTTGGTCATTCCCAGCTGAGCTCACGCAAGATCTGATTTACCATGAAGGGTGTGCAATCTGTCTTCCCAAGAACAATTTTCTCACGATATGTGTACATTGGATTCTTACCACTAGGACAGCTGAATACACAGTTTCTTATTCACAATACCCGTAAGACCATTCATCATTACCATCTACCTGTCCAAAATTATAAGGAGATGTCATAAAATCCGTTTAGGAAGGTCTTCTTAATATTTACGGATCCCTTCCTAAATGTTCAACTATGCTTCCTAAATTTTTGACAAAAGCTTAATTCAATCAATATTTTTGTGAGAAACTCTATGATATTAACCTATGAATGAAATTCTAAAGCAATAAGCAAACTGATCTCTACCAGGAACACTAGCTTGTCTCTCTCTTTTCTTGACAACTTTTAATGGAGTGTCATCACCTGAAAATCTGATAAAAGCACACAGTATTAACCATCCATGTTAGTAGATCGACACAAGATTTCACTAAAATACCTCAAATGTTTTGTGTTGTGCCTGCCAATAAATCCGTAGATAAATTGGGTCTGCCTGTTATAAAACACCTAGATAAATCCAAACATTTTGGTCATCATCTTGAAGAGACATCATAAATGTCTTCGTAGAACTCTCAAGCTGCACATAATTCAGCTTGGAGAGAATCAAGCTGAGATTGCAACTCCACAATTTATTTATCTTTCTTCGTGACAAGTTCTCGGAGATCTGATGACTCTGATTCGAGAGCAGAGACATACGTAGAGAAATCGAAAATCTTAGTTCTCTGCTTACAAATCTGAGCTTGATTTACCAATTTTATAGCTTCTCCAGATCTGATTTATTTATCGTTAATCCCAAATTCGATTGGTGAAGAAGAAGGTCGTGAAAATGGTGCTATTTTAGGGTATTTTTCTTAAATGTTTGCGACTGTGTCATGATTTAATTTACAATATTATATTATTTATTTTTAATTCATTATCAATAATAAATCCGTATTAATTTTTTCTTTTTATGTTTTTATTCGAATTTCATTTTCAGTTAAGGATGTGAACGATCAGTATTTTCCTTCTTAATATTTTTAATTTTCTTATTGTAGTATTTTTAGATTTTCATTATTTACTTCAATTTGATTTTCAAATTAGAAATCTGTGATGATTTGAAATAATATTTTATATATTTTTTTTTAATTTCTTTTTTACTAAGTGGGATATGTAATATCAATTTTTTTTTTGAAAAGAAATATTATGTTAGAGTAAATTTTAGTTTTTTTTTTTTTTCTATTTCATATCTCAGAATTATGTAATGCTCATATGTCATTGTGCTTATAATTTTCAATTTATTTTTCTTTTTATTATGTGTTATAAAAATTTGTTTTCATAAACTTTTTTATTGCGTTGCTTGTAAACTTTTTGCAATGGTGTAGGAATCGAACAGAGGACACGAATCAGAGTAATCAAACAGAACAACTGTGAAACTGGATTAGCCACGTACAAGGATCGGTTATTCACATGGATAGGGACTTCACTGAGCAATATTAAACGAGCATCAGTACTGTAAGTTTAGACTTCTTGGTTAGGAATGACGAGATGTAAGAGCCTAGAGACCGTTCGAGTCCCCAAGTGTTGAATCTGTAGTGAGCTATGACTTCTTTGTCATTACCACAATCTATGAGCGACCATGATGAAGAATCTGAATTTTGGTCCATAGACCGAAACAAGTCACGGAAATATGGAGACTCCACGATCGATTTCCATTGCTTGCAAATAAGTTTCAAAGCTGTGAAAATATTTATTGGTATTTTGGAGAGAGTAATTGCCATTAGATCCTCTGAAAACGAATTCATATCTTCCTATCTCTCTCTGTCAATGGGATTAGGGTTTTTTGCTAAAGCATGTGTGTGTTAGGATTAGGGTTCTCGGGTGCATATAAGTGCTATGATTAATAAAATCTATACTAAATAAAAGTAGAAGCTATAGGCTCCAAAGGTTGTCCACCTAGAATATAAAACATCCAATTGGGATTCGACATGTCACTAATTAACATTTTTTAAATTTCCAGAATTTTCTATATTAAGATTTTTTTTAAAACGACCAATCGCGATTAGACAACTCAATATTTAACATTTATGAAATTATGTTAAATTTCTATATTAAAATATTTAGAAATAAGTGTATTTACAACGTCCCACATCGGCTAGAAAAATTTAGATAATGACTAAGAACCATTATTAATAAGACTAATATGCTTCCAACTAGGAATGAGAAGAAAACTTGATTTATCATGCGTCCAAATTTAAAAATTAAAAAAGTTTAACATAATATAATTATTAAAAATTTAAAAAAGTTCAAATATTATAAATTTTTAATCTTTATAGGGTGTTTAAAAATATTATAATTACCTCCATAGAAAGTTTAAAATATTATAAGTATTTAAACTCTACAAGAAGTTTAAGTATTATTAATATTTAACTCTCAAAAATTTAAAACATGTTTTTATGTATGACTTTATAGATGATTTATTATAGTTTATGTAAAATTATTTTTGGGTCAAAGGAAGAAGGAATGACTTCGCAAGATCTTAATTTGATGTTGTTTGAGTTAATTTTTGAGGTTTAAAGAGGAAGGATGGATGACAAGCACACATGTTTTATTAGCTATACATGTGTTCATATTACATTCTCTACAAGTAATTTGCAATTTCGTACTATTAAAGATTTTGGTTTGAAAAGTTTCAATATGTGTGGATCTAAATATATAGGTGAAAGTATCAATAATTGGGTTCATGTAGTGACTAATCTGGTCCGTCGATTGCAAAAATTTTATGAGACAAGAGGCAATGATTTTGGTCTTAGAGTTTGATGAGTTAACAAGTTGTGTGGTAGTCTAAAATAAGGGCTTTAAATGATTATTCAGTAGAAGAATGTGAGGAAGCTGATGAGGAAGAGGAAGAAGAAGAGTATCACAACTAACCAGACGGTAAAAGTAACGATGACATTTATCATGAAAATTTGACAATGAAAATGATGAGAAAGAATATGAAGAGTAAGAAAACAGTGAAAAACAAATCATGAATACATAGATGGTGGTGATCAATTAAATATGAGAAAACAAGATTAATTCATGATTATAAGAATGTTTTGTTTGTCTTATGAAAGAAACGGTTTAGGATATGCTAGGTCACCAGTTCGATCTGCCTCGCCTTGACGTTCAATTAATATCATGATTCTTTTGATCAAATTTGAATTTTAACACAATTGACTTTTATATTGTAAAAAAATTTTGTATCTGAAATAAAAGTTTAAAATTTTCACCAATCAATTGTAATTGAAAATTTTATATAACCGAATATTTCATAACTATCATCAATCATATATAATGTTTACCTAACTATATCAATGAAGAGGAGAAATAATTTAGAAAAAATAATTAATAAATAGTTTTTTTTTCTGGTAGGGGACCGGGCGACTAAAGTCACCCATGATTTATTAAAATTAATAGAAAAAATTACAAATGAATGTCTCGAGACCGTGCGTGGCCAAGAAGATCAGCCCTGAAGAGGGGCTCTACTACATTTGGAACAGAATCAAAAGTGTGAAAATCTAAAGACAATGAAAACGTATAGGTCGCTAATCTATCTGCCACACAGTTAGCTTCCCTATACACATGAGAAATACGGACTATCCAGTCTCTTGAGAGGAAGTCATGGCACAAACGTACCAGGAAAGACAGCGGATGATACCCACTTATTCCTGTCTTCAAAAAACCCACCACCAGCTCAAAATCAATCTCTAAATCTACCTGAGCTACCTGCTGATCCCAAGCCATACAGAGACCACATTATACTCCCCACAGATCGTCCAGAGGAGCAGAACAACGCCCAATATTCAGTGCAAACCCACCTTGCCATTCCCCTGTCTCACTCCACAACACTCCTCCCGCGGTAGCTAAACCTGGGTTGCCATGAGAGGCACCATCAATATTCACTTTCAACCAACCCGATTCTGGCCTCTTCCATGCTATCATTCTCTCTACCCTTACTGGTCGTTGTTGCCCCGCTTTCGATAAATGATTCGCCATAGCCACTTCCTGCGCAAGATCGCTGAGGAATTTTACTCGATCCCGACATTTCCCCTATTCCCCAAAGACGTTCCCACACCTCCACTTCCAACCCCACCAGACTGTCATTGCGAATTAATAGCCCAAGGAAAAACTTCTTGAGGTCCATGTTCACCCAGATTATCATACACCCATTCAAACAAATTCTGAGTAAAAAACACGGACTTTTTCTGCAGCGGAACCAAGCGTAACCACACTCCAGACATAGCCAGGAAATTTCGCACAATATGGAGAATTGTCTCAAATCCACCCTTACAAACCGTGCAAATATTTGAGTCACTCAAATGTCGATGGTGTCTTTCCGCATTTACCATCAATGCCTGATTCCCAACAAGCCAAAGAAAAGTGCACACCCTTTCTGGTACATGTACGCTCCATATTCGACTGAAGAATGCAGACATATTCAGTCTAGGAGCATCATTCTGTATTAGTATTTAGTATGCAGATCGCACCGTGAATTTACCGTCTGGTGTAAGTCCCAATGACAGTCTATCTTTTGCTCCTGTAAAAGTGTCCAAAACAACATACAATAGCTCCAATCTCTTATCTCCAGAAATATACATAGCAATCCGAGACATATCCCAGCCTCCTCCCTCAATCCATTAGTCTCTTGCCAATATGAACTCATTCCCAGGTAAAACAGTAGCTAACTTACTCCCTAAAAGCGTATCAGACAACAACCATCTATCAACCCAGAATCAGATAGTTCTATAACATCCGCGAACCAAATAGTGATATTTGGGGATGGGTGTCGATCGACACCTAGGTGTATGTCGATCGACACCAGCTTTTCTGCTTCGACCAAATTGAGTTTTAATTGACGTTTTGGGTTGGTTTGGTTTGGTTGGTTCCCAAACCGACGTATTTAAAGAGGAGTCGAGGGTTTTTGTGTTTCTCTTTGCCGTTTAGTGAGAAAAGAGAGAAAAAGGAGAGAAAAAGTTTGTGAGTGTTCTTGAGAGATTTTGGCTTGTTCTTGGTGGTTTTTGGTGAGATCTGCTGCTGTGGAAGGGGGTGTGGTTGCTGGGAACGAAAGAGAAGCTTCTAGTGGTGGTTTTTCCACCGTTTCTCAATCAAATCTTCCTGCAGAAGAGGTGAGTGCATGACCATGGCTGATCTAAGCCTGAGATCTCTTATGTTTTTGTTTTGATTGTTTGGTGTTGTTTTGGTGTTTTTCTTGTTGGTTGTGATTGCTTTAGGGTCTCTAATGGTTCTTGTGACTTTTGGGTGAGTTCTGGATGGATTGGAGAGGGATTGGAATGGAGATTCGACGATCGGCTTCGAGCAGAGCGCGTCTGCAGAGTCGGTGTCGATCGACACCACTCTGGGCCTAGTGTTGATCGACACCAACTTGTGTGTTGCGGTTTTTCCTAGTTTGTTGTTTGTTAAACATTGGAATCTCAGTTGCTTATGTGTATATCCCAGTAGATGGGAGGATTGCCTCACTAAGTATTTGTGATAATAGTTACGCATCTCAATTGTTGTTTGTGGTGTGCAGGTATGTGGCGTGGAATCATGGCGATAAGGAGGAGGATGATCTAGGGTCTCGTTTGTGTGATATATATTGGTTATGTATGGTTATGTTATTGGAACCTTGGTTAGAGTTATGCTATGTTGTTGGATAGAATGGTTAGGAATGTTATTTTAATGATGATATAATGGTTTTTTTTTGCCGGTATGTTTACGCTGTGTATATTGGTTGTTGCTGGTTTAATGAGGTATTGTGGTTTGGTTGGTTTAATTAGGTAGTATGAAATACTTAATTAAATATTATTATTATTTAAAAAAAAAACGGGTCGGGTTGTTTTATTTTGGTATCAGAGCCCTTACGGTTCTAGGATGGGTTAATGTATGGTTTAGAGTGGCTTAAGGAAATTTAATTGGTGGAATTATTTTCCTGTTGTTTGATGAATGATGTTGTGTGATGAAATTGATTAGGAAAAGTTAGTCAATTTGTTGTGGTATGGAGTCCTAGTATCATCCTCTTCGAGCCTTCAATGAGATTCCACGGTAAGATGTGTGTTTTGTGTGCGGTTTTGAATTTTGAGCTTAGCCTTCTGTTCTGGGTAGTGCAGATGGTTAGAGGTGGGGATGCTGTTGGTCGCGGGCATGATCGTGGTCGTGGACGTGGTCGTGGTCGTGGTCGGGTATGGGGTCAGGTTCCCGAGGCCAGAGAGAGTGTGACCCAGAGCATGGCCAATGAGGAGGTAGCGGAGTCACAGGATCATCCTAGTGTGTTTGGAGACCAGGCTGGTTTGAGTGATGGTAGGGCGGATGGGCCCGGTGTCGGTCACGGTGTTGCCCCAGGTGTGAGGGTTTGAGCGGAGGGTGCTCCAGGCAGGGAGGATGTCTTGATGGGCTTCCTAGCTCAGGTTTTGGCGCGGCTTCCAGCAGAAGTGCCGCTAGTGGCTGGTGGGCAGGTTCCAGTAGTGCTGCCAGGGGTTGGTGGGCAGGTTCCAGTGGTGCCGCCAGTGGTTGGTGGGCAGGTCCCAGTGGTGCAGCCTGTGGCGGGTTTGCAAGCAGGTGTGCAGCCGTGGGCTGAGATAGTGGACGCTCAGTATGTGCAGATGATGGTGCATTTGCAGCGAGTGGGAACGGGGTCCTTCTCGGGAGGTATGGATCGAGTGTAGCGGATGAGTGGAGAGAGTAGATGGAGGATCTTTTCCGGTCGCTTTGGTGTCCCAACCAGTTTAGAGTGGATTTGGCACTGCACTACTTGTCAGGTGATGCACGCGTGTGGTGGAGGACGATGACATCACGGAGAGTGCAGCGGGATATGATTTGGGTGGATTTTGTGAGGGAGTTTAACTCCAAGTATTTTCCACAAGAGGCTCTTGATTGCATGGAGGCACGGTTCTTGGGGTTGACTCAGGGGGACCGTACAGTGCGGGAGCTGGATGCAGAGTTCAGTCGGCTTGTGGGGTATACAGGTCGGGCTTTGGAGGCAGATTCGGCTCAAGTGCGGAGGTTCTTGTTGGCTCTGCGGGATGATCTGAGGACTCGGTGCAGAGTGATGAGTTATGCTACGAGAGCGGAGCTGGTTGAGGTTGCAGCTGGGCTAGAGGAAGACTTGAGGTCCATGCAGTAGTCCATGGCTGGAGCGGGTACGAAGTATTCTAGTCCATCTATCTTGATACTTGGTCGCTTAGGGGTGGTTGGTTGTGCGATTAAGTACCAAGATGAGGTGGTGCTCGGGATGCGGGTTGATGGCCTGGATTGTTGTACCTTATTTTTTCTTATGTATTTTCGTTGAGGTTGTAACGTTTATGACATTTTGAGATTAATAAGATGAGTATTTTTCTTTATATTTGACTGTTGTTGTCATGGGAAAAGGAGAAATAGCTAGGGTTTCTATTTTTGGAAAGTTTCCACAAAAAGGAAGTTTCCAGAGTTAGAAAGTTTCTAAAAAGGGAAATTTTTATGGAAAGTGTTGAGATAGATCTAGTCGGGATATACTCGATGGCATCAGACTTGTTTGCTCAAGGCCGTGAGGGCCCAACTCGTGTGATACCGATAGCTCGATTGACTTTGTGGCCAGAGAGTGGGAGTGGTATGTTGCTTCAGATGATGATCCGAGAGCGTGCTTTAGGGTGATGACCCAAGAGCGGGATATTTGAGACTCCGTGGATACCGTAACTGTGAGCCGCGGCTCGGCAGTGAGCCGGTATGTCTCGAGGATTGCGACCCGAGAGCGGGGGGAGTGTGTGTGACTGACTTCCTCGATACCATAGCTTAAGGCGGTTGGCATGATAGCGAGCCGGCATGATTCATTGGTTGCGACCACGGACGGGTAAAGCACTGAGTTGTGAGCAAATAGCGTCTTGGATGTGAGTATATTTGCTAGAGGGAGACCTCGGGGTTCAGTCGGAGGTGTGCGGGCTGTTGCGACAGTCGCACGGGAAACATTGGCTGATGGTGTTTAGTCCAGTCGGGGGACGTGCGGGCCGTGTTGACGGTGGCACGGAGGTCCTTGACGTATGGACGATGTTGCGGGATTCGAGGACAAATCCTTGTTGGTGGGGGAGAATTGTAACATCCGCGAACCAAATAGTGATATTTGGGGATGGGTGTCGATCGACACCAAGGTGTATGTCGATCGACACCAGCTTTTCTGGTCCGACCAGATTGAGTTTTAATTGATGTTTTGGGTTGGTTTGGTTTGATTGGTTCCCAAACCGACGTATTTAAAGAGGAGTCGAGGGTTTTTGTGTTTCTCTTCGCCGTTTAGTGAGAAAAGAGAGAAAAAGGAGAGAAAACGTTTGTGAGTGTTCTTGAGAGATTTTGGCTTATTCTTGGTGGTTTTTGATGAGATCTGTTGTTGTTGAAGGGGGTGTGGTTGCTGGGAACGAAAGAGAAGCTTCTAGTGGTGTTGTTTCTACCGTTTCTCAATCAAATTTTCCTGCAGAAGAGGTGAGTGCATGACCATGGCTGATCTAAGCCTGAGATCTCTTATGTTTTGCTTGTTTGGTGTTGTTTTGGTGTTTTTCTTGTTGGTTGTGATTGCTTTAGGGTCTCTAATGGTTCCTGTGACTTTTGGGTGAGTTCTGGATGGATTGGAGAGGGATTGGAATGGAGATTCGACGATCGGCTTTGAGCAGAGCGCGTCTGCGAAGTCGGTGTCGATCGACAGCAAGTGGGCGTCGGTCGACACCACTTTGGTGTCGGTCGACACCAACTTGTGTGTTGCGGTTTTTCCTGGTTTGTTGTGTTGTTTGTTGTTTGTTAAACATTGGAATCTCAATTGCTTGTGTGTATAGCCCAGTAGATGGGAGGATTGCCTCACTAAGTATTTGTGATAATACTTACGCATCTCAATTGTTGTTTGTGGTGTGCAGGTATGTTGCGTGGAATCATGGCGATGAGGAGGAGGATGATCTAGGGTCTCGTTTGTGTGATATATATTGGTGATGTATGATTATGTTATTGGAACCTTGGTTAGAGCTATGCTAGGTTGTTGGATAGAATGGTTAGAAATGTTATTTTAATGATGATATGATGGTTTTGTTTTGCTGGTATGTTTCCGCTGTGTATAATTGTTGTTGCTGGTTTAATGAGGTATTGTGGTTTGGTTGGTTTAATTAGGTAGTATGGGATATTTAATTATATATTATTATTATTTAAAAAAAAAACGGGTCTGGTTGTTTCAAGTTCTGCCATCACCAATGATCCAGCTGTGACCAGGACCAATCACCTCACGTAACCCATTCCCCACACTCCTCCATGTTGAAGACCAGTTACTCTTGACTCTAGTCCACATTATGTTATGAATATGACCAACCTTATACTTGATCCTAACCACTCTTGCCCAGAGTTTATCCGTGTCATTTATTAATCACCACCCCACCTTTGCTATAAGCGCCTTATTCATATCCTTAGCAGCTTGAATTCCCAACCCTCCTTCACCTTTTGGCTTACAGACCTTTTCCCAGGCCACTAAATGTTGTTTCCGTTTCTCTGGTGTGCTACCCAACAGAAATGATCGAGAAACCTTATCCAAAGCAGTTAGTGTACATTGTGGCAGGATTATGGTAGACATGGAGTGCACTGGTATATACGATAACACCTCTTTTGTCAAAGTCAGTCGACCCGCGAAGCTAAGAAATTGACTTTTCCACCAGATAATCGAGAGGAAACTCTCCCCAAAATGCTTCCAAAAGTCTCTTTATTCATATGCTTGTGAAGAATAGGCATCCCTAGATACTTCCCCAAATCTCTAGTGGACTTTATCCCACTCTCATCACTTATCAACTTCTCCAAGTCGCTAGAGATATTGCTGGAGAAAAAAAATTTCGACTTATCAAGACTGACTTTTTGCCCAGACGCTATACAAAACTGCTCTAGCACACCCCGAATCACTCTTATTTGTGCCATTGATGCTTCCGCAAACAGGATAAGGTCATCAGCGAAGCAAATGTGAGACAACTGCGGTCCTCCTCGAGACGGACTTATTGGTTTCCACTTCTTATCCACCACAGATAGATCGATCATGTGACACAACCTCTCTATGCACAAGGAAATAAATATGGGGATAAGGGATCCCTTTGTCGTAGTCCTCGTTGTGGTTTAAACGAGTCTGTCTTCTCCCCCTTCCATAACAAGCTCATAGATGGCCCCGAGACACACTGTAATATCCAATGTACCCAGATGTCTGAAAAGCCAGCTGCTAAAAGGGTGTCCTCCAAAAAATCCCATATGATCCTCTCGTAAGCCTTTTTGAGATCAAGCTTCAACAACATCCATTATTTTGGAAAAGAAATATGGAAATAGATTAGAAGGAATACGTAAATTTTTGTTGCAAAGTTATTCACTTCTCTCTCTAAAGATTTTTCTCTCCCTTCTCTTTACAAACCAAACCTAGATCTGAGCCTTTTGCCTCTCCGGTTTGTTCTTCCTGCGCTGAAGAGGGCTCTCTTTTCTTCTTTTCTGGTTACTCTGTTCCTTCCGGCGTCGGCTTTGAATCAGTTTAGCCGTCCTTCGACTTCAGTTGGGTTTCTATAGATGATTGTTTCCGGTGAGCTTCTCGACGTCTGAAGCGGAGTCTCGTGTAGTGGTGGTCGATGGTGAAGAATCGATGGAGAGGCTTGAGGACGGCGTCAACTTCGGGGCTAAATCTGGCAAATCTGGGTTTCGCGACTGCGTGTGTCGTTTTGTTTCACTGGTGGGTTCGTTGGCTTGGTGGGAAGTGAGAGGCGGGAGATTTATTCTTATGGATCTACGGTGCTGGTTTAATGCACTTGCATTGGACTTGTTTTCTCTCACTCCAGCCGAGGTGGTGGCTTGCGGGTGGATTGTTGTTGTTTGTCATGTAAGGTTTGGCTGCGCTTCATTGAAGGACTCGGTTTCAAGATGCAACAGGAGAGAGGTAATACGATAGTGAACAGATCCCATACCATCTGCGTAGAAGTCCATGGACACAACAATCTCTTCAGAGTCATTTTTGAGGCCATGCGGTTGCGGAATAGTGATAGGACAAAGAGAAAGAGAAAGAGATCGTTTAAGTCCCGTAGTGAGATATAACTTCTTTCCCACCATCCCCAGACATGAGCGACCATGGTGAAGTATGTTGTGAGTTTTGGTGAAGAGACCGGAATAGTTCACGGAAATATGGAGACTCGACTATAGATTTCCACTGCTTGCAAACCAGTTGAGACGTTGTGATACTCTTTAGTGGTAATCGTGCTAATATAATTGCTAATAGATCATCTGTAAAGGAATTCATCTTCCTATTCCTCTGTTTCACTCCGATTAGGGTTTACTCTTTTATATACAAAAACTCTAATCGTATTCTCTCGGAGCTACGATTTGAATCTTTTTTGGGCCAAGGCGAATCTTAGTTGTTGGAGTCGTTAAATATATAGGTGAATACATTACTCCATACAGGTGTAGACATCATTCATATAGGTGAGGACATTTACTGACGGACTATTGATTTTGGAGATGTATAGACTTTTGTTGAGACTTTTAGTTGTAACTAACCAAACACACGGGTTCCTCGTGCATGTTTTCTCCTATAAATTCTTGTAGATCACTTAACCTTAAAAATCATTCAAACTTCAAACCTACAATATATTGGTCAAAGAAGGTTGAGATCGATATCCTCCACTATTCTGATCCAATTTTTGTCTTTCTTCAAGCTCATTTTCTCTTTTTACAACCTTTTTTTTTATGTTTCATAAGTTTGCTCATATTTATTTTTTTATATATTTTTCAAATTTATAATAAAATAAATCGGGTATACATATAACTATATAAATATATATTTGTAATTTTTCTGTGTGTTGTTCGTATTTTCTATTTATTATAACTTATAATATTACTTTTTCTTCATCAGTTTTTTACAACGTAACTGTATCTTTTTCTGTGCTTAATATTATATTACAAAACTGTAACTAATTAGTTAATTTGTATAAAATAAAATAATCAAAATATGAAAGTTTCGAAAAGTCTTTGTTGGGAAGCACATGCTAAACGCTCTACCTTTTCTTGATTTTTTTTCTTTCCCTTTTCAGTAATATCATCGATGGCATTATACGAAGATTTGATGTCGAAATGCGCAGAACACCTGAGTTCTTACAAATCCGCTTGTGAAGAACACACACACCTCAAATCCTATGATGCATCGCTTCAGCAGAAAACCATGAAAACGATAGAATCAATCCCCGTTAGGGCCAAGCCTCAATCCAAGTCTGATTCGGTGTCCCCATACGAAGTACACAAGGAGGTCTCCCAGCACATGTTTGAAGTTACCGAAGGTGTGGCAAAGTTCATTACTGAAAGCGACCATGATGTGTGGGAGAACAAAGCTCTAAGGGATTTGGTCGAGGCTTATTTCGAAATCACCAAGGAGACTTTAAAGATTTTCAATACTATACAGAATTGCGTCGACGACGCAGAAATGGGCCAACTTCTCATTCGACAGGCCGTGGCAGATTTTGAGAAAGAGTCGGCAGAGAAGGATGCTTGTGGGAAAAAGAAGAAGTATGAGAAAACCTTGAAGGATCTGAAGAAGTTTAAAGCCATGGGAGATCCCTTTGATGGCCAAGTGCTCACGATTCAGTTCAAGTTGATCAAAGAGCAGCAAGAATCCCTTATGAAGGAAGTAGGTGCGGCTAAACAAAAGATTCTTGACGAAATTTCTAACGTGGAGCAAGAGATTGTAATTTCGAATGTTGTATTCGGTGCTACTGTTGCCATTGCTGCCGTCATATCGATAGTTTTAATTTCAACATGCGTTGGTGCGGTTGCGGGCTTCGGGGCTCTATGTCCATCACTGCTTGCGGCGGGATGGGCTGGCGTCTACACTATCTTAGAGAAAAAGAAGGCTGATCTGAAGAAAGAGTTGGACGGTCTGAATGAACTGGTTGATATTGAAGAATCGGTGGAGAAGGGTATAAAAACCAACGAAGAAGCGACAGCGACCGTATCAACTCTAGTCAGCGGGCTAGAAGACCGTATCCACACTATGTTGGCACTTGCAGATAATGCTATTGAGAATGAAGACGATGAGGAGGACACGAAACTTGTCCTAAAAGTAATCAAGGGGAAAATAGATAAGTTAACAGAGAAAATCAAGGAAGTTGGTGAAAGTGTGCAAGAACATAGCAAACTCATCGCAGAGGCGAGACTTCATGTTCTCCAAAAGATCAACCGTTCTTGAAAACATTGATCCGTCTGAACTTTAAACCATGTTTGTTGTCTAAAACCCCTATGTTATATGCTTATATAAAACTGTAAAAGGGTTATTAGAGTTTGCAGCCCATTGTACCTTTTTTTATTTTACTTCGTGACGTTGATCATCCTATACGGTTGGTTATTTTACTACGTATTTTTATACTTCGTGAAATAAAGTTTGTTGTTGTGTCATTTTCACATTCATTTTTTTCACAAATTAAATGACCGAAAACATTTTGCTTTCCGGATAAAACAAATTTTTACTAATTAATATCATCATATCAACCTATAATATATGAGATCACTTCAACACGATATGACACATTCAAATATTTTGTCCCACTAGAATTGATTTATCATTTAACATTGGTCTAAAGTAGATGTTAAATAAAAATCAAGTTCTCAACCATCCTCGACCGACTTTACTTGGAAACACATTTAGGAACATACGTCTCACTATAAATAAAAAAGCCTACCAAAGGAAACATATACCCAACCTCAGTTCTAAGATGACTTTTCACAAGTTTGTAGAGTAATAAGAATTTTCACTATAATATACTAGCAAAAACTAGATTATGTTCTACAATTTCACAAAAGGGTATCATTATACATGAACAAGTGATATTAAAGTGTATATGTATATATCTTCTATGATCATCAAGCAATCAAAACTATAAAACGCTGAGAAAGTGCGGTCAACAAAAAAAAAAACCCTGAAAACGCAAACAAAAAAGCTATGCATCATCCTAAAGGCTACAACTTCTTCATCGATATTGCATAAGGAACTAAAACAGTAATTAGCAAAAACAAAGAATAAATAAAGCCTTACAAAATATTAATTCATCAATCGTGACATGTCAATTTTAACGATCAAAAATCATAGTTTTTAAGTTTGGTAAAACGATGCATAAAATAATTGTAATCTTATTATATTAAAAAAACCTTTTTAACCCTAAAAGGAAAATGATTGTAAATATAGCGCTATATATATATAACCAAATAGATGATGATATATTTTTTACCTGAAAAAATAATTTCGACTAACTTTGAAATAATCATCCACGTATATCTTGAATAATTATCGATTAACACAAAGATGTACTTGTTTCTAGCTATTGTATTCGAAGATACAGCGTGTATAAGCTCTAGGGATTTTGTCGCTCGATAAGCAGTGGCTTGTGGAAATATTAGCCGTGTTTGCTTGCCAAGTAAGCAAGAGCCATAAATATCTTTCTCCAATTTCATCCGTGGAGCCCCTATGACAAGTTCTCCTTGTATCATAGCTTTCATTGTTCCAAAGTTCAGATTACCTAAACGAGCATACCATCTGCTTGTGTCACTTGTTGTTGTAGAAAACAAACACAACGCATCTTTAATTCCCATATTCACTTTGTATAACCGATTCTTCGACCTGATTGTCCTAACCAGTAACTTACCATCACAATCTCGCATTATCAGATTATCTCCTTTCATTCGGACATCGCAGCCTGATTCTGTAGCTTGTCCTAAGCTAATGATGTTACTTTTGATATGTATTCGAGAGTCATCACCAAAACGGACTTTTACAGCAATAGGGTCGTCAAGCTGCGCATTATACCTGCGGTCTACATTCATAGGGTTGTTGGATCCATTGTCAAGGTACCAAACATCCTCTTCAGTGTTTGTCTCATATTGACTTGGCACAACCTTTTCTTCGCTTAGGTTTACGATCTCATGTATATGTAACATCTGCAAACCAGAAATTCAATTTCTGGTAGGGGTGTTGATCGACACTCCTAGTGGTATCGGTCGACACCATTCGTGGTTAGTCAAATCGGTTCGATTTTAATTTTTCGGTTTGCGTGGCGGCTTTGGGGAAGCCTTAAATTCGATTTTATAAGGGAAAACGCGACGACTTCCACTTCCTTTAGCCGTTTCTTCACATCTAAGAGAGAAAGAAGAGAGAACATAGTCTCTGTGAGAATTCTTGAGGTTTTGGTGGATTCTCTGTCTCTGTAAGGTGAGTTTCTTCTCGAGGGTGTGGATCCAAGGCTAGGAACGTGGTGGGAAGTTTGTGGTGATGTGGTTTCGTCGTTGTTTGTGAGATCTCGTTGTTTTGCGTAAGATGAGTGCATGACCATGGCTTATCTAAGCTAAGATCTCTGTTTTTGTGATTTTGTGTGTTGTGTGGTTTTTTCTTTTGGTTGGTTGTGAGTTTTTTCGTAGCTCCTGAGGCTTGGATTCGTTCTTGGGATCATGTGGGACGAAAAGGAGAAGCTTGGAGGCGAGATTCGGAGGTTCTGTTTGAAGGAAATCACTGCTCGGCATCGGTGTCGGTCGATACCAATGTGAGGACGACTCGGGAACTTAGCGAGCATCGGCGACACCCATGTGGAGGTGTCGGTCGACACCGTTAGGTTTTTGGGAGTGTCGAGCAGGTGTCGGTCGACACCAGATGATCAGTGTCGGTCGAGACCTTCGGGTGTCTGATAAGTAGGTTTTCACCCAGGGTATCAATTACCTATGCAGTTGTAGTACAAAGGGTTATCAATCCAAATGGTTGTTTATGCTAGCAGGTAGGATGCAATCAGAACAATACAAGTCAAGCCAAGCAATAATGGGGTTTGTCTAACGATCCTAAATTAATGAAAGAAAAGAATTTAAAGAAGGAACCACACGACCTAAGCACTCGATGCAAGCATTCGAGTACAAGATCGGGTGAGTTGATCGAGTAAACAGAGAAACTATGAACAACTCGAGGTGTTACTCGAAGCAGGTGATCGTGTACCTGATTGGGTAATGGATCGAGTGATGAATAAAACTGCAACCAATTAAAATACGAAAGGTTCTAAGGATGGGGTAATCGAATCCTAAGTGTTCCTGACCAATAAAGATATCTTACATGCCTCAAGCAAATATTCCCTAGACAATGAATCTCTAAAACCTTGTTAAAACACTCTCGTGATAGAAACAATCAACCGTGATCACTCCCCTACCCAACTCTCGTTGGAGAAACATGACCAAGCATGCAATAAGAACCGATTCATTATTGTTAATAAACCCCTTACTCATCTAATCTCTTAGGCTAAGTGAGTAAATCTCTAGCATTGGTTGATTCAAGCATTTCATCTACACCTCTCGGTGGTAAAACACCTTAGATCTAATCTCACCCTCTCGGTTTGTTGACAACATTCAGAACACTAACCTAGAAGGGAATCTATAAAACATATACAATCAAACTAAGACATTCTAACCGATCAATAACACAAAATCATCTATCCCATCCCTAGAAACTTTACTACACTACTCGAAAATCATTGCAAGAAACATAAAAGCATATATGAACGAAAATTGCATTGTATTATAAGATAGAGTAGAGAATAAAGACTACAAAGTAGAAATCTAAAGAAATGACAAAAGAATATAAAATAAATCCTAACAAAAAGCAAAAAGAGTTTTGATTCGCTCAGTTCTCTCACAGAAGCTCTCGCTTTCTGGTTTGAGGGTCTGCGGTGTGCTATTTGCGAGGAAGAGGAGGAGGGGTTTATATATGGAAACCCCTTCTACCTAGCTTCCCAGTCCTGCTCGAGGGTCTACTCGATGGGGTGCACGAAGATGAGGTCGGGTTATTCCTCGGGTTGTTCTTCCTGCTCTTGGATCCTCCTCGATCGTGTTGGGGTTCGGACTGTTCTTCCAGCTCGATGGCTCCTTCGGGTACATGCTCGGATTTGTCCTTGTTTCTCCCCATTTTAGGCTCTAAAGCACCTGTTTTCATCCAAAGTATGCAAATGCAAGAATACACCAATTCCTACAGTTAATGACCTAAAAATGCTAAGTTAAGGGTATAAACAATGCAAAATATGGACAAAAAAGGATGCTAAAAACATGTAAATTAGAGAGTTATCAGACCCCAAAACTTAAATCATGCTAGTCCTCTAGCAAGCAAGTAGGAGGGGGGACTCATAACCTTTATATGCTAAGCGAAGGATCCAAGCTATAGTCCTCAAAGATAGTTTAACGGTGCTAAGATCAATCAACATACTTACAAATATTTTTCTATGCTTATTACCATGCATCGATCTAGTTCAACCTCCTACTAAAAGTAAAGAACATCTCTTTCACATTCATTTAAGTGTTTTGACGAATTCTTGCAAATGGAAGGTGAATCAAGTTCAATTGGTTTCAAGGGTAAGGCTTTTTGGTAAGGTGGTTTCAAGCAAATTCTTTGGGTGGTTTTCTCTCAAAAGAATGAATGCTAGACAGCCGTGAAAACTATCTAAGAGGGGGTTATTGGTTCCATGATTTTAATGGATTTGGAAATCCAGAAAAAAATCATGTGTTATTCAATCATTGATTTTAAAATACTTATTAAAATGATGTGTTATTGGTTCCATGATTTACAAATACTTATTAAAATCCTATGTTATTCATTTAATAATTTGTTTTTGGATTTCAAAATCCACATTATGTTTTAAATTGATTTGAAAGTGTAAAATAGAAGGATTCAAATCCAAGGATAAAACATGTTATTTCAAAATCCATGTATTTGGATTTCTAAAATTTATAATTCTATATGGATTTAGAAATCATCTCTCCAATAACAGCCCCTAAGATTGAGAACAATTTAGGCATACAAAATTTAACTCCTGATAATCTACCCTTTTCCCATTCACTTTTTTTTTGTTTTTTTAAACCCCCTAGAATTAAACTACCCACAACCTTGATTTTAACTCTTTTTCTTTTTTTTGTAATCCCTAAGGTTTAAACTTTAAACATCTAGCTCTCGTCTCTTTTTTTTTTTTCTTTGCTAAACTCCTAATATGTATATATTTTTTCTTTCTTTCTTTCTAGGAGGCTATAGCAAGATCTTTTTCTCTTTTTTTTTTACTTAGAGACTTAGAGCTACTTTATTCTAACCTCAGGGGCTTTTTTTTCTTTCTCAACCCAACCTAAATAAACATGCTAACCACCTATCTTTCAAAACCGATTCTATTAGCTAGTCCAAATGATTCTAACTTAGCTAAATTAAGAGCAAGTTCTTTGTCGTTCTCAATACTCTCAAGGTTTCACAACCTATAGCACAATGAAAAGGCCTCACTCAACAATTCATAACAAGGTTTGAAAGAAAGGTTTGAGTTCAAGGGTAGGGAAAAACAAATCGGGTTAAACGAAAAGATTGGTAAAAATGGAGTGCTAACCCGAGTTTAGAGTTACCATGAGCAAGTATTCAAATTCCATAAGCAAGACAATTTAAGTTCAAATTAAGTCCAATAATATAGAGATGTTCCAATGTTCAAACAAGTGGAGGAAGCATTCAAAAGACACAAGGTTCTAAACAAAAAATTTTCATTTTTTTCCAAACATTGATCTAGCAACAATGAACTGTGATTAAGGGCTATAGCTTCAATCCTAAGATTTGATTTTAAACAAGGTAGATATAATCATTGTCCCCTAAGATGCATATGTAACAATCCTATATGAAGAAAACTAGACTCAATCCTAATATGTAAATGCAACTACCTGAACACTCTTTATATATATATATATATATTTTTAAGTTTTTCAAAAAAATTTGGGTTTTTTCAATGCACATAGATGCTGACTCAGATGAATAAAACTAGCATGCAAAAATTTGAAATAAGAAAATAAAAAAATAAAACACAATGTTATATACATTCTAGGACCATCCCCCAAACTTAAATTACACAGTCTCTGTTTAAATAAAAGTTGGAAAAAGAATCCAAGAATCACACAAAATGAAATGAAAACTAAATGCAATGTTATTTACAAAGGTTGGATGAATTTGGTACCTCATGGGTTGGTGAAGAAGGAGGTTGTAGCAGCCTCCATACTCACCAACGTGTAGCCAGGTTCGTCACCGGCTTCAGCAGGTGCCGGTATTTGCTCATCAGAGAGCTCGGTGATATGCACAGACGACTTGCTCGGAGCAGCATCCGAGGGGTTGATCGAGGGGGGCATCGCAGTCTCATCGGGTAGGACATCAAGTAATACGATGGGTATGGTGGAAGAGGTCCAGAGTGATCACCCGTGTAGCCACTCGCAGGGTGCATCGAATATGGCATCGTGTACGGCATCTGGTAAGGCGGAGGGTAGAGTCTTGAGTAATCACCCGATTGTGTGCTCGATGGGTGCATCGGGTAAGGCATCATGTATCCCATCAGGTTAGGCATCGGATAGGCGTCTGAATGGCTTCTCCGTGATACTTCAGGTCTTGTAACATCCCCCTCAGCTTGGGGCTCGTAGGATGATGCTCTGTGAGGTTCTGGAGGTGTCAGTCCTCGAATTCCTCCTAGCGGTCCGCTTCTCCCCATCCAAGTAGATGCGTATACCGAGGTAGTAGCAGAGGCACAACTTGCCTTGTCTTGCAGCTCCTTGATCTGACCTCCCATCATCTTCACTGAACCGGTAAGATTCTTCACCTTCCTCACCAAAAACTTGTTAATCCTCTTCTGCCATCTGATCCTCTTGTGGGCTTCCCTCACTCCAACGGGTTGCTTTTGAGAGCAAACATACTCCTCAAAGTCATAATCTTCTGAGCTGTCTCCCTGTCCTTGCTCGGTCGCCTCTCTCTCTTCAGCTACTGATCCTCCTGCGGATTGTACAGCTCCTCCAGAGGCGGTGCAAAGTCGATGTTGTCCCCTAGCCGGACCTTGGCGCACATTACATCGCAAGACACCAAAATTGGTGTAACCAGTCCTCCAATTGAGATCTCTTCGCCTCCTTCTCTTCTCTTCATAGCCCATGACTTGAGGTAGAGGAACTCAACGAGCAGCACAAACACCATACTAGTATCCGCAACATCTCCTACTAGCGGTGTACCATCCCTAGCATTGTCTAAAACTCCACACAAGGAAATATCTAGCAGTTGGAGCTCATGATCATTCACATTCCCAGTCTCTTTTCTAGCAAAAAGAGTGAATGCGAGGGATTTGTGAAAATACCTCAAAACAGGGCTCTTTATTTGAGCGGATTTGGAGCTTGTGGACTTGTAGGGGAGCTTGTCTCCTATTGTCAGCCATAGGGACCTCATTTCCTCCTTGATTACTTCCATTCCTTCTCCAAACCCAGCCTTGAAACCATACAACCTCTCCATCTCCTTGAAAGTAAGCCGATACACCTTATTTCTTACAGAGAAGGTGATAAACCCGATTCCCCCATTGGGTAGTAGGGTCGGGTGGTCCTCAAAGTAGTGCAACATTAGTGTTGAGAGAAAGTCGACCGTCTCCTCCTAATAAGCTTCAAGGTTGGCTTGCATCATCTGGCCCATGTGGCACATGTCGAACAGGAACTATACATCTCTAGCAATGCCCAACTGCTTCATCGTCACTTGGTGAGGGTAGCGGGTACTAACAAAACTCATTTTGCGGAAAACCTTGAAGAGCTTTGCCGGAGTCTCCACCTCTTTCTGCTTCAGCCTCCGCGAGGCTTGTCATGTTCGCTCTCTCTGCTCCTCCTCTCCCTCACGGTTCTCCTCCTCTGTGTCTCGATCATCTTCCTCAGCTGCTGATAACTCTCTAATTTACATGTTTTTAGCATCCCCTTTTGTCCATATTTTGCATTATTCATACCCTTAACTTAGCATTTTTAGGTCATTAACTGTAGGAATTCACTTTTAGGCCATTTAGAGTGTTGCATTTTTGCATTTGCATATTTTTGATGAAAACATGTGCTTAAGAGCCTAAATTGGGGAAAACCAAGGACAAACCCGAGCATGTACCCGAAGGAGCCATCGAGCTGCAAGAACAGTCCGAACCCCAACACGATCAAGGAGGATCCAAGAGCATGAAGATCAACCCGAAGATCTACCCGATGACTAACTCGACCTCATCTTTGTGTACCCCATCGAGTAGACCCTCGGGCAGGACTGGGAAGCTAGGTCAAAGGGATTTCCATATATAAACCCCTCCTCTCCTTCCTCGCAAACGAGCACGCCGCAGACCCTCAAACCAGAGAGCGAGAGCTTCTGTGAGAGAACTGAGCGACTCAAACACTTTTCCCTTTTTTTTTTAGATTTTATTTCATAACTTTTTATCATTTCTTTAGATTTCTATCTTGTACTCTTATCCATCTACTTTATCGTTTAATATAATGCAATTTTCGTTTATATTTGCTTTGATATTTCCTGCTATAATTTCCTAGTAGTGTAGTAAAGTTTCTAGGGATGAGATAGATGATTTTGTGTTCTTGATCGGTTAGGATGTCTTAGTTGATTGTATATGTTTAATAGATTTTCTTCTAGATTGGTGTTTTTAATTCTGTCAACAAACCGAGAGGATGAGATTAGATCTAAGGTGTTTTACCACCAAGAGGTGTAGATGAGATGCTTGAATCAACCAATGCTAGAGGTGTACTCACTTAGCCTAAGAGATTAGATGCGTAAGGGGTTTCCTGACAATAATGAATCAGATCTTAATGCCTGCTTGGTCATGTTTCTCCAACGAGAGTTGGGTAGGGGAGTGATCAAGGTTGATTGTTTCTATCACGAGAGTGTTTTAACAAGATTTTAGAGATTGATTGTCTAGGAAATATTTGCTTGAGGCATGTAAGACATATGTACTGGTTAGGAATACTTAGGATTCGATTACCCCATCCTTAAAACCTTTCGTATCTTAATTGCTTGCATTTCCATTCATTACTCGATCTCTTACCCGATCAGGTACACGATAACCTGCATCGAGTAATACCTCGAGTTGTTCATACCATCTTTGCTTACTCGATCACCCCACCCGATCCTGTACTCGAATGCTTGCATCAAGTGCTTAGGTCGTGTGTTTCTTTGTTTATATTCTTTTCTTTTATTATTTTAGGATTGTTAGTCTAAAACCCTATGTGCTTGGCTTGACCTGCACTGTTCTGATCATATCCTTCCTGCTAGCTTAAACAACCATTTGGATTGATAACTGATAACTCTCTAATGTACATGTTTTTAGCATCCTTTTTTTTCCATATTTTGCATTGTTCATAACCTTAACTTAGCATTTTTAGGTCATTAACTGTAAGAATTCACATTTAGACCATTTAGGGTGTTGCATTTTTGTATTTGCATGTTTTGGATGAAAAGAGGTGCTAAAGAGCCTAAAATGGGGAAAAACAAGGACAAACTCGAACATGTACCCGAAGGAGCCATCGAGCTGGAAGAACAAGTCCGAACCCCAACACGATCGAGGAGGATCCAAGCGCATGAAGAACAACCCAAAGATCCACCCGAGGAGTAACCCGACTTCATCCTCGTGTACCCCATCGAGTAGACCATCGGGCAGGTCTGGGAAGCTAGGTCAAAAGGGTTTCCATATATAAACCCCTCCTCTCCTACCTCGAAAAAGAGCACGCCGCAGACCCTCAAACCAGAGAGCGAGAGCTTCTGTGAGAGAACTGAGCGACTCAAACACTTTTCCTTTTGTTTTTACATTTTCTTTCATAGTTTTTATCGTTTTTCTCAGATTTCTATCTTGTACTCTTTCTTTTAATATAATGCAATTTTCATTCTTATTCGTTGTTATGTTTCTTGTTATTATGTCTGAGTATTGTAGTAAAGTTTCTAGGGATGGGATAGATGATTTTGTGTTCTTGATCGGTTAGGATGCATTAGTTTGATTGTAAATGTTTGATAGATTTCCTTCTAGGTTGGTGTTCTTAATGTTGTCAACAGACGGAGAGGTTGAGATTAGATCTAGGGTGTTTTACCACCGAGAGGTGTAGATGAGATGCTTGAATCTGCCAATGCTAGAGGTTCACTCGCTCTGAGTAAGATATTAGATGAGTTAGGGTTTACTGACAATAATGAATCAGATCTTAATGCCTGCTTGGTCATGTTTCTCCAACGAGAGTTGGGTAGGGAAATGATAAAGGTTGATTGTTGCTAGTGCGAGAGTGTGGTGAAAAAGTTTTAGAGATTCATTGTCTAGGAAATAATTGCTTGAGGCATGTAAGGCATCTGTACTGGTCAGAAATACTTAGGATTCAATTACCCCATCCTTAGAAGCTTTCGTATTTTAATTGTTTGCATTTTTCTTTTTATTACTCGACCACTTACCCGATCAGGTACACGATAACCTGTATCGAGTAATACCTCGAGCTGTTCATATCCTAATTGCTTACTCGATCACCCCACACGATCCTATACTCGATTGCTTGCATCGAGTGCTTAGGTCGTGTGGTTTCTTTGTTTATATTCTTGTCTTTCATTTATTCTAGGACTGGTAGATCAAAACCCTATTTGCTTGGCTTGACTTGTAACGTTCTGATCATATCTTTCCTGCTAGCAATAGACAACCATTTGGATTGATAACCCTTTGTACTACAACTGCATAAGGAATTGATACCCTGGTGAAAACTTGTCTATCAATTTGGCGTCGTTGCCATTTGGTTGATTTCATTTTGCTATGTTTAGGATTTCAGCACTTGCTAGATCAAGTTCCTTTTGTTAATATTCGTTCGGAATCCAACTTGTTTGCTTTCGCTCATGTTTGTTTTGAATCTCAAGTAGAACCCGAGCACCCACCCGACCCGTCACTCGATCACCTAGATCGAGTTGACCTTCGTGTACACACTCGGACACTTATCTGTGCATGAAAACACGATCCAGAGGTAGCCAGAACCTGAGTCCATTCATCGACAACATCGACAGACCAAGGCTACTTAGACAACAACAAGTTCAACCGGAACCAGCAATCATTGAGGAGACGATGAATAATCAGAACGGTCCACTAGCTCCTCAAGCAAGGACCAATATAGGAGCATGAGATGCTCCATCACTCATACTCAAAGGAATGGCATTGTGCCACAACCTGTGCAGAACAACAATTTTGAGATCAAGAGTAGTCTCATCCAGATGATATAGAGTAATAAGTTTCATTGTTTGCCAATGGAGGACCCATTGGATCATCTGGATGAATTTGATAGGCTCTGTAGCCTCACTAAGATCAATGGAGTTAGTGAAGATGGATTCAAACTCAGAATTTTCCCATTCTCTTTGGGAGATAAAGCACACATCTGGGAGAAATCACTCCCCAAGGAGTCCATCACCACTTGGGAAGCGTGCAAGAAGGCATTCCTGGCCAAATTCTTCTCCAAATCCAGAACGGCAAGGCTGAGAAATGACATTTCCGGCTTTGTTCAGAAGAACAATGAAACGTTCAATGAAGCTTGGGAACGTTTCAAGGGATACACTACCCGATGTCCTCATCATGGTTTCAGCAATGCTTCATTGCTGAGCACACTTTACAGAGGAGTGGTCCCCAAGATTCGGATGTTGCTGGACACCGCAAGCCATGGTAACTTCCTCAACATGGATGTTGATGAAGGTTGGGACCTAGTGGAGAACTTGGCTCAATCTGATGGCAATTACAATGAGGAATATGATCGCTCTGTACGATCTACAGGAGAGGAAGATGCCAAGTACAAGAGGGACATGCAAGCCCTCAATGACAAGCTCGACAAGCTCCTCAACCAGCAGAAGCATGTTCATTCAATATCAGAGGAAGAGCAGTTTCTACAACAAGATGGGGAGACTATACAGATAGAGGATGTTCACTACATCAACAATCAGGGAGGTTACAACAAAGGGTACAACAATTACAAGCCGAATCCGAATCTATCTTATCGGAACCCGAATGTTGCCAATCCTCAGGACCAAACTTACCCATCTGCAGTTCAAGGGAACCAGGTACAACAGAAGCATTTTGTCCAGTACAACCAAGGCTATGCACCTAAACAGCAGTACTCTGGAAACTACACCCATTCACCTGGATTCCAACAACCTCAAGGTCCACAGAACCAATCACATGAAGCTGAGTTACGCGGCCTCATTCAGCAGATGATTCAGAATCAGGCTTCAGCATCTCTGGACATCGCAAAACGGTTTGCCGAGATGAGCAACAAGATCGACTTAGGATACAATGATTTGAACGCCAAGTACGAATCACTCAACACTAAGGTTAGATACCTCAAAGGCCACCACAACAACCAACCGGCCCCAAAGATTAACCAACTCCCAGGAAAGGCTGTTCAAAACCCTAAGGATTATGCCACTGCCCAAGCCATCTTCCTTGATAATGACTATGAGGACTACCTCACTGGGGACAGTGATGATCAGGATGGGGAGGATATGGATCACCCAATGAAAAATGAGGCCAAGTACTATATATCCGAGTATAAACCCGAGCCTTCACCAGAGGAGACTGGTCGAGTTGATGATCGAGCACTAGTTCGAGAATCACAAATTGAAGAACAACCCGAGGTGGAACCCGATCACCTACCCGATGATGGTGATCGGATGATGCATCGAGTAGATGTTGAGAAGAGAGATTAGCCTCAACCACCTGCAACAGCAGAAAGGGAGCTAGAGGAAAGGTTCAATGCTACACTTGACATCCAGGTGGAGGCGCTTGCAGAGCGTATGGCAAAGCGTAAGGCTCCACCACCTAAACTTTTGCCACCACACGAGCTTCAGGAGGAAGCTCCCAAGGAAGCAGCTCGATTGGAGAATGAGGTTAAGGAAGCTGTCAAGGAAATTGGGTTTGAGATTCTCAGAAGTGGAGTGTGCTTGGATCCTGCGCTGCGAATCGAGGAAAAATCGGAAGATCCTGGCTCTTTTACTTTACCATGCTCGATAGGACTTCAGATCTTCAAGAATTGTTTGTGCGACCTTGGAGCTTCAGTTAGCATTATGCCGCTGTCAGTAGCCAACAAGATGGGATTCACCAGTTTTAAACCAAGTGATCTGTATTTGGTTCTGACTGATAGAACGGTCAGGCATCCGACTGGGATCCTGGAAAATCTGCCTCTCAGGATTGGAAGAGTGGAAGTCCCTACTGATTTCATGATCCTTGACATGGATAAAGAACCATACGACCACTGATCCTGGGAAGACCATTCTTTACAACAGTTGGTGCTGTGATTGAGGTAAAGCAAGGGAAGATCAGAATAGAGCATGGTGAGCACTTCAAGATGGAGTTTGATGTGAAGAAGGGAATTAAGAGGCCAACCATTGATGGTCAAGCCTTTTCCACTAAGACCAAGCAGAGGAAAGTCAAACATCTTGAGGAGGTCAACACCACTTTTGCCTTAGAACCTGGACAAAACCTGGAAATTCTGTTGAACCGGCCTACTACAGTGGAGAGGATCCCAAAACCTCTCTCTGAAAGAACCCATGCTTAAGGAGCATGAAGAGTCAAGCTTAGCGACTTTAAACAAGCTCACTTGGGAGGAAGTCCCAAAGGTATCTTTTGTTTTGTTTTAATTTTGATTTATTTGTTTTATCTCATTTTTTATTTTTGAATTTTATAAAAAAAAAATGGAAAAGTAAAAGAGGAAATTGGGAAACCCGAGGGTCAACCCGACACCGTACTCAACGCGCTTGATCGTTTCCCTGCTCGGGAGGCGAGTGGAGTCCGAATTGCACAAGCCAAGCCCACTCTTGGTGAAGCCCACCAACCAAACCCTAGTCTACTTAAGGGTTTCGACTCCCTCTCCCCAAGCATCACCGATAAGTTTCTCTCAACCCTAGAGTTTTTATATTCCAAAGTTTCTATTCTCTCTCAACCTCAAGTCTTATTCGATTTTCTTTGGGAACTAACGCTATTAACTTTGGAGCTTAGCTTTTTCTCTCAAGGATTCGACAATGGAGCCAATCGCTAAAACCTACCAAAGGAAGGGGAGAAGATCAACCTCCACCGCTGCTACAACCGGAGGTGATGCCTTCAAACCTCGAGAGTCCCAAGGGAGAGGAAACGTTCCGCATGCCCAACCGCTGGCTGGACATTTCGCTTCCCCTACCCGATGCTCAACCCGATCCGTCACCCGATCCGTCACCCGATCCGATGCTCGAGCAACTGATCGAGTAGACCACCGAGTTCGCTCACCGAGCCCAATGGCGAGTGCTGTTCGCTGATCTTCTCGACGTAGGGACCTGTCTACATCCGAAAGAACCGTTACCGACCCCATGGAGGTCGATTCTGATGCTGGAGGAGAAGAGCAATGGGAGATCCAAACCTCTCGATCAAGGAGTAGAGCTCCGATTGCAAGAGGGAAGAGACCAGCTTCAGAGAAAGCTGAGAGGGTAACTGAGAGAGCAGTTGAGGAAGAGGATCAACGAGCAGAGGAGGAAAACCAAGAGAGAGAGGAGGAGCAGAGAGAAAGAACACGCCAAGCCTCGCGGAGGCTGAAGCAAAAGGAGGTGGAGACTCCGGCAAGACTCTTCAAGGTCTTCCGGAAGATGAGCTTTTTCGGTACCCGATACCCTCACCGTGAGACCATGAAGCAGTTGGGCATCGCTAGAGATGTTGAGTTCTTGTTCGACATGTGCCACCTGGGCCAAATGATGCGATCCCACCTTGAAGCCTATGAGACGGAGACGGTCCACTTTCTCTCGATCTTGAAGCTGCACTACTTTGAGGACTACCCGTTAGGGGGATCGGGTTCATCACCTTCTCCGTGAGGAACAAGGAGTACCGGCTCAGTTTCAAAGAGATGGAGACGCTGTATGGCTTAAAAGCTGGCAGTGGAGAAGGAATGGAGGTTAGCAAGAAAGAAATGAGGTCCCTATGGATGACAATAGGAGACAAGCTCCCCTACAAGTCCACAAGCTCCAAATCCGCTCAAATAAGGAGCCCCGTTTTGAGGTATTTTCACAAGTCCCTCGCATGCACTCTTTTTGCTAGAAAAGAGACTGGGAATGTGAACGATCACGAGCTTCAATTGCTAGATATTACATAATCTTAACTTAGCATTTTTAGGTCATTAACTGTAGAAATTCACTTTTAGACCATTTAGGGTGTTGCATTTTTGCATTTGCATGTTTTGGATGAAAACAGGTGCTAAAGAGCCTAAAATGGGGTAAAACAAGGACAAACTCGAACATGTACCCGAAGAAGCCATCGAGCTGGAAGAACAAGTCTGAACCCCAACACAATCGAGAAGGATCCAAGAGCATAAAGAACAACCCGAAGATCCACCCGAGGAGTAACCCGACTTCATCCTCGTGTACCCCATCGAGTAGACCATCGGGCAGGTCTGGGAAGCTAGGTCAAAAGGGTTTCCATATATAAACCCCCTCCTCTCCTAGCTCGCAAAGGAGCACGCCGTAGACCCTCAAACCAGAGAGCGAGAGTTTCTGTGAGAGAACTAAACGACTCAAACACTTTTCCTTTTGTTTTTACATTTTCTTTCATAGTTTTTATCATTTTTCTTAGATTTCTATCTTGTACTCTTTCTACTTTACACTACCGTTTAATATAATGCAATTTTCATTCTTATTCGTTGTTATGTTTCTTGTTATTATGTCCGAGTAGTGTAGTAAAGTTTCTATGGATGGGATAGATGATTTTGCGTTCTTGATCGGTTAGGATGCCTTAGTTTGATTGTAAATGTTTGATAGATTTCCTTCTAGGTTGGTGTTCTTAATGCTGTTTTACCACCGAGAGGTGTATATGAGATGCTTGAATCAGCCAATGCTAGAGGTTCACTCGCTCTCCGTAAGAGATTAGATGAGTTATGGTTTACTGACAATAATGAATCGATCTTAATGCCTACTTGGTCATGTTTCTCCAACGAGAGTTGGGTAGGGAAGTGATCAAGGTTGATTTTTGCTAGTGCGAGAGTGTGGTAACAAAGTTTTAGAGATTCATTGTTTAGGAAATAATTGCTTGAGGCATGTAAGGCATCTGTACTGATCAAGAATACTTAGGATTCAATTACCCCATCCTTAGAAGCTTTCGTATTTTAATTGTTTGCATTTTCTTTCATTACTCGACCACTTACCCGATCAGGTACACGATAAACTGTATTGAGTAATACCTCGAGCTGTTCATATCCTAATTGCTTACTCGATCACCCCACACGATCATGCACTCGATTGCTTGCATCGAGTGCTTAGGTCGTGTGGTTTCTTTGTTTATATACTTGTCTTTCATTTATTCTAGGACTCTTAGATCAAAACCTTGTCTGCTTGGCTTGACTTGTAACGTTCTGATCATATCCTTCCTGCTAGCAATAGACAACCATTTGGATTGATAACCCTTTGTACTACAACTGCATAGGGAATTGATAACCTGGGTGAAAACTTGTCTATCAATAACCCTTTGTACTACTACTGCATAGGGAATTGATACCCTGGGTGAAAATCCGCTTATCAGCTTCTCTCTCAGCCACCTTCTCAGCCTTCTCAGAAGCTGGTCTTTTCCCTCTTTCAACCGCGGCTCTGCTCCTTAACCGCGACGTTTGGATCTCCTCTGGCTCTCCTCCACCAGCGTTAGAGTCGACCTCCATGGGGTCGGTAACAGTTTTCTCAGACGTAGATAGGTCCCTACGTCGAGGAGATCGGCGAACAGCACTCGCCATCGGACTTGGTGAGCGAACTCGTTAGTCTACACGATCGGTTGCTTGAGCACCGGATCGGGTAACGGATCGGGTTGAGCATCGGGTTGGAGAAGCAAAACGTCCAGCCAGCGGTTGGGAATGCGGAATGTCTCCTCTTCCTTGGGATTCTCGAGGTTCGACGGTATCACCTCTGGTTGTAGCAGCGGTGGAGGTTGATCTTCTTCCCTTCCTTTGGTAGGTTTTCATGTTTGTTTCCATTATCGAATCCTTGAGAAGAAAGAAAAGCTAAACTTTGAGATTAATAGGGTTAGTTCCCAGAAAAATCAAAGAACACTCGAGTTTGAGAGAGAATAGAAAGTAGGAAAACAAAAAGCTTTACGGTTGAGAGACTTATCGATTTGTGCTGCTGAGGGAGAAGGGTTCAAATCCTTTAAATAGAGTAGGGTTAGCAGCTTGGGCTTCATCGAGAGTGGGCTTGATCTGTGGAATTCGGACTCCACTCTTCACCCGAGTAGACACACTATCAGGCGCATCGAGTTCGGTGTCGGGTTGACCCTCGGATTCCTCAATTTTTCCTTTTTCACTTTTCCTCTTTTTTTTTTTTTTTTTTTTTAAATAAATAAATATGCAAAAATAGAAAATCAGGTAGAATAAATAGATAAAACTTAAAACAAAATAAAGGATACCTTTGGGACTTCCTCCCAAATGAGCTTGTTTTAAGTCACTAAGCTTGACTCTTCATGCTCTTTAAGCATGGGATTTAGGAGGGAAAGATTCTGGAATCTTCTCCACTGTAGCACGCTTATTCAATGGATTCTCCAAGTCTTGTCCAGGTTCCACAGCAAATGTGGTGTTGACTTCTTCAAGACACTTGACTTTTCTCTGCTTTGTCTTAGTGGAAAAAGCTTGACCATCAATAGTTGGCCTCTTAATTCCCTTCTTGACATCAAACTCCATCTTGAAGTGCTTCCCATGCTGAAGCATGCTCA
Organism: Camelina sativa; assembly: GCF_030686135.1. NCBI lineage: Eukaryota > Viridiplantae > Streptophyta > Magnoliopsida > Brassicales > Brassicaceae > Camelina > Camelina sativa. The sequence goes on from NC_141883.1 coordinate 7,492,157, forward strand.
ATTCTGATCTTGCGTTGCTTCACCTCAATCACTGCACCTACTGTTGCCAAGAATGGTCTCCCTAGGATCAGTGGATCGTCTGGTTCCTTATCCATATCAAGGATCATGAAATCAGTGGGGACTTCCACCTTTCCAATCCTGAGAGGCAAATTTTCCAGGATTCCAATCGGATGTCTGATTGTTCTATTAGCTAGAACCAAATACAGACTACTCGGTTTAAAACTGCTAAAACCCAACTTGTTGGCAACTGACAATGGCATGATGCTGACTAAAGCTCCTAGGTTGCACAAGCAATTTTTGAAAATCCAAAGTCCTATCGAGCATGGCAAAGTAAAAGAGCCAGGATCTTCCACTTTCTCCTCGATTTGCAGCTCAGGATCTAAGCACACTCCACTCCTGAGAATCTCATACCCAATCTCTTTGACAGCTTCCTTAACCTCAATCTTCAGCTGAGCTGCCTCCTTGGCGATTTCCTCTAGAAGTTCGTGTGGTGGCAAAAGTTAAGGAGGTGGAGCTTTACGCTTCGCCATACGCTCTACAAGCGCCTCCAGTTGGATGTCAAGAGCAGCATTGTACCTTTCCTCTAGTTCCCCTTCTGCTGCTACAGGTAGTTGAGGTTGATCTGTCATCTGAACATCTACTCGATGTATCATCCGATCACCATCATCGGGTAGGTCATCGGGTTCTGCCTCGGGTGATTCTTCAATTTGTGATTCTCGAACTAGTGCTCGATCATCAACTCGATCAGTCTCCTCGGGTGAAGGCTCGGGTTCATACTCAGACATGTAGTGCTTGGCGTCATTTATCCCATAGTTATCCATATCCTCCCCATCTTAAGCATCACTGTCCTCAGTGAGGTAATCCTCATTGTCATCATCAAGGAAAATGGCTTGGGCAGTGGCGTAATCCATTGGATTCTGAACAGCTTTACCTGGAAGCTGGTTGATCTTTGGAGTTGGTTGGTTGTTCTGGTGGCTCTCTAGGTACCTCAGCTTAGTAGTGAGCGAATCGTACTTGGAGGTCAAGTCATTGTATCCAGAATCAATCTTGTTGCTCATCTCCGCAAATCGTTTTGCGGTGTCCATAGCAGCGGATGCCTGATTTTGAATCATCTGCTGAATTAGGCCGCGTAAGTCAGCATCTTGGGATTGGTGCTGCGGGCCTTGCTGGTGTTGGAATCCAGGTGGTGCAATGGGTTGGTGGTAATTTCCAGAATACTGCTGCTTTTGGGCATAGCCTTGATTGTATTGAACAAAAGGCTTCTGCTAGACTTGGTTCCCTTGAACTGCTGATGGGTAGGTTTGGTCTTGATAATTGGCAACATTCGGGTTACGGTAAGACAGATTCTGATTCGGCTTGTAGTTGTTGTACCCTTTATTGTAACCTCCTTGGTTGTTGATGTAGTTCACATCCTCTATTTGAAAATTCTCCCCATCTTGTTGTAAAAACTGCTCTTCCTCTGATAATGCATGAACATGCTGCTGCTGGCTGAGTAGTTTATCGAGCTTGTCATTGAGGGCTCTCATATCCCTCTTGTACTTGGCATCTTCCTCTCCTGTAGATCGCACAGTACGATCGTATTCCTCATTCTGATGTCCATCAGATTGAGCCAAGTTCTCCACTAGGTCCCAACCTTCATCAACATCCTTGTTGAGGAAGTTACAATTGCTTGCGGTGTCCAGCAACATCCATATCTTGCGGACCACTCCTCTGTAAAGTGTACTTAGCAATGAAGCATTGATGAAGCCATGATGAGGACATCTAGTAGTGTACCTCTTGAAACGTTCCTAAGCTTCACTGAACGTCTCATTGTTCTTCTAAACAAAGCTGGAAATGTCATTTTTCAGCCTTGTGGTTCTGGAGTTGGAGAAGAATTTGGCTAAAAACGCCTTCTTGCACGCTTCCCAGGTGGTGATGGACTCCTTGGGGAGTGAGTTCTCCCAGAGGTGCACTTTGTCTCCCAAGGAAAATGAGGCTACAGAGCCTATCAAATTCATCCAGATGATCCAATGGGTCCTCCATTGGCAATCCATGAAACTTGTTGCTTTGTATCATCTGGATGAGACTACTCTTGATCTCAAAATTGTTATTCTGGACAGCAGGTGGCACACTGCCATTCCTTTGAGTATGAGTAGATGGAGCATCCTCTGCTCCTATGTTGGTCCTTCCTTGAGGAGCTGGTGGACCGTTTTGATTGTTCATTGTGTCCTCAATTGTTGTTGGTTGCGGTTGTCGAACTTGTTGTGGATAAGGTAACCTTGGTCTTTCAATGTTGTCGATGAATGGACTCAGGTTATGGTTACCCTTGGATCGTGTCTGCATGCACAAATATGTGACCGAGTGTGTACACGAAGGTCAACCCGATCCAGGTGATCAAGTGACGGGTCGGGTGGGTGCTCGGTTGCGTACCTGAGATTCAAAACAAACGAACACGAAAGCAAACAAGTCAGATTTTGAACCAATGTAGATAAGAGAACCTGATCTAGCAAGTTCTGAAATCCTAAACGTAGCAAAATTAAATTCAACCAAATGGCAACGACGCCAAATTGATAAGCAGATTTTCACCCAGGGTATCAATTCCCTATGCAGTTGTAGTACAAAGGGTTATCAATCCAAATGATTGTTTATGCTAGCAGGTAGGATGCAATCAGAACAATGCAAGTAAAGCCAAACAATAATGGGGTTCGTCTAACAATCCTAAAATAATGAAAGAAAAGAATATAAACAAGGAACCACACGACCTAAGCACTCGATGCAAGCATTCGAGTACACGATCGGGTGGGTTGATCGAGTAAACAGAGAAGGTATGAACAACTCGAGGTGTTACTCGAAGCAGGTGATCGTGTACCTGATCGGGTAATGGATCGAGTGATGAATAAAAATGCAAACAATTAAAATACGAAAGCTTCTAAGGATGGGGTAATCAAATCCTAAGTGTTCATGACCAATAAAGATATCTTACATGCCTCAAGCAAATATTCCCTAGACAATGAATCTCTAAAACCTTGTTAAAACACTCTCGTGATAGAAACAATCAACCTTGATCACTCCCCTAACAAACTCTCGTTGGAGAAACATGACCAAGCAGGCAATAAGAACCGATTCATTATTGTAAATAAACCCCTTACTCATCTAATCTCTTAGGCTAAGTGAGTAAATCTCTAGCATTGGTTGATTCAAGCATTTCATCTACACCTCTCGGTGGTAAAACACCTTAGATATAATCTCACCCTCTCAGTTTGTTGACATCATTAAGAATACCAACCTAGAAGGGAAGCTATAAAACATATACAATCAAACTAAGACATCCTAACTGATCAAGAACACAAAATCATCTATCCCATCCCTTGAAACTTTACTACACTACTCGGAAATCATTGCAAGAAACATAAAAGCATATATGAACGAAAATTGCATTGTATTAAAAGATAGAGTAGAGAATAAAGAGTACAAAGTAGACATCTAAAGAAATGACAAAAAAAAAAAAAAAAAATCCTAACAAAAAGTAAAAAGTGTTTTGAGTCGCTCAGTTCTCTCACACAAGCTCTTGCTCTCTGGTTTGAGGGTCTGCGGTGTGCTCGTTTGCGAGGAAGAGGAGGAGGGATTTATATATGGAAACCCCTTTGACCTAGCTTCCCAGTCCTGCCCGAGGGTCTACTCGATGGGGTGCACGAAGATGAGGTCGGGTTATTCCTCGAGTAGATCTTCGGGTTGTTCTTCCTACTCTTGGATCCTCCTCGATCGTGTTGGGGTTCGGACTGTTCTTCCAGCTCGATGGCTCCTTCAGGTACATGCTCGGATTTTTCCTTTGTCTCCCCATTTTAGGCTCTAAAGCACCTGTTTTCATCCAAAGTATGCAAATGCAAGAATGCAACACCCTAATTGGCCTAAAAGTGAATTCCTACAGTTAATGACCTAAAAATGCTAAGTTAAGGGTATAAACAATGCAAAATATGGACAAAAAATAATGCTAAAAACATGTAAATTAGAGAGTTATGAGTGTCAGTCGACACCGTTAGGGTTTTTGGAAGTGTCGAGCAGGTGTCGGTCGACACCAGATGACCAGTGTCGGTAGACACCCTTCTGACAGTAACCGGTTTATGTCGTGTTGCTTTGTTCATGTCCCTGGTTTGTTTTATTATTGTTGTTTGTGGCATGAGAGATCTTATTGCTTGTGTGTATAGCCCATTAGATGGACGGATTGCCTCACTAAGTATTTCTGGTAATACTTACGCCTCTCTTTTGTGTTGTGGTGGAGGTAAAGGCAAAGTGTGATCGTAGAATCAGGGCGATGAAGAGGAGGATGTTCTAGAGGCTCGATTGTTTGCTCTGTGTCTTTGTTAGGCTATAGTGGAACTTAGTGGTCTAGAATGGATATTAGAAATGTTGGTTCCATTATCGGTTATGTTCTGGATTATAGTTGGAATTCATGTTATCTTATTTCTTTGACGGTTATTGATTTATTATTGTTATCTGCTGTTGTTAATGATTGGGAGTAGGTTGTTAGTGAGTATGGGATCACTAGATATTAGGTTATAAAAAATAAAAAGGGTCGGGTTGTTTCAGTATCATAAGCTCATCTGCTTCCACTGTACTTTTATTATCACTCTCCTGCACTTCATGTAGCTTAAGAAGACGGTCAGGAAAATTTGAATCAAAATGTCCTGTCTTGTCGCATCGATAGCAAATCACCCTTGAGGTATCTCGTCCACCATTGAAACGTTCACTTTTGAATCGTCCTCCTCGACCCCTACCTCTGTTACTGAATTGTCCTCCACGTCCTCGACCTCTAAAATTTCTTGAAGAGTTGTATTATGTTTGAGATTCCATGTTTGCATACATCAACTTACTTTGATCATCCTGGACTTCTTCTTCTTCAGCGATGCTCTTTTCATAGTTCATCAAATGGTCAATAATGTCTTCAAAACTCGTTTTCTTGAGATCGAGTACTTGTTCTAGTGAAGCAACGATATTAATGTACTTTTCCGGGGGAGACTCTTAAGAAACTTCTTGACGATCTTGGATTCTTTAATATCTTCTCCTAATGCAGCCGATTTTGAAGAAATTTCAGATTGCTTGCCAGAGAAGTAATCGATTGACTCCGTGTCCTTCATCTTCCACCGATCAAATTCGGCCATCAATGTCTGCAACCTTGATTCTTTAACTCTTTCTGCTCCTACATGTCTTGTCTTTATGGCCTCTTATACCTTTTTTGCCGTATCCAACTCTCCAACTTGTAAGATAAGTGTCTCAGGAATTGATTGGAATAACAAGACCATAGCCATGTCGTTCTTTCCATTATCATATGAAGGTTCTTTGATGATATCCCAGACCTTATGCACCCTGAAGAGAATTCTCATCTACATAGAATAGACTGTGTAATTGGATGTGATTAGCATGGGGCACTTGATCGAAGAAGAAGAAAAGCCTCCCTCCTTTATTTTTGCTAGTGTCGTGCTTGATGACTCCGTGATCTCTCCCATAATATCGTTTGTAAAGCTTTGATACCAAATATATAAATTGTATCAAGAACACCCTTCAAGTTTGAAGAACACAAAAGCTAAAATAATTACTCTTTTATATAAATCTTTCGGAAAATCTCTTGAAACCTAAAGCTATCTTATTCTCTCAAAACTCTCGAAACCAAGAGCTGTCTTGTTCTCACACATTGACACTTTTTATTTATATTAAAACACCTATCCCAATCCTATTAGAAAACCTCTATGTTTCGATAACTTTTAAACATATTTGATCTTTATCTTTTAAACCATGAATCGATTTGGATTAGATGTCAAATTATCTTGAAGCGTAATCCAACATACTAAACATTTTTAAACGGTTTTTGATTTTTTTAGAAAATTAACCCATTTTAAATATGAATCTTATAGCTAATTATTCTAAAGACTTGAGGATCTGTATATGAATTCCCTAATTTTTTTAGCTTTAAAATATTTTTCTCTTTTTAAAGAAAAAGTCTATAGTACTTAAAGAGTTTAGTTGTGGCTTATATAAAGAAACATGTGTTTAATATATCTAGCAGTTAGTTACCACGATGTGCTAACGGGACCAACGTAATCATCACAATCCCGTTGCTCCAATTAGAATCTCCCGCGTATCAAGTTCATATATCCGAAACCCAAAAGATAAGCAAAATGTGGAATAGCATGGCCTTGATTGTGTGTGTAGTCGGCAACTCCACTCCTCTCCCAAACTCAATAATTAAAAACTATAGCACTATGCAAATCTCAAACTAAGACAAGCCAAAATTAAAACCAAGATTATAAAGCATTTTACTTTGAGTTTCTAAGGCTATATATGCTATGTTATCCATAACAATTATGTTAACATGGAGACTAAATAACATAGGTAAAACAATAAAGATTATAAAGTATTTTTTAATTTCAAAAAACAAAACAAAACAAATCTCTTTTTCTTCCCTACAAAGTATTTTTATTACAAAGTTTCCAAAACACACATTTTCCTCATCTCATTTCTCTCCTTTCCCATTTAATCACGTAAGAGATTGTGGCTTATATAGAGAAACATGTGTTCAATATCTCCAACAGTTGGTTGCTCACAAGTTTACAAAAAAAAAAAAAAAAAAAAAAAAAAAAAAAACTAGAAACCACATCTTTTTATCATTCTTTCATTATATCCATAAAATTTAAAACAAAATTTGTTTTCCACTTTTCTTTCAGTCTATCCTAAATTGTTATCCACATCGTATCTATCATTCTTTCATCACTACTGATTTATAGATGTTTATTGAGGTTAGAGTTGTAACTAACAGAACACGTGTTCGTAACCAAAATCAGTGTAACTAACCAAACACGTGTTCCTCCTGCATGTTTTTTCCTATAAATACAGTCTATCACTCAACCTAACAAATCAATTAAACTTCAAACCTTGAGGAGCAAGAGTCTCATTCAACTAGGTAACTTTCTCTATCTTTCACTACAGCTTTTAAAGTATTCTTAGATTTTCTCATATATACCTAGTTGTATATTGTACTCATATTTCTGCTAATAAAATCAATTATTAACTAAAAAAAAAGTTATACAAAGAATCTTATAAAAATTTGTTTTATTATTTTTATTTTTCTTGGTGTTCTTTATATTTTCTATTTGTTATCGTAATTTTTTTTTCTATGTACTTAATATAAAAACTAGGTGAGTAATCAGAAAATAATTCTAAATTTTTTATTGTTTTGGAAATCAAGAATAAAATTATTATCGAGAATGACGTACATATATATTAAAATTAGCATATAAAGTTTCTTCAAAAATATGTTTCATCATCAAGGATATTATATTTTCTTAAAAACTAATATTAAAAAATCAGAAATATAATTTCAAAATCAGTGCTTACTAATGAAAATGCATTAAAATGAAAATAAAAAAATATAAAACAAAAAACATTTATATAACTTTTTTTTCCTTTTTTTTTTTGTAAACTGAGAGTTGTTGTTGAGGAACTATAATTTTCAGGTGTATGCAAAAGATTTTCCTATATCTGTCATACGTTTTCTTGATATTTTTTTTACTTTCAGTAATATCATCAATGGCTTTATCCGAAGAAACGATGTCGAAATGCTCAGTACACCTGAGTGCTTACAAATCCGCTTGTGAAGACCACCCAGAGCTCAAATCCTTTAATCTTGCGCTTCAGGAGCGAGCCAACAAAGTGATAGACTCACTCACCACTGGAGCTGAGACTGGGACCGGGTATTTGTCCCAACACGAAATACACATGGAGGTCTCCAAGCACCTCTTTGAAGTTAGCCAAGATGTGGCAAACTTCATTATTGAAAGCGAAAACAATGTGTGGGAGAGCAAAGCTCTAAACTCTTTGGTCACTGCCTATTTTGAAAATACCTTGAAGACTTTAGAGATTTTCGATAATGTAATGGATTGCGTGGAGAAAGCAGAAATTGGCCGACTTTACATTCAAGAGGCCGTGGCACAGTTCGAAAAAGAGTCGGCAGAAAATGATGTTGGGGGAAAGAAGAAGAGGTATGAAAAAACCTTGGAGAAGCTGAAGAAGTTTAAAGCCATGGGAGATCCTTTTGATGGCCGCGAGCTCACGAATCAGTTCAAGTTGATCCAAAAGCAGCAGGAGTCCCTTCTACAAGAAGTGAGTGAGGCTAAAACAAAGCTTGATGAGGAAGTAAAGAAGCTTGCTGAGGAATATGCTAAAGCACAAAAGCAAAGTAAACTTGCGAATGTGCTTTTCGGCGCTACGTTTTGCATTGTTGCTGTCGGATCAATAGCTCTAATTGCATCAGGGGTGGGTGCGCCTTTAGGCATTGTAGGGGTTGTATCATTACCAGTGATTGCGGTTGGATGGGTAGGCGTACACACTTTCTTGGAGTCACGGATGGATGCTCTGAAGAGACAGCAGGAAGCTCTCGCGAGACTGAACGAAAATTTATCATCGGTGGAGCATGGTATAGTAACCAACGAAAGAGCAATAGAGAACATATCTGAACAAGTCCACCATCTAGAAAAAAAGATCACGTCTCTTTTAAAACTAGTGGATGAGGCTATTGAGGATGAAGGAGATGAGGTGGACACTAAACTTGCCCTCCACTTAATCAGAGACAAAGTAACCAAACTAACAGAGACACTCAAGGAGATTGGTGAAACAGTGGATAAACTTAACAAACTGATCCGTGAGGCGAGACTTCACGTTCTGGAAAAGATCAGCGGTTCTGTAAAATAACATCGTGGTTGACGTTATGGATGTTTGTTGTTCAAGAGTCTTAAAACCCATATTTTCTGTCTTATAATAATAAATGGGTTATTAGGGTTTACAGCCCAGTGTACCGTTTTATTTTACTTTGTAACGTCGTTTGACCATCCGAGAGGATTGGTTGATATATATGTACCTCTATCCCGTATGTATTATAAATAATTCGTGAAATAAATTTTGAATAAACTTGCTGTATTTTATTTCACAATCTTCTATTCACAAATTAAATGACCCAAAAACTTTCCAGATAAAACCACTTTTGCCTTCCGACAAAACTGAGGTATTTGGTCTAAAGTAGAAGTTGAATAAACACCAAGTTATCAAGCATCTTTGAGAAACTATTACTAGTTGGAAACACATTTATGCACGTACATCTCATTATCATAAAATGTGAGCTAAGAAGCTTAAACATCTAAAATATGTTATCACAAGAATTCAAGTTCCATGATGGATATAGCTTCTTCCTCCGTTCAAGGAAAAATAAATCGATGTTTTACGGATTGTAAAAGTGTGATTTGCTGATAAGAAAATTAAAAGCCAACCACAGAAGAGAATATATGTTGAAGAAGTTGATAAAAGTTACGTGCTTAAGTAATTATATTTATATCATACAAAGTTAACGATGCAATTGCGATAAATAATTATAAATTTGTTTCTAAAACTAGCAAATTGCTACATGCTCATCATAAATAAATGTAGTTATATGTACTACTGTAGTTAAATTCATGTAGTTAAATTGCTACATGTTTAATTTTTAATCAGTATGTTTTATATAATTGTAGAATATAAATCTATGTATATATGTTTATTTCAGGTCATCTGTTCTTATATTTTTAGTGATATGTGCATTGTTTATGTATGCTTGTTTTTAAGTTCTATATTTGTTACTATTACTTTTAGTTAAAATAATATATTATCAGTTAATTAATTATTATGATAATTATTGAATAATATATTTTTTAATAATTATTAACCGAACATTCATGAAATTCGAATTTTTGTATCATTTATTTTATTCGGTATAATAAAAATAAATCATTTCCTGGAGATGAGTTAAAACCAAATTAGAATAAACGATATAAAACCAAACTTTATGCATAGACTTATAAAAAAATAAAAATCAAATTCATTCATTGGTTTCTTCGGTTGATCATCAATTAGTTTTTGACTCTCATTACGAAATTTGGCATTTGGTTCCATAATTTTCATCATCTAAACTTGTTTAAACACATAAAGACAAACCATTAATATGATAAATGAAATAATATTTTGTATTTAGCAATCATAGCACATCATAATATATATGATATTTTCCTTTATTTGGGCTATAATCTCTCGGAATGTAAAAGTTTGATATGATGCATGAAAATCAAACTTTTTAACTTAAATCCCAAACAAATAAGTATTTCCAACAATTGAATGCACACATATGGGAATGTCTTTAATTCTTTTTCGCCTAAATTATTTTTTATCTATATGAACAACATAATAACAGTTAATTGAATTTCAAGTTTAAATATATTAATATCTGGTAATAAATTATATTTTTACCTGCTGTAATAGGACCGAAAAAGACTACATCTTGTAGGCTTTTAAAGAGTTTTTCCAATTTCATTTTAAATATACAACATTCAATATCAGTTCTGTCATTTGCATTCTCATTTTCCGCCTTTTTATATGTCCGTTCACTTCTCCCATTTTGGATTTGATGTTTTAATAATGAAAAGGTCTGGATTACCATACCATCTACATATTGCTATTTTGTCTCAATAATTATCTACCATGTGTCGCGGTCTGTCTATGAGCGAAGATGGTAAAATTATTTCTTGGCCTAGTTTTTTTGAATCTGCATCCCCTTGTTCAACTTCATCACATACATTATTGTAAAGATCTGCTCTAAATTTTTTTTTTCTGGTTATACAGATAACAGTTCATATGTTATTTGCATCAACCACGTATTGATGGAAAATACAGCCTAACCGAATTATTGTTCCTGGAGTTATCAATCTTAAATGTATTTGGTATTCATAATACTCTCGCATTGTAACATATGACCTCTTCGTAGTATATCTTTCTCTATATGGAAATGTTCTTTTTCTTTTAGGATTAGGCCAAGAATCTTATAGAATAAAGTAGGCTTACACCTTCTAAGAAGCTCTATCTATCTGTCACGTGGCACCTCTGAATCCTTTGTTTTATCTTTTAAACATTTTATCTCATGTTTAAGCCAATTAGTAATGGGCTGTAAATGGTTAATGGGCCACAGAATTTTGTCGACTTCTCAAAGAAAAACCGACGGAATCTCTGAGTTCCGACTTCTCCTCCTCCTCGCCGTTCTCTCTTCCCCCACCCTTCCCCCTTATCTGTTCAATTTCGCGAGAATTCGAATCAGCAAAATATATTATTGGTTTAATATTTACCATAATATGGTTTATTTTTTTTCACTTGAGATGATAAAGAAAAAAACAAAGAAAATCTAGAAAAATGTGTTTCTAAGGAAAATTATTATTATCTTAATATCTTTAAATTATATTAGCGTTATCATTTTGATATTTATTTTTAACTTTAAATAGTGAAGAAATAACCAAAACTTTTGTATCTTAAAGTTTTTTTTTTTAACTTATGCAAGTATGATTAAGCCTGAGCGTTCGGATATTGGATCGGGTTCAGTTCGGATTTTTCGAATTTTGGATCTTTTGGATATTGACTCTAACATCCATTCGGGTATTTAGAAACTTCGGATCGGTTTCGGTTCGGATAATTCGGATTTCGGATCGGTTCGGATATGATTATCAATAACCAAAATTAAACCAAAAGTTATTGGACAATGTTTTATTCGAATACTTTTTAATCTTATTGTACCCAAATAACCATACTAATGGAGTATTTAAACAAAAAAAAAAGATAGAAATTAAGTAAATGACAAGGTTCACATAAAACCATACAAATACATAAAAGATATGAGACATATCTATCGGAATATTAATGAAACTATTTCTTATATGTTCGGATATATTTGGATATCTATTAAATATCCTTAATATCAGTTCGGTTTTAATCCGCTTATTTCGGTTCGGATACGGTTTGGATTTTCGGATTCGGATTTTGTGCCCAAGCCTATGTATGATTATATAAATAAATTCAGTTTACAAAAAGTAACAATATATTTACTTTTTAGAAGACACCTGTTAAAAGAAGAGATGCTACATCTATACTAGTATTTTTGCAACAGTTTTATGAAATAAATCCTGGAGTTGGATTTATTTACAGGTATGCCATCATTTATTGTTAAAGCCATTAATTTTTTACCTTAAATATTCACTAATTTATTTAACTCATGATTCTATTTAAAATTATAGAAAAACAATTAAAGGCAATATTTGTTTAAAATTTAAATTTGATTCTTCTTTCATCTTAGTTTGCTTTTATTTTTAATTTTTTTGAATCATTATATAATACATGAAATCATTAAAAATCTAAATTTTTCGGCATAGATTGTGACTCAAATTTAAAAAAACGGACATATATTACTCTATAAATATAAATTGTGTGTTCAACAACCACTTTGGCTAAAATGTTTAGATAATAATTCAGAATCTTATTATTATAAAATCAAAATAAATCTAAATCCGAATGAGCTGGAAGTTTCAATTAATAAGAATCCAAATTTAAAATTTATATATGATTAGTTTGGTTTGTAAAGTTTATTTTGTTTTAATTCTACCCTATATAGTAGAATTTTAAATTGATATATCTAAACTTAATAGAATTCTAAAATTATGAATATTTAAACATACTTTAAGCTTAAAATAACACATACGGGTTATATTGCATGACAGTTTGTATGATGGGACGGGTTTGAATTGATATTACTATAATGGTGTATTCACCAAGCCACTTCGGCTAAAATATTTAGTAATAATTTAGAGTCTTATTATTATAAAATCAAAGTAAATCTATGTCCGAATGAGCCAGAAACTTCACTCAATAAGAATCCAAATTTAAAATTTATATATGATTAGTTTGGTTTGTAAAGTTGATTTTGTTTTAATTCTACCATATATAGTAGAATTTTAAATTGATATATCTAAACTTAATAGAATTTCTAAAATTATGAATAGTTAAATATATTAAAAGTTTAAAATAATACAGACGGGTTATATTGCATGATGGTTTGTATGATGGGACGGGTTTGAATCGATATAATTATAAATTAAAGTATCGTTAATCTAATACTTAAACACCAGTTGAATCCTTATTTTACTATTTTTAACAATACCAATACAAGATATGTCGAATAAACTGATTTAACTAGGATTAGTTTATATGCAATCTTAAAAATTATTAAATAAACTCCAATAAAATAAGTAAATTTCAAAAAAATATATCTAAATTTGAAAATAAATAAATATAAATTAAACACATTTAGTTTGGAAATACAACTAAGAAACAGGTTATATAATTTTTAAAAAATATAAATCATGATAATCAAACAATTTCTTATCACAAATAAGAATTATTTCAAATTTCTAAAATTAGATAAATGAAAATTTAAATCAAAATACAATATAGAAAATATTCAAATTTTAAAAATTAGATAAATGAAAATTTAAATCAAAATACAATATATAAAAATTTGTTCCGCGGTGTACCGCGGGTTATGATCTAGTGGAAGTTTATAAGAGCAGATTTTTGAATTAATAACCATAATAAATACATTTAATTCTAAAAGTTCAAAATCTTAATGTATGAAAGTAATTAATCTTAAAGAAATTAAGAAGTGGGCAGTTACTAATGTAACGTATGAAGTTTTTAAAAACATTAATACTCCACAAAATATATTTGTTATAAATAATAGTTTTTCTGTTTTCTAGAACTAACCTTAAAAAAAAACTTTGCTACTCTTTCCAACTTGCATAATAAATAACAGCATTTTCATTATTTCCATCATCCTAATGAGTCACACTATAACCAAATTAACATAAATTTCTTTGATAAATATAATCATGTTATCAATAGTGGACCTCTCCATCATAGGAACAAAAATATAATAGAAACATTGTTTTTTTTTGTTTAACAAATATTAAATTTTACTTACTATATATCTCAACATTTATCATTAAGATTCTTTTATTGTTTCTTTTTTGTAAAAAAATTCTTACTTAACTAAACAAAAACAAAAAAACTTTACTTTACATAACTTAATTATACATTCAAAATTTTTGTAGTCCAATTTGTTAAATGTATTATTTCCTACATTTTGGTATTGCACATATCTAATATTTTGCTACAAGTATTTTGTTAAGAAGTTATAAGATAACTTTTACTCTAACTGATATGAAATACAAAATAATCAATTTGAGAAAAAAATCTAAACAAATCTCAATATATTAAGCTCCATAGTATATTTTCTATATTATTAGACCCACGCAACGCGTGGGACTCATTCTAGTTCAATATAAAGTATGATTGTTTTGTATAAATATAATTATTATTGTGACACCCTGGTTTTAGAGACTTGTGGAGAAGTTTAAAAGAATTTATTTAGTCACCTATGTCACCAAAGTGCACTTATCTTTTCGGTCAAGGGTCCTGAGAGAACTCCACAGTTAAGCGTGCTTATGCTGGAGTAGTCTAAGGAGGGTGACCTTCTGGGAAATAACTGTTGGAACAGTGCAAGTGGGACAAAACACAGGGAAAGATCATGTGGTGATTTGTAGGGACGGTAACAAGTCTTTAAAGCCTCCTGAACGTAGCAAACCGGCCGTCAGATATGGATGGGCTCATGGGCCTAGTGAGAGGACGTGAGGTCCATTAAGAAAGGTGGGCCCATGGATTAGGATTGGAAATAGGGTCCACTAAGAGGTGGCGGTCGGGGCGTTACAATTATAGAAAGATTTTCTTTAGGAACTACATGTATCTTTATCATAAGATTATTTTTATAAATTATGTTATGATTAGTAATTTTTTATTAGGCTAGGCACAATATTCTCCAGAAAAAGTCTTATCTAGCAACTTAAACATTGGTATGATGAAAGCAAACCTGAGATCTGTTCTTAACTTGTCAGAACAAGAACAACTTAGAAAACACATAATCTGGAAGAGATCTCTAAACAAACAAAATTTGATCAGTCTAAGCAACCATAACTCTAAACCACCCTAATCACTCTCTAGAACCCTAGCTCAGTACTCAGATGAACAAATCATGATGATGAAGAACTCAAATCCAGAAAATGACGAAACCAACATGACTAGAAAGATAAGAGAGATCTACAACTAAATACAAAGAAGTAAACTCAGATTCTCAACACATAAAAAGTTATAGGGTTTACAAACTCTGAAAATCTGGAAAAAAATTAAGATAAAAGTTGATAATGATGCAGAAGAGTAATAAATACCCAAAAGGGCAAAAACTAGATTTGAGGTGGCTCTAGATATTACTTATGACTTGTTCTGACTTGTGGGCGGCTATAGAGTACAAGGAGTATATATAGTGAGGGAAGGAAGTCCTGATTTAGCTAGCAAACAAAACACTAAGGCGGTGGAAGTGCTCGACCATGTGCTTGATCGAGTACATGGTCGAGTGCCTTCTTCTTCTGATTCTTCACCTAGTCGAGTCCATCTTCCCACATGGTCGAGTGCATGGTCGAGTGCGATGGTCGAGTGGCGTCTGAACCTTGGTTTTCTTCTATTCCAACATTGGTTTGCTCCACTGGTTGCACTCTATTCCTCTTCATCTCACTTCTATGCTTCCTGGGGTCCAATTCACCTCTTTATGCATGAAACAATGCAAATGCAATGCATATTTTACTCTAATGCACAAACTGAGGCTAAACTACACAATAATGACAAAACTAGCTTGTAAACTATGTAAAAGAGATGAATAAACTCTACTAAGATAAGGTAAAATATATGCACATCAACTCTCCCAAACTTAGTCTTTATTTGCCCTCAAGCAAATAAACAATACATAAGTAGGAAAAGAGGTTTGATGTAACCAGCTCCATTCTCTTGGTCAATCCCATCCATAAAGACTTGCATTTGGAGGGTGGCTAAGAACTCACAGCGTTCTTCTCTATAACCCTCCATGTTCATCCCCATGAACTTGCTTAGGCTTGCATTTTTCAAAGAGAAGCTCCACATCTTCAGATATACCAAGCTTCTCCATGGTCTTCTTGTGTGGATATATGGTTCCTTGGAACTTCATGGTCATTAAGGCTTTATAGAGCTGGTTTGGTGTTAAGACACCATAATCTTCTTCTTCTCCACTTTCACTCTCCTATTGTTGCGTTTCTTTTGTTGGCCTTTTTCCACTTGCAATGTTCCTCCTATGCTCAGCATAATCAACCTCCATCTCCTCATCACTCTCATTTCTCTCCAAATCTTCCTCAACAGGCTGGTTCTTCCTCTTCTACTTGCCACTCGACCCCTTGCTCGATGGGACACTCGATCGTTTGCCTGTTCGAGTGGGCGATCAAGTGCTTTCTCCAACTTCTCTTCTTGAAACATCTGGTGCATCACGAATTCCTCTGAAGTGGGCAGCAATGTTCTTGGCAGCAGCTCGGTGAATAGTAGCTTGTTGTGGTGTTTCCTTGGCTTGGGAAGACATTTTGAAAGAAAACTTGAAAGAAATATACTCAAAGCTTTTTTAATAGGTTAGTAACCCAGAAAACAAGAAAACTAACCCTTGAGCTTTCTTAAGAGAACAAAGAGATAATTCTTAGCTAGATAATGAAACTTGATGCAAATGAGAGAGTGAGGAGGGTTGTGGTCGAATTCACCTCTTTTAAATGAGCGTTTTTGGCATTCAAATTTGAATTGGGAATCTTTGACTCAGTTTTGCTGCCACTCGACCCCACTTAGTCGAGCACTTGACCAATTTTGAATTTCAAAATTGTTTCTCCCTCCACGCGATCGAGCAAGTGGTGAATGGATCGATTGAGCTTGGGCTTCTACAGTGCTCGATCGAGTGCATCATATGGGCCTGGTCGAGTGGCCTCAAAACTCCTTCTCCATGAGTCCAACTCCTCTTTTTCCCACTTATACACCCTTACAAGGCCTGCCCAACACAAACATGAAAGAAAGAAATAAAAACTACAAGGAAATTAAACTTATTTACAAAGATACCTTATGGACTTACTGCCTAGTGAGCTTGTTTATAGTCTCTAAGCTTGAATTTTGGTGCATTTTAAGGCTTTGTTTGGAGACCAGAGAGGTGATGGGGTTCCCCCTGGTTCAATTTGATCACCATGAAGCTTTTTCTTGATTATAACAGTCTTGACACTTGAACCTTGTTTCTTCTTGAGCATGAATCTTGGCTTTGTATCTTCAAAGATTTCTTGTTGAGTTTCACTTGGAGATCCTTCACTAGATAAGTCAACTCTTGCACTGAACATTTTAGGTCTTGAATAGATTCCTCATGAGCTGAAACCTTAGCTTTCGAAGACTCTACTTCTCTTCAAACTCCAAAACCAGCTTTCTCTTCAATCACAAATGATTAGCCTCCAATGGTGGGTTGATTGGCTGGATTTTTTTATGTGAAACTTCATTGTCCACCTTTCATCAATGTTCAGGCTGATGAACCCTTTCTTCACATCAGTAATAGCTCCAGCTCTAGCTAGAAATGGCCTCCCAAGAATGATTGGGTCTTCAAGCTCTTTGTCCATCTCTATTATGACAAAATAAGTAGGAATTCTGGCGTTGCCTATTTTGACTATAAAGTTTGTCAGTTAACCAACCACATCCTTGTTTGACCCATTTGTGGGTGTGGAGGAGCTTATCACCGTTAAGAGTTCCGAACTGAAAGAGAGTGTTTGAATGCTAAAATTGTATATTACTGCCTGAGAGAAAAAATATTTGATCCCCCACAAAGACTCCCCCCCTTACATATTTATAAAGACCAATTAATTACCCAATTAATGCGTAATTAATTTTACACGATTCTCGCGTCCTAATTAATTCACTTGAATGCTGGAATCTTTGACCGAGCTCGAGCTGCGAGCTGACTAATATGACGCCTCTCCGCGCTATCTTCTTCTCTCTGGGCCTGATGGGCCGACCAGTGCTACGCCCTTGACCCGTTTAGCGTGCCCGGCCCAGGCCCTCTGCCTGTTATCCGAGATGACGAATCGTGGGTACAACAGTTTCCCCCCAAGTCTTCCGAGCTGAGCAGTTCGGGGGACTTTTGATCTCCAAGCGATCGATTTTGGGAAACTTAATATTCCCCATATCCCCATGATTTGATCGTGGTGATGATGAGATTTGCCTTCCCGAACAAGCCCTGGGGCCCACCGGGTAGCGTGTAAGCTATAAGAGAGAGGAAAAGCGGTCCGAGACCTTTCGCTTCCCTAGGTAATCATTACTCGATGGTTCCGTGTATAAAGGTAAACTCACCCAACTTCTCCCTCCTATTCTTAATTCTCAGTTTGCTTTTGTTTTGTCTTGCGCTTTTCTCTCTTTTCTTCTGTTAGTTTCTTTGCTTTCGCCGGAAAGTTCTTCGACCTCCCTCTATTTCTCACTACTTTTACCCGGAAAACATGTCTCCTCCGAAATCCTCATCGGGTAAAACCTTTGATTCCGGGCGTTTATGGTCCTCATCAGCCGTCAATTCTCTCTACGGAGAATATAGCTGAGTTTAGAGGATCCACCGAGATTCCGCCTGAGATCGAGATCAGGTTCCCGGAAGCTCATGAGTCCCTGGAGAATCCTCCTCCAGGCTATTGTTGCGCGTTCGAGATATTATTCTCTGCGTGCGGACTATCGTTCCCCCTTCCCGAACTCATCGTAAAGATGATGTTCGAACTGGGCTTCGCTCTCCCCCAGATGTGCCCGAACTTCGTTCGAATCGTCATGTGTCTTCAGACTCAGGGGGAGGAATTCGATTACAAGCTATCCCTGGCCGACATTCTTCAGGTTTACATGGTGAAAACAGGTCGTACCAAGGGCACGCTTTACGTAAAGTCCGCTGTCTGGGCTGAAGGTCTTTGATGACCTTCCCAAGAAGGACGAGAAATGGCGGAAGTCTTACTTCTTTTTCCCAGTTAACGAACTCACCTTTGGTCACCTCTCGAGTTTGCACGTCTCGAAGTGGACTTCGAAAATTGGTTAGGTACAACCTCAATATATATATATATATATATATTTTGCTTCTTACCCATTGTCGTTTCTATCTCAGATTACTTCGAGCGCGGGTTGCATTGGCCTACATTTTGCGAGATTTTCTCGAGGTTCTGCAGCCAGGGCCAGATCGCCTGGGATTCCTTTTCGTGTGAAAGGATTAGGGAGTCCACGGTGAGGCTCAGAGGACGTTCTCTCGTTTGCTCCGACCCCATAAGCACTTCGGAGATGAACTATAGAGAAGAAAGGGCTTGCCGACTTGCTGAGAAGGAGGCGAAGCTAAACATGGCGGCGGCTCTTGCCGAGGGCAAAGCTCGCCTTCCTACCAAGAAGTCCACTTCGTCCGCCCCTGAGGTAGGCGGGACTCCCGCGTCCCCTGCTGGCCCCTCTGAGCTCCTCGCAGGTGCCTCCGGACCTTCGACCGATCCGTCCGAACTCCCCGTGATTGTCATAGCTGATTCTAGTGACGAGTCACGGGAGATTGCAGCTCCCCCCCCCCCCGTCAACAAGGAAGCCTTCTGGTGAAGTCAGCTCCCAGCGAACTGACTCATCCAAAAAGAGGAAGGAACCCGAGACTTCCTCATCTTCCCGCGAGAAGAGCCGAGCCCGGACTAGTTCGTCGGGGGACGACCGAGGTAGGTCCGGCTCGAAAGATGGGGATCCCCCCTCGGAGAGGAGATCTAGGGAAGTTCCCCCTTCAAAAGAATCCGGAGGCTCCTCCGGGAGGTTACCTTCGAAGGAACTGCGTTCTTCCCCCCGAGGTAACGATAGCCCGAAGTGTTTCCATTTTGTTTTTCAGATGGTTACTGAGTAAAATAACACTGCTCAAGTATTTCAGCTCCCCCTGCATCCCCAGCTGACCTGGTGAGGAGCTATACTCTGCCTCGAGTTTGAATTTCGGCGTTTACCGACATGTCCGAACTAAACTGCGTAAACTTCTTCCGCTTCGCGGACAAGATTGGCGAGGTTAGTAATGCATATACCCTTTCGGGTTTTTTTTACTTTACCACCTTCACCGCTTTTAACAAGCTGTGAATTTCCCAGCTGATGATCGAGTTTAACTCCTCGGATGAAGATAGCTGAGGTAGAGGTGCTTGACCTCGGGGTTGCCAATGAGGACCTCCGACACAAATTGAAGAAGGCGGGGGACCTTTACTTTGAGGCTGCCGAAGATGCGAAGGCGGCGAAGAAAAGGCTGCACGAAATCGAGCTCCATAATCGACTTCTGGAGGCTGGCAACAGCTGCGAAATTGAAAGGGTACGGAGGGAGGAGAGGCATGCAATGAGGCGAACTCTTTGCCCCTTGGTTGAGGAAGTGAGGATCACTTTCGAGGAGAGGGAGAAGCTAGCTCCGGCCAAGATCCGAGCCGCTGAGATCAGGGCTAACCGGATGCTGGTCGAGGAGATCTCTAGGAGAGAGATCCAAGATATGGAAGCTGAGCTCGGACTTCTGAGAGCTGATGAGGAGGAGGCTGACAAAAAGGTTTCGCAGGTAACTCCCCGTGACTTCGACCTTTCTGCATTTTCAGATCTTTTGACGGATACACCCAAGCTTTTGTGCGACGAACATCCTTTGAGCATCACAATCAACGAGTCCCGCACTAATCTTGGACAAATGTCGAAGCAGGGGATGAACGATTTCTTGGCGAATTCCAGGTCAGAGGTGGAGCTTGCAGAGATGAGCTTGGTCCTTCCCGAAGCGGTATCAGATCCTCCTCTCCCTACTCAATAGTTTTTATCCTGGGGTTGTTTTGGCACAAGTTGCCCCCCGTTTGTTGTTTTTCTTTTGAACTTATTTCGGAGTTTATTGGTCGTGGTGACCACTCCGTATTCGCGTATTTTGGGACAAAGAATTTTTACCTTCTGCAAACTTTGGTTTTAACTGATAAGAGCAAAAATAAGTACGAAGTGAGGACTTCGGTTTTGATTAGAGTTCGTGAAATTTACCCTCAACTTTAAAGCTGAGTACGAAGTGAATACTTTGGTTTAGGCTAGAGTTCGCGAAATTAAACCTCAGCTTTAATTTGATAAGTAAAGCTGGGACGAAGTGAGTACTTTGGTTTAGCCTAGAGTTCGCGAAATTAAACCTCAACTTAAATTTGATAAGTAAAGCTGGGTACGAATTGAGTACTTTGGTTTAGAATTTGCGAAGTTGAACCTCGGCTTTAATCGATTTCGATTTGCGAAGTCAGACCTCGGCTTTTTTTTTTTTTTTTTTTTTGGTGTGAACCATTATTAATAAAAAGTTTCGCAAACTTTTGATTTTATTAATATGGATAACTGGACCCGAAGCGGGCAGCCTACGTACCTTTATCGGGATCAAGCTAAACGTAGTTCGATACAATAAAATTAACTGTAAAAGAGTTTAAGATGTAAAGAGTTCCAGGACCTCGGAACTGGTTTTCCCTTTGAATCCTCGAGCTAATAAACTCCATTTCGGACTTCGCGAGTAATTCTGTACGGTCCTTCCCAGTTGATTCCCAGCTTCCCTGCATTGAGCTCCTCGGTGTCCTCGTAGACCTTTCGAAGGACTAGGTCGCCAACCGCCAAGGGCCTGCCTCGGATTTTGGAATTATAATACTGGGCTACTGCGTTCTGGTAGTTCTGGATCCGAACTGAGGCCTGATCCCGACGCTCATTGATTGTATCGAGAGTATCCTGTAAAAATTCCTCATTCTCCTCGGCTCGGAGTGGGTTTAGCGAGGTACGGACTCCAGGAACCTCTATGCCGGCTGGGACTATGGCATCGACTCCGTAAACGAGGGAAAAAGGTGTTTCATTAGTGGCCCGGCGGGGTGTTGATCGGATTGTCCAAAGAACGCCCTGCAGCTCGTCCGGCCAGCGCCCTTTGCGAGAATCGAGCCGTTTCATCAAGTTAGCTAGTATGATCTTATTCATCGCCTCGGCTTGTCCATTACCTTGCGGGTAACAAGGAGTTGACTTATTGAGTCGAATCTTCCATTTCGCGCAAAACCCTTTGAACTACGAGGAGATGAACTGCGGACCATTGTCGGTGATAATTTTGTGAGGGACGCCGTAGCGATAGATTATGCTTTTTAGCACGAACTGTTCTACTTCTTCACTAATTACTTTCGCATAGGCCGCTGCTTCTACCCACTTGGAGAAATAGTCAGTAAAAGCGAGCACGTACTGAACTCCTCCTGGTCCCCGATGTAAAGGGCCAATGATGTCCATGGACTACCTCATGAATGGGTAAGGTCCAGAAAATGACGATAGGAGCTCGGTAGGTTGATGGATTGACGGGGCATGCTTTTGAGAATATTTTTCGCAGTCTGTAACCATAGTAGGCCAGAAATAGCCTTGCCTTTTGATTTTGAAGGCCAGAGTCCGTCCTCCGGAGTGATTCCCATTGGGACCATCGTGAACAGCTCGCATCAGCATCGTGGGCTCTTTACCAGCAACACATGTTAGATAGGGACCAGCTACACTTCGGCGTAGGAGTACTCTGTTGTGGATGCAATATCGTGCACTGACAATTTTGAGTTTCCTGGTTGCCCATTTGTCGGCTGGGAGTTCCCCTTTTTCCAAGTAAGCCTAGATCGGGCTCCGCCAGTCTCCTGCCCCAATTGTTAGTGCTCGTACTGCTCGAAGTGGAGTGCGGGATAACGGCTTGGTCGTCGACTGGTGAGCTTGATGATTCCAGAGTTTGATTTGCTTCTTGCTCGACCGGAGGCATGACGGGAGCTGAGTCCTCCTGTGGCAAAGAATCTGAAGCTGCCTTGCGAGCTGCCTCCTCAGCAGCCAATTGTTTATTCATTGCCCGGGTGACTACGTTCGAGCTCTCTAGTCGAATAGAGGAAACTCGATGACTTCGACGGGGATAATTCTTGTCATTGCAGGATCCGAAGTTGATTCCAGAGCTGCTAAGGCGTCCGCAGCGGAATTTTCACATCGTGGGATCTTAGTGATTTCAAAATCCTCGAACTTAGTTACTAATTCCCGAGCTGTGGACAAATAAGGCTCCATACGACCATCCTTAGTCTCGTACTCTCCTAGGAACTGGTTGGTGACCAGCTGCGAATCGCAAAAAGCTCGGAGTTTTCGGACACCAATCCCTACTGTGAGGCGTAAGCCAGCGAGGAAGGACTCATATTCGGCTTCATTGTTTGATGCACTGAAAGCCAAGCGAAATGACTGCTCTAGTAGGAGAAGTGAGACAGACCCCAATTCCTGCTCCCGATCTGGAAGATGCTCCATCTACATGCAATGTCCATGGGACCTCGATATTGTCATTGACCGTAGAGGCTAGTGGGAGTTCGATCAGGAAGTCTGCCAGCACTTGCGCCTTAGCACAGGTTCGAGTCCGGAACTCGATGTTGTATTCACTCAGCTCGACAGACCATTTAGCTAATCTCCCAGACTGGCTTGGACTATGCAATACCGTCCGAAGTGGTTGCGTCGTTAGGATTACGATTGTATGGGACTGAGAGTAAGGTCGCAGTTTTCTTGCCGAAGTACCTACTGCTAAGGCCAATTTTTCCATCATACGATACCTGGACTCTGCCCCAGTAAATGACTTACTGACATAGAAAATTGGTCGCTGCTCCCCCCTTTCTTCCCGAACCAAGACTCCACTTACTGCGCTGTCCGAAACAGCTATGTAAAGGAAAAGTGGCTCTCCGAACTCAGGTTTAGCCAAGACCGGAGGTTCAGACAGGTAAGCTTTCAGCTGAGCGAATGCTTCTTCGCACTTCGTGTCCCATAAGAAGTTCTTCCCCCCTTTCCTCAACAACTGGTAGAACGGGAGGCACTTGTCTGCAGACCGGGAGGTGAAGCGGTTGAGGGCGGCGATCCATCCGTTAAGACGTTGCACTTCGCGTAAAGTCCTAGGATAACTCATTGACAAGAAAGCGTTAATTTGCCTCGGGTTTGCTTCAATTCCTCGTTCTGTAACGATGTATCCCAGAAACTCCCCCGATGGGACTGCAAAGGTGCACTTCGTGGGGTTAAGCTTCATCCCGAACTGGTTCAAGATGTCGAAGCAAACTTTCAAATCTGCGAGATGCGAGCTAACTTCCATAGACTTTACCAACATGTCGTCAATGTAGACTTCCATGGTTTTTCTGAGCTGGTGCTCGAACATTCGGTTTACTAGTCTCTGGTAGGTTGCTCCGGCGTTCTTTAACCCAAAAGGCATCACCTTGTAACAGTAAATCCCACGGTCCGTAATGAATGCGGTCTTTTCCTGGTCATCCGGGTTCATAAGGATTTGATTGTAACCGGAGAAGGCATCCATGAAAGACATCAGCTCGTGGCCCGAAGTGGACTCAACTAGCCTGTCGATAGGCGGAAGTGGAAAGCTGTCCCTAGGGCACGCCTTATTCAGGTCGGTAAAATCGACACAAACTCGCGATTTTCCATTCTTCTTCTTGACTACCACTGTGTTCGCGAGCCATTCAGGGTACTTTACTTCGCGTATCTGCCCCGCTTTTAGTAAACGTTCCACCACCTTGTTAACGATTTCAGCTCGCTCAGGACCCAGTTATCTTCGTTTCTGCTTTATAGGTCTGAATGTCGGGACAACGTTTAGCTCATGCGAGATTACCTCCGGACTGATACCGGGCATTTCATCTACAGACCACGCAAAGGTGGCCATATTTTCTTTCAAAAAGGTTACCAAACTGGTGCGGAACTCGTCATCCAACCCAGCTCCGATCTTGATTTCCTGATCTGGAAACTTACCATTGATGAAAATGGGCTCAGTGAGGTCGCCTTTTAATTGCTTCCGAACTGGGTTCTTCGGGACCTCGAGTTGTGGTTGCTATTGAAAAAGGAGCTTGTGACTCGCAAGGTAGCAGCTCCTTGTCGTCCTTTGGCTCCCTAGAATCTCTCGAACTCCTTGCGGGGTTGGAAATTTGACGCACTGATGGTACGTCGAGGCTACTGCCTTCATCTGATAGAGCCAAGGTGTTCCCATAATAATGTTATAGGACGCAGGTCGGTCAAAGACCGTAAATTCCACCATTTTTACCACTCCTTGAGTGGACACCGGTAGTGTTATTGTGCCCAATGACATCGATGTCTCGCTCGTGAACGAAACCAAAGGTGAGGGTGGTCCCATGATGTGCTCTCTCCCGATACCCATTCTAGCAAGCGTCTCGAGGAATATCAAATCTACCGAACTCCCAGTATCTATTAGGATCCGGCATACTTTGTGGTTCGCCACGTCTAGTGATATGACGAGTGCATCGTTGTGCGGAGAGTCTAGTTCCTCGGTTTCCTTCTCGGAGAAAATGACTTCAGGTAGGTCACTTGTTGTGACCTTAGCTCGCTTCGGCTGAGGGCTCGTGAGCTTCCGCTGATGGTCTTTGATTGCAGTGATGGAGGTTCAAAAAAGGCGCTTGGGGGATTTGTTCCCATCTGATTGTTTTGGTTTCTTCGAAGGTGGAGCGTCTTTGTCCACCTCGGGGGTTGTCTTCTGCTCCAACTCCTCGATTGTTACATTCGGCATCTCTCCTGCCACGTACTTTTCAGCGAGAAGGTGCATCAGTTTCTTGCAGTCACGAGTGGAGTGGCTATTGGTTTTGTGGAGCTCGCAGTACGTGTCCTCATCTCGGACCCATTTGTTACTTGGGAGTACTCCACTTTTGGAACGTGGTGAAAATGGAGGTTTGGATGGCGAACTCTTTGGAGAATTCTACTTGGGAGATTGATTGACTGCAAATATGCCAGGTCCGGATTTCGGAGTCGTAGGTGGAACTTTATGTTTCAGTGCGGCGGCGGCCTTGTATTCCTCTGCAATTATCCAGTTCGAAGCCCAGTGTAAGGCGTCCTGAATGGTTGGGAACCGATTTACGGTTAGCTCTTCGCGGAAACGAGATTCGTGCCAGAGGCATTTTTTAGCGCAGCCAGAGCAGTCAAGTCTGAGAGTCCTGGGATCTGAACCTGGATTTCCTTGAACTTTGTTATATAAGACCGGAGAGACTCTCCGGCATTTTGGCTCAAGTTCCAAAGTTGAGCGTCTGTTACCGCAGTTTCGATTAAGCTAGAATACTGCTTAATGAAAGAGGTCGACAACTCCATGAAGTTGTTTATGGAGCCGGCTGCTAGAGATGCGAACCAAAGTAAAGCCAGCCCGCAAAACGTCTCTGCGAACAACTTGCAGTATCCAACGTCTGCTTCATGAGGTTCGAGGTCTACCCGGCTAGCTGTTAACAAGAAAGTCTTAAGATGACTGGTCGGATCTCCCTTTCCCTCGTAGCTCGAGAACTTAATTTTGCCAGTATCTTTGATGCGGACTCAGGCTACTTGGTCAGAGAAAGGAGTTCGCTTTGACTCCTCGATCACTCGGAAAATATCCGGAGCTGAAGTGGTTGCACTGTGCATCACAGACCGCATGTCCCGGATTTCGCTCTGCATGCGGAAGATCTCGGGATTGGTGACGTAACCAGGAGTCGAAGTGTTTCTGCCCACAGGGGGAGGGAGACGAACTGGAACTTCGGAGGATCCAGCAAGATCGAGCTGAACCGGAGTGTGGCTATCTCCGACCAGCGGTGATGCTGCTTGAGTACTTAGCTGGGGTGGGAAAGTATTTCCCGGAGTGGAGTTTGCTGCTGCAGGCTGCGTGGTGAGAGGCGAAATGATGCCAGTGAAGTCCAGAGCACGTCGGCGAGGGTTTTGATCGGAAGATAGGAGATCGACCCGATCGGCGTATGCGCGGTGAGAGGCTGAGAGGTCGGCTACTGACGTAGTGATTGCCTCTAAATGGGTGGAGACCTGTCCCTCCAGGCTGTCAAAACGCTCGGTGAGAGCAGACGAGGCTGCTTGCAGGCGATCGGACTTCTCAGACAAATCCTGCAAAAGTTTCTGGATATCCTCCAGAGTTACCTGATTGGAAGAGTCGGTAGCCATAGCGGTGTTTGGATGAAGTGGGTTCGGATATGAAGTCGGAACTAGTAAGAGTATAGGTGATAACTCCCCTCCTTCTAGCGCCAAATGTGGGTGTGAGAGGAGTTCTCTTCTTCCGAAGTGATTTACGTGTGGAGGAGCTTATCACCGTTAAGAGTTCCAAACTGAAAGAGAGTGTTTGAATGCTAAAATTGTATATTACTGCCTGAGAGAAAAAATATTTGATCCCCCACAAAGACTCCCCCCCCCTTACATATTTATACAGACCATTTAATTACCCAATTAATGCGTAATTAATTTTACATGATTCACGCGTCCTAATTAATTCACTTGAATGCTGGAATTTTTGACCGAGCTCGAGCTGCGAGCTGACTAATATGATGCCTCTTCGCGCTCTCTTCTTCTCTCTGGACCTGATGGGCCGACCAATGCTACACCCTTGACCCGTTTAGCGTGCCCGGCCTGTTATCCGAGATGACGAATCGTGGGTACAACACCATTAGCTAGACTTATATAAAGGTTACTAGGTCTGAATTCTTCATATCCCAGATTTTCTATATTGAGTAAGGCATAACACTAACAGATGCTCAAAGATCACGTAGGCACTTGTTGAAGTGCATGTAGTTGAGGGAGCATGGCAGGTTGAATGAACCTGAATCTTCAAGTTTTGTTGGAATCACAGTTGTTCCAATCTCCTTTAGATCCCTCTTGGCTTGATTTTGAACCTTCTGCATGGATATGTCAAGTAGCATACCTTTGTAGAGAGGATATGGATCAAACTGTTCTAAAGTAGACCCTCTCTCTTCTTCTTTCTTTTCAACAATAACCTCATGTTGTATGGCCATCAAATCCTTCTTTTCAAGTTTTTCCTTAATTTTCCTAAGCATTTGTTCCTTGAAACGTTCTGCGAATGGCAGAGGTGGTATATATGGTGGAGGAATGTATATTATAGGCTTATCAGTCTTTGTAGGTTCCACTCGATCAGTCACTCGATCGTGTGCTTGGTCGAGCACACAGTCGAGTG
The DNA here is from genome assembly GCF_030686135.1 of Camelina sativa. NCBI lineage: Eukaryota > Viridiplantae > Streptophyta > Magnoliopsida > Brassicales > Brassicaceae > Camelina > Camelina sativa. The sequence continues at coordinate 7,519,917 of NC_141883.1, forward strand.
GTTTTCCTTCTTCATTCTGCTGAGACTAACCTTCACTCTGAGCTGAAACTTGTGACAAATCCTCCCCTTCTTGAACCTCACTGTCCTCAGTGATATCATTCTCACTAACATAGATAGCTTTGGCTGTGTACTCCCTTGGATTTTGAATAGTTTTGCCAGACAGCTGGTTATGCTTAGGAGCTGAAGTGGAAGCTAGATTGCTCTCCATGGACTTGTCTTTAGAGTTTAAACTCTCAAACTTGATGTTCAGATAATTATAAGTGGAATCCAAGCTCTGGTTTATCTCAGCAAACTTCTTTGTTATCTCTATTTGACCACTAGCTTGTCCAAGCAATAGCTGATGCATTAAAGCTCTCAAATTTGGTTCATGGGCTTGATGAGTCTGAAACCCTGGTGGGGGACACATTGGAGCCTGGAAACCTTGTTGTTGCTGCTCGGGTATATATGTGTTGTGTTGTTGTGGTGGCTGAGGAGGGTAAACCTGATCTTGAGGGTTGGCTACATTTGTGCTTCTCTAGGAGAGGTTGTTAGGCTTAAACTGACTGTAGCCTTTGCAACCTCCTTGGTTTCGCACATAGCGAAGCTCAGCAAGTTCATTCTCTCCATCTTGAGCTGGTGTGTCTTCTTCAGCAAGAAAATGTATATTATTTTGTTGGCTTAGGAGTATCCTATCCAACTTCTCATGAATAACTTCTCATGAACAACCTCACAGTTCTTATACTTCTCATCTTGACCTAATTCAACAAACCTCACAGTCCTGTCATAGTCTTCATTATAGTTCCCATCAGATTGAGCCAAGTTCTCAACCTGTTCCCAACCCTCATCTACATGTTTGTTGAGGAAGTTACCATTGGAAGTTGTATCTAACAACATTCTGATCTTGGGCAATACTCCTCTATAGAGAATGCTGAGCAGTGACTCATTGTTGAATCCATTGTGTGGACATTGTGTTTGATAACCTTTGAACCTCTCCCAAGCCTCACAAAAGGTCTCATTGTTCTTCTGTGCAAAACCTGAGATCTTATTCCTCAATCTTGCAGTTCTGGCATTAGAGAAGAATTTGGTCAGTAAAGCTTTCTTACAACCATCCTAAGTTGTAATAGCATATAGAGAGTTCTGAGCGGTGACTCATTTCTGAATCCATTGTGTGGACATTGTGTTTGATAACCTTTGAACCTCTCCCAAGCCTCACAAAAGGTCTCATTGTTCTTCTGTGCAAAACCTGAGATCTCATTCCTCAATCTTGCAGTTCTGGCATTAGAGAAGAATTTGGTCAGAAAAGCTTTCTTACAACCATCCCAAGTTATAATAGCACCAATTGGAAAAGTCTTCTCCCATAGATGATCCTTGTCTCCAAGAGATCAGAATAGAAATAACCTGAGCTTAAAGCCATCTTCACTAACACCATAGATCTTTGTTAGACCACAAAGTCTGTCAAACTCATCAAGATGATCTAAGGGGTCTTCCATAGGTAGACCATGAAACTTCTTAGCTTGGATCATGGCGATGAGACCACTCTTGATCTCAAAGTTGTTGTTGGCCATAGTAGGTGGAACTATCCTTGCTCACTGGTTGTGAGTGTTAGGAGCATCTCCAGCTTCTATGTACCTTGGTCTTTGATTCTGATTGTTTGGTGGATCCATGAGCCTCTTGTTCTTCTTGACTGTTCCTCTTGTTCTTGAGTATTCTTATTTTTTGTTGCCTCGGATCCCTTGGCAATGGGTTGATGTGATCAATATACTTCTAGAAGTTGTGGTTTCCCTTGGATCTTGTTTGCATGAACCTGCTCGAGCCATTGCTCGACCTTGTGTCCATTCGAGCGTGTAATCGAGTCGATTGATTGAGACAAGGAAACAAGTTGGTTTCTGGGTTGGTGCTCGATCACACGCTCGATCGTGCAGATAGTCGAGTTGTATCTCTAGTGTGTACCTGAAACTCAAGAACAACCAACCAGAACAAACTAAACAGTGGTGAGAAATTAGCAATATAACTTAATCTTGAACCTATGTAAATCTTAAATAAAACAAATCAACACCCTAATGGCAACAGTGCCAATTGAAACATGCCTTTTGTGTGTGAATAAACTTATGAATGTATGATTGAATGTCAAACAAACATAAGCTATGATGATTAGGTGGAATACAAGAGATTTCAATTCTCTTATGATGTTACAGTACAAGAGATGTCAATCTATAAATGGTGATTATGCCAGATATGATAATGGTTTTGTTTACTAACAACCTAATGACAATAATGAAATGTAGAATGTAAACTACTTAGAAAATAAACTAAATGCAAGATAAACAAGGATAAACTAAGCAGAAACTGAACTAAACAAAAACAAGAACTAGAAAAATGTTATGAAAAAAAATTACAAAGATGCAAAACATACGCAGAAATGAATGCAATGAAACACGAGTGAAACATAATGCAAAACAAGCAGCCCAGACGGTGCTCGAACAAGCACTCAATCGTATGGTAGGTCGAGTGACTAGGTCGAGTGGCTAAATTCGAAGAACATAAGCAATTTCAACAACTTAAAATAGAACATAATGCAACTAAACAAGACATGATGCAATAATAGACAATCAATAAAAAATTTGGCTCCTAGAGATGGATTCATGGGCTGGTCTCAAGCTATGACTACCTAAACTGATCAACAAACCTCAATCAACATGAGTTATCTTTAGACAATAACCTCATAAACTTACTAATCCACTCTCATGACAATAGTAATCAGGTCTAAACACTCTTAGACCTAGTTCTCACTAGCTATGACATTGATTAATAGGGACTAAAACTCAAATCATTATTTGTCAAAAACTACCCTAGACAACTAATCTCTTAGGCTAGGCACAATAATCTCCAGCAAAAGTCTTATCTAGCAACATAAGCATTGGTATGATGAAAGGAAGCCTGATATCTGTTCTTAACTTCTCATAACAAGAACAGCTTAAAAAACACCTAATCTGGAAGTGATCTATAAACAAACAAAACTTGATCAGTCTAGGCAACCATAACTCTAAACCAGCCTAATTCATCTCTAGAACCCTACCTCACTACTCAAATGAACAAATCATGATGATGAAGAACTCAAACCCAGAAAATGATGAACCCAACATGACTAGAAATATAAGAGAGAGATCTACAACTAAATACAAAGAAGTAAACTCAGATTCTCCAACACATAAAAAGTTATAGGGTTTACAAACTCTAAAAATCTGGAAAAAGCTAAGATAAAAATAGATAATGATGCAGAAAAGTAATAAATACCCAAAAGGGCAAAAACTAGGTTTGAGGTGGCTCTAGATATTATTTCTGACTTGTTCTGACTTGTGGGCGGTCATAGAGTACAAGGGGTATATATAGTGAGGGAAGGAAGCCCTGATTTAGCTAGCAGACAAAACACTAAGACGGATGGAAGTGCTCGACCATGTGCTCGGTCGAGTGCATGGTCGAGTGCCTTCTTCTTCTGATTCTTCACCTGGTCGAGTCCATCTTCCCACATGGTCGAGTATGATGGTCTAGTGGCCTCTGAACCTTAGTTTTCTTCTATTCCAGCCTTGGTTTGCTCCAGTGGTTGCACTCTATTCCTCTTCAGCTCACTCCATGTTTCTTGGGATCCAATTCACCTGTTTATGCATGAAACAATGCAAATGCAATGCATATTCTACTCTAATGCACAAACTGAGGCTAAACTACACAATAATGACAAAACTAGCTAGTAAACTACAGTAAAACCTCTATAAATTAATAATATTGGGACCAACACATTTTATTAATTTATAGTGATATTAATTTATCTATAAATTAATAATTATTATTTTATAGTATAAACTAATAATTATTAATTTATAGATATAATTTTAATAATTTAATTTTTAAAAATTATGAATTAAAACAATTTTAACAAAATGAAATTAGACTTTTGGATGTTCTAAATTTTATGACATTGGAATTGAATTTGTAAAACTTAGAAAACATTATTAACAATAAATTACAAATACAATACACAAATTCACTTATACACATGACATACATAAATTCAAATTTATGAATAATAATATCAATTGTTTTATTTTAATAGTCAATCAAATTATCAAAATGTAAATTATGGATATCTAGAAATTAAAAACTTAAAAATTGTAGCTATCTTTATGACATGTTACAAAATATTTTATATCATTATAATTTGAAAATACAACATAACAATTATTTTATAGATATGAGCTTTAGGAGAAACATACATTATTATATCAGCATATATATATATATATGTGTAAATTTACATGATTATTAATGTATGATGTTATTGGGACCATATTTTACATGAGGATTTCAAAAATATTATTATCTTATTAACTTATCGAATTTTGTTATTTTTTTTTACGCTGACTCAACTTGAAACTAACAACATTTATTAATTTATAGTGTTTATTAATTTATAAAATATTAATTTATAGAATTTTTACTGTATGTAAAAGAGATGAATAAACTCTACAAAGACAAGGTAAAATACATGCACATCATCGATCCCTTCCTCTGATTTTTCTACAGGTTTCTAGGAGATAACTTATAAAAGTTTACACCTTACCCAAGTAATCCCATTGTATAATCTTTTGATATGGTATTAATATTCCTTTAAGAAACTAACTTTTTCGGCGCACGGTAATGAATAATGACTATTGATTTTGGGGACATATAGACATTTGTTTGTTGAGATTTATAGTTGTAACTAACCAAACACGGGTTCCTCCTGCATGTTTTCTCCTATAAATACTTGTATATCACTTAAGCTAAAACAATCATTCAAACTTCAAAGTTCAAACCTACAATGTCAAAGAAGGTTGAGATCGATATCCGCCGGTGTTCTGATCCAGTTTCTGGTAATTTTTGTCTTTCTTCAACTCTAGCTCATTTGTGCTTTTATGTGTAATTAGATTTTGCTCACATTTATTATATATATATATATATATACATATTCATATTTATAATAAAAAAAATAACCAATTTCTTTTATACACAAAACTATATAAATATTTGTTATAATAATTTATTTTTCTTGATATTTTTACAAGTAACTGTATCTTTTTCTGTGCTTAATATTATATTACTACGCAGAAAAAAAAAAAGAAACATTATATTTCATAACTGTAACTTATTAGTTAAATTTGTATAAAAAAAATATTTAAAATATGAAAGTTTATGGTGTTCGACTGAACCCATTCACTCTTATATAGCTCCGCCCCTGACTAGTAAAAAAAAATTGTTTCGAAATTTCTGATTTGGGAACTATATGCTAAATCGCTTAACCTTTTCTTGATATTCTTTTTTCCTTTCAGTAATATCATCGATGGCATTATCGGAAGATACGATGTCGAAATGCTCAGAACACCTAAGTGCTTATAAATCGGCATGTGAAGACCACCCACACCTCAAATCCTTTGATTTTTCGCTTCAGCAGCGAACCATCAAAGCGATAGACTCACTCACTAATGGAGCCGAGACTGGGACTGGGTTTATGTCCCAACACGAAATACACATGGAGGTCTCCAAACACCTACTCGAAGTTAGCCAAGATGTGGCAAACTTCATATTTGAAACCGAAGACAATGTGTGGGAGAGCAAAGCTCTAAAATCTTTGGTCACGGCCTATTTTGAAAACACCAAGAAGACTTTCGAGATTTTGGATGATGTATTGACTTGCGTGAAGCTAGCAGAAATGGGCGAACATTACATTGTAGAGGCCGTGGCACAGTTTGACAAAGAGTCGGCAGTAAAGGGTGTTGGTGGAAAAAAAAAGAGGTATGAAAACACCTTGAAGGAGTTAAAACGGTTTAAATTAATGGGAGATTATTTTCAAATCGTAGCGGTCACGACTTCGATCAGTTTGCAACTGATCCAACAGCAACAGATACTCCTTCTGCAAAAAGTGAGTGAGGCTAAAAAAAAGCATGCTGAGGAAATAAAAGAGCTTGGTCATGAATATGCTAATGCAAAAAAATGGAGTTTAATCTCGAATGTGATTCTCGGCGCTGTGTTTTTCATTGTTTCCCTCGGATCAATAGCTCTTATTGCAACAGGCGTGGGTGAGTCTTTGGGCATTGCAGGGGCTGTATCATTATCTTTGATTGCGATGGGATGGGTAGGCGTCCACACTTACTTGACGAACAAGATGGATGCTCTGAAGAAACAGGCGGAAGCTCTGAAGAAAGAGCATGAAAATTCAACACCGGTGGAGATTGGTATCGAAACCAACGAAGACTCGCTGGGGACCATACTTGTATTAGTCCGCCAGCTAGAACAAAAGATCCAGTCTCTTATAAAAGATGCAGATGAGGCTATTGAGAATGAAGGAGATGAGGTGGACACGCAACTTGCCATCTACTCAATCAGGGAAAAAGTAACGACACTAGCAGCGAAAGTCAAGGAGATTGGTGAATCTGTGGCTAAGCAGAAAGAATTGATCCTTAAGGCCGGATTTCACGTTCTCGAAAAGATCAACGGTTCTGGATAATATCATCGCGGTTAATCGTTATTATCGATGCTTGTTGTTAAAGAGTGAACTTCCATATTTATGTTTTAATAATTATTATGATAGGGTTTACAGCCCATCGTACCTTTCTATTGTACTTTGTAACGTTGACCATCCCCTATTTTGGTTGATATGTTTGTGTACCTCTATTATCCCCTATGTAATTTATAATCCGTGAAATAAAAGTTTGTTATTTTGTTTTTACATTCATCTTTACAAATTAGACGACCAAAATCACTTTACTTTTTTTTTTTTTCTGAAAGAATTTTTTTTTTTCGTATCTTTCTCACTTCGTTTCGTCATCTCAAAGCAAGTTTAGTTTCTTATCCAAAATCACTTTGCTTTCTTTCCATATATCCAAAGTTTTGTTAGAGTTTCACGAGGTTATCTGCACATTTCATCCTCATTTTGTTCTCATTATTTGATTGCGTAGACTAAGATTCTTTCTCTGTAATTACATTAACCTAGAGTATCTTTCATCTCTCTTGTATATATAAATGTAAAAATATTTTGTAGTAAATGGAAAAACATGTTCGTTCTACATGTTATCCGTACCCTTATTTTCTACTTTTAATAATTGGGTTCACAACCCATTGTACGTTTTCTTTGTAACATTGACCATCCGAGAGGATTAGTGATACTGTTCGGCTTTCAAAATCCAAACCAATTCCCTCATTGGTATAATATTGTCTATTTTAGGCAAAATGCGCACGGATTTTTGATTGAAATCCTTTCCAAAAGTGTTCATACTAATCAGAGTTAGACTTTACTTATATATTAAAAACTTATTTTCTAATCTTTCGATGTGGAACCTTGGTTTTATCCCAACAATACTTCCCCTCAAACCAAAGATCACAAACCTTAGGCCTCTTGTAACACTCCTCTCCTGCGAACCTTGGACGCAACTGAAGGTACCTTGGTCGAATATATACTTAAATCAATACTAGTCCGAATCCACCCAACAATCAATGAATTCGTGGTTTGCCAATTCTCGAATTCAGGATCACTGCTTGCTGGTTTCAGTATTGTACCATTAATGAACCATGTTTTCTGCTTAGCTTGAAGCACATTCAACATCTTTGTCGCCCACTCGTTGTATTTATAACTTGTTAAGACAACAGCAGAGATCATAGCACCACGGTTGTTGGAGCTACCAAGAGTGATGCGGACAACAACCCTACCGCCCAAACCGTTGAACCAGATCTTGTTCCACATCTTGTACCAGAAGCACGAGAAGGCCCTATGACACGATCAAAGGCTAAACAGCTAAGGAAGAGGTTTAACCTAGCTGTTCAAGACATTGTAAGCTCCCTAGAGCTGAAGGACGTCAACTCGTCTGTACCACCATCATGCCGCCACAACAGAGATGACCACATTCCTGAGGAAGAGCTTGCTGAAGCCTTCACCCAAATGAGCCTGGATCAAACCAGTTCCCCAGGTATGAAATCTCTTTTGGCAGGTCAAGGAACCTCAAGAATCCAAGAGAAGACATTGGATCTGCAAGAGACGTGTGATAGAAGCTACACCTCCGATCAAGATAGTGAAGATCAAGACCAAGACATAGAGGACATGAACGAGCATCAAGAGGCTGATCAAGATACTCTAGAGGAACTCCAGGAAGACCCCTACTTCAGTAAACAAGCCCACAAAGCCAGTACAAGACAAGAACCCTAAAGTAGTTCATCGAGTAGTACAAGAAGTGGTGTAGAGAACTTCTATTGGACCTAGATCGCATCCAGGTAAGTCCTATTCTAGTTTGCTTTATATTTTCTTTAATTAGTTTATTTACTTTCCAAAAACAATGGTTTGTGTTTGATTTTATTTGCTTTCCTTTGTTGCATTATTTTGCATTTATTTTCGGCCTTAGGGCTAGCTGAAGGACTCTTATAAAGTCCCCCTGCAGCAGTTGTACGAATTTTCACCTTTGATTATTAATAAAACACTGAATTTTCTTACTTCTTCTCTTTAAGTGTTCTTAAGAGAATAAGCTTGTTCTTTGTCTTGTGTGTGAGATTCCACAAGGCTAAGTTCATATACTGTATCAGAGACCAATCACATCTCTGTGGTGTACTTCGCTCTGCCAACACTCCCCTTTACCGATCCCACACGAGAGAAGCGACAACTATCGTGTCAGATCTACATCATCGATCATCTTTCCTTCACAAGAGAGAAGCGACCGCTAGCTTGCGAAGCCATCATCTCTATCCCGATACAAGTCTCACCACCGAGTCTTGTATCAAAGAGTGTACGGCGAGACCATCACGGATGTGGATTGAGAGGACGCCACTTCTATATTTTTCTTAGCAGAAGACTCTTCATAAACCTTCATGACTTCTCAAACTAGAGAAGATAACTCGAAACTATCAACCAAATTAGTGTTCGTCGCCTCTGCTTGGATGTTCCCTTTTGGATATCCCGGTGTGGACTTGCGCAGCCTGATTCTCCATTTTGCACAGAAATCTTCAAATTATAGGGAGATGAACTGCAAACCATTGTCGGTGCCGATTTTGTATGGTAACCCGTGTCGGCAAATGACAAATTTCGAGACGAAGTTCTGCACGTATTTAGCCTTGATGTTAGGGTAAGACTCAACTTCGACCCACTTTGTGAAATAATCTGTTAGGACGAGGATGTAACGCTTTTGCCTTGATGCGGGTAACAGGGCGATGATGTCCATAGCCCAGCGCAAGAAAGGGTACGGGGCTACGCCGGCTCAATGGATAATGGGAGAATGTCGTTGGCACTTTTCACACCTCGCGACAAATTCCTCACAGTCGGAGATCATTGTTGGGTAATAGTGATTGTGCTTCTTGATTCGTAGTGCCAAGACTCGCCCACCCAAATGATTGTCACCCGCCCCTTCATGGGTTTCCATCATATGTCGGACTGTGTCGTCTCCATGCAAGCAAGTCAACAACGCTCACGATGCACTCCATCGGAGTAAGAACTCCTTCATCAATGTATAATGGGCAACCCACTTGTCCGCCGGTAAGTCGCTGTCAGCCATGTAAGATCTGATCTCCACCCTCAAGTCTGTCTTGTCGCTGTCTGAGGGAAGTTCAAATTGTTTCTTCAAAATTCGATGTCGTGTTGTCCTGGTCGACCGATGCGTTGACTGCGAGGCAGGTTTCTCGTTGGCATGTCCTTGATGCTCAGGGGATTATTCGCCGAAGGTCGGGATCCGAAGTCAAAGCGAGTGCGGCTAAGGCGTCGGCCAGGGCGTTATCTCCTCTGGGGATCTTGGTCAGCTCAAACTCGTTGAAACGTTTGGCGAGGATTCGAACAACATCGAGGTAAGCTGCCATCGGTTCGCTCTTAGTATCATATTCCCTGCAGAACTGGTTGGCTACGAGCTGAGAATCGCAAAACGTGTAGAATCGTTTGATCTGCATTCCCCTAAAAAGCTTTAGACGACGATAAGTGCATCATACTCGGCAACATTATTTGTTGCTTGGAATCAATGTCGAAAAGACTGCTCCAAAATTTCACCGGTTGGGGATATTAGATGGATTCCTACTCTAGAACCAAGGTGAGAGGAGGGGCCGTCGACATGCACGGTCCATTGGCCGTCAAACAGGTATGAGGGTGTTGGCTCGTCGCCTTCTAGAAGTAACTCGATCAAGGAATCAGCTAGAATTTATGATTTGGCGGCTGGGCGGGTGCAGAATTCGATATCGTACTCGCTGAGCTCTATCGCACACTTGGTTAGCCAACCTGAATGGTTTGGACTATGCAGGATAGATTGTTGGGGTTGATTTGTTAGGACAGCAATAGTATGCGACTGAAAGTATGGACGGAGTTTCCTTGCCGAAGTGACAACCGCTAGGGCAACCTTTTCGACCATCGGATAACGGGGATCAGCGTCGTCGAGTGACTTACTTATATAGAAGACCGGTCGTTGCTCTCCACGGTCATCTTTGAAGAGTACCCCACTGAATGTGGATGCATACACGACAATGTAGAGGAAGAGGGTCTCGCCGTGCTTTGGCTTGGTTAGAATCAGTGGCGTTGACAGGTACTCTTTCAACTTTCTGAACGCGTCATAACATGCTTCGGTCCAGTCAAACTTTCCTTTGGTTTTGAGCAGCTGGTAAAGCGGGAGGCACTTATCGGTCGACCTCGAAATGAAATGATTTAGGGCGGCGATTCAGCCAGTTAAGCGTTGAACTTCTGTGGCGTTTCGCGGTGATGGTAGGTCGTTGATAGGTTTAATTTGCTTCAGGTTTGCTTCAGTACCTCGCCGAGTTACGAGATAGTTGAGAAACTCCCTTGACTTTACTGCAAAGGTACATTTCGCTGGATCAATTTCATCCCAACTTATTTAAGGTGTCGAAGCACTGCCGAAGGTGAGTAATATGCTCGTTGGCACGTCAGGACTTGACGAACATGTCATCTATATATACCTCCATTGTGATTCCGAGTTGCTCTGCAAACATTCTGTTCACCAGTCGTTGGCAGGTGGCACCAGCGTTCTTTAAGCCGAAAGACATAGCCTTATAGCAGTAAATTTCTCGTTCGGTAAACGAGGGTTTCTACTGGCCGTCTTTGTGCATGAGGATTTGATTATACTCCGAAAAGGCATCCATAAACATTAAAAACTCATTGCTTGCGGTCGCCTCAACGAGTTGATCAATTTTGGGCAATGGAAAACTGTCTTTTGGACAGGCTTTATTCAGGTCCGTAAATTCTACACATACTCTCTATTTCTCGTTCTTCTTTTTGACGACCACTGGGTTGGCCAGCCACCCAGGATATTTCACCTCGATGATGGATCTAGTGACTTCGCCGTTGACTGATATGTCTATATTTTGCCTTTGCTTAGCATGTATTTCTCATGCATTTAGCTAGGATAACTAGTTGTACTTGCATCATCTTTGCATACATTGTGCATTTCAGAGTATTTCAGGTATCTAGGAGACATGGACAAAGCATCACTCGAGCTACCCGTTCGAGCCGCTCATCACGCACCGACTCGATCGCACGTGTCAGGAAGAAAGACGCTTTGTCTCACACGCTTCAGGAGATTCTCAAACTGACTCTTTACGTTGTCGTTTTAAGTGTTAGGGCTTTCCATGTTTGACTATATATACATCTTCTTAAGTCTTTTCCAGGGGGGATCTCTTATCTTGTTTTTTTCCTTAAGGTTTACCTAGCACCTAAAACGTTTGAGACTTTGTAATCTGATATCTTTGAGTTTATTCAGTTTTTGCATTTGATTTCTTCTACAAAGTTGTTCATCTCATTCTTATCTATCTAATGATGCTTGATTCAATGTTTTATGAGTTTGTATCATTGATGATGATTTTTAGATCCGAGTAGTGTTAGAGTTCTTGAGGATGGGATAAATTAGGTGGAGGATCTTAGTATGTAGGGTGTTTAAGTTTAGATTCGTATGATTTCCTTCTGGACTAGAGTTATAAATACTAGTTTCTCTCTGATCAATTGGAACTAGGTCTTAGACACTTCCACACCCAAAAGGTGTTTGATGAAATGTCTGACCAACTAGTGCCAGAGACCTACATTCCTAGCCTAAGAGATTAGTTGTCTAGGGTGTTTATTGACGTGAATGAACTGGTTCGTCATGCCTGATTGACCATGTTTCTCTAGCGAGAGTTAGGTTTGGAAGTGTTTGAGTCTGAGTAGCTTCCGCCAAGAGATTGGATTAGCTAAGTCGTGATGTTCATTGTCTAGAGATAGTTTGCTTGTGGCATGTTAAACACTCTGTAGACTAAGAGACTCCACCGACATCAATTACCGCCATCCGTAGAACTTCTATCTTTGTGATTGTTATTTGCATTCCTGAGACCGTTTCTGTTCTTATTATTCAGTCCATGCTTAGACTTGTTTTTGCTTTTACTCATTCATTTTTGCTTCTTGTCATGCATGTTCGTTTCTAATCTTGTAGTTCATTTCCGTTTTGTGTTTCAACCAATCTAGGATTGTTAGATATAAATCCACTCTTTGAATTGGCTTGACTTGTGATACTTTGATTGCATCTTGAGTGATAGCAAAGTTCCCAACTGCATAAGTACTACAACTACATAAGGTTAATTGAACCTGCTAGAAGACACAAAAATCATAGTATCATTGACCACTAGTGATCGCTTGGTGCCTAGCTTTCACATTTTCTGCTTCACCGACTTGTGTGTTGGATAGGCGTTGAACTCGTGCGTTGTGACTGTCGGCTCGATCCCTATTATATCTGCCAGCGACCACGTGAAGGTCGAGACATTGGTTTTTACAAAGCAGATTAGCTCGTCGCGCATATCCCGGGTTATCTTGGTCCCGATGTTCACGCATCGCTTTGCATCACTCTCGTAGATATTTATCTCCTCCGTTGCGGCGACTCCTTGTTGGATTGTGTTCGTCTTTCTGTCAGTCGGTGAAGGTTTATCGGTGGCGACCATGACATGTGGTTGCTATAATTTCTTCGTCGTACAGATCTTGTGCTCGATGAGGAAGCATTACCGTGTGGTTTGCTAGTTTCCTCGCAGTGCGTATATGCCCTCGAAGTTGGGAATTTTACACACTAGGGATATGTTGACGGGACCGCGTTCATTTTATGGATCCAAGGGTTGCCAAGAATGACGTTGTAAATTGTTGGCTTATCGATAACATCAAACCGAAGGAACCTTGCTGTTAGAGAGTGACAATCGGGCTTGATGTCGCACTCGCTGACCTACATCTGTGCCAGGAACTTCCGGAAGAAACGTTCATCGAGCTTCCAGTGTCAATGAGGATTCGCGTGACTTGACTTTAGCTAATGAGGAGATCGACGACCAAAGGGTCATTATGTGGAAGGTTCAATCCTTCCAGGTTGTTGTTATCGAAGGAAATCAGCGTGCTTGAAGTTGCAATCTTTGACGGCCATGATCTTTTCATCTCGGATTTCTTGGTTTAATCTCTTATTGATCTGACTGAATCACTGGACCATGTCAATCCTCCCATGATCATGTTGATCCGTTGTCTTGGTGTCGGGCAGTGTTTTTCAGGTTATCGCTCGAAACGAGGTCTTTTTCGTGGTTACCATCGTCTGTGACTTCTGGTTCATCGTTGCTTTCAGCGCCGAGCTGTTGCTGGTCCTTTATAAACTTATGGGCGATGTTTTCGGCCCGTTGAGTGTCGCTCCCCCCACTGGGTTTGGTCGGCATGCTCCTATCTGTCTTGATGGCTATCTCGCCATTTTTATATTTTGCCATTAGGAGGGCTTGGAGGGAGAGACATTCCTCGGTCGCGTGTGTGTAGCTTTTATGGTAGTCGTAATATTGGGAGGCACCACCATTTGTTCCTTCTTTTCGGACATATATTTTCCACGACAGGTTCTGTGTGTCTCCACCGAACGGGTACGATCTTGGATTCGGTTGAAGTGTTGTCGTGGTTCGACATGTTCGACCTTTGGTATGGAAACTGTCGGCTCCTTTGTCGCGGTACTATTGGCTGTTGCGTGCTTCCTGGCATGGATGGCCTTTTCTTCTTTGACCTCAATGTGCTTTGCAGCTCGGCGCAATGCGTCCGCTATTGTCTCAATATGTGACAAAGATAACTCTTCCTTAAATTAGGACTCGTATCACAAGGCATTTTTGAGCGCGATGATTGCCGCAACATCTGGTACGGCGACATTGACGACGATATTTTTAAAGCTCCCAATGAACGACCAAAGTGATTATTTGGGTTCTTGAGTTAGGGAGTATAGGTCGGCGTGTGAATTCTTGTTTTCCATTAACACGGAGAACTGCTTCAGGAACTCCATCATCAAATCCTCAATGCTATCGATCAAATCGGATGGAAGTCGGGAGAACCAACTCAATGTTGTCCCAGTTAAGTGCTCGACAAACATTTGGCATGCGCCGACATCGTATTCTTTCGGGCTGAATTGCAAAGGGCCTAGTGCCACTCCAAAGGTTAGGAGAAAATCATGTGGGTCAATGGTGCCATCGTAGTAGCCCAACCTGGGCTTGATTGTCCTTTTCACGGGCGTGGCTACGATCCTATTAGAGAATGGCATTCGTCGAGCACGAGGTCCAGCTCTGGAGCTTTGTTCATTGCCTTATGGAGAGTCGTTGCCGTTTCTTGCATCTTGTGCTTCATTTCACTGAACTCTCTGTCCTATGCTGCTTGGTCAACGTAGCTGAGCGGCGTGCTGGTTAGTTGTGTGGTATTTGTGGCCTCGAGCATGTTCTAACTGCAACCACGTTTGTTGGAGTTGGTCGGGCTGTATACAGATGGTTAATTTCTTCTTGAGAACTGGCATGTGTTACGGTTAGCGCGTCCAAGAGAATGTTGGTTCGTCGCTGGTCGTGATGACTCATTATTCCTTGGAACAATACGTTGATGTTGGCGATCGGTGGGTTCTTGACTAGTGCCAACTATGGCGAAGTCTGTGCTGGTTTCGTGCTCGGTGAATCCGTTAGGTTCGTCGCGATGACGAATTCCAGACTTTCTACAACCATAGCCTTCTTTGGAGCCTCTGAGGTTGGAAGGATGTTCGCTTCCACTATGTCCGGCGCCGGGGTAACTGTCCCTCCGGTCGGTAGTGCTTCCTTGCTTGAGCTTTTGCCACCAATGAGTCCGCTCATTTTGTCAAGCTTTTGTAGGTTCGTCTTTTGAATCTTAAAGAGAATTTTGACTTGGCTCCCCCTACCAATTGTTGATGTCCAAATCAGTTACAATTAGAGTTTTGAGTCGGTAAGAAGATATCAAAGTTTTCTTTATCAATTCGTGCAGAAACACTAGAAAGTCGAGCTACAAAATTGATTGGATGAGTTAAAAATAGCAATAGAGACGAGTTAAATGACTAAATCGCTCGTCTAATGCAGGTCGTCGACGAGTGCGCCATCAATTGTTTGTTGCTTTCTTTAAACGTTTTTTCGCTTTTTTCCTAATACCTTTTTCGTATGTTATGTTTATAGAATATCGTTTCGATTCGTTCATTAGAAAGACCAAAATACCCTTGTCCATATTCTTAATAATTTTGGGATTCTGTTCAAAGCTTATGGGTCGGGTCTTATCTAGGAAATGAAGATCCACCCCAACAATTAGGATTTCATTAATATACTATATATCACACCAATTCTAATCTTACAATATATGAAAAAAAAATTAAATATTTTTATCCATTATTTTTATATCTCCGTAATTTGACAATATATAATATATAATATAATTATTGACTAAATAACATGTAAGTATATTCCTCGTATATATATAACCTGTTTAATAATATATGATATGTTAAAACAGCTATTGACCAATTAACATGTGAGTATATTCCTCGTATATGATGTATAATATAGTTCTCGATTAAAAATAACATGTAACTATTCCTCCTTGTAAATAATCTTTTTAGTAATACATGAATCATACGTTAATATAACTGTTGACTAAATATGTGGGTAGCATATATACGTAGAGCCATTATCAACCCGTATTTGCTGCAGATTGTGTGTCAAACCAAGTTGTTAGCTCAGCCACTCAGTTCAATTTTATGAATTCAAACTTTATTTTTTTAACTCACCTAGTAATGAGTTTTATGATCGAGTTTAACTGAGATGACAGTTATACGAACTAATTCTAACGAATTATAACTGTATAATATATCCCACATTGGAAAGAAAAATATATCATTGAACAATATATAATGTGTGTGAAGTAACCCTATTCTTTTGAGTTAGTTTTTGTAAGTGAGTTATGACCATTACTAATATGGTATTAGAGTCAAGGTTTATTCTTCTCGAATATGAACTACCACTCGTGGATGTCCAGTCCTACAAACTTCGCGATACAGTCCATTCCCATCAACTTTACGTTACAAATTTCCAATTCTGACGGGGTATGTTAGAATATGTTGCATATCCGAAGAAACAAATATCTTTGGGCAATAAATATAATGTGAACCACTCCTCTTCCATTGAAGTAAGTTAAATCCATTATTAATATTAACTCGTGATTTAAACTTTTTATATTAATATATGTTATAAATATATACACTTAAATTCACTGTATACGAGCAGATACATCTCTTGGAGAGCAAAGTAAATCTGCAAAACAACAACAAACATTTAATATTGAGTAGACAGGAAAAGTGTTTCCACCGAACGATTCCCCCAATGCTCAAGTTTAATATTGGCCACTTGACTAAACCGATATGGAGCAATTCACGCGTTTCGCATCTAATGTCCACCCTATTAATTTCGAGATTTATATAATCATATGTATAATATTATTATGGTTCTTGACAAAAAAATAAGAAACAAGTATTCCTCGTACATAACCTCAATAAATATATATATATATATATATATATATATATCAATAGTTGATTACTAACCTAACACATCATTTAAACTTCAAACCTACAATATATTGAGCAAGATTCTCCCATTCAGTTTCTCGTAACTTCGTTTCTTCAACTCTTAACTTAGTTTGATATGTTTACGTACTATATACTAGCTTGCTTTTACGAGACAAAAGATTGATTATATAGATTAAAATATTGAAATGATTTTTTCACTTTATACTATTCTTCAGATAGCATGTTATCTAATAGTTTATATATTTGTTTTTCTACCAAAAAATAATAATATATTAATTTATAAATAAGAATTTGAACTTTTTCTCAAAACATCAATCAATTAGGATGTTGCTCACATTTATATATATATCATACTTATACTAAAATTATCTTAACCAATTTATTTTTGAGAAATAATCTAGGATGGCCAATTTTGGGTTTTTATTCCAAAACTAGCACACACGCTGGAATGTTCCAAAACTAGCAATTTCTAATATTGAGTAATTAATAGAGAGAAATATTATTATTTTAAAAAACTCAAAAAAATCAAAACCCGATCTCTCTTACATTTCTCTCCGGCAAAGCTTGTGATAAATTTTCTGATCTGAGATCTTCATTTCTGATCTCAAATTTTCCCGTGAAGCTTCAATCAGGTACTAAATCGATGGCTATCATCATTTTCTCTTTCTTCTTCTTCGATATCATAGTTTGAAATTGTTGGGTTCTCTTTCTTCTTCTTCGATCGATAGCTTCAATCATCGATTTTAGAGTTTGAAATTGTTGGGTTCTCTGAAATTCAGGAAGAAATTGTGACTTATGGCTCTATATAGATGAATTAGCAGATTCAGTAGTTTTATTGTTCTGTGATTTTGGTTTTGTTGGCTTGATTGTAGCATTGTGTTTTTTTCAGGAATGTACCATCCACAAAATTCAAGAAATTCATCTCTGATGTAATTGTAAGTTTTTCTGTTTGAATAACTAAAGAATAGTTTGATATTTGTCTAAGTGAATAGAGAATAAAACATCATTTTTGCTGTAGTATATATATGAATTTTGGTTGGTGCTATGATGTTTTGAAGGTTTGTCTAAGTTGTGTATGTAACTATAGGTATGGTATAAGTATGTTGGAGATATACTCTGTTTTTGGTGAGTGGAAACTTAATGACAAGCTTCATTGGAGATTTTTCATCGATACAAACAAAGGTGGATCACTTTGTGAAGTTGCTGAGAATATCACATACAAGGATTTAGTTAATACTGTTTTTGAAGATTTCGGACTTGATGGTCTACTTCAAGAGATTTCACTCAACTATGAACTTCCAAGGATGAAATTAATGGTAGAATATTCACCTCCTATCTTCATTCGCAATGACCGCCAAGTGTGCACTTTCATCAGAAAGATACAAGAAAATAAATAGGACGTTTGTGTGTATCGGTAAGTACATGGCTCTTACTTTTGTTTTTACTGTAACTTTCTTATACTTAATTCTTCATAGTTTTATAACTTAATTCTTCTTGTAGGAAATTGATCAACCATTTGGTAGTGACATCTCAGTTTCTAAGCCACATGGTGATACATGCTCAACCGCTGAAAAAGCAAAGACCAAAAATTCATTTGCTTTGCCTACTGCTCGAGATCCTATTCTGATCCCTGCAGGAAGTTCACATACGACTGCACATGAAACACACAAGGTTAGATTCCTTAATATAAGTTTTAAGACAAGATTCATATATATTTACGAAGCCCTTCCTAAATCACAGAAATGATGAATATCAAGAATTTTAAGGATGAACTTCTTAGGAACAGTTCAAGAATAAAGCTATAGTTACATGCAAATGTTATTTTTCATTTACAAATCTTTTTATTTTTCTAGGAACTTGATCGGTCTATTGGAAGTGATGTCTCTACGAAACATAATGATATAGAGATGTCAACAGCTGAAAAAGGAATAAGATCTTATTTAGAGAATTTGGTTCCTGCTCCAGATCTCCTTCCTATATCTATGGTAAGTTCACATTCGACTCGAGGGGCTGATGATATATATGTGAACAGATATTTCAAGAACAAGGAAGAGTTAATGTTCAAGATGAGAAACTGGGCACTTGAATGGAAGTTTGAGTTCAAAGTTCGATGGTCAAACAAAACAAGAGTTATTTTGCGATGTGTTGATGATAAATGCAGTTGGAAATTGCGTGTGACTAGGCTACAATCATCTCAATTCTTTGTGGTAAAAAGTATTGTCATGAACACAATTGTGACACAACCCACAGGAATGCCAACCATAGACAAGCAACTGCAAAATTTCTTGGGAGTTTTTACTGCAACAACTATGGAGAAAAGAAAGTTGGACTCAAACCAAAACAGATTATGGAGATGGTCAGAAAAGATCATGGAGTATACATACTATACAAAAAAGCCTTAGTTTTGATGCATACTTTGATTATCTTGCAGAGAAAGATCCAGACTTTGCTGCCAGATTTCCCCGAGAAGATTCAGCGCCCAGACCAGTGACCAGAGATGCAACCACCGGAGAAGCAACCACCGGAGAACCTACCACTGGAGAAGCAACCTGATGAACTCTCTTTCTCTCTTAATGTGTAATGTTTAGCTTAGAACTTGATTGGTCTCTCCCTTGTAAACTTATTTTGAAAACTTAGTACTTCTAATTACAGCTTTAATTTGCCTAAGTTTACAAGGTTTAATTCTAATTACAGGTTTACTTTTAATTACATGTTTAATTCTAATTGCTGGTTTAATTCTAATTAAGCTTACCAAAATGAATTTTTTTTTATACCATTATTATTATTTGCAACGGAAAAAAGAATTGCAAAAGCATCGCAAATTTGCGACGGAGTTACTAGATACTAATTTTGCGAGAAAATTGCTTTTTAAACAAGTCCTCGAAATTTGCGCTTAGTTTGCGAGGGATTTGCAACGTTGACCGATTTGCAAAAAGCGATTTGCAAGGAACGAGCTGTCCTCGTAAATCTCTCGCTTTTGTCGTTTTACGAGGGATTCGCTACATATTCGTCCATCGCAAAACAGTTGTTTTCTTGTAGTGCCTAGTTTTTATGAATGAAGCTCGAATTTGCTTGCTATCAAAAGGTCGGACTTAATCGTTTATACATGGTTTTTCTTCTTACCTTTTGAAGAGTTTCTCCATCGGATCTAATGATTGGTTTTTCATAGAGGATGTATGATTGTTTTCATATTCGGTTAACCGATATAACCGA
Organism: Camelina sativa; assembly: GCF_030686135.1. Lineage (NCBI taxonomy): Eukaryota > Viridiplantae > Streptophyta > Magnoliopsida > Brassicales > Brassicaceae > Camelina > Camelina sativa. Next base: position 7,539,977 of record NC_141883.1, read on the forward strand.
AATAAAATAAAATTTGGTTTAATTTGGAATAGATTTTAAAGCAGATAACCGATCCAAATTCAATAACACAGGATTTCAGATGATTTTTAAAAATTATTGATTCAATAACAGTGGATTTTAAAAATACCCTAAAAGTGCATTTTAATTTACGTTTAATTTGAGTTATTTCGGATACCTGATTAGATATTATATACCACTCTAAACAAACTGCCTATTTTGGATTGGACTCGGGTTTGAATTTCGGATCGGTTAATATGCTCAGACCTGCATGTGGTTATTGCTGCTCGTATATGTATATATATCGAATTAAGTAGAAAACCACATGGAGCTATGTGTTCATTGGACCATTATCAACCCGCATATGCTGCAGGGTGGGTGTCAAAACAAGTTGTTAGCTCATCAACTCAGTTCAATTTTATGAATTCGAAATTTCTTTTAAAATCACCTAATAAATGAGTTATATGATCGAGTTTAGCAGAGTCGACGATTATATAAACGAATTCTAACAAATTAATAAATTATATAAGTTAACCGCAAATTAAACTTTTTATACTTAAAATGTTATTATTATGTATGTTATAAATATATACAGTTAAATACTACAACTAAAATCACTGTGTACGAACTGATACATCTCTCAGAGAGCTAAGTAGATCTACAAAACAACAACAAAGAATTAATACTGGGGAGACAGGAACAGTGTTTCCTCCGAGCGATTCCCCAATAATGCTCAAGTTTATCATTTTTAAAATAATATATAATATTATGGTTTTTTACAAAAATAACATGCAAGTATTCCTCGTACATGCAAGTATTCCTAGTACATATTTTTTTTTAATATTACATGACTTAACTAAAAATAACATGCAAGTATTCCTCGTACATAATTTTGTGTTTATGTGGGTTGGTAATTGATTCTTTGACTTGTTTGTGTGTTTTCGTAGCTCATGTGGCCTTGTTTGGTTGATGTGGGAGTCATGGTCGAGGTTATGGTCACGACGCTGCCTGCTTCTGAAGAAGGGTACACTTGGATCGGAAGCTTCAAGTTAAGAGTATTAGCAGCGCAAAAATCAAATTGAAAAAATTTGAATTATATTAAAATAACTAAATTATAAACGAATTACAACAACATAATATAAAGTATAATATAAATTATATAGGCAGGATATGATATCTTTTTTCTGGATTCAATAAGTCGGCTGTAAGTTCTTTCGGACAATCATGATTTATGAATCCTAAAATACAACCATCACAAACTATTACTAAGTGTGGGAACCTTCCTTCTTCATTTTACACACTTTTGAAAGTAGAAAAATGTGAAACCATATATAAAAGAGTGAATACTCTTGTTTCTGATGTGGGACTTTTTCCCAAACATCTCAAGTAGCTCACTTAACACTCTTATTTCTCATTCAAATAAACTCCTTTTTGGGCGTATGATACCATCTTTTAGTACTAGTTACCACATTTCCATTGCACTATCGACCTGAAAATTCCGTTCTGCCATTTAGCCAGAATTTGGCAGGAAAGTCACCAAAAAGTCATAGTCTCAAAACCTGCAATTTTCTGAAACTTATTTCTGAAAATTCAGTTCCAACAGGGAGACAGTTACTCTCGTAGTTTAGAGAGGTCAATCTTCACTACTTATATGTACTTTGCAGTTGTTACTATGGCAACTGTTGGTAAGTTCTGATAACTGAAAAACTTGGTGAATCTTTTTGCTTTGTTTTTGTTTATATACCCATCTCCTAACTTGGTAATTTTCTTTTCATGCAGGTTGTAGAGATATACACGCTGTTAGTATGCGGGAAATGATATTCACCATGGTGTACATCTCATTCGATATGATTCTAGGACCTTACTTGATTGGTAAGATGACAATTTTGATAGTAACAAGTTCGAAAACTTAAAGATTTTGGGATAAGTTGGCAAATATCATGCGGTATATGAAGATAAACAAACTAGGTAGAAACATACCTTGGTCAGATCACAGGACATTTGTGGTTTCAGTATGAAAGTAGCTGTCAGATTCTGATGATGAGAAAATGTAACCTTTCTTTGAAAACAAGAGCATATGACACTAATCTACTCTAATCTCAAGTAACAACAGTCAAAACACGTTAAACGTTAACAAATTTTGTCCAAATCCAGCAACAAAATAACATTGTAGCTTCACATTAGCGAAAGAACACACAGAACCTACATGGCATCTGTAACACCCCGACTGCCATCTCTTAGTAGGCCCTATGTCCAATCTCCATCCATGGATCCACCTTCTTTAATGGGTCTCACGTCCTCTCACTAGGTCCGTGAGCCCATCCATATCTGACGGTAGGTTTGCTATGTCCTGGAGGCTTTAAAAACTTGTTACCGTCCTTACAAATCACCAGATGATCTTTTCATGTGTTTTATCCTCACTCGCATAGTTCCGACAGTTACTTCCCGGAAGGTCACCCATCTTGAGACTACTCCAGCTCAAGCAAGCTTAACTTTGGAGTTCTCTCAGGACCTTTAACCGAAAAAATAAGTGCACTTAGGTGACATAAGTGGCCAAATCAATTTTTTTAAATCTCTCCGCAAATCTCTAAAATCGGGGTGTCATAGCATCAATCATAAAAAATTGCAAAAAATCAATTAAGAATTAAATATATAACAAATAAGATGGAACAATTCCATATTAAGCGGTATAATTTTTTTTTTCTTTGTGTTTTGTCAAAAAATTCTCGTAAAAATAAAATAAAGAGAAATCACGATTACTGAGACTTCTTTTGATGCGGAACTAGCTAGATGGTCGGGAAACAGACTCTGGACGTACAAAAGAAAACAAAATCATAATCAGTACATGATTAGCAAATATGATGTGTACAATTTTGATTCATAGGAAAAACACTATATTCAACAATAGATTTTGAAGTACTTGTCTTTAGAAATTTAATAAAAAAAATAAGTATTTTCGTTTAAACTTTAATAAATGTTGTAAGTATTTTCGTTTTTAGATTTAATAAAATTTTCAAGCTATGTTTTATTTTGATTAGTTTTATATCATTAATTTATTTTGAAAACAAAAAAGAGATTACATTTACAAATAGTTCCTTATTTTCAAATATTTTTTTTACTACCATATATCAAATGTTTTCCTACAAAAAAAATTTAGAAATATTTCCATATTTTCATATATTTATTTTATTTAAATATATCATATTTATTTTACTTATTCCAAATAAATCGTAATATAGAAAACTACAGTAATTTTTAAAATTTTAAATATTGTGATGTCTAGTCTCGATTGGTCGTTTAAAATCTCATGTGAAAGTCTCAGCTAATAGCTCCAACTTTTATATAGTATAGACTAGGTTATTAACCCGCATTACACGCAGGTATGTTTGTATGTATTGATTTAAAATTTTCAATATTATTATATTTTATTAATTTGCTCAAATAAAGAACTAGATAAAACCGATCAAAACATTTTAACTTGGAGGCCTCATAAATCAAGTTTCTGCTCATATTTATAATGGTTATGAACCATTATCTAAAATTTTCTATCTAATATGGAATTGTTTACATACATTTACTTTATTTATCAACTGAGTAATATTTGGCAAATTTAAATGATTTTTATAAATACTGCTTTATTATTATTTTCAAATATTTCATTTATTTTGATATATTATACTTTTTACTTTTTACAAAAATCTTAATAATTAATGTACAAGACTGTTGTATTTTCAGAAATATTAATTAGTGAAATGGATGAATTCAATTCGTGGTTTAAAATCTCACGTGAACTCCTTAAGAAACTTATAGCTTCAAGTTTTTAATCACTCTCTCCGTTTTTAATTACTTATCGTTCTAGAGTTTTTCACATAAATTAAGAAAATGAATATATGTTCTATTATACTCTTATTTGGCTATTAAAAATCTAAATGATTTAATTTTTATTTATTTAATAAATGGCAAATAAGATAATTTTCTACTAAAAATAAATTGAAAAACGAAACCACAACTAAACTGAAACAAACAAATAAAACCTAGAAAGATAACTATTTTAAAACACAAGTAATAGTAGAAAAATGATGACTATGATGAGTTCGTTAAATTATGACTCTTTTAAAACGGAAGTAGTAGTAAAACTTATTAAATTATGTCAATATTGACTATGATGAGTTCGTTAAGCTCAAAATTTGTTGGTGGTAAGAATAATGATATTTCTTAAAAGTACTATAAAAATAAGTTTTTACTGCAAAAGTATAATCACTACCCAAAAAAACTTCATAATAATTGAAGTTAGCCAATACTATCTAAGACAACCCGCTTTGGTTTGATTTTTTTCGATTCGATTCGGTCAGTTATCTGGTTATCGGTTATTTTGTCTAGTCCTAGACAACCCTATTATCCCCTATATAATAAAACGGAAGTACATGTTGTGTAGACATTATAATATGAGTTATATGATTAATTATTTGATAGATTATAGGTTATATGGTTTGTAACCATTAGTTAAATCTCAATTTGAGATTTTTTTTTTTTCTGAGATTTTTTTTTTCAACCACTCGGCCACAACTAGCCGGTCTATTAGCCAAATTCATACATTCGTAAGAAGCGGGACTCTATCCCTGATATGATGGTGTATCCCTGATATGATGGTGTCTTCTGCAAGTGGACTTACCTCCTGTCACTGCACTAAGGTCACTTCACATGTTGAGTTTCTCTTAGAAAGGATATTTTAAAAAAATAAAATAAAATCTCCACTGAATATTTAAGTAACCATATATAGGCGACAAAATCTCAAAAATTAATATTATTTACAACAACTTTTAAAAACAATCACTTTTAACCGAGGTCTTAAATTTCAACCCGATTCTTAACTTTTATTCACAACAACTTCTAAAAACAATTATATAAAATATATTTTATATAAAAACTACAATATAAATAAAAGAAACTTCAATTCGTACTTTAACCCACGTCTTAATCTAATTGTATAATATTTTAGTATGGTACTTAATATTCCAATAAGAAATTAACTATTTTGCGTCACATATACAAGGTTGACTTTACGTTTATTGAGGTTAAAGTAGTAACTAGCCAACACAGGTTTCTCCTTCCTCTCCTATAAATACTTGTAGATCACTAACCTAACAAATCATTCAAACTACAAACCTGTGTTGCATAGAAGGTTAAGGTTATCCTCTATTCTGAATTTCTGATCCAATTTCTGGTAATATTTCTCCCTCTTTCTCTATCCCTTCAACTGTAGCTCGATTTGATCTGTTAGCACATCATTGCTTTTAAATATTTCACACACATATATATATATATATATATCAATTTTTTAAATTTCTGTTACACAAAAAACTATAGAAGTAAATAATTGTTTTATTACTAGTTTTAATTTTTTGGTTGTTCTATAAAAATGATTTGTTTTAGTTTTTGTTTTAATGCATTATTATTAATTAATCTGAGTAAGTCGTATATTACAATTTGTAATGAATTTTTAAAATAATGGGATCTATTGAAATTATATCGCTTGGTTTTGTAGATCTAAGGGCATATTTATCGGTGGGTTTGACTAAGGGGAGTTCATAATTTTTTTATGAATTAACTGTGTACTGTTTGGAATATAAGAACCCATGATCTCTTAGATAAAATTTTATCATTTATTGGTAGGTTTTTATTTTGGGTCTCTTATTTTTGAAAATATTGTTTTTTAAAATTTAAAAATTTTAAATAGAATAGAAGTGGTATAAGTGTGTAAACATTTAAGATTTTCTAAAATTAGAAAATATTCCATTTTAATTAATTTTCAAACATACAAAACATAATAAAAACATTAATACATATTACAACAGAAGTGCAATTTATAAATGGAGAGAAAAATTAATTTTAATACTGATTTGCTTCAAATTTTGCCCAAATATTCTCCACCAAATCATCTTGCAAGAGTTTAATTTGCTTTAGATAGTGGCAAAATAAAAAATATTTGGGATCTTGTTTTGGTAAATAAATAGGCGTTGACAAATAAACCATCTTGTTTGAATCAGTGTAAAGAGGATCAAGTGTGTTTGTTGAACAATAGGATTCACTAACGAATCTGCTTCTTTGAATCTTGTATGTAACCTAAAGCCATTGTATTTCATTTGGATCGCACTAAATGCAAATGTTTTCATTTGTGAGGCTTTTTATGTTTTTGGTTGAGGGCTAAATAGATTCAAGAGTCAGTAAAAATGCTTACATAAAGAGAGAGAGAGAGGAAGCAAATAAACCAGCTTCGTTAGAATCTGTGAGGACTGCTCTGTTGAAGGTCAATGACCCGAATGTAAGTCGCGGGTGTTGTAGTACAAGTTTCCTTGTTGATCAGGCACCGAAACCTTGGCCTTGAAATCATCTTGTCTTCTCTTGAACTACCAGCACCTTTTGGATAAAACAAAATACAGAAACAGAGATGTGATCCATTCTTGGAGATGTTTTCAAATGAAAAAAAAAAAAAACATTGAAAATCTCATCTCACCACACCTCTTTGTTGTGTTTAATGACATAGGCACCTATGCCAACACGGTGAGATGCATTGGCAGGAAGCGTATGGACATCTTTGGGGATCCAATACGCAAGCATCAAGTAGTCTTTCTCGGCGCGATGAAACCAAAATCTCTCCTACACATAATAAAAATAGACAACCAGTCAGTGTGTCATGAAGAATCTCCAAAACAATATAACAAATCTGGTTGAAGTAACAAACAAACCTTAACAGCAGGGGCACCACCGCCTCCTCCTCCAGCGGATGGAGCAGAAGACATAGCAACACCACGACCACCAGACGGCACTGAAGCAAGCTTCTCCCTTCCAGCAGCAATTAGCTCAGTTAAGTCTTTTCCTTTCACTTCCTTCAACAAAAGATCAATCTGAGAGTCCTCTGTATCAGCACTAACGGCAAAAAATCAAACACAACAACAAAACCACATTCAATCAATCAATTAAAACCACCCCCAATTATAATCATCCCTAACTAAATCCCTCTCTGATCCTTTAAAAGCATACATGAACTAACTAAACCACACAACAACAAATGCCTCTTATTCAATTACCTTGCAAGTTTTCACTTAAACAACTTCCACATATGTAGCAAACATATGCGATTGGTAGTTAAACCAACAACTCTCATTAACTAGAGTAACCATGTATAAACTCGAATTGTCCTCCTACAATTTAAAAAATAATAATAATCGAATGCTTAAAAATTCGAAGTGACTACAAAAGAAACGAACCTGATCCAAGAATATCCTTGATATCGGAACTGGTTGGGGAAGCTTTCCCACTCAAAACGGCGAGCAAAACTCCGATTGATTCAATCTCCTCCGATTGATTAGACTCCGAATTCAATTTCGTCCAAGTTCAATCTCCTTCATAATCCTCCGATTCCATCTCCAACGATTCCGACCGATTCAATCTCCTCGGATTGAGAGGTTCGCGACAGAGAGCGAGAGAGAGAGGAAGAGAAAGAACACGATCAGGCCAAAAAAATATTTTGTTCTCAATCTTCACCTTCTCTATTTTACTTTCGTCCAACCAAACATCAACACGTGGCGTCTCTTACACCCGAAAAGAGTCTACTATATAAGAGGATCTCTTCAGTTTTTTATTTCTTTCTGATTTATTTTTTCTCCAAAAAATACTTAAAATCCCACTAACAACCCCCTAATATACCACCGATAAACAAACTCTAATGTTTTTAAGATATAATATCCTTGATTACGTAAAACGTAATTTCGTAAAACTATTTATATATTTAATTTAATATTCATATACATCATTCTCGATGAAAAAAAAACCCTATATAACTAACAATCCCCTCTTTAATATTTCAGAATTATATTATAAAGATAACCTTAATAAGAGTATATATTAACAGGCGTACAACCAATAAAGTTGCACACTTTTTAGCCAAATTTGGTAGTAATCACTACACAATAATCGGGCATTGATAGCGTCCATAAAACGTCATCTATTTCTATTTAAGTATGCTATGTAATCGACCGCGACTATAGGTGAGCGACCTATGGTAACGGTTTTTTTGTTATGCTACTGTAGAACTTTTTACAATAGCGTTTTATAATTATGCAATTGTAGATTTTATAATAGCATTTGATAAACGTTATTTTTTTTTCATTTTACGTTATGATTGATATTTATATTGTAGCAGTTTTAGCTTTGCAATAAATTGAACTTTTGCAATAAATTGAACTTTTGCAATAAATTGAACTGCTATCTTTAGTTACAATGAAGACCTGTGTAATAATTTATTTTTTGGCTTCATTTTAGATCAACAAATATTTATAAATCTGATCATTGATTATTAAAACTAAAGTACATGTTTCAAACGAACAAGTACAACCCTCATTCAAAATAAAAACACAACCAGATCAGAGACTCAAATGAACAAGTTTGTCATTTGGCCGAGCTACTAAAGCATCAACAATGATTTTAAATTCTGAATTTTCTCTCCAAACTGGTGCAACCTTTTCCCTCGATCCATTGCAATCTAAAATAATGCACTTTTTTCCCATTCTTGCTGTTACCTACACTCTGCTACAAAGGAAATTCCAGAAAATTCATCATAAGTCCACTCTAACAACATATCATTCAGTTAAAGTAGAAAAATCCAGAAAAATTATCACAAGTCCACCACAACAACAATACAACATATCATTTTTAAGACTAAGAAGGTTCATAGTCTTACCCCACATGATCTATTTTTGACATCCTTTCATCTATGCTTGCTTGTACACTCTACAAAGTGCAGTTGTGAAAATAACACCTGAGAGATCACTCACACATGACAATTCTTTTAGCTTGTACAGATCAACGACTCAGAGGTATGAACATTTCATATTGGTTCCATAATGTCAAGTAAAAGAAAAAACAAATCCTCTACTTGTTAACTTATTTGTCAATACCATCGTCCCTTAGAATCCATATGATTAAATGATTAACCAACAAAAGACGAGGGGTGTTGGCCATGGCTCTTTGTGAACTGTGTCAGTAAAAATTCATATGGGAGAACTAATTAGTCTAAGACATCATCAACACATTCGTGGATGAAACAAAACCAAAATCAATAAGAAGAAAGACGAGTACTTTGCTTAAACTAGCTATCAAAATCGTACCTTCACGACAATGAATTTTTTTAACATACTTTTATGTCTGGCAATTTCCGATGACTTTTTAACTGTCTATAAGAAACATAGAACATAAGAAACCTCCTTAATCATCGAATTATTAAGACATTATAAAGAAGATTAGGGCTGAAATTACACTTGCCTTGCTTTTCATCGGAAAATCAACTTTAGCCCCTTTTTTTCTTCAGATTAAAATCTTCATCTTGAAACGTTTCACTTACGGTCCTGTTTTCAAATTGAGTTCGTAAACATTCAATCATATTCACATAAGCAAAACTCATTTAAACCCAGAAAAATGGTTCAAGTCCCGTTGATATTCTGAATCCAAAAACCAATTGAGAAGCAAGCAGATATCTGACCACATCAATACCTTTCTCAATGCTCTTCTTGAAATCAATCCCACAATGCTTTTCTTAAAGAAACGAGACTTGTACGGATATCTCTAGATCTGCAAGCGAGATCTTCCGATCAAATATCAGAATATCAACCCTAGCTAAATAAAATTAAAGAGAAACGAAGAGATGAAAGTGTGTAATTACCTCGGGTTTCACAATACAGATGGAAGAAAACGAACAGATCTAGCAGATACGAAGAGAGATATGTGCGATGGTGGCTAGGGTTTCAAATCCCTATCTCTTTTGCTTCACAAGTGGCTAGGGATCGATTTTAAGAGAAAGAGTGAAAGGGAGAGAAAGACAAGATAAAGATCTGTATCTACTGAAAAGGCGTAACTAGGGTTTCGTTATATGGAGAAGAAGAAGAAGATGATCTATCTGGTTTTAAATCTGGGTAAAGGATTTAATCGGAGGAGAAGCCTGGTTCTAAATTTGGTGAATTACCAAAAAAAAAGTAAACGAGTGAGAAAAGAGCTTGAGAAGATGGACAGATCTAGATTGTGAGAAAAAAAAAACATGACAAGTGAAACAATGGAGTGAGGGAGAATAAATTTGGTTAGCCGCTTCATTTTTTCACCAAATATTTAGCGGACAAATGAATTAATTTTCCCGCATCAACTATGCATAGCGTTTCAAAATTTATCAATTTTATACTATAGTTAAAATAAGTATACCCAAAATTGAAATCTGACTAATCAAACATAGCGTTTACACTTTAGCAAACGCTATAAAAAAAATCAGAGGATATATCAAATATAGCAAAAAGACATTAAACCCTATATTATAATGCTATTAATACTCTAATTTCTTGTAGTGAATAATTGTATTTTCTATTCAAGTTGTATTTTCTATATGAACAAATGTATATTGACTTTTTGAATTCATAAATAAAAGTCTATTTTGATGAAAAAAAAAGTATATATTAACATTCAGATGTCATTACATCTATAGGTTTCAAAGTACAAATTAATAATAGTCATTAAGGATAAAAAATGTGAAAAACTAATGTATGTAATTTAATAAAATTTTTATAAACAAAATACATTATTAATTTTAAAAACATCAAAAATATTGCATGGATAAAAAAGTTAAAATTTATAGATAATCTAATTTGATTAGTTATTATAACACTATTATTATTTTGTTAAACAGGAGAGTGGTTAACGTCTCTGATTAGGGAAGCTAAATTGCTCTACCTTTTCTTGCTATTCTTTTATTCCTTTCAGTATAATATCATCGATGGCATTATCCGAAGAAACGATGTCGAACTACTCAGAAAACATGAGTGATTACAAATCCGCTTGCGAAGACCACCCAGCCCTCAAAGCCTTTGATTCTTCGCTTCAGCAGCGAACCATCAAAGCGATAGACTCACTCACCACCACTGTAGCCGAGACTGGGACCGGGTATATGTCCCAACACGAAATACACATGGAGGTCTCCAAAAACCTACTTGAAGTTACCCAAGATGTGGCAAACTTCATTCTTGAAAGCGAAGACAATGTGTGGGAGAGCGAAGCTCTAAAATCTTTGGTCAAAGCCTATTTTGAAAATACGGTGAAGATTTTACAGATTTTCGATAATATAATTGATTGCGTGGAGAAAGCAGAAATGGGCCGACTTTACATTCAAGAGGCCGTGGCACAGTTTGACAAAGAGTCGGCAGTGAAGAATGTAGGTGGAAAACAGAAGAGGTATGAAAACATCTTGAAGGAGCTGAAGAAGTTTAAAGCCATGGGAGATCCTTTTGGTGGGCAAGTGCTCACGACTCAGGTCAAGTTGATCCAAAAGCAGCAGGAGTCCCTTCTGCAAGAAGTGAGTGAGGCTAAAAAAAATCTTGATGAGGAAATAAAAGAGCTTGCTGAGGAATGTGCTAATGCAGAAAAATGGAAAACTCTCTCGAGTGTGATTATCGGCGCTGTTGGTGTCCTTGTTTTCATCGGATCAATAGCTCTAATGCTAACAGGAGTGGGTGCGCCTGTGGGCATTGCACTGGCTATAGTAGTACCACCAGTGTTGGTAAGTGTATGGGGAGGCGTCTACCTTCACTTAAATGATCGGATGAATGCTCTGAATAGACAGATGGAAGCTCTAAAGAAACTGAAAGAAAAAATGTCATCGGTGGAGATTGGTGCAGAAAGTAACAAAGAATCGATGGAGACCGTATCTGAATTAGTCGACCAGCTAGAAAAAAAGATCTAGTCTCTTTTGAAATATGTGGATGAGGCTATTGAAAATGAAGGAGATGAGGTGGACACGCAACTTGCCCTCTACTCAATCAGGGACAAAGTAAAGACATTAACAGAGAAACTTAAGGAGGTTGGTGAAACTGTGGCTAATCATAGCAAATTGATCCTTGAGGCAAGGTTCCACGTTCTCAAAAAGATCAACGGTTCTGGAAAATATCATCACGGTTAAACTTTATCCATGTTTGTTGTTCAAGAGTCAATTTCCATATTTTCTATGTTCTAATAATTGGGTTTAATTTACAGCCCATCGTAACTTTTTATTTTACGTTGTAACGCTGACCATCCTAGAGGATTGGTTCATATGTACCTCTATATCCCTTATGTATTTTATAATCCTTCAAATAAAAGTTTGTTGCTTTGTTTTTACATTTGATACTAGGATTTTTGGGTCTATCCTACCAAGTTCAATTAACTTTATGTAGTTGTAATACTTAAGGTGTCAATCTAGTTGGGATGTTGCTAACAATTGAGATGCAATCAAGAAATCACAAGTTAAGCCAATCCAAAGAGAGTGTTTTTATCTAACAATCCTAGGATGATCAGAATGCAAAACGAAAAATGAGCTACAAGACTAGAAACGAGTGGTGGAGGGTCTAGTCGACGGGCAGCGGCTCGAGGTGGAGGGTCGAGTCGACGGGCAGCGGCTCGAGCTGGAGGGTCGAGTCGACGGGCAGCGGCTCGAGTTGGGTGTATACGCATCCACTAAAACGATAATAACTTTTAAACCACACCTCCGATTGGCTTAAAATAAACGACATTGGAAATATGACTAAATTATTTACAACTTTGATGAAGACGTCGAAAGTTAAATCCCACTCGAGTGGAACGGCTCGAACAAGGTGGCTCGGACGACGGTTGGAGAGTGGCTCGAACGACAGGTTGGAGAGTGGCTCGAACGATGCATTCCCGACGTCTCCTAGATACCTGAAATACTCCAAAATGCACAATGTATACAAGGATGATGCAAGAAATACCTAGACATGCAAAGTGTATAGAAAATACTAAAAAAATGATGTAAAACAATGAGTTATCCTAGCTAAATACATGCTAGGAAAAGACAAAATATAGACATATCAACTTCCCCAAACTTAGTCTTTGCTTGCCCTCAAGCAAACGATCAAGAACAAAGTATGGAAGAGAGGTGTGAAGATGGGGTCTCAGAACCTAAAACATGCTGAATAGAGTAGTTAGAATCAAGGTCCTTGTTTTTAGTTCTATGATGCATGGTGAAGGAACATTATTTATTTAATATACACATGCAATCCTATCAATCTATCCCTTTAACATTTATTAACAGAGAACCGTGAATCAAGCTATGCAATGTCGTTGAACTCATTTGGCTAGGGCGAAAGGTCAGAGATATAGATGGTCTCCATCTCAAGTGGTTTTATCAATACAGAACAAGGTTCTCTCACGAAAAGGAGTTGAGCTTAAGAGAAGGCTAAAGGTTGAAACCAACTGATGCATACAAGAGCAGCGCCCTGTCTACCCAAAGAATATTCCAAATCGAAGTTGGTCATATCTCTACCCTTCATCAGAAACTTCATCTCAAACCCATTCTTTCATTATTTAGACTCGGTCTTAGGAGGAGTTCAATTCTTATCATTCTAGCGGATTGGAAAATCTTTATTATCAGTAAGGTTCTTTTTTTTATTTTCTTCTAAGGACTCTAGACATCTTAAACATTTTACTTTCTTTTCTTTGTCTAATCTTTTCATTTTATGCCCAGAACCAGTAACTCATTATTTTGCTCAACCCAAATCCTTTACTAGACTTGTAAACCTTGAAAACACATCCCCCTCCTAAAGACTTTCTACCCTTTACTTTCTTTTTACTCTTCACTTTTCTGCACAAATCCATACCCAATGCCCAAGATCGAGTTCTCACCTAGACCTACTAGTCCGGATAACACGAACTAGAACTACACAGGATCCTACTCTTGTCGGTTAAAACCTAACACTTTCTAACAAGCTCAGCTCGGAAAAATGCCTGACACTCAAGAATACAATTGGCTTGAAAGAAGGGTTGGTTAAGGGTGCAGGGAACTGTTCCAAAGATGGGAATCAGCTACTTGGATTAACAAGGGTGGTAAAAAGGAGAAAGATAATCCAAGTATGTATGTGGTATCCATGAGTTTAATTTCAATGCATAACAGGATAATTGCAAGTCAGAATTAGGTTCAGGTAGATAGGGAATGATATCAATTCAAAACATGCTTCAATCTTACAATTTCAAGTTCAATCAACATGCATCAAAGAACTAATAACAAGGGTCTTGATCCTATCCTATTGAATTCAACATGCTAACAAGGTTACAATCATCATCAGCCCCTATGCTAAATGCAACAACCCTATATGAATGACACTAGACTCAATCCTAATATGCAAATATAAACTACATGAACACTCTGTCTTTTTTTTTTGTGGAAATTTTTGAATTTTTTTTCAAATTTTTATGGTTTTTCTATGCAAATATATGGATGCAAGCTCAAACATGATATGATTCAAAAAAATTAAAATAAGAATCACAAGACACAACATCAGATACATCATCTCAAACCCTCTCCCAAACTTAAATTACACAGTCTCCTGTGTAAGAAAAAATTGCAGGAGGATTTAAGAATCACAACAGAAACAATGCAGGAATGAAATGGTATATACAAGGGAAGGTAGAAGTACCTCAGTAGTAGAAGAAGGAGTCGGAGCTCGCCCAAGGAGTTGGTGCGTGATACTGACTTTGTTCTGTCCTTCACCTTGTTTGGGATCCGTTGGAGTCACTCAGCTGGTTGGTCGACGTGCTCCTCAACCGCTTGTGTGTTCTGATACATGTTCGGCTGCTCGTCACACTGCATGTCATTGACTATGGACTCACCATGGTCTGATACCAACACAGCCACCTCGGTAGGCTGATAATCACCTTGTTGTTCGTCCTGCTGCTCAACCCCGCACATGTCTTGATAATCACCCTGAGCTTCATCTTGCTTCTCAAACTCGTCCTCAACCTCATGCTCATCTCGAGCTGCAGAACGACGCGCTGACCGACGACTTGAGGAGGCTTTGGAACCACGCGAACTTTGTCTCCTTCTCTACCTGGAATCATGAGACGAGTGTCACGAAGGAGCGGGTGAAGGCTGACGCTCCCGTGACACATATGAAGATTGACGTGCTGGGGAGGGAACCAGAGAGAGTGTTCTTTGACGAATTGGCTCGAGAGTCACGGAGACGCATCCCGGCATTGGTCTGGTATTCTCGGGAATAGGCATTAGGATGACGGAAGTGGATGTCGAACAACTGAACTTACGCATGAAGTTCGTGTACGTCTTCGTGAAACTATTGAACGCCCTGTCTCTTGCCTTCCTTCTTACATATTTCCTGGGTGCTTGTCCTGAACGCAACTCAGATTCCTCCTGTTCGTAATCATTGTCCTCCTCTCTTGAGTTAGAAGCTAGTACCGGTCTCTTCCCGTGACACTTGCTCTTGGTGAGCGGTTTGACAGGTCTGCTTGACCCCGCTGCCTATTCTGAACCCCCAACAACTTCGTCAACTATGTTCTTCATTTTTAGGAAACGCTTTGCCATGGACTCAGGTGATGAGTGTTCTCCACCCACACACCCATACGCCTCTCTCATCCCATGTATGAGCTCAATACTTTTTCTGTTTCGCTGAGACATGATGAACTCAAAGCTAAACGTTAATATGTTAGTAAACAAGTAACAAGAGCAATTACAAAATTTTAAACTCGAAAGTGCGAAGAGAGGATAAACCGATCGAGTGGAATGGGATGGCGGTGAGTGAACTCTCTTGATCAGGTGTGGGTTCAATGGGGAAGAACGGTGGTTCCGGAAGCTGTTTTGGCACGCAGGTACGAGTAGGGGTGTCGGCTCGAACAACGTGTTCCTTGGGCGGACAATGTCTGCTTGAGTATTGAAGCAGCGAGGATCGAGTTGTAGTGTGTTGGCTCGAGGTAGGTAGAGAATCCGTTGGTCATGACGTCATACTGAAAAAATGAGACAATGCTGCGGATCGAGTGGATGTTATTCACTGCTCGAGTCGCGGTGAGGAGATGGTGACGAGGGAGACCAATGAAGCTTTGTTAGAGGATGTGTAACTCTGCGTTGGTCGAGTCGCACAGGTTTGGATGGTTTCAGTCGAGTCGCGGAGCATGATCGGGGCGACGAACATGTCGACTCGAGGTGACCCTCACGGTGTCTGTCGAGTGGATGGAGGTTGGTGAGGTGACAATACCGGACTAGCTTTGATAGTGGCGGTGGACAGTGGAATAGATGCGGCTCGAGCGCTGGCTCGATTGAGTGGGACGTCGATGTCTCGAGTCGGGGCTTAACGTCGATCGAGTTGGAGATCTCACGTTCTGAAATCTCTGCCTCAACTTCACATATTTCATCTGCGTCAGATAGCTGCTCAAACTCCTCTTGTCCATTCATTTCTCTATGGGAATCTAGCAGGTTTTTGTAACAAGTCGTCTCCTCATGCAAGAACCCTTCTTCCCCATCCTTGGTTAAAGTGGTCTTGAGATGGTCCTCCTCAGATAATTCCTCCAACAACTCATCAGTCAACTGATCCATCTCTTCAATATAGAAGACGTGTCCTCCTATTGTTGGTTTCTTCAAGGTATCCTTGATGTCAAACTTCATAGTGAAGTCGTTCCCCAGATTAAGATTAATCTTGTCATTTCTAACATCAATGATGGCTCCAGTAGTCGAAAGGAATGGTCTTCCTAATATCATAGGATGTTTTTGTTCTTCATCCATTTCCAGAACCACAAAGTCGGTTGGCACTTCCACGTCTCGAATTCTGACAGGTAAATCTTCTAAAATACCATGTGGAAGTCTCATTGTTCTATCTGCAAGGATGAGAGAGATGTCGCAACCTTTAAACCTTGTAAAACCCAACCTCTTAGCCACAGAGAGTGGCATAAGATTAATTGAAGCACCAAAATCACATAGACACCTATCAAAAGACATTGGTCCAAGGGAGCAAGGTAGAGTGAATGATCCAGGATCTTTGAGCTTCTTGGGTACAATCTTCTTCTGAATGATTGCACTACACTCTAGACTTAGTACCGACATGCCTTGAACTTCTTTTGATCTCTCCATCACTAAGTCGTTGAGGAATTTCTGGTAGTGAGGAACAAGTGCGAATGCATCCAACAATGGCATCCTCAATTCAATCTCCTTGCCTTTTTTTTTCGAACTGAGCTTTATACTTCTCAGTAAGCTGTTTCTTAAACCTCACTGGAAATGGTAAAGGTGGCTTGTATGGTGGAGGAATGAACCGCACAAGTTTATCCTTGGGAGCAGCGGGTTCTTTAGTAGCTTCAGGATCAGATTGCTTGGCTGACTTAATTGGATCCTTGAGCACCTCGAAAGGATCCTTTATCTGAACTTCATCTTGAAGAAAATCCTCCCCATCTAAACTCTCAGTGTCCTCAGTGAGCCGTACATCTACAACTTGGGTGGTGATGGCATGGATAGTAGCATAGTCCTTGGGGTTTTGAACTGCTTTTCTGGGTAGTTGGCCAGTTGTTGGGGTAGAAGTAGAAACAGTCTTGCCTTCCATATACTTCATTGTGGAGTTAAGAGCTTCAAACTTGACATTCAGATCATTCTATGAACATTCCATCCGCTGACTAAGTTCAGCAAACTTCTTAGCTGTATCCAGAGAACCACTAGCTTGACCTTGAAGAAGTTGTTGCAGCATGTGCTTCATTTCTTGATCTGGAGCTTGAGTAGGTGGAACTTGTTGAGGTGAAAATCCTGGTGGTGGTCTGGAAGGAGCGTGATAACCTTGCTGGAACTGTTCCTTAGGCACGAATCCTTGATTGTAAGGAACAAAAGCTTTTTGCGAACCTTGTTGTTGTTGCTGAGGAGGGTAAACCTGATCTTGTGGATTTTCAACATTGGTGCTCTGGTAAGACAAATTGGTGTTTGCCTTGTATTGGTTGTAACCTTTGTTGTATTCACCCTGATTATGGACATAGCTGATCTCCTTAGTCTGCTCACCCTCCCCATCTGGAACTTGGAAAGGATCATCCTCAGATACAAAGTGGATGCTCCTCTGCTGGCTTAGCAAGATACGGTCAAGTTTCTCGTTGATATTCTTGAGGTCCTTCTTGTACTTCTCCTCAGACCCAACGTCGCCTCTAACTGTGCGGTCATAGTCTTCATTGTAGTTGCCATCAGACTGGGCGAGATTCTCAACCAGTTGCCAACCTTCATCTACGTCCTTGTTCAGGAAGTTACCGTTAGAAGCATTGTCAAGCAGCATGCATATCTTTGGTAGTACACCACGGAGAGAGTGCTCAGCAGTGACTCGTTGCTAAAACCGTGGTGTGGACACTGGCTATGGTAACCCTTGAAATGCTCCCAGGCTTCACAGAATGATTCTGAGCTCTTCTGAGTGAAGCTAGAAATCTCATTCCTGAGACGTGCTGTTCTGGAATTGGAGAAGAACTTGGCCAAGAATGCTTTCTTGCAACCATCCCAGGTGGTGATTGATCCCTTGGGAAGGTTTTTCTCCCATTGATGAGCTTTGTCTCCCAGGGAGAATGGGAAGAGGCGCAACTTGTAACCATTCTCACTCACGCCGTTGATCTTGGTGAGACTGCACAGACGGTCGAACTCATCCAAGTGGTCGAGTGGATCCTCCATAGGCAACCCGTGAAACTTATTTCCTTGGATCATGGAGATCAGACCACTCTTGATTTCAAAGTTGTTGTTCTGCACGGCGGGAGGGACGATTCCAGAACGCTGAGTATGAGTGTTCGGTGCATCCCCAACACCAATGTTTCGCGGTCCCGTATGTGGTCCATTTGGTTGTTCCATTGTGACGGGTGCGGGATGATCAGTGAGTTGACGAGCTTGTCGTGGTCTTTGTAACCGGTTGATATCGTCGATAGCAGGAAGGAGGTTCTGATGTCCACTTGATCTGGTGTGCATGCAATGTTGCAATCAACAGGTTCCTGAGATGCAAAACAAACAAGCAGACAACCAAAAAAAGTCAGTACTCAGAATGATATGTGTAATAGAACTTAATCTTGCAAAACTTGAAATCTTAAATGTAGCAAAACAAATCCCAAATGGCAACGGCGCCAAATTGATATTAGGATTTTTGTGTGTCTATCCTAGCAGGTTCAATTAACCTTATGCAGTTGTAATACTTAAGGTGTCAATCCAGCTGAGATGTTGCTAACAATTTGAGATGCAGTCAAAAAATCACAAGTCAAGCCAATCCAAAGAGAGTGTTTTTATCTAACAATCCTAGGATGATCAGAATGCAAAACGAAAAATGAGCTACAAGACTAGAAACGAGAATGTATGACAAGAAGAGAAAATGAATGAAAACAGAAAACAATTCTAACCATGAACAAATGAAACAGTCTCAGGAATGTAATATCAATCAAAAAGAAAGAAGTCCTAAGGATGGGGTAATCGATGTCAGTGGAGTATCCTAGTCTACAGAGTGTTTAACATGCCACAAGCAAACTATCCCTAAACAATGAACATCACGACTTAGCTAATCCAATCTCTTGACAGAAGCTACTCAAACTCAACCACTTCCAAACCTAGCTCTCACTAGAGAAACATGATCAAGCATAGAATGAAAAACAAATTCATTCACGTCAAGAAACATCCTAGACAACTAATCTCTTAGGCTAGGAACGTAAGTCTCTGGCACTAGTTGGTCAGACATTTCATCGAACATCTTTTGAATGCAGAAGTGTCTAAAACCCAGTTACAATTGATCAAAGAGAAACTAGTATTTCTAACTCTAGTCCAGAAGGGAATCATACAATCAAAGCTTAAGCACTCTACATCCTAAGATCCCCCACGTAATCTATCTCATCCTCAAGAACTACTACACTACTCAGATCCGAAAATCATCATCAAGGATGCAAACCCAGAAAATATTGAAACAAGCATTCTTAGAGAGATAAAAATGAGATGAACAAGTTTGTAGAAGAAATCAAATGCAAAAACTCAATGAATTAAAAGATATTTGGATACAAAATCTGAGAACGTTTTTGGAGGCTAGGTAAAACCTTAAGAACAAAATGAGATAAAAGATAAGATGTCTCCGCAAAGACTTAACAAAACGTATTTATAGTAAAAACATGTAAATCGCTAAAACTTAAAACGACAATATGAAGAGTCGGTTTGGGAATCTCCTGAAGCGTGTAAGACGGAACGTCTTCCTAACATGTACGAACGAGTGGTGGCTCGAGTGGGTGATGGTGTTGGCTCGAGTGTTGGAGGGTCGAGTCGACGGGAAGCAGCTCGAGGTGGAGGGTCGAGCCGACGGGCAGCGGCTCGAGCTGGAGGGTTGAGTCGACGGGCAGCGGCTCGAGCTGGGTGTATACGCATCCACTAAAACGATAATAACTTTTGAACCACACCTATGATTGGCTTGAAATAAATGGCATTGGAAATATGACTCAATTATTTACAACTTTGATGAAGACGTCGAAAGCTAAATCCGAGTCGAGTGGAACGGCTCGAACGGGGTGGCTCGAACGACGGTTGGAGAGTGGCTCGAACGACAGGTTGGAGAGTAGCTCGAACGACAAGTTGGAGAGTGGCTCGAACGATGCATTCTCGACGTCTCCTAGATACCTGAAATATTCCAAAATGCACAATGTATGCAAGGATGATGCAAGAACTACCTAGACATGCAAAGTGTATAGAAAAGACTAAAAAAATGATGTAAACAATGAGTTATTCTAGCTAAATGCATGAAAAATACATGCTAGGAAGAGACAAAATATAGACATATCAACATTCATCTTCACAAATTAAACGACCAAAACACATCACTTTCCATATAAACCAACTTTTGTTAGAGATTCATATGAATCCACATAGAGTTATAACTTGTTAGACATATATGATGGTTTTTATGATTTTTAATCATGATATTATTTGTACTATTAGAGTTTTTTGGTTGTGTTTTAGTGTCTTTTTTAATCTTTGTAGGTTCATGAATTATTAGACACAAACTAGAGCATAATGGAGCATTTAGACTAAAGCAGATGAGATTGTGACGTTCAACATCACTTGGTGTTGCTAGACACCAAAATAGCTGGTTTTCTCCATCGGTCAATATTGCTGAGAAGAACCTGATGTTCGTTGTTATAAAGTTTTGACAAAGAAAGTGTCAATCGATAGATTAGTAATGATAAATAAGTACCTAAGAAATATACTTTTAAAATCACAATAGATCATAAAATTTTGTGAGTTGATGAATTTGAACAATAAAGAATTAAATCTTTTGGGATATCATAAATTTAAACAATATAGAATTAAAAAAGAGAGAAATTAATAATATTTTATTCTATAAAAAACTTCGTTAAAACAATGCTTTTTATTTTCAAAAAGTTTTAAACATGCTGGCCCGATAGTTGATCTTCTAAGCAAATTTTATCAAAATGATCGTAAGTTTAATAATTTTGCTCATATAGGTGAGTAGTGTAAGTGATAGTTGTAATAAGGACCTAGATGAAATTAGTTAAAACTTAACCTAGGTTGTACACACTATAAATATTGTAAACCCTTACAATGAATACATCAAGCATTCTATTCTATAAGTAGGTGACGACATTAATCCATACAGGTGAAGACATTTACTCTATCTCCTCTAGTATTCTGATCCAATTTCTGGTACTTTTTGTCTTTCTTCAACTCTAGCTCATTTTCTCTTTTTACAACCTTGCTTTTATCTATCACTAGGTCTCAGAACTCCGAGATGTCGTCAGGAAGCATTTCAATTAAATTTTAAAATTTAGAACTATATATTATTGTAAGCACCCATGTTCCATTTTTGGGATATTTCTCGAGTGGTCAACATTTTCCAAAGCAGACCGACTTAAGCTAAACGCACGTTTTGTTGTGTTTTAGGTTTGAAAACCCGACGCTCTAGCTTTGGTTAGTCGTTTTTATCTTCTGCAAAAGAGATAAAACTTTCAGAAAGTTTTCTATGAGTTCATGTGCCTGTTCTTGAGAGATTGTCTTTATGGTTGGAGATCTGAGGCCGTGAACATCTCAATGTTTCTCGAATTTACTTCTATCAATCTCTTGGCTTCCTTTCTCTGGCAAGTCGAAGACCAAGGTGGAGCCGCTCTTGCGCAAACTTATCTTTGCACACAGAGGAAGTCTTGCGGAGCCATCTCTTTTATTTTTTTTTGGTTTTAATGTTAAGATTTTATACCAAATTACAAACTAATCTACAAATTACAAAGCATACCCAATACCACAGAAACAAAACAAACATAGAAAAAACTATAAAGGATACTCAATGGAGGGAAGGGGAGTGCAGATCAGGCGAAGGAAAGGAAAAAAGATGATTATTCATATTCCGATCGATCGACACAGAGGCATCTCTTTACTGACGTTTCCTCTCTATTTCAAAAGTTTTTCATATATGGAATTATACCCACAAGGCCATTAAAAATAAGGGCTTATAGGTGACATATTGCGTTCTGTCTAACAACCTATAAATCAGTAAATAACTTTCTCCGTTACAGAAACTCGAAGAAGAAGCAATTCAGTTTTTCCGATTGTTGAGGAACCATTGTAATTTTTAAAAATCGATTAGCTGGTTTGGGAACTCCGTTTCATGTTGAGCATAGCTTGCTGATGTGGCGTGTTGAAAGAGTGTTTTTTCAGAAGCTGATGTGGCTTGGTTTAGGAGCCTCAAAATGCCCTTTTTATTAGTAGTAATTCCTAGCACTAAGCAATTGGCATGGAACAGTAAAGTAGTGAAGTACTTCAAAAAATTTCTTGTTAAGGTCTGTTTATTTATTTGATCTCATACATCTAATATGATAATCCTTTGCTTCTCACTGTTGATCTGTAAGGAGAAGAGAAACTCTTCAACACTCTCTGTTCAAGATTGCTCTAGCTCCCAAAATCCAATGTACATTCTTATCGCCTTATAAATGGCATGACAATCAAGCTCCTTACTTTAACTAGAGTTTTTTTTTTTTTTTTTTTTTCATTGTGTGTGTGTTCTTTCAGCATAGTTTAGATATATATGTATGCTTAAAGTGTCATCTGGTGTAAAGCATTTATTGTATAGGATGCAAGAAGACTAACTACAAAAATCTATGATTACTGTGTTTAGGCACACTTCTCTGGTCATTGCTGAAAGGATTTATAATCTTCTGAAGGACCCCCACTTTAGAAGTTTTGAAGATACACACAAAAGAAAATAAAGTTTTCAAGATAGTATATGTCTACAGTATTATATGTTTACATGACACATTTTATATACATGTCTGTGTAAAATTATATGGTTGATCAATACAAATTTTTATACGGTCCCACTATGGTTTCAAGATTTTTGTTGATTACTAATTCTTTCATTAAAAATAATAATTAGAAAATTTGGCAATAAATAACTGAGATCAATGCATTGTGTCGGTTAGTAGAGAAAAAATAAAGTCAATTTCAGGTTTAAACAAGGTTAAAACAAAATAATCAACTTCATCCCCGTTAATTTCATAAATGATAATGGTGGTACAAAAAACGGTGCATTCAATGCGTCACAAAAAAAGACAGGAAAAAATGAATGTTGTTGAAACTTGATTTGAAGAAAGCATAAGACCGCATCAAATGGGATTTCTTGAAGGATATCTTTAAAGCAGTTAAACTTCTTGATGTATGGGTCGAGTGGATCATACAATGTATGACTAGTATTTTAGTGAGAGTATTGTGGAATGGAGAGAAAAGAGAATCATTTAAACCATTGAGAGGACTTCGACAAGGCGATCCTCTCTCTTCATATTTGTTTGTGCTTTGTATAGAACGGTTGTGCAACTAGATTAATAGAGCCATTGATGAGGGAGAGTGGAAACATATTAGATTATCTCGTGGAGGTCTGAAGCTCTCTCATGTCTGCTTTCCTAATGACCTTCTCCATTTCAAAGAGTGTTGGAGAAGTTTTGCAATGCATCTGAACAGTAAGTGAGTTTAGAAAAATCAAAAATATTTTTTTCTGATAATGTGCATCGTGACTTGGAGAGGTTGATCAGCCAAGAGAGTGGGATTAGTTCAACTCGAGAGTTGGAGAAGTACTTAGGGATCCCTGTATTGCAAAAGAGGATCAATAAGACAACCATTGGAGAAAATATGAAACGAGTGTTAGCAAGATTGTCAGGATGGAAAGGACAAGTTTTGAGCTTGGCTGGTAGGTTGATTTTGACCAAAGTTGTGCTCTCACCGATTCCGGTGCATACTGTGAGTACTATTGCTTTACCAAAAGCGATTCTGGATGCACTTGATAAAATTTCACGCTCTTTTCTGTGGGGAAGTAGTCTTGAGAAGAAGAAGCAGCATTTGTTGGCTTGGGAAAAGGCTTGTTTACCCAAACATGATGGAGGTCTGGGGATTCACTCAGAAACGGTTATGAATGTGGTGCTTCTAGCTAAGATTGGATGGAGGTTGCTGAATGACACTAATGCACTTTGGGAGAATGTGTTACGAAGTAAGTATAAGGTCAAATCGATTCATGATTCTTCTTGGAATGTTCTCAAGAGCACTTGGTCCTCTACATGGAGGAGTGTTATCATGGGTTTGAGAGAGATGGTCATTCCAGGACTATGTTGGATTATTGGTAATGGTAAAACTACTCACTTTTGGACATATAGGTGGTTATTAAATACTCCTTTAAGTGAGTGTGTGGTGTCCCCTTTCCCAGTATGGTTTGACATGTTGCGTGTTTGTGATGTTTGGAGGAATGAGTTTGGTTGGTTACTGGATCATATTTTTCCTTATGTCCCTGCAGATATCCGATTAAGGCTTGCTGCATATATGTTGGATAATGTAATTGGGGCTAAGGACAGATTTTCCTAGGGTTGGAATTAGGATGGGAGTTTTACGGTTCGGTCTGTGTATTTGTTTATGACAAGGGACTTTACACCAAGACGGAATATGGGTACGTTTTTTGGTCGAGTATGGAAGGTTATTGCTCCGGAAAGAGTGAAAGTGTTCCTTTGGCTGAGTATGCATCAGGTTATTATGACTAACATGGAGAGACACGTCGATAATGGAATTTTAAATTGTGTAAGGGTGGTGAGGAAACAATTATCATGTCTTAGGGACAGTCCTGCGATGTCTGGAGTATGGGAGAGGATTGTACCCCGACGAAAGAGAGGGCTGTTTTTCACAAGACTTTAATTGAGTGGTTGTATGATAATTTGGGGGATAGTTAGGTTTTTTGGGACTGCCCATGGTCCATGATCTTTGCTTTGGCTGTATGGTGGGGTTGGAAGTGGCGATGTGGGAATGTTCTTGGTGTGTTTGGTAAATATCGTGATATGGTGTAGTTTATTAAGCTGCTTGGGAAGGAGGTTTTTCAGGCTATTGTACATACTTATGCGGTTAGCAAGGGTGCTGGTAGGGTGGAGAGTATGATCTCATGGACTAAACCGAGTGTGGGGTGGGTGAAAGTTAACACGGATGGTGCCTCTAGAGGTAACTCAGGGTTGGCTACAACTGGGGGAGTCTTAAGAGATAGTAATGGAGACTAGTGTCGAGTATTTCCCTTTAATATTGGCATATGCTCAGCACCGTTGGCTGAGCTATGGGATTTATTATGGGTTCTATATGGCTTGGGAGTGGAAGGCGACCTATGTGACAGGGATTAGTGACTCTCATCCGCTGTCGTTCCTAGTATGCTTGTGCTATGGCTTTATCTTAAGGGACTGGATAGTCCGTATTTCTCACGTGTATAGGTAAGCTAATCGTCTTGCAAATAGATTAGCTAACTATGTCTTCTCTATAGCGCTTGGTTTTTTTTTTTATGTTTGTCCTGATGATGTTCATTTGGATTTGTTGGCGGATGTAAATGGGACTGTGTACCCACGAAACATTCGAGTGTTATTCTTTTTCTCTTTTGAATAAATTATAGGAGACACTGTCTCCTATTTCCGACCAAAAAAAAATCTCATACATCACAATATTCTCATCTAAAAAATCAACCTCAGGATTTTCAGTCTCATACAAAATTTTATCAATATCAAGCACAACTCCTAGATAAGATTCTTCAAGAAGAGAACTAGATATTTTAGGCATTGAAAAATTAAACTTGAGATTATGAGCATTCAAAGCACATTGATATTCAATATCAAAACATATTTCATGGTAATCCCCTAGCAAGTTTTACTTCTCTTAAAATATCTAGTTGTTGGGTTTCATGTAGCAAATCATAACATTCATCAACGATCATGGGAGTATGCAAAATAGAAGCCACATTTTCAATGCAAGACATGTGAAAAACGCATGTACCTTCTATTTCGCTTGGTGGAACCCAATATATTACCTATTCAAAGATCATGAGCTTCTTGTTCTTCAAGGGATGTAAGTTCCCTTCCTCCAAATACCGCCCGAAATGATAAGAGGTTCAACCGGATTAAAACCGCTAAGTCACTCCTTACCAATGTAGGATGTTCCTTGTGTAACATGGTATCAGAGCCAACACATGTTGGCCCGTTAATTAATCTAGCCCGAAAAGAGGTCCAATCACCCTATTAATTGATGGTCCAAAGAAAGGCTCAATTCCATTGAGATAGCTGAAAAAAAAATAGAACATTATCTCAAGGGGGCCTGATGGATTATGCCGAGATTAATAGCTAGAAGAGCTATTATCTCGAGGGGGCGTGTGGAGAAAAGATCTCACATCAGATACAAGTGAAGGGACTTGAGTAATATATAAAAGGTTAATGCTTCTCCACTCACTGCCAATTGATTTTGACATAGCCCTCTCGAAGAATATTAACATTCTTCTAAAACCATCTTCAGCCTATTTCCATGTAATCAACTTGTCATTTTATCGTTTAGCCAAGTGGCCATTTAAAGATGAACTCAGACAATTTGAAACATCAACTTTTAAAACATGAACTCAGACAATTTGAAACATCAACTTTAAAAACATGAACTCTGAAATGTCATTTAGAACATGAACTTTCAAATTGTGGTCATTTAAACCATGAACTTTGTTGTAGGCCATTTAAAACATCAACTTTCATTGACTAGTTATTTTAAACATTAAGTTTCATTGTCCAAGCTAAAAAAGACATGACGTTAAATCCGATAACCAAACAACTAACAGACGTTACTCTGTTGTTAACACTCTCCGTTAGTGACAAAACGACGTTGTTTTAATAAAAAATTTTAGTTTAAGAAAAATATCATTTAAACCATGAACTTTTAAATTGAACCCATTTAAACAATGAACTTTCAAATATAGGTCATTTAAACCATGAACTTTGTTGTAGGCCATTTAAAACATCAACTTTCACGGACTAAGTTTTTTTAGACATCAAGTCAAACTATTAAGTTTGCTAACATGTCTTACTTCAGTCGATCACAAGGGTAAATACAAGGATCAAGATCAAAAGCACAAAAAACATCATTATGGTCACAAGCAAAAGGACAACAAAGATGCGGTAAAATAACACATCAAAAACCTAGAATCTTAAATAAAGTGATTAATTCTACGAAACTATAAGGTGATCAATCTTTCAAACTCCAGTGTGACATCCTAATACCTGGAGAAAAACCTCAATACACAAACAAAAAATCACAAAGACACGACAAAATGAACAAAACTGAGTACTAAATGAAAGACGAAATACGCTAAAAACATCATATCACTTGTTTTGTTAGCCTAATTAATGTCATGCGAGTTTAGCCTAGTCAACGAAACTTAATGTCTAAAAAATCTCATTCAATGAAAATTGATATTTTAAATGGCCTTCAACAAATTTCATGTTTTAAATGACATAAATTTGAAAGTTTATGGTTTAAATGGTGTCAGTTTAAAAGTTCATAGTTTAAATGACATTTTTTCGAATTAAAATTTTCATCGTTTTGTCATAACGAGAGTGGTTAAAGGAAAAGTAACATTTGTTAGTTGCTCGGTTATCGGATTTAACGTCATGTGTTTTTGGCTTGGTCAACAAAACTTAATGTTTAAAAGACTTAGTCAATAAAAATTGATGTTTTAAATGGATTACAACAAAATTCATGATTTAAATGGTTACAATTTGAAAGTTCATGGTTTAAATGATATTTTTCCGTTCTAACATATATTGTATAATTGGATCCTTTAGACTCTAGATTACAATATCAGAATTTGGTTTTGTAAAACAAAAATCTTCGAATTACACAACCAATCATGATGTGTTTTTTTATTAGTCGTGTGGAAATAAAAATCATTTTCCAGATTTTTATTATGATATATTAAATCCTCGTCACTCAACCTACTCATGTAGATGACCAAACGAACAAATCATTCAAACTTCAAACATATAATATATTGGTCCAATAAGCTCCATCTCCTCCTGTATTGAGCGATTTTGATTCAATTTCTGGTAACTTCCTCCCCCTTCAATTCGAGCTCTGTTTTACGTACTTCCTTGCTTTGAAGTATAATTAGATTTTGCACAATACATTCACTTCTGAAAATCTAGTCGACTTGGAACATTTTTTAATACATAGATAGAACTATATACTGTTATATTATTAATTAATTATTTTCTTGTGTTGTTGTACTTTCTATTTATTATTATATTTTTCTTTTTCATATTTTTACAAGTAACACTATTTTTCTCTAGAAAATTCTTGAGTTCACCCCCTCTTAAGAAACAAATTATTAATTAAAGAAACAAAATCTGTATATTATTCAATTTTAAATTTATTAATTTTAAACATTATATAAATTAAACATTATAGTTTTTAATTATAACATCTAAATCCAAATTACCTTTTTATAAACTGAGACTGACATATAATTTTGTTTAATTGTGTAATTTAAACCCTAACCACTCTTTTATAAACTCAAATTGAAATATAATTTTGTTTAATTGAAATCTAAACCCTAACCACTCTTTTATAAACCCAAACCAATTTTCTTTAACTCTAAAATCTAAACCCTAAACCCTAATCACTCTTTTGTAAACCCAAAATGACATATACTTTCTTTTAATTATAAAATCTAAATCCTAACCACTATTCTGTAAACCCAAACCGACATATAATTCGTTTAATTGTAAAATCTAAACCCTAATCACTCTTTTGTACATCCAAACCGACATATAATTTTGTTTAATTGTAAAATTTACACTCAAATCATTCTTTTATAAACCCAAACCGACATAATTTCCTTATTAAAAAATCTACATAATTTGTTTTCTTAATTTGTTTTGTCTTTTTATTTTAATTTTGATTTATTTTATAAATATGATATGACATGGCGTTTTGTTGTATTTTGATTGGTTGATTAAGAGGGGGTGAATAAAAGTGGTTCACCCCCAATAATTTTTCTTTTTCTCTCTGTACTTTTAGGAATCAATATTAAATTTTAATCCAGAATGATGTGTGTTAGTAAAATTTAAACATCTATATACTTTTACAAAATTATATTTCATAACTAAATATATTATAATTTTTTTTAACTATTTCTACAAAATTAGGTAATATAATTTCAGATCCAATTATTTTTCAACATAGGTGCTCGTTAAAGTTTACGATTTATTAACTTTAGTTAAGAAGAAGGCATTAAAAGCTGAAAAATGTATTTTTATAGAACAAGAAAAAACATGCATGTATAAACTATATTTTGCATTTTTTTTTTTTTTGTATTGTAAACGGAGAGTGGATGCTAACTTCCCTCGCGCTGTATGCAAAACTCTGCCCTAAATCTCCCGAACTTCTCTTGATTTTTTTTTGCTTTCAGTAATATCATCAATGGCTTTATCGGAAGAAACGATGTTGAAATGCTCAGTACACTTGAGTGCGTACAAATCCGCTTGTGAAGACCACCCAGACCTCAAATCCTTTGATGCTTCGCTTCAGCAGAAAACCGTCAAAGCGATAGACTCGCTTACCGATGGACACGAAGCACACAAGAATGTCTCCCAGCGCCTGCTTCAAGTTAGCCAAGATGTATCAAACTTCATTCTTGAAAGCAAAGACGATGTATGGGAGAGCAAAGCTCTAAGATCTTTGGTCCAAGCCTATTTTGACAATACCATGAAGACTTTAAAGATTTTCGATAATGTAATGGAGTGCGTGGACAAAGCAGAACTGGGCCAACTCTACATTCGAGAGGCCATGGCAGAGTTTGAGAAAGAGTCAGAAGTAAAGGATGTAGGTGGAAAGAAGTATGAAGAAACCGTGAAGGAGCTGATGAAGTTTAAGGCCATGAAAGATCCCTTTGATGGCCAATTGCTCACAACTCAGTTCGAGCTGATCAAAAACCAGCAGGAATCCCTTCTGTCGGAACTGTGTGTTGCTAAAACAAAGATAGCCGAGGAACATAGTGCTGCACATAAAGCGAGTATACTTTCGAATGCGTTATTCGGCGCTGCGTTTGCTCTTGCTGCCGTCGCATCAATATCTGTCATGGCTGTAGCAGTGGGTGTGGCTGCGCCCTTTGCGGTTCTACTAGTACCAGTGCTTGCGTTGGGATGGGTAGGCGTCAGCGTTTTCTTGGAGAGAAAGATGAAGGGTCTGAAGAAACAGGAGGAAGATGGGAACAAAGAGGGAGGTGTAGCAGAGTCGGTGGAGAAGGGTACGGAAATCAACGAAGAGTCGTTGAAGACCGTATCTGAGCTAGTCGACGAGCTTTAAACAAAAATCTCGACTATTTCGATAGCTGTTGATGAAGTTAGTGAGGATGATGAGGCGAAAACGAAAAAAGCCCTGGAGTTCATCGGGAAAAGATCAGATAAACTAACAGAAAAAATCAAGGAGGTTGGTGATACTGTGGCTAAGCATAGCACACTGATCGTTGAGGCGAAATATTACGTCATGGAAAAGATCAACGGTTCTGGAAAATATCATCACGGTTAAACTTTAAAGATCGTTGTTTGTTGTTCAAGAGTCAATTTCCATATTTCTATGTTTTTAATAATTGGGTTTACAGCCCATTGTTCGTTTTACTTTGTAACGTTGACCATCCAAGAGGATTATGGTTGATATGTACCACTCTCTATCCCGTATGTATTTTATAATTGGTCTAATAAAGTTGTTGTATTGTTTTTACATTCATCTTCACATACTAAACGACCAAAACTCTTTACTTTCCTTATTGTATAAAACAACTTTTGTTAGAGATTCACGAGGTGATCTGATTTCGATCCTCATTATTTCTCATTGTTTGATTGCGTAGATTAAGATACTTTCTCTGTACGTAAGTTACATTAACATCGGAAAACTGAATGGTAAAGTCATGTTATTTTTTGTTTGTTAGACATACCCTATTATTTATCTAAGTATAGTTAAGTTGTTTTTGTTACAATTGAACAACCTAGTTGCACTTAATACAACAACGATAACAACATGCAGTACTTATCAGTTTAACACAAACCATTTGTATACAATATTATACTTAAATTTCTCATTCATGAGTACACTGGTCTGAATTAGAAAGCTGAACAATAGCTAAGCTACAACATAACATAATACCGTCTCTTGTCAAGCATTTTTAAGCGACGTAATTTGAAAAACACATTGAGGTATTAGATTACGTATAAACATACTGATTTAGAAGCTATACCAAAGAAAACACTTTTGATCAACCTCAGTTCTAATAAGTTATTAGATTAGTAGCAAACACAACATTACGGTGTTCAGTTTTGCAAGTACAGTAAATATGTTATTATCGGACTCGGAAGAGGGTACCTATCTTTTAAAATTATCAAGCAATCATATCTGCAAAATGCCGTAAGGAAAAAAGTCAAAAGAAAACTAAGCATTAACCTACAACTTCTTCCTCTTGCATAAGGAACTAACAGTATAATGAGCAAAAATAAGGAAAAAATAAAGTCTTACAAATATTATAGCTAAACTCTCCTCACCGTGATCGGGAACGGATGCATCCACTGTGGGAGGACGAACAAGGCAAAGTGCGATTCTAAAATGTGTTTCATATCTCTCGGGCAACCAACCGAATTCAGAATGCGACCGTCGCTGCTACGTTCCATCGCATTGTGGACCACAAAGTCTCCATTATGTAAGTTAACAGATAACAAACATTGGCTACTCCAAAAGTATACTGTTTTAGCATCAAAAGGGTTTATTCCCAACGGAATATAATCGAAACTGGTCTTCATAAAATCCAAAGAGACGTCCGATACTACTAGCCGCCACTGTCAGCTCTCTAGCTTCCATATACATAACTTATCCTCTAGATTTCCATCATCTTTTGTTACGGAGTATATGTTCATATACATGAGAAAACCTTGAGAAGTTGTACAAGATCTTCTGAACTTGGGAACTTTATCTAAATCAGGAAATGGCGTAGCACGGCATCGATGAGAGCCCGTTTCAATAGCGTAGAAATCGACTGATACAACGAAATCTTGATAGTCCGAACCATGAGCAAGCCAGTGAAGACTTCCATTCAAGCTAATGGGATTGTTAAACTCCTGAGAGATATAAGTGAAAGGAAACTTTGCACTGGCGAGACTCCACAAACCTGTCTCAGATGAATATATGAGAAAACTGAAGTTAGGTTTTAACAGAACAACTTTGTAACCTAAAACGACGCCACTCTCAACTCTTGTGGCTATTCCCAAAATCAAGATATAGGAGATAACTACATAACAATATAACTTAGGGATCTTCTTGTAAATATTATTAAAACCCTAGACTTTCCTTGTACTATATATATATATATATATATATATATATATATATATATATATATATATATATATATATATATATGTATAACTCATTCTTAAGTTAATAAGAAACATTCAGACTCTATATGGTATCAGAGCCAACGATCAAAATAACCCTAAAATTTTCCTAAACACACACGACCGCCGTCATCATGTCATCCTCTGATAACGTCTCTCCATCATCAGGCGAAGTCATCACGACTGGATCCGCTCCTCTCTTCATCATCAACACTAGCAATGTCGCCAAACTCAATGACACAAACTACTTGATATGGAGTCTTCAGATCCACGCTTTGGTTGATGGTTATAAACTTGCTGGATACCTCGATGGATCCACCGCTCCTCCTCCTCTCACGACAACAACTGGGACCACATCCGTTCCAAATCCAGATTTTGCCATCTGGAAACGCCAAGCCTGTCTCTACACCGTTACCTACATCACCGAAACTTACACTCACAAGTGGTGCTCCCCTTGATGATGCCTCTAAATACCGGTCAGTTGTGGGCAGTCTTCAGTACCTTTCGTTCACTCGCCCTGATATCTCCTACGCTGTCAGTTGCCTCTCTCAATTTATGCATCGCCCGACAAATGATCATTGCCAAGCCGCCAAACGAGTTCTTCGCTACCTTGCCGGCACTACGACTCATGGTATTTATCTTCATGCCTCCTCTCCTAACTCTCTCCATTGTTTCTCGACGTCTCATGTTAAGCTCCATGGCTTTTCTGATGCGGATTGGGCGGGTGATACTGATGATTATATCTCCACCAATGGCTATGTTATCTACCTTGGTCGCAATCCTATCTCTTGGTCCTCTAAAAAGCAGTTTGGTGTTGCCTGTTCTTCAACTGAAGCTGAATATAGAGCAGTTGCTAACAGTGCTGCAGAACTTCGGTGGTTGTGTTCTCTGTACTCTGACTTACGCTTGAACCTCCCATCTGCTCCTGTCATCTATAGTGATAATGTTGGAGCTACATATCTCTGTGTGAATCCGGTGCTTCATTCCCGCATGAAACACATTGCCCTTGACTACCATTTCGTCCGTGCACAAATACAATCCAACCAATTTCGTGTTTCACATGTTTCTACTCATGACCAATTGGCTGACACTCTCACCAAACCTCTATCACGTGCACGGTTTCAGGAAGCCTGTCTCAAGATTGGTGTGATCAAGCTCCCTTCATCTTGAGGGGGCGTATAGGAGATAACTACATAACAATATAACTTAGGGATCTTCTTGTAAATATTATTAAAACCCTAGACTTTCCTTGTACTATATATATATATATATGTATAACTCATTCTTAAGTTAATAAGAAACTTTTAGAATCTATACCAGAAACGTTCATCCTTTTGTGAGGCTAGAGGAAGGATCTCGACGCATTGCCTTGAAACAGGATTAGCAACGTAGAAAGATTGATTTGACACTCGATGAATCAAAATCAATCCAACTTCCGTGTAAGACACGACTCTAGCTTCATTATAGTTCTCGAACTTGTCGGTTAGGAAAGACGAGATGTAAGAACCGAGAGAACGTTTAAGATTCCAGTTGTCTGATCCGTAGTGAGACATGATCTCTGTCTCACAACCTCTACACATGAGCGACCATGAGGAAGGATGAGAGTTTTGGTGCAGAGATTGGAAAAGGTCGCGGAAACAACGAGACTCAATGATTGATTTCCATAGCTTGCAAACGAGTTTGGGAGCGGTGATGATGCTCTTTAGTGGCAATCTCGCGAGTATCATCTCCCATAGATCCTCCGTGAGCAAATCTGTGTCACTCTTTATCTGTCTGATCTCCATCAATCAGATTAGGTTTTTCTTTTGGTGAGCGTGCTCGATTAGGGTTTCTCTCGATTGTGTATATTGGGAACGAGAAAAAGTCAATAAATGCAAAAACAAAACTCTAAAAACGTCTAACTTTTTTACCAAATTAAACCTTTAAAGTATGAGTTTAAAGTAAGAGAAAACGCAGCAGTCACTGTCTATGCAAAAACCTAAAAACCTTCAGTTTAATT
Source organism: Camelina sativa (assembly GCF_030686135.1). Taxonomy (NCBI): domain Eukaryota; kingdom Viridiplantae; phylum Streptophyta; class Magnoliopsida; order Brassicales; family Brassicaceae; genus Camelina; species Camelina sativa. The sequence continues at coordinate 7,574,517 of NC_141883.1, forward strand.
CAAGAGTTTCAGAGGAGGAGAAGGAGACAGAGCAACATAGGGTACATATGCGGAAGAAGCGAGGAGAGAGAGGGAAAGCTTTGATTTTCAGGAATGATGCAGCGAATAAAATCGGAATGATGTCGATTTCCGCCACCGATGCTTCTCTCGCTGTATTTCTTTTTCAGTCTCAGATTTTAAACACATGGTAAGATCGATATTTTAGATTTTGGATGTGAAGCTCGATTCGTAAGTCTCATTGCTTTGTCCGATTGAAACCTATGTTGTGATTAACTTCCCATCCTAATTTTCAGAAAGTTTCGGATTTTCAATAGATTGGATGATCTATGATTTGGATCTCTCAATTTCCAAACCGATAAGCTTCTCTTCCACATTTTCTATGTTCATTGGATTTAACGAGTAAAAGATATATATGAAATTCAGGATAGCTTATCTGAACTTTAGGACGACCTTCATAAGCATAGATATAGACTATGCTTTGATTAGTTAGTCCTTGGTTTGTCCATTTAATACTCTCCTTTGTTAGTTAACATTGCTTCTCTTGGATTGCTTGTGAATCTTAATTTATATCAAATTTTTTTTAAGCTTCCCAAACATCTACTACTTTGATACATTATCTAGACACAATAAAAATAAGTAAACTCAATAGCTTGATTTCGTTGTATATCAAGTGTTTGTTTGCATATTCTTTTTTAATTGTTCTGAGTTAATCATGCATGCTATTTTTGCTTTGCTACTTAAGACACACTAAAATATTTGGGAATTTTGTCTATTTTTTTGACAAAATGCAAGAGTTATCTACTGTTGATGGTTTTGCGGAGATAAATGAAAGCTTAGCTGAGATGGGGTTTTACTACATCCAACATCACATCCAAAATGCAGCACCAAATGTTCTTAATTTCAACATCAACATTTTGGAGAAGTCCCGTGAAACATGCTTGCATACCAAAGACTTGGAAGATTCTGTAGTCATGGTGAAATCAATGAAAGAGTGTGGTTCACCTATCATCTATATCTGTTGTTAGACATCTATGATGGTTGTGAAACTTTTTTATATTGTTTTGGTACTCGTTTGATGTTTATGCACTATAAGAATGTCAAAGATTTCTATTTGACAAGTTAATAGTTATTGAGGTAACTGTGTTTGAGTTTGTTACATGTTTTCTTTAATTCAGGAAGAATTCCACGAAGTTCATGAAAGATTTTTTTGAATTTCAAGATGACTTTCATAAAAACGTTTAGATTATATGATGAACTTTGGGAAGGATAGATAATCACATAACACTAAAGATTTTTTGGCTTCATGGGCTTTTCTTCCTTTGTTGTATGTTGGTGTTAGTTTGCTACTAAATTATTGTTGGATATGATTGGGTGTTTTGGGTCTATTGTTGTTGATGTTGGGATGATTTTTCATGCCCTTTCTGAGTATGATAGAACAACTAAGTAAAAACACTCTGTTTTAAAAATTTAGGAAAGATTCATTTAGGATGATGACCTTCATGAAAATCATTTCTCAAAATATTATATGAGGATTACATCTTTAAAGTGGTTTTGAATAAATCTCATAATGATTGTATACAAGTAATGAAGGATTCAATTATATTCAGGAATGATTCAATAATATTAGTCTATATGTTTGTTAAGTAGAATGTTTTAGGAAAGATTCTATAATATTTCATGAAAAACTTCTTTAATTCAGGAAGACTTTCATGAAAAAAAGTAAAAAAGGATTAAAAACAAAAAAAAATGGCCAGGTGGTGATGATATATGGTGAAACTAATTTTCCTCCTCCTCCTAAGAAGAATAAGCGTACTGGTTTTGTTTCATCATCAACATCTGGCACTAACATGAATCAAACCAATCTCATTAAACCCATCTCTTCTTCTTCTAGCAAGAACCAAACTAAACTTGCCAAGACCTCCATGGGTAAGTCTCACAAACTTAACTCCACCAAATCTTTTTCTAACACGACTAAGTCCGGCTCCGAGCTCAAGAAGCTCAATTCCGGAACAAAACCCATAAATTCCACCGTTAATTCTTTGATCAATAAATCAGCAGATCTGTCCAAATCAAGCTCATCCAAAAACAAAACCACTACAAACTCCTCAAGTTCCAAGCTTTCTTCACCTCTTTTAGAGAATAAATCACCATTCTCAAAATCAGTGATCAAATCAAAAACAATCGAGATAGAACTCAAACCATTTCTGCTTAACAACAAAGAAGACGAAGAGTTCGTTAGCTAATTCAGAGATCTACCAACTAAATTCCAAAGATCCTTGATCCCAGACCTAGAATGAATCTCACCACATCCAAGAACTACATCAACAAAGCCAATAAAGAGATTACCAAAACCTTTAAACCCTACTTCGGCAACACATACGCACCAACCATAGAATCACAAACAAATTCACAACAAAATTGTCTGATTCCTCAATTAAAAGCCATAAAAATCAAATAGAGAATCTCAAAATCTGAGACCGGAATTGATACACGAAGAAGAAGCGTCGATGGAAGCTTCGCCGGAAGCTTCAACGCAAGTATCACCGAAACCTTCACTAAAGTTCTTAAAATTGTTAAGTAAAAATTATAATTAATTTTATTATTTAAGATAAATAATAATGATGCTATTTTTGGAACATTTGAATATGTGTGCTAATTTTGGAAGAAAAACCTAAAATGATGCTATTCTAGAATATTTCTCATGAATTTAAATAATAATCTGCTGTCTGCAATATATCCAGCATATATATCTTCTAAGTTTTTTTACGATTACTTATACTATATCTGAAAATTTTAAAAGGAGGATTTGAAGTATTTGTATGAATAACTTCAATTTGATATAGTATTAATGAAACTTACTTGATAGCGATGACAAAATGTTATATTACGAGTTATTGAGATATACATATTATTTTTTACTAGCCAATTCTCGTAAATACCGCAAAAATAAGGTTTTTCCGAAAATATCATTTTTAATTTTATTGTCCAACAAATACCATTAAAACAGTTTTTTTTAAATGCCACAAAATTAAACTAGACTTTTTGTATTTAAAATTAAACCTTAAATTCTAAACACTAAACCATATCCAATATAAATTATACCCTGAATCTCTAAATTTTCAACCTAAACCTTTCTGCATACTTAAAATTTAGATTTATGTGGTTGTGGTATTTTTTAAAAAATAAACTTTTGTAGTATTCAGAGCCAGCCTGATATGTCTATATTTTGTCTCTCCTCAGCATATATTTATCATGTATTTAGCTAGGATAACTGATTGTTTTACATCATTTTCTAAGTCTTTTCTATACACTTTGCATGTCTAGGTAGTTCTTGCATCATCCTTGCATACATTGTGCATTTCGGAGTATTTCAAGTATTGAGGAGACGTTGGAAGCGCATCCGTCCAAGCCATGCTCCCCAGCGTCCGTCCGAGCCATGCTCCCCAGCGTCCATCCAAGCCATGCTCCCCAGCGTCCGTCCGAGCCATGCTCCCCAGCATCCGTACGAGCCATGCTCCCAAGCGTCCGTCCGAGCCATGCTCCCCAACCGTCCGTCTGAGCCATGATGACATTGCATTCCATTCGACGCACACGGACTCGATCGCACATGTCAGGAAGAAAAACGTTTGGTTTCACACGCTTCAGGAGATTACCGAACCGACGTTTTACCTTGTCGTTTTAAGTTTTAGGGCTTTCCATGTTGGACTACTATATATACATTTTGTTAAGTCTTGGCTGGGACATCTTATCTTTTATCTCCTATTGTTTTCTTTTCCTTAAGGTTAACCTAGCCACCAAATACGTTCTGAAACTTTGTATTCCGATATCTTTGAGATTATTCAGTTTTTGCATTGGATTCCTTCTACAAAGCCGTTCATCTTATTTTTATCTACCTAATAATGCTTGTTTCAATGTTTTTTATGTTTGCATCCTTGATGATGATTTTCGGATCTGAGTAGTGTGGTAGTTCTTGAGGATGGGATAGATTAGTTGGAGGATCTTAGGATGTAGAGTGTTTAAGCTTTGATTGTATGATTCCCTTCTGGACTAGAGTTAGAAATACTAGTTTCTCTCTGATCAATTGGAACTAGGTTTTAGACATTTCCGCATCCAAAAGGTGTTCAATGAAATGAATGACCAACTAGTGCCAGAGACTTACGTTCCTAGCCTAAGAGAATAGTTGTCTAGGATGTTTGTTGACGTGAATGAACTTGTTTTTCATGCCATGCTTGATCATGTTTCTCTAGCGAGAGCTAGGTTGGGAAGTGGTTGAGTTTGAGTAGCTTCTGTCAAGAGATTGGATTAGCTAAGAAGTGATGTTCATTGTTTAGGGATGGTTTGCTTGTGGCATGTTAAATACTCTATAGACTAGGATACTCCACCGACATCAATTACTCCCATCCTTAGGACCTCTTTCTCTCTGATTTTTATTACATTCCTGAGACTGTTTCGTTTCTTGCTTTTTAGTTCATGCTTAGACTCGTTTATGTTTTTATTCATTTTCGCTTCTTGTCATGCATTCTCGTTTCTAGTTCTGTGACTCATTTCCGTTTTGTATTGTCATCATTCTAGGACTGTTAGACAAGCACTCTCTTTGAATTGGCTTGACTTGTGGTTTCTTGATTGCATCTTAATTCTTAGTAAAGTTCCCCAACTGGATTGACACCTTAAGTATTACAACTGCATAAGGTTAATTGAACCTGCTAGGATAGACACAAAAAATCTAGTATCAATTTGGCGCCGTTGCCATTTGGGATTCGTTTGGCTACATTTAAGATTTCAAGTTTTGCAAGATTAAGTTCTATTACACTTATCATTCTGAGTACTGACTTGTTTTGGTTGTCTGCTTGTTTGTTTTGCATCTCAGGAACCTGTTGATTGCAACTTTGCATGCACACCAGATCAAGAGGACATCTGAACCTCCTTCCTGCTATCGACGATATCAATCGGTTACAAAGACCACGACAAGCTCGTCAACTCACTTATCATCCCACACCCATCACAATGGAACAACCGAATGGACCACATCCAGGACCGCGAAACATTGGTGCTGGGGTATGCACCGAACACTCATACTCAGCATGCTGGAATCGTCCCTCCCGCCGTGCAGAACAACAACTTTGAAATCAAGAGTGGTCTGATCTCCATGATCCAAGGAAACAAGTTTCATGGGTTGCCTATGGAGGATCCACTCGACCACTTGGACGAGTTCGATCGTCTGTGCAGTCTCACCAAGATCAATGGCGTGAGTGAGGATGGTTACAAGTTGCGCCTCTTCCCATTCTCCCTTGGAGACAAAGCTCATCAATGGGAGAAAAACCTTCCCAAGGGATCAATCACCACCTGGGATGGTTGCAAGAAAGCATTCTTGGCCAAGTTCTTCTCCAACTCCAGAAGAGCACGTCTCAGGAATGAGATTTCTAGCTTTACTCAGAAGAGCTCAGAATCATTATGTGAAGCCTGGGAGCGTTTCAAGGGTTACCACAGCCAGTGTTCACACCACGGTTTCAGCAACGAGTCACTGCTAAGCACTCTCTACCGTCGTGTACTATTAAAGATATGTATGCTGCTTGACACTGCTTCTAACGGTAATTTCCTGAACAAAGACGTTGATGAAGGATGGCAACTGGTTGAGAATCTCGCCCAGTCTGACGGCAACTACAATGAGGATTATGACCGCATAGTTCGCGGCGACGTTGGGATTGAAGAGAAGTACAAGAAAGACCTAAAGAATGTCAATGAGAAGCTTGACCATATCTTGCTAAGCCAGCAGAGAGGCGTCCACTTCGTATATGAGGATGACCATTTCCAAGTTTCAGAGGGTGAGCAGACTGAGGAGACCAGCTATGTGCAGAATCAGGGTGGGTACAACAAAGGTTACAACCAATACAAGGCAACCCCCAATTTGTCTTACCGAAGTAACAACGTTGCCAGTCCACAAGATCAGGTGTACCCGCTTCAACAACAACAACAAGGTCAACAAAAACCTTATGTGCCTTACGATCTGGGATTCGTTCCTAAACAACAGTTCCAGCAGGGTTTTCAGGCTCCCTCTGCACCAAAGCCTGGCCAATTCCCAGGGAAGGCTGTTCAAAATCCCAAGGAGTTTGCAAACGCAATTACGCTGAGAAGTGGGAAAACATTGCCTCCAAGGCAAGGAGCACCAGACATCACTGAGGACAGTGAGGATTTAGATGGGGAGGATTTTGGTCAGGATGACGCTCAGATGGAGAACACAGTTGAAGCAGTCAAAGATCCAATCGAGTCAGTGAAGCAGTCCGAACCTGAAGCTGTTAAGGAACCTGCTGTTCCTGATGACAAACCTGTGAGATTCATCCCTCTGTTGTACAAGCCTCCTCTACCATTTCCAGTGAGGTTCAAGAAGCAGCTTACTGAGAAGTACAAAGCCTTGTTCAAAAAACAAGTCAAGGAGATTGAGTTGAGAATGTCATTGGTTGATGCATTCGCACTTGTTCCTCACTACCAGAAATTCCTCAAGGACTTGGTGATAGAGAGATCAAAAGAAGTTCAAGGCATGGTGGTACTAAGTCTTGAGTGCAGTGCAATCATCCAAAAGAAGGTTGTACCCAAGAAGCTCAAAGACCCTCGATCATTCACTCTACCCTGCTCCATTGGACCTATCTCTTTTGATAGGTGCCTATGTGATCTTGGCGCTTCAGTTAATCTGATGCCATTCTTTGTGGCTAAGAGGTTGGGTTTCACAAGTTTAAGGGTTGCGACATCTCCCTCATCCTTGCAGATAGATCAGTGAGACTTCCACATGGTAGTTTAGAGGACTTACCTGTCAGGATCAGAGACGTGGAAGTGCCAACCGACTTTGTGGTTCTGGAGATGGATGAAGAACCGTAAGATCCTCAGATCTTAGGAAGACCGTTCCTGGCGACTGCTGAAGCCATCATTGATGTCAGAAATGGCAAGATTGATCTCAATCTGGGCGACGACTTCATTATGAAGTTTGACATCAAGGATACTTAGAAGAAGCCAACAATAGGAGGACAAATCTTCTACATTGAAGAGATGGATAAGTTGGCTGATGAGTTGTTGGAGGAACTAGCTGAGGATGATCATCTCAAAACTGCTCTAACCAAGGATGGAGAAGAAGGGTTCCTGCATGAGAAGACCACTTGTTACAAGAATCTGCTAGACTCCCACAGAGAAACAGATGGACAAGAGGATTTCAAGCAGTTCTCTGGCGCAGAGGAGGTATGTGCAGTTGAGGCAGAAACTTCAGAACGTGAGATCTCCCACTCAACCGACGTCAAGACCCGACTCGAACCGCACCTCTCCCACTCAACTGTGACCGCTCCTGACTCCCATGCTGATGACTGGTCGGAACTGAAAGCTCCGAAGGTAGAACTCAAAACTCTCCCTTCCGGACTCAGGTACGTTTTTCTGGGAACTAATTCTACTTATCCTGTTATAGTGAATTCTAGGTTGAGTGATGATGAATTGGGGATGCTTGTAACTGAGCTTAAGAAGTATAGAAGAGCCATAGGTTATTTTTCAGATGATATCAAGGGAATCTCACCTAGTCTTTGCACCCATAGAATCAATCTTGAAAATGAATCCTATGCTACTATTGAACCCCAAAGAAGATCGAACCCTAATCTAAAAGAGGTAGTTAAGAAAAAAATCCTAAAACTACTTGATGCTGGAGTTATCTATCCTATCTCTGATAGTATGTGGGTATCTCCAGTGCACTGTGTACCTAAAAAGGGAGGAATCACTGTCATCAAAAATGAAAAAAAAATGAGCTAATCCCAACTAGGACCATCACAGGACATAGGATGTGCATTGATTATAGGAAGATGAATGTTGAATCTAGGAAATATCATTTTCCTCTTCCTTTCATTAATCAAATGTTGGAAAGACTAGCTAGTTATCCTTATTATTGTTTTCTTGATGGGTATAGTGGATTCTTCCAAATCCCTATCCACCCAAATGATCAGGAAAAGACAACATTTACTTGTCCTTATGGCACTTTTGCCTACAGACGCATGCCATTTGGTTTGTGCAATGCTCCTGCCGCCTTTCAAAGGTGCATGACATCGATTTTCTCGGACTTGATTGAGGAGTCAGTGGAAGTGTTTATGGACGACTTCTCTGTATATGGTTCCACTTTCTCCTCTTGTTTGTTAAATCTGTGCAGGGTATTGACGCGATGTGAGGAGATGAACCTGGTGCTGAACTGGGAGAAATGCCACTTCATGGAAGAAGAAAGGATCGTTCTGGGACACAAGATTTCTGAGAAAGGAATTGAGGTTGACAAATCTAAGATTGAGGTCATGTTCAGCTTCAACCACCTAAGACAGTGAAGGACATCAGAAACTTTCTGGGACATGCTGGGTTTTACAGGAGATTCATCAAGGACTTCTCAAAAATTGCAAGACCATTAACCAGGTTGTTGTGCAAGGAGGTTGAGTTCGAATTTGATGCAGCATGTCTAGAAGCTTTCAGCAAGATCAAGGAGGCCTTGGTTTTGGCACCCATAGTACAAGCTCCGAATTGGGATCATCCGTTTGAGATTATGTGTGATGCTTCAGACTTCACAGTTGGGGCAATTCTGGGACAGCTTATTGACAAGAAGCTTCATGTCATCTACTATGCAAGTCGCACCTTGGACGAGACTCAAGGAAGGTATGCTACCACAGAGAAGGAACTCCTAGCAGTTGTGTTTGCATTCGAAAATTTCAGGAGTTACTTTTTGGGTTTGAAGATCATAGTGTATATCGACCAATGATGTTACTATATTTTACCATATTTAAGGCCTTGTTTAGTTCATGTTTTGCATCATATAGAAATGATTCCTTATGTTTTATAGCCATTTATGTCCAAATATACACTTAGGATGTTTAGAAGCATGAATTGCATACATTTGTGCATTTGGAGTATTATTAGGTGTTATGGAGCTCTAAAAGGGTAAGGAAGGACTTGGTGTTATTTCTGGAGCTAAACAAGAGGACTGAAAGTATCAGGAAGTGGATTCGCAAGGCAACTCGACCACAGCATTCGAGCAGGCACATGGTCGAGTACTCGGTCGGATTCATCACGAGCTCCTCAAAGATCGATCCAAATGAAGATCTTCCGTTGCGATTCAGGTTCCGCATCCTTGGGAAATTGAGATAACGTTCTAATGCCGGTGGTTTAAAGGCAATCAGAGGTGTAGTGCAAGAGTTATCCCGATTTTACTGAACGGATATCATCCCAGATCGAAGACTCGAGCTGAGTGACGGACCAACCACTCGACCATGCACTCGACCGAGCACATGGTCGAGCTGACCGCCGCCTCTCTGTTTTGTCCTCTAGCTAACTAGAGCTTCTCTCTCTTTACTATATATATGTGTACTGGCACTTGTGGCCGAAAAGAGAGACCCTGGAGACCATGTAGACACCTCATAACCTAGTTTTTGCCATTTTTAGCTTCGTTTACTTTATTGCATCATCTCTTATTTTTTCCCTAGATTTTCATAGATTTGTAACCTTCATAACTTTGAATTTGTTGAATATTTGCTTTCACTTCTTTGTTTTAAATTGTTCATCTTTATCTCATCTTTCTAATCATGATAGTTTCATTAATTTATGGGTTTGTGTTCTTCATGATGATTTTTAGATCTTATTAGTGGCTTAGGATCTTAGGGATGGATTAGGCTGGATAAGGGTTATGGTTGTTTAGATTGGTCAAGCTTGATTGTTATATATCTCTTCTAGATTAGATATGCTCTATGCTATTCTTATACTGAGAGGGTAAGGATAGATCATAAGCTTATTAGCATCATATCAATGTCTAAGTTGTTAGATAAGGCTAATACTAGAAATTATCATGAAGCATGCTAAGAGATTAGATGTTTACTATGATTTTTGACATTGATGATCTGGTTGTTTAATGCCTTCTTTGATATGTAATAGCTAGTGAGAACTAGGTCTAAGAAGTATCTTGGCTTGATTGTTATTGTCATGAGAATGCTTTAACATGTATTAGAAGATCATTTTCTAGAGATAGCTCATTGTTGATTGAGGTTTGTTGACCAATTTAGATAGCCATAGCTTGAGTCCATCCCATGAATCCATCCTTAGGACTTTTCTTTGTTTATTGATTTCCTTGTTTAAGTATTGTTAATTGCTTGTTGTTTGCTCTCTTTTCATTATTTGCTCTGTTTCTGTTCATTCGCTTGTCAACTCAACCTCCCACTCGACCATGCACTCGACCGAGTGCTAGGTCGAGCTCCATTTTACTTTATTGCTTATGCATTGTTCTGTTCCTGTTTTCTTCTGCTTATTAGTTAATTCTGCTTAGTCTTGTTTATTGCACTTGTTCTACAGTTTAATTCAGCATTAGTATTGTCTTAAGTTGCCTTAGTTCATTGCATTTCATTATTGTCATTAGGTTGTTAGAAACAAATCAACTTGATATTTGGCTTAACTTGAATGCATTGATCACATCTTGACTGCTTACATATCACACTCTTTATGGATTGACATCCTTTATGCTACAACATCATAAGGGAATTGAAACACCTTGCATTACATTCTTATCATCTTAGCCTAAGTCTGTTTATTTGCATGTCATCATTCATTCATTCATAGGTTAAGATAGAAAAATCCTTGTTTCAACCATGCTGCTCTGAGACACATTTACTCGAAGAAGGATACTAAGCCAAGACTGTTGAGATGGATCCTGCTTCTTCATGAGTTTGACATGGAGATTGTCGACAAGAGAGGCATAGAAAACGGAGTTGCGGACCACTTGTCAAGAATGAGGATTGAATATGTTGTTCCAATAGATGACTAAATGCCTGAGGAACAACTTCTGGTCGCCCAGGTTTGTGAGCAGATGCATGACACTAGGGTTGAGAACCTCAAAATCACTTGTATGGTGATCACTTCTGAGACTGCACCATGGTATGCAGATGTCGTGAATTACAAGGTTTGTGGAGAAGTTCCTAATGACATGGATCCTTACATGAAGAAAAAGTTTTTCAGGGAGGTCAACCACTACTTCTGGGATGAGCCTTATCTTTACAAAAGAGGTTCAGATGGTCTATTCAGAAGATGCATAGCAGAAGGGGAAGTGTAGGGAGTGCTTGAACACTGTCACAGTTCCACCTATGGAGGTCACTTCGCAACATTCAAGACAGCTCAGAAAGTTCTTCAAGCGGGTCTTTGGTGGCCAACCTTATTCAGGGACGCTCACAGTTTCATCACCAAGTGTGATGTTTGTCAGAAGATGGGTTACATCACAAGGAGGAACGAGATGCCCCATAATCCGATCCTGGAAGTAGAGATATTTGATGTTTGGGGTATAGACTTCATGGGTCCTTTCAACCCTCCATCAAATGGCAATGTCTATATTCTGGTGGCAGTTGATTATGTTTCTAAGTGGGTCGAAGCCATTGCCAGTCCTACCAATGATCACAAGGTTGTTCTGAAGCTGTTCAAAAGTATAATTTTTCCAAGGTATGGGATACCCAGAGTGGTGATCAGTGATGGTGGAACTCACTTCGTCAACAAGGTGTTTGAGAGTATGCTGAGAAAGTATGGGATCAAGCACAAGGTGTCTACTGCGTATCACCCAGAGTGGTGATCAGTGATGGTGGAACTCACTTCATCAACAAGGTGTTTGAGAGTATGCTGAGAAAGTATGGGGTCAATTTTGAAAGAACGTATTGTCAAACTCTCAGACCAGCGGGCAGGTTGAAGTCTCAAATAAGCAGATCAAAGGTATCTTGTCAAGGATTGTTGGAGTTTCAAAGAAAGATTGGTCTGTCAAGTTGGACGTGACTCTCTGGGCATATAGAACAGCGTTCAAGACGCCAATAGGCAGAACACTATTTCAGTTGGTGTATGGTAAAGCATGTCATCTCCTTGTGGAGGTTGAGTACAAATCGCTTTGGGCAATCAAGTTGCTGAATTTGGATATTGACACAGCTCAGGCTAAGAGAACTCTTGACATCCATGAGTTGGAAGAAATACGACTTGATGCTTATTAGAGTTCTAAGATTTACAAGGAAATGACAAATAATTTTCATGACAAGAAGATTATTGTCAAAGAGCTGGGGATCAAGTTTTGCTTTTCAACTCCAAACTTAAGTTATTTCCTGGAAAACTTAAGTCTAGGTGGTCTGGACCTTTTGACGTCAAGGAAGTTCTCCCATTCGGAGCCATCACTCTTCTGAACAAGGATGGTAGCGAATTCACTGTAAATGGTCAGAGAGTCAAGAAATATTTAGCTGATCAAGTCCGACCAGAGGGGTCCCAAAGGTATCACTGTAAATATTTTTTAGGATCTTTGTATTTTTAATTTTTGTTTTTGGTTTTCTTGTCTTCAGGAGTCTACAAAAGGGAGTATGGGCAACAGAGATAGATGATACAGAGAAAAGCAGAGTAAAAAAGAGAGTGAGTTGGAAAAAAAAACACACAAAAGAAAAAAAAAGAAAAAAAAAAAAAAAAAAAAAAAAAAAAAAAAAGCGAAAGTTGAAGTAAACAGAATGAGTTCAGAGTAAAAAAGAAAGTGAAGAAAATTAAATTTCATAAGAGGAGAGGAGTACACTTTGCGCAACCCCACCGATAACAATTATCTTTTATGCTTTTCTCCCCAACCATTCGTTTTCACCATGAGACGTAACCCCACACGTTTTTCTACTCTCACCCACATAATTTTTTTTCAACCCTCCTATCATTTCACCTCCCATCTCTCTTTGTTCCCTCTCACCAAACATATCATCTTTATGTCACCTCACCTCACCACCATCCCCATCCTCACAACTCTCCTTCTCTTTAAAACAAACTCTCACCTTCCTCCTTCACTCACCTCTACGCTCACTATTATTATCTCACTTTCACTTTCTCCATTTACTCCCACCAACCAAACACTCTTCACTTCATCATCTCCACACTCCACTTGCTCGCTGACCAGCCTCACTCAAACGACCGACGAGTTCATCACACCTCCACTTGATCCGTCGTCTTTATCCCGGCCCACTCGATCGAGCCATCATCACGTCTCACCCCCGACTGCTTCACTCGAGCTAATCTCAAACCAGCCGACCTGTTCCTCGTCCGTTCAAGCTCACAGTCTCAACTCTCGTAAGCGTCACCGTCATTCTCTTTCGAACACGCCGGCACCTCACCCGCTCGAGCCGACCAGTCCGGAGATCAGTGCCTCGTCCGAGCCACTCTCGTCAGCCGCTCGAGCCATCCTGCAATCTACTTCCGATCGAGCCATTGTCACCATCTCCGTCTCTCTCGAGCCAAGTCACCGTCCGAGCCATTCTCGTCCGACCCATTCTCGTCCGAGACATTCTCGTCTGAGCCGTTCTCATCAATCTGTTGTGTTTGGCTGCTCTTAAGACCCACGACGCCACAACTTGTGCGACTCAGTCTGAAGATGTTGTTCTCCAAGTGAATTGACCAGAACACTCTCAGAGACCACCATTTCACTCGACTCGATCCGTGCATTATCCGTCTCGATCGACATCACGCGTAGCATCCAAATCATCTTGCTCACTCGATCAACCATTCTAGAGGACCCCCTGAAGCAGCCTCCTTATTCCACTTGATCGAGAAACAAGGTTCCAACCCGACCCATTCGACTCGACCAACCGTCTCGGAGCTGCTACCCAACACGCCTATCCTCGATCTTTTGCGTTTTCCTGTTCCCAACACCTTAGCTCTCTCAATGATTTTTGCGATTTGTATTATTGCCTGGTCACTAACCTACTAATCTTTGATTTTGAGTTTGAATTGTCTCAGCTTTACAATGTCTGACAATTTTTGGGATGAGATGTATGAGAAGTATGGTTGTGAGGTGCCAGGACGTGTTGTTACTTCTAAGCTGCCTACTCAAGGCTCTGAGTCAAGCAGACCAGACAAACCGCTCTCTAAGAGCAAGAGTCGCGAGAAGAGACCGGCACGAGCTTCAAACTCAAAAGGAGGACGGAGTGATTACGAACAGGAGGAACCTGTGTTGCGCTCAGTACAAGCTCCCAGGAAATCGGTCAGACGGAAGAGCGCTGAAACGAGACTAACTCCCAAGGAATACTACGAGTTGTTCCAGCAGTTGGAGTTCGATGGAACAAGATATCCCCATGTTGAGACGATGCAACAACTTGGGATTGCAGAGGATGTTCAGTATTTGTTTAGCCGGTGCCATCTGGAGAGAATCATGAACACACCAAAGAATGGATACAGGGAGGAGACAATTCAGTTCCTCTGTACTCTGGAGATGCATTTGTATGAGGAGGAGCCGGGAATGATGTCTTATGGAGGTCTGGGCTACATTACATTTCGCGTTCACGGCCAATTCTACACTCTCACCCTCAGAACCGTCGAAGAGATGTTTGGATTTCCCAGTGGAATGGGGACTACACCGCAGTTTGAGCGGAATGAGATAGCCGCACTCTGGACAACAATTTGGAGCACGCCCACATTCACTTCATCGAAGACAAAAGCGACGCACCTGCGAAGCCCAGTGTTGTGTTACTTCCAGAAGGCGGTTTCCATTGCATTTTACGCCAAAGAGGTTAAGGGATACATGACGAACAACAAGCTTGAGATGATTGATCTGGCGCTAAAGGGACTCTCATTCGCTGCCATGGATTGCACCGCAATGCAAGGTGACACATCCAACACTTCCGTCTTGCTCTACCTTATCACCTACATGATGCCATACAAGAATTGGGTTTCGAGGCTCAGCAGCAACCACACTCCCGGAGTGATGTGCATGGTAGGCGTAGTGACTTTGTTCCTTGAGGCTGCTGGTGTTCCCATACACTCTGAGTCGCACCCACCACGTTGGATAGACATCAGCAACCTGCGACAGCTACGCACTTTGGATTGGGGTTTGAGGCATGGACGGTTGCTCTACAAGTTTGTGCATCCTGTTGTCGGTCCTTCGAGATTACTTCTCCCTTGTGTCGAGTTGACTACGATCTTAGGGGGTGAGCATATCGAGTTCATCCCTCCCGCAGATACCCTATACAATTCCGAAGCTGAGGAGGAACATGTAGACATTGCGGAAGCAGAGGCCGAGCCAATGGAGGAAGACACCAAGGAGTACCGCCCAGAGCAGCTCTACTTCGAAGAGTACTCAGACCTGAGAATGGCTAAGGGGGTCAGAGCAGCTCATTAACGCTTCAACCAGCTTCAGCGATGGGGGAAGGCCAGAGAAAAGGCGCTCAGCAGCTTAACCAAGACTATCAAGAACTTCATGCGCAAGTTTAGCTGCTCGACTTCCACAACCGTCATCCCTAGGTCTAATCCCGACGACACCAGACCAATGCCCAGACGTCCCTCCGCGACCCTAGAGCGAACACCTTCTCTGATTCCCTCTCCAGCACGTCAATCTTCATATGTGCCTCAGGAGCGTCAACCTTCACCCGTTCCTTCATGCCACTCGTTACACGAGTCTAGGGAGAGATAGAGACGCGGTTCGCAAGGCTCCAGAGCCTCTTCTAGTCGGTAATCAGCGCGTCGTTCTACAGCTCGAGATGAGCATGAGGTTGAGGTTGAGGTTGAGCAGCGAGTTGAACATTAGGGTGATTATCAGCCTACCGAGGTTGTTGTGTTGGTATTGGACCATGGCGAGTCTAGAGTCGATGACATGCAGTGTGACGAGCAGCCGAACATGTATCAGAACACGCAAGCTGTTGAGCAGCAAGTCGACCAACCAGCTGAGATCACATCCACGAATCCCGAACAAGGCGAAGGACAGAGTCAGTTTCACGCCCCTCCTTGGACAAGCACGGACTCCTTCTTCTACTACTGAGGTACTTCAACCTTCCCTTTGTACATACCATTTTATTCCTGCATTGCTTCTGTTGTGATTCTTAAATCCTCCTGCAGATTTTTCTTACACAGGAGACTGTGTAATTTAAGTTTAGGGGAGGGTTTGAGATGATGTATCTGATGTTGTGTTCTGTGATTCTTATTTTAATTTTTTGTATCATTTCATGTTTGAGTTTGCATCCATCTATTTGTATAGAAAAACCAAAAAAATTTGAAAAAATATCGAAAATTTCCACAAAAACAGAGTGTTCATGTAGTTTGCACTTGCATATTAGGATTGAGTCTAGGTTTATTCATATAGGCTGTTGCATTTAGCATAGGGGTTGATGATGATTGTAACCTTGCTAGCATGCTGGATTCAATATGATAGTATCAGGGGCCCTTGTTATTAGTTCTTTGATGCATGTTAATTGAACTTGAAAACGTAAGATTGAAGCATGTTTTGAATTGACATCATTCCCTATCTACCTGAACCTAATCCTGACTTGCAATTATCCTGTGATGCATTGAAGTTCAACTCATGGATACCATACACATACTTGGATTGTCTTTCACATTTTTACCAACCTTGTCAATCCAAGTAGCTGATTCCCATTTTCGGAACAGTTCCACGCACCCTTAACCAACCCTTCTTTCAAGCCAATTGTATTCTTGATTGTGAGGCCTTTTTCCGAGTTGAGCTTGTTAGAAAGTGTTAGGTTCTAACCGGAAAGAGTAGGATCCTGTGTAGTTCTAGTTCGCGTTATCCGGACTAGTAGGACTAGGTGAGAACTCGATTTTGGACATTGGGTATGGATTTGTGCAGAAAAAAAGAAAGTAAAGGGTAGAAAGTCTTTAGGAGGGGGATGTGTTTTCAAAGTTTACAAGTCTAGTAAATGATTTGGGTTGAGCAAATAATGAGTTGTTGGTTCTGGGCATATAATGAAAAGATTAGACAAAGAAAAGAAAGTAAAATGTTTAAGATGTCTAGAGTCCTTAGAAGAAAAGAAAAAGAACCTTACTGATAATAAAGATTTCCCAATCCGCTAGAATGATAAGAAGTGAACTCCTCCTAAGACCAAGTCTAAAGAATGAAAGAATGGGTTTGAGATGAAGTTTCTGATGAAGGGTAGAGATAGGACCAACTTCGGTTTGGAATGTTCCTTGGGTAGACAGGGCGCTGCTCTTGTATGTATCAGTTGGTTTCAACCTTTACCCTTCTCTTAAGCTCAACTCCTTTTCGTGAGAGAACCTTGTTCTGTATTGATAAAACCACTTGAGGAGGAGACCCTCTATGTCTCTAACCTTTTACCCTAGCCAAATAAGTTCAATGACATTGCTTAGCTTGATTCACGGTTTTCTGTTAATGAATGTTAAAGGGAATGATTGATAGGATTGCATGTGTAGATTAAAGAAATAAAGTTCCTTCACCATGCATCATAGAAATAAAACACAAGGACCTTGATTTTAACTACTCTATTCAGCATGTTTTAGGTTCTGAGACCCCATCTTCACACCTCTTCTTCATACTTTGTTCTTGATTGATTGCTTGAGGGAAAGCAAAGAATAAGTTTGAGGAAGTTGATATGTCTATATTGTGTCTCTCCTCAGCATATATTTATCATGCATTTAGCTAGGATAACTGATTGTTTTACATCATTTTCTAAGTCTTTTCTACACACTTTGCATGTCTAGGTAGTTCTTGCATCATCCTTGCATACATTGTGCATTTCGGAGTATTTTAGGTATTGAGAAGACGTTGGAAGCGCATCCGTCCGAGCCATGCTCCCCAGCGTCCGTCCGAGCCATGATGACATTGCATTCCATTCGACGCGCACGGACTCGATCGCACATGTCAGGAAGAAAGACGTTTGGTTTTACACGCTTCAGGAGATTACCGAACCGACGTTTTACCTTGTTGTTTTAAGTTTTAGGGCTTTCCATGTTGGCCTACTATATATACATTTTGTTAAGTCTTTGCTGAGACATCTTATCTTTTATCTCGTATTGTTTTCTTTTCCTTAAGGTTAACCTAGCCACCAAATACGTTATGAGACTTTGTATTCCGATATCTTTGAGATTATTCAGTTTTTGTATTGGATTCCTTCTACAAAGTCGTTCATCTTATTTTTATCTACCTAATAATGCTTGTTTCAATGTTTTTTATGTTTGCATCCTTGACGATAATTTTCGGATCTGAGTAGTGTGGTAGTTCTTGAAGATGGGATAGATTAGGTGGAGGATCTTAGGATGTAGAGTGTTTAAGCTTTGATTGTATGATTCCCTTCTGGACTAGAGTTAGAAATATTAGTTTCTCTTTGATCAATTGGAACTGGGTTTTAAACATTTCCGCATCCAAAAGGTGTTTGATGAAATGACTGACCAACTAGTGCTAGAGACTTACGTTCCTAGCCTAAGAGATTAGTTGTCTAGGATGTTTGTTGACGTGAATGAACTTGTTTTTCATGTCATGTTTGATCATGTTTCTCTAGCGAGAGCTAGGTTTGGAAGTGGTTGAGTTTGAGTAGCTTCTGTCAAGAGATTGGATTAGCTAAGAAGTGATGTTCATTGTTTAGGGATGGTTTGCTTGTGGCATGTTAAATACTCTATAGACTAGGATACTCCACCGACATCAATTACTCCCATCCTTAGGACCTCTTTCTTTCTGATTTTTATTACATTCATGAGACTGTTTCGTTTCTTGCTTTTTAATTCATGCTTAGACTCATTTATGTTTTTATTCATTTTCGCTTCTTGTCATGCATTCTCGTTTCTAGTTCTGTGACTCATTTCCGTTCTGTATTGTCATCATTCTAGGACTGTTAGACAATCACTCTCTTTGAATTGGCTTGACTTGTGATTTCTTGATTGCATCTTAATTGTTAGTAAAATTCCCCAACTGAATTGACATCTTAAATATTACAACTGCATAAGATTAATTGAACCTTCTAGGATAGACACAAAAAATCTAGTATCACAGCCTTAGGCTAATGAGAAGCTCATGCTTGTGGCCCTTTTTTTTAATATAATTTTTCAGCTTTTAATTCTTGAAAGTTGTCTTGGTCTAGTGGTTTAGTATCAGTGTTGCAATATTATATCCATATGTCTTTCTTTTGTTGTTTTTTTCAATAAAGTGGCCCAAAAAAAATTTCATCACGGTTGTCCAAAAAAAAACCCCTTAAAATGTAGTATTTGAGAAATATTTTTTATAGTTTCCTAGGATTTACCTTTATTTTTCAGATTGATTGTAAAGTTGAAAACAAAGATGTTTTGGAAGGTTTTTTTTATTATAAAGGAAACCTTTTGAATTTGTAACCATTGTTAGGCATCGGCACAAGGGCAAGTACATGCTAATTTCCAAGTACTTGTGATCGCCTTGGCCCATTCAAGTAACTGACTTCTGGATTTGATACATGCCTCCTCCGAAGCAAGTGCTTTTTTAGCGAGTACTCGTCAAAAATCTGTTTATTTGCAAGTAACTTGACCCATCTTGTTACTTGCTAAAATAACTTGGTCTGGCTTATTATTTGTGAGATACTTGCTATTTAAACTAAAACTAGAATTTAACCCAGGGTATACCGCATACATATAATTTTTATTATTATTTATATTCTATATTGTATTTGTTTATTAAATATTAGATATTTTTCAAATAGAAGAATAATTAAATTTCTCGACCAATTGTGCGACTAAATGTTTATATTAATTTTTTAACCCTTATATACTTCATGACTATTGTTTGTTATATTTAGTTTGTTTTGTATCGTGTTTGAGAATCTATTTTGATTTTTAATTGTTATAACAAAAATAAGGGATCTAAATATATAATAAGTCATTTATACGCTATGATTAAGTCACATTTTTCCTAATGATTTAATTATTTTACACAAATCAACTTAATTTTTATATGTCAAATATTCTAATATTAATAGTATTGACAAATAATAAAATGAGGATTTCATCCGTGTTAGCATAAATTTAATAATATTTTATTAATTCCAACATGTCCACTTTATAACCTATCTACTATATAACCATATTATATACTCTCTCCGTTTCAGAATATAAGATGTTTAGAGAAGTATTTTTGTTTCATAATATAGGATGTTTTCAAGTTTCTATTTAACTTTTAGATTAATTTCATATTTTATATTATGTAGTCTTGTTTCTGATTGATTAAACTTTTTAAAAGTAGTTATTTCTTAATATGCGTGTCTTAGCTTAAACATCTTATATTTTGAAATGGAGGGAGTAGTGTTTTAAAAAAATTAATTTTACATATTCGTAATATTTTAAAATTTTATAAAGTTTATATATTAATTAATATTTAAATAAATGTGAATCGAAGTTCTTCTTACGTTAAGAATCAAAGCTCACAGGTTTTAGAAAACAAAATAGGAATCAAATTGTTGTTTTCTTTGTTTGCTGAGGATTCAGAAATAGAATATCTTCAAGACACAACAGAATGTGTTGTTAAATATATCATAGTTTCTGTTTCCATATTGTTTCTACTGTATTTTTTTAGTTGGAATGATATGTAATATATTTAGGAAACAAAATCTGAACTAATACTATTTTTGGAATTTTTTGGGGGATTAACTTTGTAAATAAGTTTTTTAATAATTACAAATATAAGAGTAGAACCCAAATGTACTTCAAAATGTATATATAGATAATTGAATATAAAAACAATTTCATATAACACAAAACTCAAAACATTCAAAGTTACAATCTTTCATATCTTTTTGATTTTGGTTTATAAACTATAAAAATGGTTATAAATATATAATTCAAATAATTTATTAAAAATTCTTATATATATTAAAGTAAATAACAGGGCAAACAAGCCGGATGATGAAACTTTGTAGAAAACTTGATATTTGACTTATTTGCATGTAATAATTTGTTGGTACTTGTTATCCCATTTGCTAACGATAAGCACTTGTTTTTGAAAGCGGATACGAGGCAAATAACGGGTATCATGAGGCAAGTAACGGGTACATACATGATGAGTAATCGGTTGTGTTTTTTCAATCGTACCTTTTAGATAATTTTCTAAAAATAATCTATAGAAAAATTAAATTGTATGCTTTACGAGTAATTGTTCACTGTAACAGTTTTTTTTTAAAGTTACAACTATTCATTGTAGAGTTGTGTTTATTCGAATATTTGTATATTTTGAAATCTATATATATTTGTCTGTTTGAACTGATTTCATTTTTTTGTCATGACACAAAATAATATAAAATTTTAATTTTTTTACAGCTTTCTAAAATATTATCTAGCATTTATTCAGTGTCGTGCCAGCCTTTATAGGGGCTTAAGGCAAGTTTTAAAGTGTAATTATTTTTAAATGATAATTAACATATAATTATATATATATAATAAAGAAGGAAAATAAGAAAGAGGTCTAAAACGGCAATTATATGTCTAAAATATCTTAAATTTTGTTTTTTTTGTTTTTTTCTTAAAAATCATATTCATATATATAGAAGCAATTTCTGATTTCTTTTACAAATTCAGAAAACATAAATATTAACCAATATTCATATATCAGGAAAACTAAAGAAGAATCGGTCATCATATATGTTAGAAAAAAAATCAAAATCTAGCAAATTAAGCATAAACTTTTACAGCACTATAAACATGAAAAATAAATTATAATATACAAATACAAGAAGACTTCCTTAGAAACACATTTGAGAAAACAAAAATATTTAAGATTCTTAGAGCTTAAATAAATAGAAATATTTTTTTTTGTTGACATAAAAATTTGGTTTTGAACTCAAGTGAAGAACATAAATGAAAATGTTTTTGAACCATTAGACCAAAATTTTATATATTATGTGGGGGCTGAGGCCAATGCCTTTTTATTACACTATAGGCAAGGCCCTGCATTTATTCTTTGAAAACTTAATAAATTAGATTCATTGATTGACTTTTATTCAAATATTGGTGATAGTAGATAGTCTTTTTAAAGAAAACTATTTTTGAAATTTTTGCATACTCTTATTTCATAAAAATTTAATACTATATAAGATTGTATTTAGTTTAATTGTCTAATTACTCTAATTTTTTGTATTCGTTTATTTATTTATATATTTTCTAATACCCATTTTTAAAAGGGATTTTATGACGTTTGCATCGTTTTTTCGACCATGTTTTCTTAAGATTTTCAAAGAAGGTTTTTACTATATTATCAGGGGTACGTTTTGATATTGATTTGTATGTTTATAGAGAAGGCTGATATGGTTGATGGAACCACTATTTCGACCATGTTTTCTTAAACTTCTCAAGGAAGGATTTTTTCTGTATTATCACAGGTTTGTTTTGATATTGTTTTTTATGTTTATAGACTTTATTTTGTTAAGTGCCGGCGTTGACCAGCCAGTCAATGATTTGATCGGCGGTTCACTTATCATACATGCCATGTTTACCGACATCATGGAATCGATGGAAACATTGAAGTCATTTTATTTTAAAAGAACTGAATTCATCTTAGATTATTTAACAGAAGATAAACAAAGCTTTGTTTCGCATATTGGTAGAGGAAGGAGTTGGAACAACAAATAAAGTTTTCTCAACTCTTACAGAAATTGTTAATGGAGTAACATGGCCTATTGATCACTCACAGTCAAGCATCATCACGATATCGTTAACAGTGAACTTTTGTCGAGATTTATCTATCTATGATAACATTTGGGAGCAACAAGCGAGTCTGAGTTCTATTGATAAATAGAATGTTATGCCTAAGCCTGCTACTCAAGAATCAGTTGATTCTTTACTGAGAGTAAACATAGCAGAACAAACCAATGTGGAAAAAGACCGTATGATGTGCGCCATTTGTTTATTAACAAAACCTTTTAGAACTTCCTTGTGGTCATGTATTTCATTCTGAATGTATTGTTAGGTGGTTATAAACAGGTAACAATTGTCTGTGTTGTCGTTTTGAGTTATCTTTGTAAATCGCATTTGAAACATATATTATGTGGTGTTTGCTTTATATTATATAGATCGATATTGTTATATAGAGTCTGTTAACAGTATAAATATCAAAAAATAATATAATAATTACTTATACCATCAAAGAAATTTGTTTTTAAAGAATTTAGCGTTTTTGTTTATTTGCAGAAGAATTTTAAAATGAGAAGAGGTAGAGTTACAGCTATTAATATATGAAGATTAATCTTAAAAAACGAAGTAATTATTTTTTTGTTTGAACAAATAAAATTTGAGTTTAAACTATTAAAAATATATAACACTGACTCTTCATGGTAATTGTGAAGTGTGAACAGGTGTTACGAATAGTTACACCGTTTAGTATACTAGATCATAACATATACTATCATAATGTTAAATAGTTTATAAATTATAATCATAGCGTGCATGTTCTTATGAATTAATTATAGCTTACATATATATATATATATATATTCTCTTTTTAATAAAAAGGAAGTACACAACATAGTTTTTGTAAACTTTATATTTTTAATAAATAGTTATAAATAGGTTATAGATAGGTTATAGATTAATTCATATATTAATGGTTACACTTAAATATTGGGTGCAACCTTAATTGGAAATATTCCAAATTGATAATTGATATATTAATGGTAACAAATAAAATCATGGATATGGAAACTGTATTTTCGGAAGATTTTAGTCTTATATCAAGTTGTTTCCAAAGATCTTTAAATACAATATTACAAATTTACTTTCCACAGATTTTATTGATAAACCACAACGTTCAAGTTTTTAGTCTAAAACCACAAAGATTTTAGTCTTATGTCTAGCACGGAATTGATTTTTTTATTTATATTATAATTTTAAGACTTACATACTCTAGCACCGGTTAAATTTTTATATACTCTAGCACAGAACATGCTGGACACACTCTAGCACGGATTAATAATTTTATATACTCTAGCACGGGTTAAAATTAATAATATAAGACTTACATAATAGATTTACATTCTATGAATGATATTTACCATAAAAATTGTTTGCATGAGTTGCATCCAAATAATATTATAAACAATTACATATACAATGTTTTAAAAATAATGAAATGTATTTCAGCCCGGGTCCAAATCTAGTTTTTAATTTGTTAACACCAGCGTACATAGTTTTTTTATTAAAACTATATGGTTTATGATAAATGTTCGATTTCAGTCATTGCATTAATTTAACTGACATTCAATAGTCACGTTGGTTAAATACAACTGTTCATATTGATGATTGTTCATTATTAGTTTTTTTAGTAACTATAAATAGATTAGCGATTTAAAACTGTCAAAAAAAAAAAAAAAAAAAAAAAAAAAAAAAAAAAGATGACCAAACGTTCTATTACTGAAGCATACAATTTTCCTGATAAATGTATTAGAGAGGAATCTTCCAAGTTCCAACATAATTTCAAATGATTTAACATTAGCTGTTAATAGCATTGAACCATCAATAATTTGTAATCAAAAAGGTAAATATAATTTAACTAAAATTACTTTTGCATTATTAATAGAATACTATTTTTATTGCATTACTAATAGAATACTATTTTTTAAAATTACTTTTAAGTAATTCAAAGGAATTGATTAACAATTAATTATCCTGGGTATATTTAAATTTGTAACCATTAACATTTACATATTTAGCCAGCTGATCAAAACTTGTTATATACTTATATTTCAGTCATTACGTTAGCAAGAATTTATTTTTTTACAATGTGTTATGTTATTTTCTTTGATAAGCTTTCGACTGACAACATGATAAATTATTGTTTGTAACAGATAAAAATAAATAATAATTAATATGGATTATAAAATGGAATCAGCGATTATTACTGGTTAGTAGTTATTGTTTTTCTTTTTTTTTTTAACATCTAACAAACTTTATTAATATGAACCAGAAGTATAAATAATCGTCAATGAGATTACAATTACAACCAATAGTTTGAGTAACGAAGAAGCAAAAAGCAAATACTTAATCGTCTTCGTCATTGTCGTTGTGTGACTATCATGCTTGGTAATCATCTTATTTTTATTGATGAAATACCGGTAACGCATTCGAAAGTCATAGGTAGCGATCCATCTGTTACATCGCATAACCTTCCGATTGATCGAAACTGTTATAACGTGTTGATATGGTATATGCCGTCTTCTGATTCTCGTGTTGTTAGCGTTCCACTCCTCTTTAACATATAGTTTCCATGGTGGTTTATGTGCCGGTCGTTGCTTACATATCAAATCCGAGTGGATTTGTAATAATCTTCGATACGTCCACAATAGATCATACTGACGACGTTCAGTAGCAATTGCACAACTAACATATGATGTTAGTATGACCAAACACACGGTCAATAAGACCGATAAACTCTCGACGAAAACGCCGGACATGGAGAAACAACAATTGATTTGAAACCACCGATGATCAGATCTACTATCCGAGAACAAGAGCCAACAACGAGGTAGTGTAATGACGGAAGAAACCACATGGAATCCACCGGAAAACAATGAAGCACCCTTTCGATTGTATGTTCTCATCATCAACACTAGACTGTTCGATCGGTATATTGAATGAAAAGACGAAAAGCAATAACTGAGAAAATAAAGTGAGGAGAAACCAAACAACTTCGGATAATCAAGCGCCGGACGGAGTTGCAGAGCCGTCGATGTTGTTTTTGAAGAAGGTTGTTATCGATCGCTTCTTTTCACCGAGAGAAAATATATATAACAAATACAAACTAAAAAGATACAAACAAAAAGTGAGACAGAGAGAAGTACGGCCGACGCCGGCCGGAGATATTAAAAGCTTTTGGTTGTGAACAATCGCCCTCGTTGTTGCAGGGAGAGAGAACGGTTTATTTCTGTATGTGATAAATCAGTTTTGTTTATAGTAGTAATTTATTTATTTGTCTAATTTCTTTTTGTTCTTTTGGTCAAGGGAAAAATAAATGCAAAATTGGGAAAGACTTTTAAAATAGAGAGAGAACTTTAGTAGTTATTGTTTTTCATATACTATTTTTAAAAAGTTAAAAACTTCTGTAACAAAATTAATTACTTTTAACAATTTTCAGATTGTCAAGTTCATACAATATCAAATGTAAACATTCCAACAAGTTAAAAACGGATGTAAGAATATAAATATAATTCAATGCTATACTATTGAGTCCCACGATATAATACATAATTAGTTTATATTTTTTTAATTAGGAAAAAAAAGGTTGACCATCTAAAAAATTCCAGAAAATGTTTTAATGCAATGTGGATATTGTAATGCAATGTGGATACTGTGTAGTTGGAAGTTTACAACGAGAATTAAATTAATTGAAAAAGGACAAAGAGAATTTATATCAATGAAAGAATATTACATGTACCTTATACATTCACGTTCGTGTGTATTAGATAGATGCGGGAAAAATTTAGACCGGTGATTCGTCACGAAATACTAGACCTGATGTTGAATCACGGGTCTTTCATATGAAATTTAGAAAATAAATAATTTTACATTTCTTTTAAATTAACATTTTATATGAAGATATCATATACCAGCATATTAACATTTACAGATATAAACATATTTAACTATATAATTATGTGAGAATAAACATAAGGATATAAATACGTTCAAATGTATAATTGCAGGCAACTAATAATTGTATATATAATATTGAAATAAAAAAACCAAATAAAATATTTGGATTTAAGTATATTAAATATTATCTAAATAATGCAACCATCCATCATATGTTTATAGCATTAATCATTATTTATTTAATTGTAAAGATTTGTATCCCTTATTTACATATTTTAATTGTAATTTTTCTTGAAATAATTGAGCGAGAAATATGTGTAAATTACACTAATGGCAAAATCTGTAAATATTCTAGTGTAACCAACTAATTAAATGGACTTAAAAATTTACCACAGGTCAACATGAAATTTCTGTTAATCACATGTAAAAATAAATTTATTTTTTAAAAATATTTCTCAATTAATATATAAGAAATACATTTTAAAATTGTATTTTTGAATTTATTATTAAATAACTTAATAAATATATTATTAAATAACTTAATAAATATATATATTAAAGAAATTTTGTTATAAATATTTTATTAAAATGAGTTCCCCCGCGATATCGTGGGAGCTCAGTTATTTATAAAAAACCACTTCAATACACAATTTCAAAATTGATAATATCAGGTCCCATTTATAAAACCAAAAACAAACTAAAACCAAAAACAAACTAATATCAATCAGCAAAAAATAAGAATCGAGTTTATGAAGCCTCTCGGAGAGACGGAGACATGTGTAAAACTCTTGTGACGCAATGTTAAAAAAAAAAAAAGTGTGTCAATCAAGGGATCTGTTGCAGCCATGACTTGAGAAACATAGGTAGCAAAATATGATTCATGTATAAAACTTGTGGCCGGAATAGTAAATGGATGGTGATACTGATACGTTCACTTCTAGAATCCAACTCTTTGTGGATCATAAAGTTGTAATTTTCCAAGTTAATAGATACCAAACAATATTAATGGTGTTCTATACTTTAGTGGGAAGTCAAAACAATCTCGAATATGAGGTATAAGCTCACTCTAGCGAATAGTTGCCAATCTCCGGAATCAATCATGTAGCTCTTTAGCTTCCATACATATAACTTATTCTCTTCAAGAAAATCTTCTAATTAACTCTTTGGAGATATTGTTCATATACATGAAAATTCCTTATGAAATTGTACAAGCTCTATCGAAAAGCTCAAATAGTTCGGGTTCGAGTTCAGGAAAGGTATAACGTTGTATTGATCAGAACCCGAGTCGATTACATGGCATATGAGATCATCCTCACCAAACTCATCTGGGGCGGTCCAATATATTTTTTTCCGTTCAAGCTGACGGAATTTTGATAATTAGACCCAATACAAAAGTATTGGAGAGATATTGTTTATTTTATTTTATGAGACATTGGTATAAGCAATAACTGTAACGGTTTAATCTTTTGTTTTCGAGGCAAAAGTTTGTGTTTCTCCTTCCAGATTTTGGACATGTCGGCTACAAAAGAAGAGACGTAAGAGACCCTAGAGATTGTAGAATGTGGCTTCCCGTAGCGACTTGTAAGCCATGATTTCTTGTTGTCTCTCCCTCCGAATGGAGAGACTTCCATTGCTCACAAACTAATTTCAAAGTTTTGATGCACTTTAGTGATAATTCTGATCACAAGTATGCTTGTCCATATATCATCTGGCGATAAAATTATCTTGTGAGAATTGACCTCTGTCTCTTTCATTGTGGGGTGTCCATTTATTCCATAATTATCGTGTACGTCATCATCGATGTGTCTATTTATATATACAAAACTGTCAATTGCATATTGTGGAAAGTATAATAGAGTTTCACAGTAAATGGTACTGAAAAAAATGCATGTTATAGGACTGTTAAAAATATATCAATTATGAATTTGCCATTTTTTCGTGAAAAAATTTATGGATTTAGCCATTTTGTAAAATATTATGGATTTACAATTTTTTAGGTTACAAAAATATGATTAAACATGGGTTTAACCTGTTATACTTGGGTTTAGTATTTGTTCTTAGGGTTTATTATTTGTTATAAGATATGTATTTTAGCAAAAAAAAAACATAAATATGGACATTTTTAGTATTCAGAAATAACAAATCCATCAAATTTAATTAAAATGGCATATTCGTAAAATTTGCCTTTGAAAATAGCATTTTCTGTAATAATCCTGTTAAAAATAAGAAGAACCCCCGTTTAAAGTCTCCATTTATTAAAATTCATATATATGAATCATAAACAATTTTCAAAATTGTTTTTTCACTTTCTCGTTTATTTTGTTCTACTTCAATTTGTATGCTCTTTGATATAATTGTATTATCGGTTTCATACTAATAAAGAGTGAAGATGTTAAAAAAAAAAAGAACAATTTTTCAAAATGTGTTTTGCAACAGTAACATTGTACATAAATAAAACTGTATGTAACGTTTGCTAAACCTTATTCGTTCAATGGACACAAAATCTTTCTGCTAATTCCTTACCTATGGGCAGTGTTCAAGAAAGCGGTTTAGGCAGCCGCCTAGGCGCCGTCTAGGCACTAGGCGCTCAGCAGACGCCTAGATGACCGCCTAACCCGCTTAAAATTACATACATTTTATTTTAATATTTATTTTTGATTTTTAAATTACATATAATTAAATTATTATGTTTTATATCTATATACGTAATTATAAACATTTATATGTTGTTAATATAACTTAAATAAATGTATTTTTCTTACCGTTGTTTATAATTTATAAATTTTTTATTTTTATAATATATATTTTAATATAATTATATATATATATAATGTTTTATGTTGTAAACGCCTAAACCGCCTAAAAACCGTTTAGGCCCCGACTAAGCGTTCTAGGCGCTAGGCGTTGGGTCACCGCCCAGATACCGCCTAGCGCTTTCTTGAACACTGCCTATGGGTATGTTGTTAATATGTTATCTGACATCAAACTTCTATGATAGAACGCAAATAAGCTAATATTTATTCGCAACCCATAAGACAAAGGATGATATACAAGCCGAACAAAAGCAGACCTTGGTCATAAATCATAATTATTTGGTATTTCGATATAGATCAATATCTTCGAAGTTTTTCAGTTTTATGTACATCAAAAGAAGCAAAAAAATAGAACCCATGTAATGAGTAGACAAAATTTACCATACCAAAAAAAAAAATGAAATAATTAAATCAAAGAATCTCTAACTCTTGATTGTATTGAAGATACTGTCTCTGTGACTTGTGAAGATCATAAGGAGCCCAAAGATAATCAATTGGACAAGGCTTACCATCATCAAGCCTAACCCATGGCTTCCCTTTCCCACTCCAATGTATCAAACTAACCGGACCAGGATGTAACGATCTACAACTACTCACAACGTTGTCTCCACCTAGACCATGCTGGTTCCATTGATGATCAATAGCTTCAATCTCACCACCAAACACAAGTAGAAAAGGCGGTAACGAACCCAATTCGTAGATTCTCTTATCTTCTTTCTGAATCTTCATCCAGTTTTCGATCTTTCTCGTGTAATCTCCTTCTCTCCATCTATCTAAATCGATAATCATCACCCCCGTGTTGAAATAACAAGGCGTTTTCGAATCGAAGACGCTCGAGAGTTTCCGGTCGGACCAGAACTGATCTGTGAAGTACTTTGTGAAATTTGCGTGGCAATACTCTGGTGCACCTATTGTTCTTGACCCGGATAACGTAATCATCCATAGTTTCTGAATATCGTCGACTACAATCACATCTGAATCGAGGTAGATCACTCGGCTAACGCACGAAGAAAGGATCTCGGATAAGTAACTTCTTGCGTAATTCAATGGACTATCAAGAGCTTGTCTTATAGACAAAGAGATCAGATTCTTGACCATGGTTTCATCAAAAGTGTAGACTTTGAAACTCAAAGAAGGGAAAATAGAGGAGAGAGTCTTAGCGAGCGAACCCTGACTTGAACCCGAAGCAATGAAGTGGAAGAAGATGTTTTCAGGACAAGAAGTGTGTTTGAGAATAGAATGAACTGCAGATACCGTGCCTCGCAAGTAAGCTGGATCTAGTGTCATAGCTATATGAACAGCTGATAGATCACAAGCTAACAAGAGTCTGTTTTTGGCTAAAACAGAGCATTCGAGACCGTTTTGATATGCTGGAGCTTCCATGAAATCTGAAGATGCATCGTCGAACGAATCTGGAAGCAATCGAATCGATCCAACGGTGAAGAAAGCTGTGGAGATTATAATGAAGATTATTAGTCTAGAGACTAATCTTGAACTAGACATCATCAGGGAGAAGTATGCCTAAGATCTCTCAAAAGCAAAGCTCTTTTTTAAGGTTTAGTCTAGAAAAACATTTCTGGAATATTTGAAGAAAGAGAGAAAGGTCGAGGAAGAAGACGAAGACGAAGACAAGAACTGAAAACGCGGTTTTGTAAAGAAGATGGTCAAAATACGCTCTTTTAAAACTCGTTTTCTTTTATGTCACCATCATTGTTTTTTTTTTTTTGTCCCTAGATATTTTTTTATTTCTAGAAACCCCTAAAAATTTACTATTTTTATTCTATCACAGTCAATTCAAAACAATTTATATAGTATTTATTTAGGACATTTAATTTGAAACGCGGCAATAAAAAATATATTGGGAAATACACTATTGTTCATTGTATATGGTAGCAAAGACTAAAAGGATACATATTATCTAGTTCCATATTTCGCATATATCTCTTCTAAATTTACTCAAAAGTTTTTGTGAATTTCGAGTTGTGGTTCATATTCAACTTGAAGACAATTACTACATGCTAAGCCGAGACAAAGATACTAAATAAACGATATATAAGTTTAACCTATTTTTGTTTACAGAAATAAATGTTAGGTTTAACGAACTCAGTCAACATTGACATAAAGTTTTTATTAAATATGAAAGGTTAACTAATTTTTTATAATAAATTAATCAAATGAATACGCATGGAAACGTATACATTACACGCATCGACATAAATGTTACAAATACAAAGAAAAGCATGTTAGAGCATGTATAATGGTAGTTACTAAAAAAAGATACTTAAGTATGTTTTTAATTATAATATTTAGAAATAACGAAGTTAAAAACTTTTTTAAAAACTGTAAAATAGTATACTCCAATGGTAGATATTAATTTTAGGTTCTTAAAATTTAAATTCTTTTTTTTCAAATTTATAATCTGTTAAGTACAATTTGGTTTGTTTAAATTTTTAAACATTTTTTAAAACATAAAAAATTTTGCATTTCATAAAATTTAAAGTTACATGATATAAAAGCATATTAAAAAAAGATTACAAAAACGATTAATTATCATCCTGCCTGCAATAACGTGAAGAATCCAGACTCATTAACTGCAATAGCGATCTGCAATAGAGAGGTTGATCTTTGGTTGTCACCCTTAACCTCTTGTAACAGCAAGCTCTTCGGTTGTCACCCTTTACCTGAAATAACAGAGACAAGAAGGATTAATAGATGTAGCATCAGAAATACAAAAACAGAGAAGAGAGAGGAAAGAGATAAACACCGATCGTGTGTCTTTACTAAGGAGGAGGAGGATCCACTTGAGCAGCAGCAATATATGTATCATAACCACACACACACTAGTTTACATCCAAACACAATCACTTTCGCATTTTCAGAATGTGCCATACACATGAGGCACAACAATATGCGAAAGAAGTATTCCTAGAGTCCATCATCAACTAGAGGCAACTATCCAATAATCAACTAAAAGGCAAAATATCCAGAATCCCCCACTTGTTAACCATCAAATTAAACTATGTTTTATGCTATGCTCAGCCAAATAAGAAGAGCATAAAACATGAAGCAACACTAAAATACCCGAGAAACTGCAACTCGTATATGAATGGGTTGAGAGCAAAAAGAGGGATTTGGTTTGAAGAAGATACCTTCATCAGTAGGTTTGAGCCTGAAAATATAAAGCTCACAAAAGGTTTGGTCCGCAGAGGCGAACATTAGTCTGATAAAGTCTAGGCTCAGGATTGGATGATGCCAAATCCTTAGCCCAATAAAGGATACCTGCGCAACACCTGTAACTCGCCGAAACGTGATCCACAAACTCAATCCGACTCCCCTGCACAAACCATTTGTGAGCAAACAGAGTAAGAAGAAGAAAAAAGAAAAAAAGGACCACAAGCATACAATTGTATATCAACAAACCAAAGACTAGACCTATCATGTTATACTTCATCATTGGTACTGTAAGCAGCAATAGAAAAATGGGTCCATGATAGGCCTAGTCTCGAACTCATAGTCCAAGTTCTCCCAATCAATCACGAAACCCTAAACCCATACACACCACAACAAACAGAGCATAAATTGTAATGTTTTTTTTTAAAAAATCTTTTATAAATCAATTAACCAGATCGAGATCAAGATAATCATATTAACAAACTGAGGGAGCAAGAGATAAAAAAAATTGTGCCAATTGAGAGAAACAACTAACCCCAAAATCAGAGACAACGTCGAGGAGTTTAGAAGATTGAGACTTGAGGAAAATTCAACCATTTCCGACTCATCTCCTCTCTCAATTCAACAGATTCCGACTTGAGAAAACTTCACCGATTTTGGATTCGTGAAATGAAAAAGAGAGGAAGAGAGGAAAAAAGAAAAAAACTTCCGTCGTTGTTTTTTTTTTCTTTTTGTTAAATTCACGAACCAATCAGAGACAGACACATATAACATAAGAATCGATACTAAAAATGCTTAATTAAGAATCGATTTTAACATTTATCATGTATTATGATTTATTTTTATTCTTAAGTAACCCTAAAAACCCTTTAAATGCCAGCGTTGTACTTGCTCTTAGGCTGTAGGAATCCAGCAATTTTAGAATATGGGTTGATAATGGTCCAATGAACACATGGCTCCATGTGCTTTTCTACTTATTTCGATATACAAAAAAACTATATATAACCTCTTTAATAATATGTAACTATTGACTAACGCCCAAAAGATAATAATTAATATTTAAATGGTCAGCTCACATTCATTGGATGCAATGCTCTTGTTATGTTAAAAATTATTAAAAAGTGTTTGTGTTCTACTACAAAGCATGTGAGTATTCCTCGTTTAGATGGATTTTATTTGCAGGTTTTCACTGATTTCTATGACTAGAATTTGTTGTTTCCCTAAGTAGAGTTTATTAAGTTTTCCTGTACTAACAGTGATATACTAATTGTAGTATCATGCCAAACAAATCTAACCGTTGCAATTTTTGACAAGACCCCCAATATTTTATGTTTTAGTATTCACTTTTTGAAAGTTAACACATTAATCTCTCTGGATAAGCCGATTTTCTTTACTATTTATAGTATTGATAAGTTCCACACGACAAATTCTCGAGGCTATTAAAAGTCTAAATGGTAGACGTCACCAATTTCTGTAGATATATTTTGATCTGAAAAAATGAACGAAAGAAATAACCCATATTGAAAAGTTATGAAAACTAATATTTTGAATAGAAAATAGAAGATATTTCAGAAGAGTCGTTATCGGTTTTATGTTTAATCATGCAAAACTGCTCTCTTAGGAAATTGATTTTATTTT
This sequence comes from Camelina sativa, assembly GCF_030686135.1. Taxonomy (NCBI): domain Eukaryota; kingdom Viridiplantae; phylum Streptophyta; class Magnoliopsida; order Brassicales; family Brassicaceae; genus Camelina; species Camelina sativa. Next base: position 7,608,449 of record NC_141883.1, read on the forward strand.
TCTTTCAAAAAAGTTCACATTTTCTACCAATTGTTCAATAAAGTTACATTCGAAAACAAGAAACAAAAATACAGTGTCATGTTTGAATACAGCTGTATGTGCGGCTGTGGGCTGGCAATATCATTATTCTTTGTAATGAGTATATATCTCACTTTGGAATTATGTCTACCTGATTACAAAAGTTCCTAACATTACCAGTTCTAGCGACTTCTCATTTTAGAAGCAACTTAAAAAAATAAGAATCGTTTTGGTACGAGTTGCTTTCAATAATATCAAAGCTGGTGAAACTTTTGATTATAAATTATCTCTGTATAATAACTTTTCTTTGTTATCTAGTTTATATATTATTTACTAATAATAACAATGTTAATTTATGTTTTGCAAAGTTGCCTATTTAATTTTTATCAAAAGAAATATTATGAATATTTTCTAGTAGGAAGATTTGGTCTTTTCATCGTCTCATATCTCTTTGTTATGTGTTTTTTTTTTCATTAGTTATATAAATAATTGTCAAAAAAAATTATAAAATGTTTAACAACTAGTAGTGTCTAGTACTCATATCCCGTGAAATATAAATCAGACTTTAATAGTTCTCAAGTCGTGGCCTTTTAAGAAATGTTATCAATATTATAAATTTCACCAATTTGGCCCAAAACCGGCTCATTACCATTTTCTTTTGATAACCATATCAAACTTCATATTACTCATGAAAGTTATCACTATATTAGAGTAGCCCATCACTTTGAATATGTTAATTTATGTAAAAGATACATATCAAATCATTGGAACTCCTCATATTCTTTTCTTTTATCTTTTACTTTTATTCATATATTAGAGCATGATTATCGTTTATATAGTCATTCGGATGTCAAAAAAAATAATTAACAATATTTTAATTGAATTTGATTATTTAATTATTTTTTAATTTATGCAACCAATAAAATGAAAACAGGTGTAGATTTAGTGTCTTACTAGTTTTGGGCATATACATTTTTTCTCTATCTCTCCACCGTTTTCTTATTTTTTTATTTTTTTTATTGTTCTGACTATGTCCAATGGATATGCTCTTAGAGCAGCCCATCACTTGAATAAGAGTAAAACTTGGGAGTTCTTACCAAAAACAAAAAGCCAAAAAGTAAAACTTGGGAGTAAAATTAAAGTGGATTTATGCCATGTTCCAGTGATTTCACATCATGATTCGAATTTTTGAAGATGTGTAATCTCATATATTAAAACTTGTAGATAAGAAGAGCTTTTTTTTTGGCAAGATAAGAAGACCTTCATCTTAAAACTTTGAGACTAAATTGTGTAGACGTTTATTTTATTTCAGTTTAATTTACAAGCTTTTTTTTTTTTTTAAACATTCCTTTGCTCTAGTGTTGAAATCGTATCCTGCTTCAAACACAAGACTTTTTGGACAATTTATTTGCTTACAAATAATAGAATGTTGTGGTCAATTTCATTAGAAATGAAACAACATTTTTTAAGTTAACAAGAAGTTGTCTGAAGACTGACCAATGAGAAGTAAACACCTGTAGGACCTTTCGACAACAAGGAAGAGTGAGTCCCACGTTCCACAAGTTTCCCTTTGTCCAAAACCGCGATTGCATCACAGTTCTGAATTGTGCTCAGCCTATGTGCGATCACTACACTCGTCCTCCCAACCATCACGCGCTCGAGCGCATCTTGCACCACCCTCTCTGACTGACTGTCTAAAGCGCTTGTTGCTTCGTCTAGGAGCAACACTGATGGGTTCTTTAGAACCGCTCTAGCAATTGCAATCCTCTGTTTTTGACCACCTGACAATTGTACTCCTCTGTCTCCACAGTAAGTGTCATAGCCGTCCGTTAACGATGTGATGAAATCATGAGCGTTCGCTGCTTTCGCGGCTTCGATAATCTCAGACTCATCGATCTTGTCAGATGCTCTTCCGTATATGATGTTCTCTCGGATAGTACCAGCGAACAAAGTCGGTTCTTGGCTAACCAAAGCTATGTGTTGACGAAGTGATCTTAGTTGATACGACCTTATATCACGACCATCGATTTTCACAATACCCTTTAACGGGTCATAGAACCGTTCGATCAAGCCGATAATAGTTGATTTACCCGACCCGCTTGGACCAACGATCGCTGTGGACTTCCCCTCGTCTATCTCAATGGAGAAGTTCTTGAATATAGTCACATTCGGTCTAGTCGGGTAAGAGAAATCCACGTTGAGAAACTCAACTCGACCTGTTAGTCTTACTGGCTCATATCCATCTTGATCCTCTGGGTCAATAGATGTGTAACGATCCAACACAGCGAACACAGACCCGACAGCGTCTGAACCTTTCGCTAGATCTGTGGTCATACTTCCAGCATCAGCAATGACACGACCAGTACTAACCAAGATCATAAACGTTTCAAACAAAGCTTTAGCCGTGATGTACCCATCTTGTATCAATCTACCACCGTACCAGAAATCCAAAGCCCAAGTGCACGACGTGAGGCTTTGAGACATCGCAAGCCCAAACCCTGCGAACCACGACTGACGTATGCTTTCTCTCCGTGGACTTTCTTGGGCCTTTTCGAGCATTTTCATGATACGTTCTTGTGACGAAAACGCTGTGATGGTTCGGACGTTGGAAACAGCCTCAGCGGCTAGTTTGCTACTTTCGTCTTGAGCCTTGATTGCTTTTTTTTACATGCTTTTGAGTAGAACACGGCGAGTGTAGAAGCAAACAATAATCACTGGTTGCACCGCGATCATCACTAGTGCTAACCTCCAAGCTATGACCAAGCCCATTGTGAAAGCTATGGTTACAGCCGATACGGTTTGTACCACTAATGCCATCCGATCACCTACCAACGATCTCACCTATATTAAAGAACAAAAAAAACATAAGAAATATCAAGAAACGCTATAACATTGTTCGTTAAGAAATTTTATGTACTTACGTACCACATTAGCATCTTTTGCGAGTCTAGAGCAAATAGCGCCGCTTGAGTTCTCATCTTTATCGAACCACCCGACCTCAAACGTTAACACCTTAGAGAGCATCCGTTCTCGGATACGTTTGGTTAAATATTCACCCATGTATGCGAAGTTGTAGTGTTGGCTGACATTGATCAAGAATGAAAGAACGGCTAGGCCGACAAAAGATAATGCATAGATCCTTGTTTTCTCCTTGATCTCGTCATGGCTGGTAAGAAAATAAACAGACACCATCGACCCCAAAGAATACGCGTACGCTGGCTGTATGGCTTCAAACAAGGTTGCACTTATGCAACCATACAACGCTTGTTTCCATTCCGGTAAATTCATTGCCAATAGTCTCTTAAACGACGGTAATTTCGGCTTGGTATCTTCGGAAAGATTCTTCACAATGCTTGGACCTGTAAACGAGTTAGCAGAGCTTGAACGGCTAAGAGTTGAGACTCTAGAACTACTTCTCAAATCTTTGTTAGGATCCGGGACTGGACCCATTTGTACATTGACGTTGATGTTCATATCTGAGTCTTGCTTTTCGATCTGTTGTAAGCGAACTAATGAAGCGTATTGACCATCTACGTTTTCCATTAGCTCATCATGTGATCCTGTCTCCACTACTTGGCCGTTTTGAACCACCGAGATAACATCAGCATTACGGATTGTAGAGAGACGGTGAGCGATAAGAATAGTTGTACGACCAATCGAGGCGTTTTCTAAGGCTTCTTGAACTACTCTTTCGGATTCAGAGTCCAATGCGCTTGTTGCTTCGTCTAGAAGAAGAATTATAGGCGATTTGATTATTGCGCGGGCGATTGCAATCCTCTGCTTTTGTCCTCCTGACATTTGCACTCCTCTTTCCCCAACCTATTTGTTTACACAAAAACACTAACTCAAACCTCCGATAAAAAATTATGTAATCGATAAGTCTTTTCAGAACTGGGATCTAACCTGAGTTTCGTAGCCATGGGGTAGCTGAGAAATGAAATTATGAGCATTAGAGGCTTTGGCAGCTTCCACAACATCATCCATGGATGCATCTTCTTTACCAAACAATATGTTCTCCTTTATCGTTGTGGCGAAAAGTGCTGGCTCTTGGCTAACTAAACCCATTTGTGACCTTAACCACTTCACCTGTAGCTTATCAATGGATACACCGTCTATTAGAATCTCTCCAGCAAGCGGGTCATAAAACCTTTGCAAAAGCGAAATCACGGTTGATTTTCCTGAACCGCTTCCTCCAACCAAAGCCACTGTTTTGCCAGAAGGAACTCTCAGACAAAAATCGTCAAATATCGATGTTTCAAGTCTCGATGGATACACAAACTTTACGTTCTTGAACTCGACTTCTCCTCTAATATTCTCCAACTTGTGGCCATCAGGGTTGTCGGAATCAATCTTGGGAACTCTGTTTATCACTTGCATGATTCGTTCCCCAGCTGAAGACGCCTCGAAGAAGTATTTGAGGTTACATAAACCACCACCAAGTGATCTGAAGCAATAACATATATCAACATCATGATAGGGTGTGATATCAACTAAAGATCATTTATCTTTCTTTTGTTACAAGAAACAAACTAATGTATTTTCTTTTTTACCTAACTACTACTCTACAAAAAAATACCCCACCAAATATGAGAATATATATATATATATATATATAACTTAATAATATAAAAATGTTTGAAACGAAAATAAAAATATATAATATGTTTCACAAAATATCCATTTTTTCATTTCTCCATCATGCAAGAAACGTTTTTCAGAATTTTTAGTGATTATTAATAATAAAAAATAATATATATATATATATATAATTAAGATATATTATTTTGAGCGACCGATAAGCGTTGATGGGATGCAGATGGTCTAATAGAACCAGTATATATATATATAGTATTGATTGAATCTATTCACAAAAGTACTGTTTTCTACTTTTGGGAAAAAGTATTTCTATAATATTTTGTATATGATACTAATATTTTAATAGTTTAATTTTTTCATAGAAGATTTTCTAAATATTTTAACTATTTTTGGCGTTTTGCACATGTCACTGTAAAATACAAGTATTTAATTATTTTCGCACGGTGTCATCTTTGAGTGATAGATACTTACACGCCACCTATAGCAATAGCAGCAGCAACTGCAAAGACGGTACCACCCTTAGCACCATGGTACATGACCATCCGGCTTCCATACCAAGACATGAACCCCCACATGGCGAAAGTGATTCCATTGCTTCCAATGGTGATCCCCTTTGCTAGTCCTTGACTAATCCCTAGCTTCACCGACCCTTGAAGCGCGGTTGAGAATTTGGATATGGTCTTCCTCTCTCCTGAAAACGCATAGACGGTTCGCACCGAAGAGATGGCCTGCTCAGCTACAAAACCAGCCTCATTATACTCTTCACGTATCTTCGTGGAAATGCTTATGAGGGCTCGTCCGTACATAAGGCCAGGAATCACTAAGAGGACAATGAATGGTAAGCCAACTATGGCGAGTTTCCATAGCAAGACAAAGCCGACTACGTAGCTTCCAACGAACATTGATGCGCTCATCAAAAAATTTGGTAACTACACCGAATCAAAACCCGGTTTAGAAAAACAAGAAAATCATACTAAGGATTATGAAAGATATATCATGATCATGATAAGCGACCTTTTCACTAAGGACGTCTTGGATGAGGAAACTGTCACTAGAGACACTAGTGATAACATCAGAAGTGCTTGTGACATGAAGATCAAAGTAACCGACATCTTGTCGTAACACCGCTCTTAAGTACCTTTCTCTCATTCTTGCTGTTTGTCTCTCCCCTGTTCTTGTCCAACAATATCCTTCTGTTTTTTTTAAAAAAAAATATTAAAAAAAGTTCATCCCATCCACGAATTTAATTAAAAAAATCGTTAATTTTAAATTGGTGTTAGTCAACTAATAATTAGAAAAGGAAAGGTAACATTATTAGAAAGGCTTACCAAGGAAACACACAACCCAAGATCCACAAGCTACATAAAGCAAAGCTACAGCGTTCTGTTGATTACACAAAAACAATAAAATCATTAGTCCTTTTTCCACTTGCCTCATCCTCATGAATATATAAAAGTGCATGTGTCATATATGGATTAAACTCTAATTAAAAAAATGAATATGAGGAGTCAAACAACTTATTATATGTTTGTAATTTTGTTGATTTTCTGACAATATGTCAACGGATTCTGGAAAATAAATCATCCAAGTAACTTGAACAGATTGTGATCATAATTAAGATATATAAAAAAAACTAAAATAAATAGTACCTTGGAGATGCTTTGCATGAAGGTTTCAGTGTTAAAAGATGAACCGCCAAGGTTGTTCATGAGCTTGCTTGTGATGAGAAGAACAAGTGGGGTTGTGAAACCATCACCGATGGCTCCGATGAACCCTAACCCCATCAGCAACCAATCTACACGGTCGGCGTGCATGAATATCGATCTAACGCTTCCCAAACCCTTCATTTTATTCTTCCCACTCTCTTTCTCTTCTTTACCCATATTTCTTTAGTACCAAAAGAGAGAGAGAAAGAGATAACGAAACGACACCTTGACCTTAACGAAACGACAGAGTTTGTTACGCTCTCTCTCTCTCTTTCTTGGAGAGGTTCTCTTTTCGTGCAGTAATTAATATTATAAGTGGAAACCTTTTTTTTTTTTTTTTTCCTTTTGCTTTTTATGGGTCACTTTGATATGTGATGTTTTAGTTCACATTTCTCGTCCATCGAATGTGGTAGCCAGCGGCTATTTATAGAAACCGAGAGAGAGAATCCAGTTGGCTTCTCGGAACTTCGTCTGCTTAATAATGTTACACTAGGTAGATGATCCGCGCCTCACGCGGGATTATGCTACTGAGGAATTATGCTACTGAAAATCATTTTATATTTTTTTGGATTTTTTTTGTCAGTCGGATGATGGTAGCTGAGTATTGTTTCCACAGTCACATGATCTTCATCTTGATCTTTCACATATTTTTGAAAGGTTTCAAGTCACAAACATTGTTGAAAGAAGTCATAAGAGATTAAAAGATAGAGTGTTTGTAAACTGTGATTTTGTTTGCGTGGTGAGCGGGTGGTTTTGGAAGAACGAAATATAAAGGTAATAATTTTTATTAGGATTTTATTTTTTAATTTTTTCAAAACCCCTCCAATTAAGCAAATTAAAAAGAATATGATTAGGTATTTGACTCTCGCGGCCTGAACCGAAACAATGTTTTATCCCTAGATGTCCAGTAAACTGCTGCGCCTCAACGCATTTCGGGGAGAACCAGCTTTGGATTTTTTTGGGAGATATGATTACGCAAATCAAGTTGAATGGTTTCTGTAAATGTATTAAGACCTTCTATATTTGTGTTATAGTTGATTTCGGATTATTTGATTCGATTCTAATTTTTTAACGTAAATCAAAGATTGTGTGGTGTATATGATTCTTTTTCGGGTTAGAGTATCTTTGTTTTATATTTATCAATGTGGTAAATTCATGTTGAAACTGAAATCACTTTTGTAGGAGCTAATCATAATAACACGTCATATCTTGTAAACAACTATAATTATTGATAATCTTGTAAACAACTATAATCAAGGATATTCGTTTGATTCGCCAACTATAATTGCAGTAATCCTCCCATATGTTTTGGAAATATTAAATTTATTTCCCTCGTAAGATTTATTTGCTCCTAAAATATAGGGCATTAAACAGATTACTGAGGTGATTAATATTTGTTTTTCCTTATACTTATTTTATTTTGTTATCTAAAACTAAAAACGAATAATTGTTATATTTTTGTTTAAATATTAAATTTTTAATATTAATAGAGATCTAAATTCTAGTAAATCCTGAACTATAAATTCTAGTAATTTTAAATAATAGTTTTCTATTTACCCTTAGTTGATTAAAACAGGCAAATAATCTGTTATGTAATGTGTTGTGATCTTGTTTGTTTTTTTTACAAAATCATTATGCTGAAATTTTAATATTTCGTAATATATAATTCATTAGACCCAAAAAAATATATTATTAAAAAAATTTACATCATTATATATGGATTTTATGTTAACAAACCGCTATATATGCGGTATAAAATATATGATTAATTTGACCCTAATAATTTTATTATTAAACCCGATCAGGTATTAAATTTAGGATTTATTATATCCTTAAAAGTGATATTATTAAACCGATCAGGTATTTTTAGGGATTTAGATTATAAAGATTAATATAAAATACAATGGCATAAAGCTGTAATTAAATTGGTATTTTGAGGGTTGTTAGATAAAAAGTGTCCTGAGCTATGTAACGATGACACGTCAGTTTATTATGCAAGTGTGCTTCTCATTTAATATATACGGGATGTTTTGGTCAATTTTAAATTAATCAAACATAACTTTTTTGAGAAAATATACTAAAATGGTAAATGCAAATTTTATCTAATTAAATTAATGATAAATAAATTATTGTTTTTTTATTTTGAACTTCATTATTCATTATTATTAGTTAATATCCATACAAAAGATTTTTTTTAAATATATGTCAAAATAAAATTAACTCATAAAAAATGTAAAATTAGCATATATAAGAGACAAACGTAATTAATTGTTTTACGTTAAAAAAAGTTAAATATTTTTAGATAAAGGTAAATTAGTATATATATATATATTTAATTCTTATTTCTTTGTGGAAAAGTTAGTATTTTATACAGTCAATATATGATCGATAGACTTGATGAATATTATAAACATGTTAGTGACTAAATTTAATAAGTGAAATATTTTTTTTTTTTGTAAAAAAATTATTCTCTTTATCCCTAATAGATTGATGTCTTAGAATATATTTTTATCCCTTAAACATTGATATTGTAAATAAAAAATCTAAAATAATATTTTTGCTTTGTGCTTTTTTTCACATGGCATTCATCTAATGGTTTATATTTTATCTTTCTACTAAAAAGTAATTATAAATTAAATTAAAAATTTTTTAATATGTGTGAAAGTGTCAAAATATCATATACTATCAGGACAAAAATAGTATATTTTATTTCATAATTGAGTGTTAGTGTAATGCGCGGATCATCCACTTTACTGGGATTCGTAAACTTATTTTTTTTTATAACTCCTGTATGTATATTACTTCTGAAAACTTGAAAATTTTGTTTACTGAATTTACAAACAAATTCGAAACTCGATTCTGGATGTGATGATATCTTCTACGATTAGATTTAGCTTCTACCATTGCACTAAAATCTCTCGCAATGTTCTTTTATATTTGATTTAAGTGAGGTCGGTATAATTCTTACTAGTTACTACAATAGTTATTAATATATCTAATACGCACATTCATCTTCTTGCAACATTTAAACCTACGAGCAATTCCCTATGCTGGTCATGTGCATTGCATGCAGCCTTTTTTAACAGAACTCTGTATATTCATTTATTACTAGTATTTTTTGACATCATTTATCTATTTATATGTCGTTTTGTCCCAGATTTGGACATAACCCTCATCTGAAGTCTCGTTTTACCAGTTACCAAGTGATAACAAGGACTTTTTTCCTCAGAAAAGATTCGGTATCTCAGAAAGTAGGGTAATTATTTAGGATTAAGATTAATCTAAATATACATATATTGTAATTATTGTTTTTGTTATAACTACGCTTTTTTTTATCGTCTAAATTTATTATTGAATGTAAATTACGAGAATATGATTCTACCATGTACAATTTTTTTTGATTTTATTAGAATCATTACATACACTCTTGCTTTATACTCTCTCATGTTCTATTTTTTTGATGGACATTTTTTTCTCTATGCTCACTTTCAATTGTATGTAGAATTACGGCAAACGGCGATAATTGCGCATTACTGAAAATCGTCTCTTAATTTACTTTAAATTATAAGTACGTTAAAATTTGTGTTTTTTGCCTTTATATATACTCTATTTGGTTTCCTCCAGTAGATTTATTGCTACATTCAATAGCAATGAATTAAATTATTATATTTGTCGGGTGGTGATGTATCGAACTGTCTTTTTGTTGTGTTTGTTTTTGTATACCATAGTTATCCTACTAATGTATTAAATTGATTACAAACAAAAGGGTTATAACTAATATTCGACTGACGAACAAATATAAAATAAATAGCTAATATTCGACTGTAGTTCAAATCAAAATATTACATACTGTTGACAAAAACAAATATTTTAAAAAAAACAATAAGTGTTATATATATAACCAACTACCTTAAATTTTAGCTACCTCAAGTTCATGCTCATCAGATAACATATATGCATGGGCACATTCAGTTTCAATGCTCCTCGCATGCGTTTTTGGCTCACCTTATCACCTTAACTACATTCTTAAATTTTTGTATGACTGTTTCTAACTCTTTCCCACTTTTAAGGGTGATGGCATGGGTATATTCCTTCTTATTACCCCCTCATTCCTTTCATGTGTGGAGTTCCCACTAGATGCTTAGTTGCTTATGAAGTCCGACGTGAGTCTAAGACCTTGTGTGTTTGGTGAACTAGACATAATATCTGGATATAGTATCTAGATGCAGTATCTAGACACAACATCTAGATGATGTTCGTTTGTGTTATTGGTTCATGTGCCCATATGTTTGTTTTGTAAATTGATATTTATATTTGGATACAATATATGTAAAGAACAAAAACGCGATTTAGCGGTTTTGGGAGAAAACGTAATTTTGCGAGTTTGACGAGAAAAACAAGATTTTGCGGTTTTGAAAGAAAACGAGATTTTGCGGTTTTGACCAGAAAACAAGATTTTGCAGTTTTAGTGAAAAAATAAAATTTTACATTTTTGCGGGAAAACATAATTTTGCGAGTTTGGCGGAAAAATGAGATTTTGCGGTTTTGGCGGGAAAACGAGATTTTTGCGGTTTTAGCGGGAAAACGATATTTTGCAGTTTTGACGGAAAAACGACATTTTGCGCTTTTGGCGGAAATATAAGATTTTGTGGTTTTGGCGAGAAAACGAGATTTTGAAGTTTTGGCGGGAAAACGAGAATTTGCGGTTTTGGCGGGAAAATAAAATTTTGCATTTTTTTGCGGGAAAATGTAGTTTTGCGTTTTTGACGGGAAAACGTAATTTTGCGGTTTTGGCGGGAAAACGAGTTTTTGTGTTTTTGCGTTATTGGCTATTTTGGTAAGAAAACGAGATTTTGCGGTTTGGAGAGAAAACGAGATTTTGCGGTTTTGACGGGAAAGCGTAATTTTGCAGTTTTGGCATGAAAACGTTATTTTGTATTTTTATGTTTTTGGTGGAAAACGTAATTTTGCGGTTTTTGCGGGAAAAATAAGATTTTGCGGTTTTAACGAGAAAATGAGATTTTGCGGTGTTAGCGAGAAAATGAGATTTTGCATTTTTACCAATTATGGATGAATTTACCTCATCCAAACTCTCCAAAAAAACTCATTCAGAAATTCAGTTTTTTTTGATGAGTTTTGAAAACTCATCGAGATACATAATCCAGTTCATTTCTTAATTGTCACTAAACGAACAACTACATGCATCTGCATCTAGATACTGCGTCTGATTCACGTAACGAACAACACCTAAGTGTTTAAAATTTTAATTTCCATTCAAGTACTACATGCTATCTATGTTGATGCATGCTAAGGTTAATTGTACCCTTCTACTGGATCTTAAGGATTGCTTTTACCATAAGCTGGAGTTTAGTGGCTTGAGGTGCACACGCTACATTGGTTGAGCAGCTTGGAATGGAAATCACGGCTGAAAATCCGTATCATAGTCTCCCATAACCATCTTTTTTTGTTCTAAAGCTGAGAAAAGATCCATTGGTTCTTTCCTGGAACAAATGGTTTGGGTTAAAATTGACATCTTTGCGCGATCGCTTGTATATGATAAACAAGGTCGTTAGGGTTCTAGACGCTAGTACTTTTGTATGATAGGTTAATTTAATTCATGTAGCTCTGGTTGAATCTGGTGAAAACCTATTTTGATGCATTTTTGTTATTTCACCAACTCATCATAATAATTATTAGTCCATCGTTGACCTTTCAGAAGCAAATAAACAGTAGATGTCAACTTTTCGATTTAATTAGCCTCAGAGCAGTGAGCCAGTGATGCAGGTAGTCTTATCATACTCATATGGTAGTAGTTGCTACTTTTAACACGATCAGCTTAGTAATCTTTAGATACAACAATTTTAAATATTAACAATTTTTATAATTATATATACTTCCAGATTAATAGTATAGAATATTCTTGAACATGGATAATCAATAATCTAGTTCTGGTAGTTTTTCAAACATGTCTATATGTGTGAATTGTTGTATATTAGCAATTATAGTTATCCTCCCTATATAGAATGTTATCATCAAATAATTAATATGCATTTAAGAAGTGACAAAGTATAATTTAATACATTAAGCTTTCGTAATGTTGGCAAATGATACCTTCCTGTGGTCATTATCCAGGATTTATACGTATGTGGTGACGTTTTTCCTGATCGCCTAAAATGTGTAAACGCTGACTTCTGTTAATTTTATATATAGAACTTATACGTGGTTCAGGCGTTCATCTAAGTGTTTTTTTTTATTATACTCGCGTTATATTTGGTTATTGTACTCATTTTTTTTTTCTTTCATTTGTTCTAATCTTCATTACTAATATATTTGATAGAAGCATAGAATGATGGGATTACCTGCAACATATACAATTACAGTAAACGGTTTCCATGAACATCGATTCCACGATGCAATTTTTTCTATAATATCTGAATTTGCGATAGATGATTATGCATATATGACATTTAATAGACAAGTTATTCCCGCAACACACGACCTCAATCTCTAATAAGTTTTGCATCACTAATATCCAAAAACTGTATTATGTAGAAATGAAACTCTCTAGACCTATTATAGAAGCCTTTCAACCTTTCTTAGGCCAAATGTCTAAACAAGATATAACACGATTTGTTAACTTTCGAAAACATATATATATGTTCTTAAACCATATATATGTTTTGATAATGATATATGTTCTTAAACCATTAATATTTGTTTTGCCTCGTAAAGTTATATATTCGAATACTAGATCATGTTGAATAATAGCAGATATCTTCTCAACTATACTGTTTTTTTTGTCATCAATGAATCTACAAGATTCGATTCGTAACTAATTCCTACAATGTGGGTAATGCGACTTAGTAGAGTCGAATTCCAGTGAAATCGATCGCAGAAGTAATGCTGTAGCCACTTGATTAAAACCACTTCCTCTTTCAATGATACTGTTTACACGATAAATAATTGATTTTTTTGAACATTAATTGATTTACTATCTCTAAATCGATAATTAAAACCGAAAACGGAAAATACTACATTTTGAATACTGCTTTCTTCCTTAAAAAAATTTCAAGTTGGCCACCCAAGAAGATAGTAAAAGTGACTCAGTAGTAAAACCAACCAACAAGGAAATATACATTATGAAATTACATATTTATAATCAGTGCTTCATCTCTATTTCCATGTTTATAATTCATGCTTTCTAGTTCCCACTGTCAACTGTGATTTCTACTAGACATAATATGTGGTTTCAGTTTAATAATTAATCAAAAAAAAAGTACAGTATGTAATAAGATTCTCCCTTTTAAAGTTTTTTTTAGTACGCTCCTCCTTATTAAAACCTGATTTCAGTCTTTTAACAAATAACAACACACACATGCATCAACTTATTCGTAATGATTAAAGAAACTAAATTTTGTAGACTGTGATTGTATTTTGAAAAGAATATATTTAACGGTAAACCCAAGAACAAAATGTACGAACCCCATTTCCACATTACTCAGAACTATTTACATTCATCAGTAACAAGTCGAGCAAAACATGTCATCAAATCATAAGAGTTGCAGCCTACAGGTTTCTATAAGTGGCAAAAGGCTAATCAGTCATATCACCAAGTGCTTTTCAACTTGGCCAACTTGTGAAGTTGTACATCCACACCAACCCTCACATCATGATTATTTTGTATCTCAACGTGTAGACCTATATAGTGCTTACCCTTTCTTTTTGTTAGTTTGAGTAAGGGATTACTAATGTATGATTAATTGATATTTTCCATAAGTCTATCTATTAGAGGATAAATAATATTTTTGAGAGTAAGGGATTAAACAGTTAAATACAACATCATTATTAATCGATATATATTTTTCTGTATATATATTTGACATATTTAGATAAATGAGATACATATCTCAATTCCTATTAGACGAGATAACGAGATTTAGGAAAGTCGACCTTTGGGGAAAACAAATCGTAGAAATGGACTTTTTTGTTTAATACTCATCAATTTTTTCGTTCTTGTTGATGTATATATACTCTTTTTTAATGTTTAGAATGAAGTATATGAAACAAGAAACAAAAGAAAAAGTTTTTTTGCTGAGTAAGAACTAGTAGTAACTGTATCCACCGAAATTTTATTGAGGAGAAGTCTAATTACTTCAACTTCACGTACGTGTTTTCCATTATAATTTACAAAAGTCAATTTAGTAATTAAGTCTTAGCATAGAAAAACAAACATTCAGATATGATATTGGTGGATTTAACGTGGCTCTTATGTGGATCCTATGAACATTTTTATTTGGTCACAGATTCTCCAAGAACAGTGCCATCAACTTATTCTGTTTGGCCTTTTTCGTATTGTTGTATAGACACATTTTTGTAACAGTATTTTAATTTGAGACCGACCCGACGGTCCGACCAGCCGGTTCAACAACTGGTTCACAGGTTTTTAGAGGATTTTTCCGATTCTTTGTTGGTTTTTATTTATCCGATTTTTAGAGGTAACCTGGACTGGAATGTCTACTAGGTCGCGGTTGGACCGGTTTGACCGTCTGGTTCGGTCCGGATTTAAAAACATTGATTTCAATGATCTTTACGCCTTGAGACATATTTTTTTTCTATATATAATACTAGAAAAAGTCTCACACGTTTTTTTTAAAAAAAAAAGTCTCACGTGATGCGTGGATAAAATGAACGTAATAAAAAATGTTTAGTTATTTTAAAATACATTCAATAATAATTAAAATTAATATAATGAATAAAATATATTATCTGTAAACTAAAAATATATTAGATTTTATGTATTATTATCTAGAATTATTTTTTTATATTAAAAATTTATCAGATAGATCAACAGAAACAAAGTAAAATATTGAGAAACAAAATAAGCATTCTAAACAACGTTTACAATTGAACAAAAAACAAAACTCATTTACTAATTTAAAAACACGAAGAAAAAGTAGAAACAAAAGGTAAAGAAAATACGAAATGCCTTTTGTCTCTTCTAAAAGTGAGAATGTGTCATGTTATGTGCCTTAGACCTTATTTATCTAGTCTTTTCATATATGCTCCAAAATTTTGACTTTACTTATTCGTTTCAAAACCTAGAAAAGTCACATAAAAGAGAAAAAAAATTACGATATTTTAGTTAAATAAAAATTTATATTACAAAATTTAAAAATTTATATGAGAGGTAGAATATTATGTTTGAAGAAGAATTTATCTTCTAATTATAGACAAATTTGTGGCATCAATATATTATTACTATCATGGGAGGTTTCCAGTTTTTTTTTTTTGGTCAAACATCATGGGAGCTAGTTACGGTTACATTTCAAAGAATAAATATGTCATACATTTTATTTGTGTTTTTTTTCTTCTTATTTTTTGTATGTAAAAATAAATTGTATGTAATTAATACATTAAAGTGTTGAAACGACCCAACCCGTTTTTTATTAATAATAATATAATTAAATACCCCATAATATTTAATTACAACCCAAACAATAAACCAACAACAAATCAACATACACAACGGAAGACAAGCCAAACCAACTCCAATTTAATATAAATACCATATTAATTATAACCAATTAAAAACCAGCAACCTAGCGTAATTCTAACAAGGTTGCAACAACAAAATAACATAACCAATAATACAACCAAGACCCTAGATCATCCTCCTCCTCATCGTCATGATTCCACACTACACATGCATTACATGCACCACAAACAAAATGAGATGCATGAGTATTACCATAAATACCCAGTGAGGCGATCCTCCCATCTACGAGTTATACACACAAGCAAATCAAAAGTACAACCACAAATAAAACATAACAAACCAGTCATTAAACAGAACATCCAATAACACATTCATCACACCTACACATCATCACACAAAATAAGTCATACAACTCAATCGCTCAGATAAGCTCATGGTCACGCACTCACCTTATCAAAGCTGATTCTAACAACAAATACAATCAGGAGAGACTCTCATTGCGTCTAAAACAGTCCAGAAACTTCCTACAACAAGTCACACAACCAAAAGCAACCCCAAAGCAAACTGGACACAAACATCAGAAAAGAACAGTCTCAAAGACGAAATCCTAAAATAAAACCCAACCGTTAACTATAGAATCCTGCCGGGGAAAAGCTATCACTAGACGTGAAGAAGCTTCCCACAAAATCTCGTTCCGATCAGAAACCAGAAGAGACCACGATTTCAGTTACAATCCCCGATGGTCCCAACTCGCGTTTGAGAAAACGTGTTTCACGAAACTGCCAATAACTTATCGAGTTTATATCCAAATCCACTTATGTAAAAAGGAGAATGACGATGAAAGGCTTGAGAATAACTATGCCAAATTTTGTTACTTTTGAGTACGATTTGATATTTCAAAAAAAGACATTTGCTAAAATGTCAGGATATTTCAAAAAAAGACATTTGCTAAAATGTCAAGATACTTTTTTGGATATTTTTTTATGTATATAATTTTGAGATAATGTATGTCATAAAAAGTAAATATATTTAAGATAATGTATGTCATATAAAGTAAATTGAAAAAATACACTAAAAATATTAAAAAGAAAATGACATATATTGCAAGAAGATAGTGCTAAGTAGCAACTTCTTATAGCGCGTCAAAAGAGAATCTTACTAAAATGTCAAGATATATCAAAAAATACATTACTAATTAAAATGTCAAGATATTTCAAAAAAAAAAAGATATTGCTAAAATGTCAAGATATCTTTTTGGATATTTTTTTATGTATATAACTTTGAGATAAGGTATGTCATATAAAGTAAATATATTTAAAATATTAGATGTCATACAAAGTAAAGAAAAAAAAATATAATAAAAATATTAAAGAAAAAATGGCACATATTGCAAGAAGGGAATGTCAAGTAACAACTTCTTATATCCTATCAAAAAAGAAATTTACTAAAATATCAAGATATATCAAAAAAATATTACTAAAATGTCAAAATATTTCAAAAAAAAAACTTTACTAAAATGACGCATATTGCAAGAAAACAGTACTTAATGACAACTTATTACAGCTTGTTAAAAAGAAAACCTTACATTATTATATAAGAAAATTATCTCATTACAGGTGCTAACAAATTAAAATATTTGCAAATATTTGCATTACACACGTTGGAGCAGCGGTTTTTCTTGTATTCGTTTTGACACTGAGTCGAGTACCATGATCCTCGTTACAGTATTCTTAACAGTGGTTGTATCAATTTTCACAATCCTTGTCTCGGCTTGTCAAACCGGTTATGGTACCTTCGTACCGCCTAATATCCCTGGTTCGCGTGATGTTTTCTCGTTTGCCAAAGTGGTTAACTTAGCCGGAGCCTCCGGTCCGGAGAGTATAGCTTTCGATCCAGCAGGGGAAGGTCCATACGTTGGTGTCGCCGACGGTCGAGTATTGAAATGGCGCGGTAAATCACTTGGATGGACAGATTTCGCTTACACATCGGCTAATAGGTATATTTTCAAAATTTTAAACTCTACAACTTTCGATGAGTGATTCTGAATTTAGCCCTAGAATTTGGTTTATGGTGGAAGTGAAGTGATTGCTTAGTGTTTTGTCAAAAATTTTGTCTTTCTGTATGAATTTGATGAGAGGTAATATAACTTTAGGATATTTAGTGAGATGTGTACATGTTTCAGCATTTTTGTAAGGAAAAACAAAATTAGTTATTGAACATTTTGGACAAATATAAATACAAAAGTGTTCAAGTAAAAATGTGATAAACATATGTTATTGAATAATATATGAAAAGCGTAACTATTGCATATTTCATAATTCATATACTGCCTATTTTCTGATAATGAAACTAAGGGAATTTGTTTTGGATACACAAATTAAATTAGAATGGAAAACAAATTCTTCCGAAAAAATTAGTAATTTAAACTAAAAGAAAATCGTTAATATTTGTAAAGATATGTTGTAGATGTTGTGTTTGCAATTTTAGTTCTTAAACTTTTCTAACATATAAGTAAACGTGAGGATTCACAAAAAGTGTTTAATGGCATATCATATAGTTAAGTACATAACAACAGTTTTATTTTAAAATTTTCCTTTTAAATATATAGTAAATACATTTTCATAGGTGATAAAATTTTATTTTCAAAAATATATAGTAGATACATACTCATCTGTTACAACTTGTGGAAATTGGTTTCTAGGCAGATCTGTGTTCGCCCTTTTGCACCAGAGTTGGAGCATGTGTGTGGGAGGCCATTAGGATTGCGGTTCCATAAGAAAACCGGAGATCTCTATATAGCGGATGCTTACTTTGGCCTTCTTATCGTTGGTCCTGCTGGTGGTTTAGCCAAACCATTGGTTACAGAAGCTGAGGGACAACCGTTTCTTTTCACTAATGATTTGGACATTGATGAGCAAAATGATGTGATTTACTTCACAGATGCTAGTTCCAAATTCCAGAGATGGTAACATGAAGTAGAAGCACCCTAAAATTTTCATCTTTCTTATTATCCATGTTTTCAAAAGTGTGAACCTCTTTGTGATGATGATTTAATTCCAAAGTGTTGTCATGGTCAGCGAATACATCGGTTCTTTTTTGAATGTTGATAAAACTGGACGGTTTATCAAGTATGATAGATCAAGCAAGAAAGCTACGGTCTTATTACATGGCATATCATTTGCAAACGGCGTTGCACTAAGCAAAGACCGGTCTTTCGTATTGGTAGCCGAAACAACAAATTGCAAAATCCTAAGGCTTTGGCTCTCCGGTCCAAAAGCAGGAACCCAAGATGTGTTTGTTGTGCTTCCAGGTTACCCTGACAACATCAGAAGAAACTCGAAAGGAGAATTCTGGGTCGCTTTAAACTCGTTGATCAATGAAGAAATACGTTACACTAAAGCCGTGAAGTTGAGTGAATCAGGAAAAGTTTTGGAGGTACTTGGGGATAAGGCAAAGAGATTACAGTTTAAAAGTGATGTGGAAGAGAAAGATGGCAAGCTTTGGATTGGTTCTAGTGTCGCGCCATTTGTTGGTGTTTATGATTTGTAGTTTTGTACGTTGCTCAGACCTAATTGTCTTTGCATTGTTATAAGTGATGTAATACTTTTATCTATTCAATCGAACCACAAGCTTGCAATGAATAAACTCAAAAGGAATACACAAGTATCCTCAATCTGAATGTGGAGCGGGCACGGTTTGCTCGTATATGTGTGGAGGTTAATTTGCGGAACCCGTTGAAAGGATCGGTGGTTATAAATGGTGAACGCTACTTTGTAGCTTATGAAGGTTTAACTAATATCTGTTCTGGCTGTGGGGTGTATGGTCACTTAGTCCATGGTTGTCCGCAGAGAGAGTCAGAGAAGGAGTTGGTTGTGACTTCTCAACCGGAGGTTAGAGGATCCCGGGAGGAGAATCAGGATGTGGATGGCTTCACGGTGGTCAGAAGGTCGGGGAATCGATCGGAAAAGCCTCCTCCGCGAGTTTCCTTTTCTGCTGGTGGATCACACGTGAATCAGGGACGTAACCTTCGGGATATTACGGGTAGGAAAGATTCTGGGAATATTGCGATTGGAAATAGTTTTGGAAGGTTGAGTGTTGAACTGGAATCTTCGGGGTCCGCAAAAGCTGCTGTGCGATTGGGAGGGGATACGCAATTGGCTACGAATAAGGATAATGTGCCCTCTACGAATATTCTTCCAGCGATAAACCGTGGTGAACAAGGAAAGCGAGGGGCCCATTGGAAGGTGGTTAGTAAGGGTAAAGAAGTTAATGGGCCACGGGTTAAATCTGTCGCAAATAAGGTGGTTAATGGATCAAATCCTAAGCCCCGACAGAATAGGCCCAGTAGAGGTCTAATTTTTGGCCCCGTTAATGAAAATCAAGAGTTTTCGGGTTCGGGAAAGAGACTGAGGTTGGAGAGCACGGAGCTGAGCCGTCATGGCGGGTCGCTTCCGGCGATCTCTGATGAAGTGGGTAGTGACGGTTTGCCTCCGGGAAGCGACACAGGGGACAAACAAGTTGCAATGGAAGTGGGAACAGCCCCGGAGCAGGGGGTCTTGGCTCTGGCTGCGCCATCACCGGTGGCAGCTAAGACGAGTGAGAGAGCCTAACAGTCCTCCCCGGTAATTCTTGTTGATTGGAGTCTTCTCATCATGAATTGTTTATTCTGGAATTGCCGGGGGGCGAACAAACCCAACTTTCAACGATCGATTAGATATCTTTTGAAGCGTTATAAGGTGAATGTTCTAGCCATGTTTGAGACGCATGCAGGAGGTGATCGAACTCAACGGATTTGTCAAGGATTGGGGTTTGAAAACTCTTTTCGTATGGACGCGGTTGGCCAGAGTGGCAGAATTTGGTTACTTTGGCGAACAAGTGTGGGTTTAGTCACAATTGTAACTTCGTCTGACCAATTTATTCATGCCCGTGTGGAGAATGGAGTGGAAGTGATCCACTTGATTGTTATGTACGCAGCTCCAACCGTAACCCGTCGGAGTGGTTTATGGAGCCTGCTGAAGGATGCGGTGGCGAGTGTGGATGGTCCTTTGGTAATTGGTGGTGATTTCAATACCATTGTGAGGATAGATGAGAGAAGCGGGGGGAATGGTAGATTGTCCCAAGACTCTGTAGCTTTTGGTGAGTGGATTAGTGAGCTTGCGCTAATTGATTTGGGGTTCAGGGGAAGTAAGTATACATGGAAGAGAGGTTGTTTAGCAAGCACCTTTGTAGCTAAACGTCTCGATAGGGTGCTATGTTGTGCGCAAGCAAGGTTGAAATGGCAGGAGGCGTCAGTTGCTCATTTACCTTTCTTATCATCGGATCATGTGCCACTATTTCTGCAACTTTGCCCTGAGAGTATGGGTGATCCACATCGACGCCCTTTCCGCTTTGAAGCAGCTTGGCTGCAACATAGTGGTTTCAAAGAACTACTTGCTGCGTCTTGGAATAATGGTTTAACGACTCCACAGGCGCTTCAGGATTTGAAGTTTAAACTTAAGAAGTGGAACAAGGAGGTCTTTGGGAATGTTCAGCAGAAAAAGGAGAAACTGTTAGCCGAGATCAAGCTGGTTCAAGACCTAATTGAGGTGAATCATACAGATGCTTTGTTAACCCGAGAGGCTGTACTGACAGAGGAATTTGATTTGGTTTTAGAGCAAGAGGAAATTATATGGTTTCAGAAATCGAGGGAACAGTTAATTGCCTTGGGAGATAGGAATACTAAATACTTTCATACATTAACAGTTATTCGGAGGAGACGAAACATGATTGAAATGCTTAGAGATGATGAGGAAAGATGGGTTTCTGATCCTAAGCAACTTGAAGCGCTTGCAGTGGAGTACTTTTCACGGCTTTACTCTTTGAATGATGTGGATATTGTGGCTCCACGCTTATCTCAGGTGGGCTTTCCAGTGCTTACTCAGGGAGAAGCGACAGAGTTACATAAGCCTTTCTCAGCGGTGGAAGTAGAGGCTGCTGTTAGAAGCATGGGCAGTATAAAGCACCAGGTCCGGATGGGTACCAACCGATCTTTTACCAGAATTGCTGGGATGTGGTTGGTGAGTCTGTTATCCGTTTTGTATTAGACTTCTTTGAGTCAGGGGAGTTGCCGAGTGAGACGAACGATGCCCTTGTAGTGCTCATTGCGAAGGTTCTAAAGCCAGAGAAAATAACCCAGTTTAGACCTATTAGCTTGTGCAACGTTCTCTTCAAAACGATTACTAAAACCATGGTGGGTCGGTTGAAGAAGGTGATTTCGAAACTCATAGGTCCCTCGTAGGCTAGTTTCATTCCGGGAAGACTTAGCACTGATAATATAGTCATGGTTCAAGAGGCAGTCCATTCTATGAGGAGAAAGAAAGGGAAGAAGGGTTGGATGCTGTTGAAGCTAGACTTGGAAAAGGCTTATGACCGGATTCGCTGGGATTTCCTTGAAGATACTCTAGTGGCAGCAGGGTTATCCTCAACTTGGATCAGGTGGATTATGCAATGTGTAACTGGTCCTTCTATGAGCATTTTGTGGAATGGAGAGAAGACAGGTTCTTTTAAACCAGCTAGAGGATTAAGGCAGGGGGATCCTTTATCCCCATACTTATTTGTCCTTTGTATGGAGAGATTGTGTAATCAGATTGAACTTTCCATTGCAGCTAAAGAGTGGAAGCCTATCAGGTTGTCGCAAGGGGGTCCTCTCTTGTCACACATCTGCTTTGCTGACGACCTCATCTTGTTTGCAGAGGCATCTATCTCCCAGATTCGTGTCATACGCCGTATATTGGAGAAGTTTTGTGTTGCATCTGGTCAGAAAGTGAGCTTAGATAAATCCAAGATCTTTTTCTCTCAGAATGTGGGTCGCGAGTTGGAAGTGTCAATTAGTACAGAAAGCGGTATAAGAGCTACTAAGGATCTTGGTAAATACCTTGGTATGCCAGTGTTGCATAAGCTTATTAACAAAGAGACCTTTGGGGCAGTTGTAGAGCGGGTGTCATCAAAACTCGCGGGATGGAAAGGGCGTTTTCTGAGTTTTGCGGGTCGTCTGACCCTCACTAAGTCAGTACTTTCCTCCATTCCGGTCCATTCGATGTCTACAATCTTACTTCCGGTCGCGGCAGCTAAGAAGTTAGATAAAATTTCAAGAAATTTTTTGTGGGGTAGCACTGATGAGAAGAGGAAACAACACTTAGTTGCCTGGAACCATGTCTGTTCTCCCAAATTGGAAGGAGGTCTAGGTATAAGGTCCACTCAGGCAATGAATAAAGCCTTGTTGGCTAAGGTTGGATGGAGACTTCTGCAAGATGCGAATAGCCTGTGGGCTAGAGTGTTACGCTGTAAGTATAGAGTCGGTGGGATTCAAGACCTTAGGTGGCTTGTTGTTAAAAGTAATTGGTCCTCTACTTGGAGGAGTATATGTGTGGGACTGAGGGAGGTGATACCTTTGGGTTTGAGTTGGGTTATTGGTGATGGTAAGACGATCCGATTCTGGCGCGATAGATGGCTGCTACATTCAACACTAGAAGAGCTGGTGTCAGATACGTTACCGGTTGGCTATGAGACTGTGACTGCTAAGGAGTTGTGGAGGGAGTCTGCGGGTTGGGACCTAACCCGAATCCTGTCGTATATCCCTGATTATATCAGACTGCATCTTGCGTCAGTTGTAGTGGATTCTGTGACGGGGGCTAGGGATAGGATATCTTGGCGTGGTTGTGATAGGAGATTCTCTGTGAAGTCGGCCTATGCTCTCTTAACTCAGAATGTTTCTCCTACTCAGAGGTGTGGAGCTTTTTTTGACCGCATATGGAAGGTAATCGCACCAGAAAGAGTTCGGACCTTTCTATGGATGGTAGGGAATCAAGCAATTATGTCAAATGCAGAGAGGTATAGGAGGCATATATCGGACACGAGCCTTTGTTTGGTGTGTAAAGGGGGGGAAGAGACTATCCTCCATATATTACGTGACTGTCCGGCGATGTCGGGAATATGGCAAAGGTTGGTTCCACCAAGATATAGAGCTGCTTTCTTTTCTCTATCGATACTAGAATGGCTGTTTGTGAATTTGGGAAGTAAGGAGGTTGTGGGTAACATTGCATGGCCAACACTGTTTGCTTTGTCAGCTTGGTGGGGATAGAAGTGGCGTTGTGGGACTGTTTTTGGGGAAAACCGGAAGTGTAGGGATAGACTGCAGTTCGTGAAAGATCAAGCTAGGGAAGTACTGGTTGCGTTCTCAAACCAGGGAGGTAGATCAGAGGCAGTGGAACGGATTGAAACCCCCATATCATGGAAGGTTCCGTCATTGGGTTGGATGAAGCTCAATACGGACGGAGCTTCTCGTGGGAACCTGGGACCTGCAACGGCCGGGGGGGTGTTACGGGATGGTTCAGGGAAGTGGTGTGGTGGTTTTGTTCTTAATATTGGTATATGTTCAGCGCCACTTGCAGAGTTATGGGGAGTGTATTATAGACTGTACATGGCTTGGGAGAAACGGGTGCCATGTGTGGAGGTTAAGATAGATTCAGAGATAGTGGTGGGCTTTTTACGGACAGGGATTAGTGATTCACATCCGCTGTCCTTCCTAGTACGGTTGTGCTATTGCTTCATCTCAAGGGACTGGATAGTCCGGTTTTCGCATGTGTATAGGGAGGCTAACCGTCTTGCCGATGGTTTGGCGAACTATGCGTTTTCTTTACCGCAGAGATTTCATAGTTTGGAGTCGTGTCCTGAAACTCTAGATTTTATTTGTTTAGAGGATGTTAATGGGCATTCTGTCCCACGTCGTATTCGGTTATAGTTTTTTATGTTTTGAATAAAAGTGGGAGACCTTGTCTCCCCTCACTTACCAAAAAAAAAAACTTAACAAATGATTGTTTTATTTTTATGTAACAACTTAATTAACAAGCAAATTTAAACAAGGTAAAAGAAAGAAAACACAAAGCAAGGGAAACACAAACTTAAAACTGCTTTAAATCAAGATTAAGCAAATGAACCTTTGGCAAGGTTAATGCCTTGGGAGATAGCTAATCAATCCTAGATGTCTAAGCAAACATTCAAGAACAATCCTTAGGCTATTCGGGTTACCCGCTCGAGTTCGGATATTACCCATTCGGGTTCGGGTAAATCGGTTTAGAAAAATAGAACTCATTGGGTATTTTTTAATATATGGGTTCAGTTCGGTTTGGGTACTATCAGGTTCGGGTCGGGTTGGCTTACAAATTATAGAACCCGATTAGCACCCGAACTACCGGGTACCCGAAAAAAATCTTTAAAATGAATTAAATTTAAATAAATTTAGCTAAATTTTGACTTATATGACAAATTATTTTAGATATTTTAATTATTTTTGATATTTAGGTATAAAACGAAATAAAATATTCAATATTATAATCATAATATTCGGTAATTCCATTATATTAATGCTAAATATTATAAATATGTTTATATGTTTGGGTTTGATGGGTACCCAAACGGGTACCGGGTATTACCCGACCCTAACCCGAACCCACGGATATTGGAAAATAGAATCCAATAGAGTTTTATAAGCAAACCCGTATCCAACCCGACCTCGGTTTTTCGGGTCGGGTTTCGGGTTGGGTATTTGGGTACGGTTTTTATCCCCAAGCCTAGTAAATCAATTCACTTCCATGATAAAGACTCTATGCAAATCAATTAATCATCAACAATTTCCAAAGCCAATCACATGATAAGCATGCATTATAATCAAGTCTAAACACCACTAAGCATCCTAATCATCAATTTGCATTGGCTAGGAATGCAAAGCTTTTGAATATTTTGGTTTATGAATTTCATCAAACACCTTCTACGCATAGAAGTCTGAATATCTAGAAATAACATGATCAAGGTTAATCTTGCATTATAATCACCAAACAAGAAATGATTCATGTAAATAAAGCCTTAACCATCAAAGATCAATCATATATCTCCCTAATCTACCAAGCCCAAAGTTCTAAAATGATCTACTCACTCATGGTTATGATCACACAACGGTAGATGGTTGATCTTTGTGAAATCATAGTTAGAGATAAAGGAAGATAAAAAAAATGAATTACTATTAATAACTTGAAAATCAACAAGCAATCCAACAAACTTAGAATAAACAAGCTTATGAACCCTAAAAATTGCTAAACAAAAGATAGGATTCTCCTAATGAGGAGCTAGTGTATGTATAGAGAAGTAGGAAACTAAACAATAACAAACCAGATTGAAATAAGACAAATTAAAGAAAACCGGAACAAACCGGATTGCGTTGCAAAAATAACGCGTGATCGACCAATTGGTCCATCAAATTCCCAAAATGATACACCGGTTGATCGATCGTCTGGTCGGTTGTTCAAGTCTAGGAGTCTGAAATTCTGGCTCTAGTTAATCGATCAGTTGGTCGATCGGTTGAAATCCGGGATTCTGGTAAATTCTAATCCATGTTTGATTGATCGTCTGATCGACCAGATGCGATCATTCTGTCATGTGGCTCCTGTCTTTGCTATAGCTGTATATATGTTCACTAAAATAGGTATAACTCTTTACACGCACATCCGATTGGCCTTAAATCATCTACATTGCAAATATAACTCAATTTCCAATAATGTTGATGTAGAACTTTGAAGCTAAATCCCAAGTCAAGGTCTTCACACCAAGGAGAGTGTCGATTGACACCATCTATTTCTGGTTTGACCGGGTTAATTTAAATTGTCGTTTTGGTTCAGTTGGGTTCATTTGGGAATCCTTAACCGACATATTTAAAGCAATACTCGACCTTAGTCGTGGAAAAAAGTTGTTTAGCCGATTCCAGAGAGAAAACAGAGGGAGAAAAGAGAGCGCTTGAGTGTTTAGAGTTTTTTGAGAGATTCTTGGCTTGTTTGGGAGATCTGTTGTTGTGGAGTGAAGATCTTGTGCTAGGAACGAAGGAGAAGCCTTCTAAGGTGTTGGATACCTGGAACTGGAAATGCCTACTCCGCCTGAGACCTATCGCCCAGAGTTTCTTGAGTGTGTCATTAGGAAATGGGTGCACAGCCAGTTTCTGGAATGACTCCTGGTCACCGCTTGGACCTCTGATCAAACTTTTAGGTGATGCAGGCCCTCGAAATCTCAGAATTCCTCTAACAGCTTCAGTGGTTGATGCCACGCGAGGGGACACCTGGATATTACCCTCTCCTCGCACTCATCAAGCAACCGATCTCCACATCTACCTCACCACTATCCATCCGCCGCTACCAACTCAGATTGAGGATTGTTATGAGTGGTCTGGAAACAATGCAAGCCGTTCCGGTTTTTCCTCATCAAGTACATGGGAGGCGTTGAGACACATAGAGGACGTAAAGCCATGGGCAAGTCTTGTCTGGTTCAAAGGAGCTACCCCTCGAAATGCTTTCCATATGTGGATAGCTCATCTTAACAGATTGCCCACTCGCTCCAGACTCCAATCATGGGGAATGCAGGTCTCCTCTGACTGTTGCATATGCGCTTCGAATGTCGAGACTAGAGACCACCTACTTTTTACCCGCAGCTTTAGCATGGAAATTTGGAGAATGATACATCGAAGACTTTCACTGCCTCTACCTCTTTTCAGGAACTGGGAAAGCTTGCTGGACTGGGTCAGATTGAGCTCAGCCTCCTCCCCATCTACACTAAGGAAGATCGTCGCTCAAGCCACAATTTATGCAATCTGGAAATAGAAAAACAACATTTTGCACAATCTCCAAGCCGTTCCACCATCTGTTATCTTCAAGGAAATAGATCGGGAGATCATCAACACAACTATCGCGAGGAGACACCGCAAGAACTTTAAGAAGCTCTTCTATCTTTGGGTCAAATAAATCTATCTTCTGAAATCTTTAAAATTTGCTTCCTTGTTTTCATTTATTTTTTGCCAAGCAACCAAATTAGTGGGATCTCAATTTCATGTAAAAACAAACCCTGGTTTCTTTTTAATGATATTTACACACTTAGCAAAAAAAAAGGTGTTGGATTCGTCAGTTTGGGTCATAAACTTTTTGCAAAAGAGGTGAGTGCATGAAAATGGCTGATCTAAACCTGAGAATCCTTTGTTTTGCTTGTTTTGTGGCGGTTTGTGTTGTTTTCTTGTATGCCTTGGGTTCATTGTTAGTTCCCATGAGCTTCCAAGACTTTTGGGTGAGTTTCAGACGATTTGGAGGAACTGGAAAACGGATCTTCGACTTTCGACTTCGAGCAGAACATGTCTGCGGAGTCGGTGTTGATCGACACCAGGTGGGTGTCGGTCACCAAGTGGGTGTAGGTCGACACCAAGACGTTGCCGGCGTGAAGACTTTGCGAGTGTCGATGCTAGGGTTTCCGATTCGAGGAGGGGTGTCGGTCAACACCAAGGAGCAGTGTTGGTCGACACCAATCCTTTAAGAAGGAAGCTAATACTTGTTTTCCTTGTTTGTTTCATGTTGAACATTGGAATTCTCAGTTGCTTGTGTATATAGCTCAGTAGATGAGAAGATTGCCTCACTGAGTGTTTATGATAATACTCATGCATCTCCATTTGTGTTTACGGTGAAGTTAAAGACAAAGTGTGATCATGGAATCAAGGCAATTAAGATGAGGATGTTCTAGTGGCTCAATTGGTTGCTGTCTGCCTCCTGTTAGGATGCTAGAGTTGATTCCTTAGAACATTGTTTAGGATTGCCGGTTTTATTTATGTTAGATTGGTTTATTGATTTAGTGGTTATGGAATTAATGATGGTTATTTGATTATTGGTTAATTCTTTGGTTTAAGTTTGGTTATTCTGCTATTTGGTTTGAATTTGATTAGCTGGTTAGTGAGTATGAGATAACTAGATTATTACATATATATAAAAAAATGGGTCGGGTTATTCCAGATTTGCAGTCCCATGGACCGTTAATCACTTGGTGCAACAAAAGAGCGGATGATGGGTTCATTTGTAAGAAACTATATCGGATACTGGTTAATGATACGTGGATAACACATACTCGCTATATGCATTGGCACAAGATTCAGGTTTCTTGCCCATGGTTAAAGATTTTTGGGACAACACAGACTCGCTATATCATTCCACTTATGCGATATACCGGTTTTCAAAAAAATTGAAGGCATTGAAGCCGAGCATTAAGCAGTTAAGTAAGGCTAAGCTAAAAAATTTGACAAGGAAAACTAAAGAAGCGTTTGCAACACTATTTCATTTTCAAACAGAAACGTTGAATAATCCAACTACCCTGGCCATGAAGACGGAATCTGAAGCTTATACTTGGTGGTTGTTTGTCTATAGCTTGGAAGAGAAGTTCTTGAAACAGAGGTCCAAGCTCAATTGGGTGAAGGTGGGTGATGGCAACAGTAAGATGTTTCATAAAGCTGTCAAGGTCAGGGAAGTACGCAATGCGATTAAAGAGATCAAATGCCCTGACAGTTCTGTAGTTGACACCCTTGAGGAAATAAAACAAGAGGCGGTCAGGTTTTTCCATGATTTCTTAGCTCACAAGCCAACTCATTATCAAGGTATATCTGAGGATATGTTGACATATCGGTGTTCTGATGCTGATGGAGTTATACTTGAAAGGGAAGTTTCTGCAGATGAAGTTAGGGCGGTCTTATTTTCAATGCCGAATGATAAACGTCCGGGTCCTAACGGTTATACGGTGGAGTTTCTTAAAGAAACTTGGTCTATAGTCCATAAAGACATTGTTGTGGCAGTGCAGTCTTTTTTTGTCTAAGGCTTTATATCTAAAGGAGTGAATACCACGATTCTTGCGCTTATACCGAAGAAGAAAGAGGTCAGAGAGATAAAGGATTACCATCCAATATCCTGCTGTAATGTGCTCTATAAGGTTATCTCTAAGATCATCGCTAATAGGCTCAAGAGGGTTTTCTCGGCTTTCATCTCCCCCACCCAGTCTTCTTTCGTTAAAGACCGGTTACTAATGGAGAATATTTTGTTAGCCTCGGAATTAGTCAAAGATTGTCACAAAGAAACGATCTTTGCTCGTAGTGCAATAAAGATTGATATCTCAAAAGATTTTGACTCTGTCCAATGACCGTTCATCCTCAACACTCTCTCGGATTTCAATTTCCCCTCGAGATTCATTAAATGAATTGAATTCTGCATCACTATGGCATCCTTCTCAGTGCAAGTAAACGGGACGCTTTTAGGTTTTTTTCGTAGTCAAAGGGGTTTGCGACAAGGTTGTTCACTATCTCCTTATCTGTTCGTCATCTGTATGCAAGTGTTGTCCACAATGCTTGATAATGCACATGAACGAAAGATTGGTTACCATCCACGATGTCAAAACCTGCAGCTCACACACCTGTGTTATTGTAGATGATTTATTGGTCCTTACAGATGGGAATCAACGATTAATAGAGGGTATTCTACAAATATTTGAGCAATTTGCAGAATTCTCTGGAGTCACAAGCAGCCTTGAATAGTCCACTTTATATATGGCAGGGGCTAAAGACACTGAGAAGGCTTTAATTCTTCAAACTTTTCCGTTTGCATCTGGCTCTTTGCCAGTACACTAACTTGGTCTGCCATTGCTAACTAAAAGATTGACAACAAGTGACTACATTCCACTTATATAGCAAATTAGAGACATGATTGGCTGTTGGACAGTTCAACATTTTCCTTTGCAGGGCGTTTGCAACTTATTAGCTCAGTTCTTCACATTCAAACCAACTTTTGGATGTCTACGTTTCGTCTGGCAAGTGCTTGTATCAAAGAAATCGATAGTTTGTGTTCAGCTTTTCTATGGTCAGGGCCAGAGTTAAATACCAAAAGAGCAAAAGTGTCTTGGTCGGATGTTTGCCAGCCGCAGGATGAAGGTGGATTGGGTCTTCGATCGTTAAAAGCTACAAACAAGGTCTGTTGCCTAAAACTTATTTGGTGCCTTCTGTCTTCAAACTCTTTGTGGGCACAAATTTTGAGACTATATCTACTCCACATGGATCTGAAATGGACAGAGCATCTCCTTTTGGCACGATCACTGGTCCCCATTAGGGCCTTTGATAGCGGTTACAAGAAAACGAGGATGTGTTAATATGGGGATTGGAATCCGCGAAACGTTGGCACAAGTGATCTCTTCACACCACAGAAGGCGACATCGTGTTAACCATCTTAAGCAATTAGAAACCCTTATTGATGAGATACAGTCTAAGGAACTAGCTGAAACAGAGGATGTGGTTATTTGGAAAGGGAAAGGATATTGCTAGAGGGATTCCTTCAAAACAAAAGAAGTATGGCAGGCAGCTAGGGTGTAGCTTCCACGGTAGGATTGGTCTCAAGGTATATGGTTTACCCATGCCACACCAAAATTTGCTTTCCTTGCTTGGCTTGCCATGAGAGACAGACTAACCACCGGTGACCGGTTGCTGAGTTGGAATGTAGGGGCTCCCATATCTTGTATCTTTTGTAAAGCGCCATTGGAAACCAGAAATCATTTGTTTTTTGCATGTCCATACTCGAGCAAAGTGTGGTCGGGCCTTGCTTCCAAACTCCTCGCTGGTAACTTCTCTACCGACTGGGCAGCTATTCTCAACTTACTCACGAATAGGGCCGTAGGCAGGGTTCGATTATTCCTACTATGATATACTTTCCAGCTCCTTGTTTATTTTTTATGGCGAGAACGAGATGGTAGAAGACATATGAAACTTCACACAACATCAGATCAGCTACTCAAAAGACTAGATAAAAATGTTCGCAACTGATTATCCTCTATATGAGAGCAAGGTGATAGTCGCTATGAGGATTGTATGGCGGTTTGGTTCACAACACACTAGAGATATCATTTAATTTCTGCTGGATTAGTTTGTTAAAAGACTCAAACAGCCGAAACAGTTAATGTAAAAACGTTATACTTTTTCGAATAAATTATACATTTTATTCAAATAAAAAATACATATGGCAAATTCCTACTATTAAGTTTGTTGTTGGATATGAGTTAGATCTACGTTAATTAGTACAATCGTAATATAATAATTGATGAAATTTATTAAACAAAGACTTTTAAAAAGTCGACAAATTGAGGCTATCCTAGTTAAAATCTGACTAGAAGTCAACAAACTTGAGCCATCTCGTTTCTGGTTTGGCCCGAAAACATTAAAGGTGAGTTAGTACGTTTAAAGGTATATTCACTATTTGTAATATGAGATATAGTCACATTTTACTGTGTATGTAATAAAGAGTTTGTGAGGCATAAAAAAACCTTTCATGTCTCCGCTTTTTCTCTATCTCTGCGGGGCTGGGTATCAATTTTGTCTCTCATAGCTCTCTCTCTTTATATTAATCTTTTATTTTATTTATTATTTTTTTATTATCTCATCTCTTTCCTAATTATTCAAATATTTAATAAAACAAAAAACTTTTCACATATAAAAAATCTATTTTTTCTTTTTATAATTTGGTATGCATTTTGTTTTCTTATTTTAAATATATTTTATATTATAACTGATATATATGATTGTTTTGTACACAATTATTGTTGGATGGTTTTCAATTCGTACATGTTTATTGCTCGATTTTTTTTATATGTACACATTTATGGCTAGATGGTTTTAATTGATACAAGTTTTTTTTGAATTGATATATAATAAATGTTTTTAACTTTTATTTGAATCAAGTTAGTGTTTAAAACCATCAAACCATAAACGTGTACATATCAAAATAATTCAGAAATAAAAATGTGTACGGATTAAAACTATCCAACAATAGACATGTAAAAACCATCCAGCAATAAATGTGTACAGAACAATTATATACATCAGTTGTGATATAGAATATATTTAAAAAATCACTAAAACAATATGCATGCCAAATTATAAAAAGAAAACATAGAATTTTTGTATCTGAAAAAAATATAGAAAAAAAAATTATATTACTATATATTTGAATAAGTAAATAAGAGAAAATGTATAAAATACATAAATAATAATTTTTTTTTCTTTCTCTTTCCTCCAACACACCCGAATCTCTTCTCCAGTCACCTATTTTCTATTTTAGTATTTTATAGATGAGTTTCATGACTAATTCCTTATTATAAATATTAAACCTACTAAGTTTCCAAATAAGTTTTAGAAACTTACATAAAATCCAACATATCTCAAAAATTAAATAATAGTCAAAAATGAATTTTCGTACTTATTTCTTGTTTGTTTACTCACAGTGGGAGAGGCGCATATTGACTCTCGTGGATGCAATTGACACCAATAAAATTTAAAAATTGTTTTAATTTACACCAATGTTTTAAATATATATTTGAACCCAACTAATTGTGAGTTTGAATCCATTTCGAACCCATTAAACGGTGCCGGCTTAAACATATTAAATGCCTTTAGGCAAATTAAAACAAAAATGTCCCTTAACCTATAGAAAAACTTTCTGATTTGTTTTGGGGTTTTTTGGTTCATATAATTTTTTTTAGTGCCGCTTAAACTTACAAATTTTTTTTTTGTGCCCCTTTAACTTACAAATTTTTTTTTATACCTTTTTTAACTTATAAATTTTTTTTATGCCCCTTTTCTTATACGTATATACCCCTTTAATCTATGTACCCGGAGCGGTTGCACTGCCTACCCACCTAGTTAAGCCGGCATTTCCTAGATCCGCTACTTATTACTCATGTGTCGATCTGTTTTAAACAGCCTATAAAAATATTAATAAGGAATAACAATCTTATCTGACACTTTCAGCAATCTAACATCCCTAAATTTGAAGTAGTTCTTTATATCTCATGACTAAAAATCTAAAATCCATAATTTTAAATTGGAATATTCGAATCATAATGAAATCAGCTAAGTAATCCTTCAAAATTTCTTATAGAGGGAGTGCCCCCAGTAAACGTGAGCTAGTTGTTTATATAATATTAGTTTGTATTATATACTACAGGAAAAATTACAGTCGCAGTAGCAGTTGCTTGCGTTTATAAAACAAAACTAGATTATGACCCGCAGTATACTGCAAGACAAATTTTTTTTTGTTTTGTTAATGTACTACTTTAATATTAACTTTGGTAATGTACTATTTTGTTAATTTTAGCGATCTAGTATATAATACCGCACAACAATTTTTGTTTCTTGCAGTCTTTATAAATCAGTTTGATTCGACATATTTTATATTGGTGTTGTTAAAATAGTAAAATTAGTATTTAACCCGTATTGAAGTAACATATTAATGATATTTTACTTTTTAGTATTATCAATTCACTCATGTCATGTCATATAACCTGTTATGTAATATAACTCGGTTTTGTTATTTTAAAAATTTAATATGTTTAAATATTCATAATTTTAAACTTTTTATTATGTTAAGATATATCAGTTATAAATTATAAACTTCTTAAACTATATAATTTACTATATACGGTAAATTTAATATAAATGTGTGTTGAACACACACTTTTATATTAATTGAGTAATATATGTTTGTTTTTAAAAAAAATACAAATTCACAATTTATGCAAAAAAAATATATTTTATTAACTTTATGTTTTATATAATGATTCACTACATTTAAAATTTAAAATAAAAAAGAGATTATAGGAGAATAAATTTTTTAATCTGGAATAAATTTTCTAAATATCTATATGACAGAACATTATATATATGGATATTTAAAATATTTTAATTATGTTTAATTATAAAGATAGTACAGAAAGTTAACAAAACTTGTTTGGACATGAAAATAAACATTTAATAGTAAATGTTTGAAAAAATATATTTTTAAGCAAAAACTGCTGCAAAAATACTATTATAGGTATGCCATAACCGCAATATACTTCGAGTTTTTCAGTTCCTACTTTCCTACGATACTGAATATGATAATATTTTTGGGCTTAATAAGTTGGGCCTTTGAACATATGGGCCGCGATATTGCTAATTGTTGCGCAAGATGCGAGCAGTTTCAGAACAAAAGGAACTGAGATATTTTTACTTTTTTTTTTCAGTAGAGACACTAGAGAGAGAGAGAGCTTGAACACACGAAGAAACAACCATGGCGGGAATCGATACGCAGAAGCAGCTTCTCTCTCTGATCCGCGATTTCACCTCTGAACGATCTCGTGGAGGTTAGATCTTCATTCATTTTTTTTGTACATATCGTTCTCTGGAAATTTCGCGATGAAGTAGAAGAAGAAATTTGAAACAAAATCGAACAGATTCTGGAGAAGATTGATATGCGTTTTTGAGTTGTAGGCGTTGATTTTTTGCGATTTCGATTCTGAATTTGTTTGGTGATTTTTTTTCTCGTTAAGAGCAAAGAGTTGTTGGATTGAAGAAACGAATCGAGGTTTTACAATCGGAAGTTGAAGCATCGAATTCAGAAGTTGAGCATGCGAAGCGTATCAAAGAAGTCGCGGAAGAGGAGCTTAACGGATACGAAGTTGAATTGTCTTTGAACGATACTACGATTCAATCTCTGGAGGTTTTGATTTAACGTGATTTTTGGGATGATTAAGAACTTTTGATGTATGATGAGATTGAAGCTGTATTTTTTTTTTTATCCTCAGGCAAGGATTGGTCTTCTTCAGGATGAAGTTTCTACTATTGGCAGTGAGATTGATGCTCTTAAGGTCTGGGCTACACATTGTTTATTTGAGTTTAAGTCATTGTGTGGTTTGATTTCTTCGTTTGATATTCTGGAGTTTTTGTGGGGTGACTTGATGGTTTGGGGAATAAAGAACAAGGAAGGATTACTCAGGTGATTCTGATCTTGCTAACATCTTCATAAGTTCAAGTTTTTTGACATATAACTTTTTTGTTTTGTTTGGTGATTGTTTAATTCTCTTTGTGATATACAGAGATCAGTTTATAAGCCAAATGGAAGAGCTGAACAAGGAAATAAGGTTAATTTTGATTCCCTGTGTTTTTAATGTTTCTGCTGATGCATACATCTAAGTTGCTTGGTTTCGGTAATAGGGAGTTCCAGAGAACAGTAGAATCGAGTTTGAGCAATGATGATAGTACTGGCGTAACAGCAAGTGAGTAGCTAAAGTTTACAGTTTACTATTCTTGTCTGATTTTTCAATGTTTATTATAAGATAATGGCTTCCGGATATGTTTCATGATAGCTTTTGAGGATGGTCACGGAGCTGATTCAAAAGCTATAAAGAATATGCTATCTGATGTAAATTCTCAATTAGCAAAAGAGGAAGACGGATACCTGGCTGAGCAGAAGATACAACAACAGGTAATAGACCATGACCAAGATGCTTGAATATATTATTAATTTTCTGCCCCAAATACCTTTTCTAGCTTATGCAGTCCCTGTTTCTCAGATTTTGTTTATTCAATTCGATAAAGAGAACAAATAGGATTGGTATCTGTTTTTCTATATGTAGCTGCAGAAGGAGCTTGATGAGTATGAGAAGAAAATGTCACTCATGGAGTCCATAATAGAGAAAACAAATTCAGTTCAAGTTCTTGCTGAATATCCTTAATTCCGCTAGCTAGTGATGCACGGTTTATATACTTATAACTACAGTTGCAGTAATCATTTATCACATTTTCACCTTCTAGTTCTGTTGTTTTTCCAGCCATTCTTTTGCCAGGATATAAAAGCGTGCTTTTACTTTTCATTTTGACTTGCCATTCTTTGAGAAGAATAGTTTCCTTGACAGAAAACAAGCAGATATCTGAGTTGGAACAGATATTGGCTTCACTCGGGGAGGAGCTGCAAAAGAGATGCCGATGCCAACAGTGCCAAGCAGAAAATTTGGAAGTTTTGAGCGTGCTTCTTCAGGGAGATCAAGTATGTTGACCCTTAAAAACCATGTTTCTCATTTCTATATAACCTTTTTGATTTGCCATCAAGATACTGGAACCAAATGCATTAATATTTATGTTATGGGCTTATATGGAATGCTGATGTATTCGTGTTCAGATATATCTCTAGTTGTACTAAAGCTTATTTGCAATCTGTTAAGAGTAACCATATCACAGAAACCAATAAACCTTAACAGAAATCTCCGAGAGTTAGAAAAATAGAAAGCATCAATCTCATAGAGACCAACCAGATTTCTATTAGACTGGTTGAAGCAGGGTCATGACTTTTAAGCCTTATCGACCATCCAATTTTATCAACGATGCTTCATAAACTGTAGTCAGGAAAAGGCATCATATATAGGTTCTGCCTTATCGACCATCCAATTTTTAGCTGGAATTCTCATCCTGAAAGAATCTAGATATGTGTTTAGGTAGCTACAATCTCAAGAAGCATAATATGTATAGGAGTAACTTTTGAATTTTTGGCACTTCGACTTATACATTTTGATATATTAGTGAAGAGACTGATGATGATCAGAGAACCGGCTCTCGCTTAGCTTTATAGCGAAGGATCTGTCAACATGACTAGATTGCATTGTCAAATTCTTCGTTACAGTATAGAGCTGGAGCTGGTAGTCTCTCATATATTTTCTATATGCTTTGATTTGATGTGTACAATATTGTTACTTTTTTGCAGGACATGGAAGTATCTTAATTAAAGCCACTCTTCACTTGTGGAAATATTGATACACTCAAGGCTCAAGATGGTAAGACACTCTTCACCTCTCAAAATTTGAGAAACCATTTTCCTAGAAATTTTACTAAATTTGCAATGATGAAGCAAACAAATACTAGTCCCTAGCTAGTATCTTTAACACTGATCACGTTCTTCCGTCTTAAAAGGTATGTACGCAATGAACCACAGTTTTCTTTACATTGACAACTACCAAAACCAATGATAAATTGTCTCATAACTTGAGATTCATCCACTCATCATATAAAGCCCATTCAAGACTATCAAAGTTAGAACTTCCTCCCTACATTCCAAGTCCTTGATGAGTTACGATTTTTCGATTAGGATGGAACGAACAACAGTTCAACTGCCAAATGTACAACTTTTTTTTTTTTTGTTTGGTGCAAAACTTATAACCACTTAAACAGTCAATTAAATCACTTTTTCACTCAAGTATTACATACTACAGTAACTTCTCCGTCTCTTTTGGGTCACTTGTTTCACCCTATATTAAGATGTTAATAGGGCTGTATATGTAAGCGTGCATATATATACACGTAAAGTAGTTGAACTCTCGTTAAAAAGGATGTAAAAGGATAAAAAGATTGTGAAACAACAATACAACGCCATATATAACAAAGTTAAGTACTTTTGATACACTTTTTTGTAGAGCAAAAATTTTGATACACAAAACAGTAAATTCAAAGACATCGTATGTCGTACTGCTCACGACAGTTATCGGAGCAATAATATCTATAGTAAAAGTTACAGTCCATTTTCAAGAAAATTGGGAATATGCAACGAGACTCACATTCACAGCAAAGTGGTCGGGAGATACCATTGTTGCGAACAATCTCAAAAGTTTTTGCATCCACTATCAGTGCCTTGGAAGAAATCAATCAACCTGGTCGAGTTTCTGATTTGGTTCTTGATTACCACTGGCTCTACGAAATTGTTTCACATAAAAGGGACTGCGCTCTGTATTAGGGATAATCGGGTTTCAATCGCTTCCTGGTATAAAAAGAGAGATGGTGACATGAATCGAGAAGTGGAAACGGAGTAAGCAGTCGATGGGTTCTTTTTGTGAGGGTGATCGGAAAAACTAGAAGTTCTCCAGAAATTTTTTTTTTATTTTATTCATTTTAATAAACCCCGACCCATTGTCTACAAAATTGTTTACCGATAATTTCTTAATAATATTTGAAAACACAATTTCGGCCCAATTGACCCAAATACAACAAAAGTGGGAAAACGGCCAAAATCAACCCAAACTATTCGCGAAACATTTTTTTTATATCCAAACTATGGTATCATGCAATTATCAACCTGAACAAACTAAAATTTCAAACCAAACTATTCGCGAAACATTTTTTTTATATCCAAACTATGGTATCATGCAATTATCAACCTGAACAAACTAAAATTTCAAATTTTCTAACTAAATTTTATAAAATTAGCCGATTTCAATATGTTTGTACGACGTCGCTACTCATAGGATTCGAACCCGCGTTAACCCTATACAATTACTTTACACCACAACCACTGGGATAAATCAATTTCTTTGTGATTGCTTATAAACGATGCAATATATTGTTTTCC
The DNA here is from genome assembly GCF_030686135.1 of Camelina sativa. NCBI lineage: Eukaryota > Viridiplantae > Streptophyta > Magnoliopsida > Brassicales > Brassicaceae > Camelina > Camelina sativa. The sequence continues at coordinate 7,647,331 of NC_141883.1, forward strand.
GTAAATCTTCTTCTAATCGTCTTCTCTCCTTCGCTTCACAATGGCAAAAACGAAGAGATCCTAGGCTTCCTGGCGTATAATAGGCAACGGTGATATTATTCCGATTAATACCCTGCGATAACCGATTTTTAAAAATCCTATCCCTTTTGAGATCTGAAGCTTCTTTTCTCTCATCTCTAATTCTCTTGTTCGCAAAGTAAGCTTCTTGATAAATTTTTAATTTTTTTCTTTTTTTCCTTGGGCAAATCTTCGATTTCTCAATTTAATTTATCAATTAAGTTTGATTTTGTTTAGATTCTCAACAGTTTGCTACCTCTGAATGAGATTGAACGAATACATCCTTCTCAAGAAGGAGAAGATGGTGATGGATGAGGAGAAATCCAGATCTGGGTTTCACTAAGATTCTTGGAACTCATGAAGAAATAAAAAACAAAAATTCGATTGATGGAAGACAATATATGACATCGTTGTTAATTAATCCCAAAGAAATTGATTTATCCGAGTGGTTATGGTGTAAAATTATTGAGCCCTATAACGCTGGTTCAAATCATGGGAGTAGCAACTTTTTTTATTTTATCTAAATAATCAAAACGACATCGTTTTGATGTCCAGATGCCATGTGGACGTTTTGTTGGCATCTGACTCAGCACCGTTAAATAATCAAATAACACCGTTTACAAACATGTTGAAATCAGCTAATTTTACAAAGTTTAGGTAGGAAATTTGAAATTTTATTTTGTTCATGTTGATAATTGCATGGTACCATAGTTTGAGTATAAAAAAGGGTTTCGCAAATGGTTTGGGTTGATTTCCGCCGTTTTCCCCAAGACAAGTACATTATTTTGGTCCATTAATTATATATATTATTAATTAACAATTGTATACTTACGAATATAATGTAGTCTCGAAACTTAGGTTAAATTATATTATTAGTTTCATTAGTTGTGTATAATACAGAGAGATATAAAACTAATATAGAGATACAACTCTAATACACTAATACAAATATAATGCTGTAGCGGGTCGGATCCTAGTTTTCAAACGATTTTATAATATATAATTCTAAATTTCAAATTTAATTTAACTTGTTTTGAAATATTTTCCCCGCGTCATCGCAGGGGTCTGAATCCTAGTAATTACTAATTCTAAAACAAAATAATATGAAAAGATTATTGTTAAACAAACAAATTAATTTGAAAGCAACATTGATCTAATATTGATCTTTCGTTCATCATCATAGTTCCACCATCTACTCAAGTTATGATGGTGCATTTTCCCTGGTTTAGAGATTGAAAAACAAGAATAAGAAGGTAGCACTTCCGATTGACTGAACAGAAATTGAATGGGATTGCTAAGAAAAACTGAAGCTAGAGATTTCCAACTTTCTTTGCGATCCCAGTCAAGTGCTATTAAGTTCATCTGAGGTACTACCTTCTTCTTCCGTTCTAATCTCTAACCTAGAAACAAATTCAATACCAGCACTTGAATTGGATGGCAGAACCTTGTGAAAGAGACTTTAAATCCAAAAACTTGTGAACCATAACTACATGGAAAACCGATATAACATGCATGCATGCTATAATTGAAGAAATGGTTTGTGCACCGAAATTCATAAAACAACTTAAGCTCCTAATACATTAGAAAACAAAAACGAGATTCTTACCGAAAGAAACAACTTTTAAAAACAACTTCAGGTTTTAACAAAATGTTTGTTGCTAGATCTTACGATGAAATCAAAAAAACATCTGCAAACACAAGAAGACAACATAATCTTATTGACATTGAAACCAAAGAATGATATTATTTTTCAGAGTGGTCTAATTTTTCCAATCAAATGATATAATTTATATGACATTGAAACCAAAGAATGTTTAACATGTGGCAAGGGTTAGTATACATACATATGACTTTTTATGGTACTCTTACATTCAATATTCAAAAATTAATGTATTTAGTCAAACTTTCCTCATTTTAAATTATATGCTGCCTTTTAAAAAATTCTCATAATATCTCATAAATACAATACTTTGAACAATTTTTTTTTGTTATTATTATCATCTCTACATAGTAATCAATATCATAGATGAATGTTTAGAGTCACGTGAGTGTTATTGGATTCTAATTTATAAAAAATTATGAAGACTTCAACAAAATCATCAAAAGTGAATAAGTGAAAGACTTTTAAGGATTGCGAGAGAGTATTCTATAGTGTTATTGATTAGTTTTCTAAAATCTTGTAAAAATGCTCCAAACAATTTTTGTATTTTTGTGATACTTTCCATGACTTTATTTTGTGAAGAAAGTATATAAAACCATGAACCAATAACATAATAATTGAACTAATTAAAAATCCTAGATTCTTTTGTTTTAATTGAATAACACAAAACTTTTAGTGACTTGATAAAAGTCTGAATCAAATAACCTAAATCTGTTAAGACTTTATATGACTTTTTACAAATCACAAACTAATAATACTAAATTTTAGCAGAGTTAAATAAAATCTTAATCTAACAACAACATATTTTACAGAACATTTAAAGTCTTTAAAACTCTATTCAAATCTCAAACCAATAACCCTTAAGTAAATTTGTTTACTCACGTATCCCAAAATTTGATGTAGGTATGTTTTCAATGAGCTAGTTCTGTATTGTAACATCCGTGTTCTGGGATTAGATTTTTGGGTTGTGTTGATTAAACCAAATGAGTGGATTTTAATTATAGTAGTTTGTTTATACTAAATCATAGTAATTTGTAATTGTGATTTGGTATTGAGTAAATCGGATATAAACCGGAAATTAGACTTAGTATAAATCTAAATGTAAAATGTTCAGAAGAGTTAATGAAAAATACGAAGTTCTTCTTCTTCCTTCTTCTTCTCTCTCGTAATAAACATTTTCTTCTAACATACACCTTCAACATAGAGTTCTTTGGAGACTGAACAATGAGAAATAAGCTCCCATGGGACCCTTGGCCAACAAAGAAGAGTGTGTACCACTTTCGATAACTTCCCCTTTCTCTAAAACAGTGATCGTGTCGCAGTTCTGAATTGTGCTAAGCCTATGTGCAATCACAATACTTGTCCTCCCAACCATCAAACGCTCAAGTGCGTCTTGCACCACACGTTCCGATTGGCTGTCCAAAGCGCTCGTAGCTTCATCAAGGAGCAAGACAGATGGGTTCTTTAGAACAGCTCGAGCGATCGCGATTCTCTGTTTTTGACCACCAGACAATTGCACTCCCCTATCCCCGCAGTACGTGTCATAGCCATCAGATAGCAATGTGATAAAATCATGAGCGTTGGCTGCCTTTGCCGCCTCCATAACCTCCGATTCGTTTATCTTGTTAGATGCTCCTCCGTACATGATGTTCTCCCGGATTGTCCCAGCGAACAACGTTGGCTCTTGGCTAACCAAAGCTATATGTTGACGAAGTGATCTCAAATGATACGATCTTATATCACGACCATCGATTTTAACAATACCCTTTAACGGATCATAGAACCGCTCTATCAAGCTAATTATCGTGGATTTACCTGACCCGCTTGGACCTACGATCGCTGTTGACTTCCCCTCTTCGATCTCAATAGAGAAGTTCTTGAATATAATCACATCAGGCCGTGTTGGGTAAGCAAAGTCCACGTGGAGAAAACTTATTTGTCCCTTTATTTTTTTTGGGACGTATCCATCTAAGTTCTCTGGCTCAATGGTTGTGCATCGATCTAATACTGCAAACACTGACGCAACCGCATCTGATCCCTTGGCTAGATCTTTGGTCATGGTCCCAGCTTCGGCAATAATCCGACCAGTACTCGAAAAAATCAAAAATAACTCTAAGAATGCTTTTGACACCATCTTCCCATCAGAAACTAGTCTACCACCATACCAGAAATTCAAAGCTGACACACCCGTTATAAGGCTTTGTGAAGTCCCTAACATAATCCCAGCTAACCATGATTGGCGGGCGCTTTCTCTACGCGGACCTTCTTGTGCCATTTTGAATAATTTAATAATTCTTTCTTGGGAGGAGAAAGCTGTGATGGTTCGAATATTGGAGACGGCCTCGGCAGCTAGTTTAGTGCTTTCATCTTGGGCATTGATGGCATGTTTCGACATGCGCTTAAGCAGAACACGTTTAGTGTAGAAGGACACAACAATCAGTGGCTGCACTGAAATCATCACTATGGCGAATCGCCAAGATATGACCAAACCAATTGCACAAGTGATAGTCACTGATGATATAGTTTGTACCAACAGTGACATCCGATCACCAACTAGCGATCTCACCTGTCGTAACCAACCATTCCAAAATTAGTAATAATAAAAAAACAAAAATTGTGCATCTAAGTTCAAATTAGTAAGGTAGAAGAAGTACCACATTAGCATCGTTTGCTAGTCTAGAGCAAACCACACCACTAGAGTTCTCATCTTTGTCAAACCAATTGACTTCAAACGTTAGTATCTTCCCGAGCATATGTTCTCGGATACGTTTTGTTAGGTATTCGCCCATGTATGCAAAACTATAATGCTGACTAATATTAGTCAAGAAAGTGAACAAAGCTAGTCCGACAAATACTAACACATACATCCTTGTTTTCTCCTTCATCTCCTCATGACTCGTTAAGAAAAACACTGATACCATTGATCCTGTAGAAAATGCGTAAATTGGTTGTACAGCACCAAACAGGCCTGCACCTACGCAACCATATAATGCATGTTTCCACTCTGGTCTATTCATTGCCATCAATCTCTTAAATGATGGCACACGTGACCTATTATCCTTAGGAATCAAATCTGTAACAATGCTTGAACTCGTGCTATGAATAAATTCTTTTGGACTGTACTTCAGGTCTTTACTAAAACTCGTTACCTTGCCCTCTTTCACACTTACATTAATGTTACGATCTGATTCTTTATTCTCCATTTGTTGTAAGCGGATTAGAGAAGTGTAGTGACCATCTACTTTCTCCAAGAGCTCGTCGTGTGATCCAGTTTCTATAATGCGGCCATTTTGGACTACACAGATAATATCAGCATTGCGAATTGTAGAGAGGCGGTGGGCAATCACAATAGTTGTACGGCCAACAGACGCGTTGTCTAAGGCTTCTTGGACTACCCTTTCGGATTCTGAGTCCAATGCGCTTGTTGCCTCGTCTAGAAGGAGAATTATTGGTGACTTAATTATTGCTCTTGCAATTGCGATCCTCTGCTTCTGACCCCCAGATAATTGTACTCCTCTTTCCCCAACCTTTTTTAAACACAAAGACCAAAAATATATATATATCTATAACGTCAAACAATAAATAAAAAGTATAGAAATTTTTATATATAAGAAAATAGGAATATAACCTGAGTTTTGTAACCATTGGGGAACTGAGATATGAAATTATGAGCATTTGAAGCTTTGGCAGCTTCCACTACCTCATCCATGGATGCATCCTCTTTACTGAATAATATGTTTTCTGTTATTGATGTGGCGAAAAGCACTGGCTCTTGGCTAACCAAACCCATTTGTGATCTCAACCAGTTCACTTGCAACTTATGAATGGGCACACCATCAAAAAGAATCTCTCCAGCGACCGGGTCATAGAACCTTTGCAAAAGTGATAGCACCGTTGACTTTCCCGATCCGCTTCCCCCTACCAGAGCGACAGTTTTCCCGGATGGAACTCTTAGACAAAAGTCATCAAAGATTGGGGTTTGGGGTCTAGACGGGTAGGTGAAGTTTACGTGGTTGAACTCGACTTCTCCTCGAGTTGTCTCCAAAATCTGGCCTTCCACGTTGTCCGAGTCTATATCAGGAATTCTTTTTATCACTTTGATCATTCGTTCCCCCGCTACAAACGCCTCTGAGAAATTTTTGAGATTCGACAAACTTTGACCAAGTGATCTGGAAAATGTAAGATACCAAGTATAAGGACTACAAGATGGGTTATATTATGTCAGAAAAACCCATGAGCATTTAAACATAATTACTTACGTGCCGCCGAACGTGACGCAAGCAGTGACCGTAGAGACAGTACCACCTTTCGAACCATAGTTCATAACCAGGTGACTTCCGTACCAAGTCATGAACCCCCATATAGCATAAGTAATACCATTGCTCCCAATGGCGATTCCTTTAGCTAGCCCTTGTCTCAACCCTCGCTTCACCGACCGTTGAAGTGCATTTGAGAACTTTGCTATCATCTTATTCTCACTACCAAATGCGTAGACGGTTCGAACCGACGAGATGGCCTGCTCAGCTACAGATCCAGCCACATTGTACTCTTCACGTATCTTCCTCGAGATGTTAATGAGGGCTCGTCCATACATTAGTCCAGGGATCAAGAGAAGGACGATAAATGGGAAGCCTACTATTGTAAGTCTCCACAATAAAATGAAACCCACTATGTAGCTTGCGACAAACGCAGATACATTCATCAGAAAGTTTGGTAACTGCTTGAAATCAAAATCATCAAAAACCGGGTTAAAACAGGAATCATGGTTTTAAAATGATAGATAAAGATAGAAAGTTAAGACCTTTTCACTGATGAAGTCTTGAATGACGAGGCTGTCACTTGAGACACTAGTGATAACATCAGAAGTGCTTGTGACATGAAGATCAAAGTAACCCACATCTTGTCTTAACACCGCTTTTAAGTACTTCTCCCTCATTTTTGCCGCTTGTCTCTCCCCTGTTCTTGTCCAGCAGTATCCTTCTGTTTTGTTTATACATATTAAAACCATTTTGACAAAATTAATTAATGAATGATTAGTTACATTGAATGCATCGAATTAATTTTTCGTCACTAAACATTGTCTATATATACTTACCAAGGAAACATATCACCAAAGATGCACAAGCCACATAAAGCAAAGCTAGAGCATTCTGTTCCCAACAGAAGAAACATTAGTACTCTTTCTCTTATATTCTCAACTGTCGTGGCATGCAACTAGCGAAATTGAATAGCTAATATCTCTTTATGTATGGTCATAAGATAAGTATCACACCTTGTTTGTTAACGACCAAAAAAAACAAAGAGGAAATTGAAGAGAGAGCGAGAGAAAAGACCTTGGATATGGTTTGCATGAATGTCACATCAATGACAGAGAAGCCACCAAAGTCGTTCAGTAGTTTGCTGCAGATATAAAATATCATAGGAGTAACGAAGCCATCACCAATGGCTCCGATTAAGCCTAATGCCATCAATATACAATCTACACCGTCGGCGTGCATAAATATCGATCTTATGCTTTCCCAACTCTTTATCTTCATCTTCTTCCTCCACCTGATCTCCTCTTTGTTTCTGTTTCAGAGAAAAGACCAAAACGACTCCTTGACCTTAGTTTAGGGAAACGACAGCGTCCAATCTTCTCTCTTTTTCTACAAGAGCAAAAGGTTCTCTTGTCGTGTTCTGTTATTTTTTCACGTCTTCATGACTGTTTTTATATATTTTAGGAACACAAAGAAAGACCGTTGGTCTTTTATTATGTGTGAAACAACATGTGATTTATAGTTTTATACCATCAAATACTATTCTAAACAAATATTTCTTTCATGTTGACTTTGCATAAAATAGTCACTAAGTAAAATATTGAAGAAGATATCTTGAGTAACTAGTTTTTGGTTTGGTTATCCAATTTATACGTAATTTTAGTTTCTATAAAAAAAGAAATTAAATATTTGGAGGTAAATGTAAAATTGAAGACCAAGAAAAGTAAAAAAGAAAGAGAGCAGAACTTGGATTAATCCTCGGCATTCGGGTATTCGGGTCGGATTCGGATTTTGCGGGTAGGGGAGTTTAGGATCTAATAGGATAAATGGAAAATTTTGGTCCAGTTTTGGACACACAAAAGCCTGGATTTTTGTCCGAATACCCAGAAATTGTCAGGTAAATAACCTGATTTTAGGATAAATACCCAAGTTTTCAGGTAAATTTTCGGGTTTCGGGTAGAAATTCGGATTTTCGAAAAAAACTCGGGTATTCTGGTACAATTTTTTTTTTGTTATTATATTTGGGGTATTCTCAGATTCGGGTTCGGGTTTCTGGGTTGAGGAGTTTAGGACCCAATAGGGTAAATTTGAAATTTCAGTTTCGTATTCGGATCGGCTTTTTTGGGTCGGTTTCCGGTTCAGGTATTCGGTTCAGTGTTTTTTTGCCCAGGGCTAAGTCTTGAACCCTCGAGTTCATAGTCTCACCAAAATATTTTGAGTCTATTTGGGAAAAATTGCTAACAATTCATCTTTTTTAATATTATAATAATTACACTACTTAATTTTCTATCTAATTTGGGTTTGTAGAAATCATAATTTGTTTTTGAGTAAGTAGACTTCTATTCAGAAAATTAGAGTTGATCATTTATCTTCATGAAAAACAATTTGGATGTAATCAACTTAAACCAGCAAAAAATTCGACAAACTCATATTTTTTAGGCTTTTCAATTAAAGATATGCTAATAAATGCTAGATTTACAAGATTTATGTATGAAAACATTCAAGTCTAAAAATAACATGGATGATAAAAATACTGTGAACGATATTAGTTAGGATTGCAAAAAAAGAAACTCATGTTGAAGATGATTGTAAAATCCTTCATTAACTAGACTTATGGACGTACACTAAACAAAAGAACGTTATATACGTATACTAAAGCACAACATACACTAAACTAAATGATACGATCTTCCCAAGGAGTCGACACTCTAAGGTGGAGAAAAGGATAAACTTTGCATCCAAGAGATTGTGAAGTCTAAAGGATCAAAAGATGTGGAGCGAATGGTCGCACAAGAGCTGCAGAAGACTCCTGATTTACCGGTGGATCGATTCTTTGGATATTACACACCAAAGGGGATCGACAACTTGCAGGATATGACACACCAACAAGGAATGGATAGAGAGATGGATCGAGAGACGCCACAAAGATCTATGAAAGGATCTATAATAAGTCTGAACCAACCATGAACATAGATATGACACACCATGAACATGGAGATCCAAAAATTACAAGATATCACATCTTGAAAAGGAGAAACTTCTCTGATTTTTACTCAACAACAAAACTTATGTTTATTCATGAATTAAGCCTCATTATATAGAGGAGATACAACAATTTCGTCCATAAAATGCAGTACAACTTGGAAATTGAAATTCAAACTCTAAAGTGCATGTAAGAGAGAGAAAAACACATAAATAAATGCTGTTTTGAGGATGGACGAAAATCTCTCTTTTCTTCTTGCTTTTGGGCTAAATCCACTTTGTTGGGCTTCTGTGATGGACCAAGATTCTGGAACAATTTGGTTTGTAACTTAATTCAATCTGGTCTGGTCAGGATCCTCCTTTGAATGGGCGTATGTCTGAATTTGCGTAAGCTGGAGATTACCTGTTTTGTAAATTGCGTAACCCCTTCATCTGAACTCTGTTTGATCTGATTCTTCTTTTAGGAGTTTCGTAATTGAGCTGAGCACATTCTCCAATTGGTTTCATGCACAAATTCCTCGTGGTTGAGCACATACGCATCAAACAATTAACACATGTCCTAACGCTTCCCATTATCATATCATACTCTCCCTCTTGAAAAAAAGATTTGCCCTCAAATCCGGATACTATTCTTCTTTTTTGTTCTTTTTTGTTCTTTTTTGTTCTTTTTTATTCATTTCCTTCTATCTTTTTTTTTTTTTTTGTTTTTTTTTCATAAAATAAAGAAATAAAAATAAAACAGAAATAGAGGATGAAGAGATGGAAAATGAATGAAAGAAGATGGAGAGATGAGAAGATGATAGAATAATAGACCAAGCTTAGAGTGTTGCTCTGATACCACTTGATACGATCTTCCCAAAGAGTTGACACTCTAAGGTGGAGAAAAGGATAAACTTTGCATCCAAGAGACTGTGAAGTCTAAAGGATCAAAGAATGTGGAGCGAATGGTAGCACAAGAGTTGCGGAAGACTCATGATTTACCGGTGGATCGATTCTTTGGATATTACACACCAAAGGGGATCGACAAATTGCAGGATATGACACACCAACAAGGAATGGATAGAGAGATGGATCGAGAGACACCACAAAGATCTGTGAAAGGATCTATGATAAGTCTGAACTAACTATGAACATAGATATGACACACCATGAAAATGGAGTTCCAAAAATTACAAGATATCACATCTTGAAAGAGAGAAACTTCTCTGATTTTTACTCAACAACAAAACTTATTTTTATTCATGAATTAAGCCTCATTATATAGAGGAGATACAACAATTTCGTCCATAACATGCAGCACACTTGGAAATTGAAATTCAAACTCTAAAGTGCATGTAAGAGAGAGAAAAACACATAAATAAATGCTGTTTTGAGGATGGGCAAAAATCTCTCTTTTCTTCTTGCTTTTGGGCTAAATCCACTTTGTTGGACTTCTGTGATGGACCAAGATTCTGGAACAATTTGGTTTGTGGCTTAATTCAATCTGGTCTGGTCAGAATCCTCCTTTGAATGGACGTATGTCTGAATTCGCATAAGCTGGAGATCACCTGTTTTGTAAATTGCGTAACTCCTTCATCTGAATTCTGTTTGATCTGATTCTTCTTTTAGGAGTTTCTTAATTGAGCTGAACACATTCTCCAACTGGTTTCATGCACAAATTTCGTCGTGGTTGAGCAGATACGCATCAAACAATGAACACATGTTCTGACGCTTCCCATTATCATATCACTAAACCATATCGGTACATAATCATATTGATTTAAACATAAATAACCCCTAAACAAACTCTAAAATTAAACTTTAAACCGAATATGTACATGATATTGATTTAAACATACAAAACCCATAAATAAATCATAAAAATTAAACTTTAAACCATATACACGTACATGAGCATATTTACTTAAAGACACCAATCCTAAAAGTGGACCTAAACCTTATATGTACATCATCAGACAGTTGAATGTCACCATTCTCCAAATTCATGGATGTTTTTTCAACACGTACAAATTCATAGAATTTGGCATTTGAACTAATTTCTCTTTCGTAGCTTTACTTTATCACCTCTTATTCTACTTTCTGAATTTAATTTGTTGTTATGTTGGAATTTAATTTGTCAAACTACATATTTTAGTATGAAAGGTTAAAATAAATTTTAGTAGAACTTCGTCTTGAAATTGCAAAGTTTACATATTTTAAGTGTATAAATTACATGTACGTATCACTACAAGAAAAAGGTCATGTTGCATCAGTTAGTTTGTGTCAAAAAAATAAATGATTTAAATTTGAATCACTTTTTATGAATGATACAAATAATAAAATTTAACATCAATTCAAATAACTGATGCTATCAGTAATTTGATTTACATCAATTCAGTATAATTGATATAAATTTCTATTAATTTGCATCAATTTTAAAATATTGATACAAAATATAGTTTTACATAACTTGAACAATCGATATAATTTATAATTTATATTATCATTACTTAAAAAAATCGATACAAATTTACATCAATAAAAACTGATGCTAATTATATGATTTCACATCAATTGTTAAAACTGATATAGCTATTTATTTGTTTTATAACTGATATAGCTATTTATTTGTTTTATATCGATTAGATGAAACTGATGTTATTTTCTCTTAATTTGTATCAGCTAAGAATTTTGACACTAATAAAATCAACCTAATTTTTAGTTAACGTATATATATATATATAGATATTTTTTATTTTGATGCTAATAAAACGTATATATTTTTTCTTTTATCAGTTTTAAATCATTTTCAGATTTGATTTTTAACTCTATTTTAATATCTAGATACTTTTTTAAAATTACAAAATATACTATATAAATACTCTGTTTCAACCGTATCATGATTGTTTAAATTGAAAATAAATAATTAATAATTATAAACAATTAATTACAATTGTATATCTTTATAATTTTTGCTATAAGTAGTTTAAGGTTTCTAAACAAACTCATTTTTACATAATTTTTTTTAAATCTCACGTATATGAGTATGTATATCCTCAATTTCCATTTTGGAAAAGGTGACAACTATTCTTTTCAGCAATTAATTATTTTTAAAAATATTTTACCACAGAATATATTAATGGCATATTTCTTTTATACAGAAAAATAACTTAAGTCATTCCACTTTTTCAGGGATCTTCAATATTTTCTTCTTCAACCTCACGTTCTCTTAATTACTTCATAACTGTTAATTAGTTTTTTCCATGCTCTTTTTCCTTCCACTGTTAATTACTTCATTCCACTTTTTCTTTTTTTGGATGGTTTTTACTCTCTCAATTTCTTTAAGAAATCTACAGCCGCTTTGATTCCATCTATCTCAAAGGTTGTGATTACACTCATTCTCATATTTTGCTTTGTTATGAATTTTTGTTTTGTTCTAATCATGGTTTTGGAAAGGGTGAGGAGATTAATATGTATGTACTCCTACATATTATTTGGAGAAAGGTAATGTAAAGTTATTCTTATACTCTCAAATAATGATTCTTATACATATAAAGCTTTTTCAAGAGATATAATCCTTCTAATTTAATTTAAATTTTTGTAGAATGAAGATATAAGTTTTCAAGCTCCGTGACAGTGGCAGAGTACAAAGAAAAAGGTTTTCAAGGTGAAGGATTAATGGAAATGAAGTAACATGAAACAAAAGCAAGATCTCACTACTTTTTTTTTCTATAAAGGGTTGATGATCATGTATAAGATCATTAGGATTTGATTTATCGATGGTGATGTATATTATTAAAGATTTTAATAGATTCTTTTTTGAGATGTTTATAGATTTTTTTAAACGGTTTTTTTGCTATTCAAAAAAAATAATAATTACAAAAAACTAATTTTTAAATAGTCAAATAAATTAGTAATACGAAATTATAAAAAAATATTGTAACTAACATAATTATTAAAAACAAATCATAAAAATTAATATTAGCATTAATTTTAACATCACTAATTACAATTGATACAAAAATTTAACATCAATTATAATAATTGTTACTAGGCCTGGACATAAAAACCGTATCCGAAAACCCAACCCGGAACCCGACCCGAAAAACCGGGTTTAGGTTGGGTACGGGTTTGCCTATAAAACCCTATTGGATTCTATTTTCTAATACCCGTGGGTTCGGGTTAGGATCGGGTAATACCCGGTACCCGTTAGGGTATCCATTAAACCCGAACATATAAACATATTTATAATATTTATCATTAATATAATGCAATTACCCCAAAATTATGATTATAATTTTGAATATTTCATTTATTTTTATATCTAAATATCAAAAATAATCAAAATATCTAAAATATTTTGTTATGTAAGTCAAAATTTAACTAAATTTATTTAAATTTAATTATATTTTTTCGGGTATCCGGTAATAATCGGGTTCTAAAATTTGTAACCCAAAACGACCCGAACATGATAGTACCCAAACCAAACCGAACCCATATATCTAAAAATACCCAATGAATTCTATTTTTCTAAACCCGTTTACCCGAACCCGAATGGGTAATACCCGAACCCGAACGGGTTACCCGAATGCCCAGTCCTAATTGTTACAAATAGTAATATCACTTAATTTAATTGATACAAATTTAACAACATTTATAATAAATGATTCAAAACTTAACATCATTTTTTTACAAGTGATACATATTAGCATCAATAACAATAATTGATGCATATATTATTTAAACCGATGCAAAATATTTGTATCACCAAATAATAAATCACTTATGTAAATGATGTAAAACTTATTTGCATCAATTATACATGATGCAAATATATAAAATAGGTGATATACGTACATGACCATATCTCTTTTAAATGTACAGAACTCATAAAAAAACCTTAAAAATAAATAAATGATGAATTGTATACATACACAATAATATTGACTTAAACATACATAACCACTACAATCCTAAATTAAACTATAAACCATACATGTGAACGATTATATTAATTAACACGTTCTTGTTTGGGCAAAAATAATTGATTCGTTTAAAGACTACGAAAACAAGAAATAGATGTTGAATAGTTGTTTTTATTGATCAAAGTATCAAGATCAAATACAAGAGTTTAAGGCACAACAAGTCAGTTTAGGAACCCTAACAATGCTTTGGAATTGAGTCGTGCAGCTATGTTTTGGATCTCTTGTTTTGCTCTAGATTTTCCTCCCATATCATGTCGAAATCGCTCCCTATTTATAGGGGAGTCTCTTCACTCTAATCCTCATGGGATTTGGGTTTGAGTAATCGCCTCTTCATGAGATAAGGTCGTTCCGAATATTCTTTCCACGAGATTGAGTCAAATATTATCTTGATAATGTCGGAGCAAATCAGAGTCGTCACAAAGTCCAATTACAGCCCATATTGACTCGTTGTTTGTCGTTACAACACGTATTGGCTTGTTAATTGTTGCGTCGGCCCGTATCGGCTTGATGTTTACCATTACGGCCCGTATTGGCTCGATGTTTATAGTTACGGCCCGTATTGACTCAATGTTTACCGTTATGGCCAGTATTGACTCAATGTTTACCGTTACGGTCGGTATTGACTCAATGTTCTTGAGAATGCATAATTCTCTATCATTTATAGAATATATCATTATTATAATAGAATTTATCTATTATAATTTATATGATTAAAATTATGCCCAACAGTTTGCCCCCCACTCTCTATTTTCTTGGTAATAATTTAGAGAGTACTATTGAGTATATAGTATAGATATATTATGCCAATTTACTTACAACTTTTAATAAGAAAAAATTTAGTCAGAACTGTTGGGCATTTTAATCATATAAATTATAATAAATTGGCATAGTATATCTATACTAAATTTTATAAGTTCTGACTAACAGTTCTTAGGATTTGATTTGGTTCTTAGGATTAGTTATTGATGGCTATGATTTGGTCCTTAGGATTAGTTATTAAGATATCTATCATTAGGAATGGATTTATGGCTAGGATTTGATTGAGAAATTGAATCTCTTAGCTTAGACATTTCATACACACGAGGTGTTTGATGAAATGCCAATTTCAATCCTAAAGAGCAAAACATATTCTAACCAATGGAAGTTGATGTTTAGAGTGTTTTGTAGGGTGTTTAAGCATGAATTTAATGATCACTATGTTTCATAGATGCAACTTAGGAATCTTAGCTTGATTAATAGTAATTAGTGAATGAACTAGTGCCATGGAAGTGGATTAGTTTATAATTAGGGGCTTAAGCTGCTAGATTTAAGTCTTATAACATATATAGGAACCAAAACCTAATTGATGATCTTCCTAGTGGCAATCTACCAAGCTAAAGAGACCCATAGACCTTTATATTCTTGCATTTCCGTTATTGACTTTTGACTTGACTTTTTGTTGACTTTCATAAATTGAATCTCTCTTTTATTTTGTCATTGCTTTATGTTTGTGGGTATATTTGCTTAGCTTAGACACTTGTTTAGGTTGGTCAGTTATCTTTAGTTTGTCCATTTCATTTGCATTTTAGCTTCTTTGATTTCATTTCACTTAGGTTGTTAGTATAAAACCAAACATTTGCAATGTCCTAGCTTAGTTTAGTTCTTGCATTCTTAGTGTGCAAACTCTATTCCTTGTGGTTCGACCCTAAGTGCTATGATGATATGATCACTAGTGCTTTGGATATTAATTGGTAAAAATCACTATATCAGTGTCGATACCAAGTTGCAACATGTCTACTGCCATATCGGCATTCAAGAGAGGTTTACTCCCAGATGGCGAATTGTACAAGGAGCTAACCAAGTGTCAATGTAGAACGATGGAGGATGTGCTCTCGCGGGCATGGTGAAATGACCCGACCCATTTTTTTTTAATAATAAATAATCAATAATAATAATAAATAACTACAACTAGTGGTCCAATACCCACTAGCCACCTATCCACAACCACAACCAACAGCGGAACTAATAATGCCAATAAATATCTAATAATAAAATAACCAATAATAATCCATAACAACAATCTAATCATCAATCATCAGGAAACATGAAACCGACAACCTAGCAATGTTTCTAATGACCCAACTCTAGCAACCTAGCAACGCAAGAAAACATCCAATCGAGTCCCTAGAACATCCTCCTCTTCATCGCCTTGATTCCACGATAACACTTTGCCATTACCTACACCACAAACACATATTGAGGTGCATGAGTATTTGATAAACACTCAGTGAGGCAATCCTCCCATCTACTGGGCTATACACACAAGCAACATTGATTCCAATATTCCAAACAAACAACAAACAAGACATACAAACAAGGAAATCAGACATCATCTAGCTGGAAGGGAGGTGTCGACCGACACCAGTCAAGTGTCGACCAACACTGGCATTGGTGTCGACCGACACTACCCCACAGTGTCGATCAATTCCATTCTGCTGGTGTCCACCGACACCAAGTGGTGTCGATCGACACTACTCTGCAACTGCGATCCGCACGAAGGCAAGAGTCGAATCTCGCTCCCAAAACTTCACCAAATCGTTCAATACCCAAAACCCAAGCCGAAAACATCCATAGAAACCTGTAGCAACCAATCCCAGCAAGAAAAACACACAAAACAACAACAAACAAGCAAGAACAAGGAAATCAAAGGCTTAGATTAGCCATGGTCATGCACTCACCTCTTTGCTGGAAGATTCAGACCAAAAGTAACGAATCCAACCCTCCTAGAAAGCTTCTATCTCCTCCTTAGCCTCAAATCTCTCAAGAACAACCAACAATCTTCTCAAAAAATCACCAAAAATCTCAAGAACTCTTTTTTTTCCTCTTTTTCTCTCAAAAGCGTTAAACGGCGACAAGAGAACTCCCCAAAACCTTTCTGGTCGACAAAACACTTAAATATCTCGGTTAGTGGTTTTTCCTAAACCAAACCGGTCCAAATCGATAATTAAATCGAACTGGTCGAACCAGAATGCACCTTTTGGTTCGCGGATGTTACAATTCTCCCCCACCAACATAGATTCGTCCTCGAACCTCGAACAACCATCAACCAAGGACTCCCGTGCAACCGTCTCCACGACCCGCTCTCTTCCGATCGATCTACGGAAGGTCATCTCTAGGCGATAGAGTCACGCTCCAGACATTATTTGCTCTCGACTTTTGGACTTTCCTTTACTCATAGGTCTAAACCTTGAGTTTTTATTGGCTCCTCATCACACCTAAGTCTGCATGCCATAATGTTGGCTCCTCATCGGGCCTAAGCCCGCATGCCATAATATAAAAGGAAGTCCAATATTCGTCTCTCGGGTTGCCACCCTACAGCGCGCCTCCGGATCGTCATCCGAAGTCGATATACCAACCATACTCTCGAGCCACAAAGTCTCATAATATGACGGTACTAGGAGAACTTAAGTCCCCCAAGAATCGCGAGCAAACAATTCTGAACACGTCTGAGTCCTATCCCTATCCATGTTTCCTTCCCATGGCTCGCGTAAAACATCACAATGTCCTACCAACCATATATTCCTCTCACTGGAATACCTCATGACCACACATGGATCATCTCACTGCCAAAAGGGCCAAACAAATGCCCTAAACAGGACTGCCACAAAGGCCAAACAAATGTCCTAAAGATGACCGCCACCAAGGCCAAACAAATGTCCTAAACAGGACCGCCACAAAGGCCAAACAAATGTCCTAAACAGGACCGCCACAAAGGCCAAACAAATGTCCTAAACAGGACCGCCACCAAGGCCACTCGTCCCGAAAGACCGTCACAAAGACCACATGTCCCGAAGGACCGCCTAAACAGGCAACTCTGGCTAAACAGCCCGCCACAAAGGCCACACATCTGGCTAAACAGGCTGCCACAAAGGCCACACATCTGGCTATACAGCCTGCCACAAAGGCCATACATCTGGCTAAACAGCCTGCCACAAAGTCCACACAACGGCTAAACAGCCCACCACAAAGGCCACACAACGGCTAAACAGCCCGCCACAAAGGCCACACAATGTCTCAAAAGACCGCCACACACGGGCACAATGACTCAAAAATCCGCTACGAAGGCCACACAATTTCTCCAAAGACCGCCACACCCGGGCACAATGACTCAAAAGTCTTCCACGAAGGCCACACT
Source organism: Camelina sativa (assembly GCF_030686135.1). NCBI lineage: Eukaryota > Viridiplantae > Streptophyta > Magnoliopsida > Brassicales > Brassicaceae > Camelina > Camelina sativa. Next base: position 7,665,424 of record NC_141883.1, read on the forward strand.
AGCCCCTCCAAGGCTCCCAACCACTAAAAATTGACAATTCTAACTCCCATAAAACCTTCCATTTTTAGAACTTACCACTTTGGAATCTTTCCTCTTTTAGAAACTTCTATTTCAGGAAACTTTTCCTCAACACAATCATAGTCCCAAAGGACTCTCATCAAAGGAATCTTCTTCTTCCGAAGTTCCTTAATCCTTCTCTCGAGAACCCTCACTGGTCTCGCCTCCAAAGTCATGTTAGGCTGAAGATCCTCAGGAATCTTAGCTACCAACTGATCATCCTCACGGAGACACTTCCTCAACATAGAGACATGGAAAACCTTATAGAATGCACGCATAACCTTATGTAACTCCTGAACAAAATCTGCCCCGTAAATGCTCCTCTCCCTCACTTAAGTCCAGCATAACAGTGTACGACATGGCCTCTCATACAAAGCCTCATAAGGAGCCATCTTAATACTTGCCTGATAACTGTTGTTGTAAGCAAACTCTACCAAGCTCAAGTGATCTGCCCAATGGCCTCCCCAGTCCAACACACACATCCTCAGTAAATCCTCCAGCGTCTGGATCATCCTCTCTAACTGTCCATCTGTCTGGGGATGATAAGCTGTACTCATATGCACCTTAGTGCCCATCTCTGTCTGTAACGCTCTCGAGAACACCGAAGTGAACTTAGAATCCCTATCAAACACAATGCTCGCTGGCACCCCATGCAACCTGACTATCTCCTTCACATACTTCTTAGCCAAGACCGCTGCTCCATCAGTCTTCTTAATGGCCAGAAAATGTGCCGACTTAGTCAACCGGTCAACAATGACCCAAATAGCATCAAACGTCCTGGACACTGGCAAACATACCACGAAGTCCATAGTAATCATATCCCACTTCCACTATGGAATGGGAAGACTCTTCAGTAATCCTCCTGGAACCTGATGCTTAGCCTTCACTAGCTGGCACACATAGCACCTCACGATCCAACTAGCTATATCCTTCTTCATCCCGACCCAATGATAGTACCTCTTGAGATCACGGTACATCTTAGTCGCTCCTGGATGAATAGAAAACTTGCTCCCATGAGCCTCTCTCAGGATCTCCTGCCTCAACTCCTCATCCTTGGGCACACAAATCCGACTGTGCACCAAAATAGTACCATTATCGGAGACCTGATACTCTGAATCAACATCCTTTGAGGCATTCACCAGCCCGAAATCCTTCTCCTGAGCTAACCGCACTCTGCTCATAAGATCTGCTCTATCAACCGCCTCCAAACCCAACGGTTCCTAAGAAACAGCACACAAACTCAAAGCACCGATCTCTCCTACCAGAGACTCCATCTCCTGCTCCTGAGCCGAAGCTACCCTCTTCCGGCTCAGAGCATCTGCAACCGAGTTAGCCTTACCAAGGTGGTAGGCTATCTCTAAATCATAATCCGCCACCAGCTCCATCCATCGCCTCTGCCTTAAATTCAGCTTGGGCTGAGTGAATATATACTTCAGGCTCTTATGATCTGTAAACACTTGTACCTTTGCACCATAAGATAAGATCTCCAAATCTTCTAGGCAAAAACCACAACACCCATCTCCCAATTCATGAGTAGGATAGTTGTCCTCATGCTTCCGCAACTGCCGCAAATCATAGGCAATCACCTTCCAATGCTGCATCAACACACACCCAAAACCAAGTCTGGATGCATCTGTACAACCCCGGCTCTAAGGGTGTGCAGGTGGTGCTACAACACCGGGGCCAAAGTTTTTTGCAAAAAAAATATATGACTTTAAGCTCCTAAAATTCTAATATTTTTATAAATAGGGTCCTAAATTTTGAAGTTTTGCAAATAACACCCTAAAACTTCAGGAAAAAAAAATTTGGGCACAAGGTCCAATAAAAGTTTGAGTCGGGCCTGCATCTGTATAAACCACATAGGGTTCTCCCTGCTCAGACAAAGCCAACACTGGAGTAGTAGTCAACATCTCCTTGAGGCTTGCAAAGCCTTCCTCACACTCCTGTGACCAAACAAAAGGAACATCCTTCCATGTCAACTTAGTCAACGGACGTGCTCTACTTGCAAACCCCTGCACACACCTCCTGTAGTAACCTGCCAGACCAAGGAAATTCCTGATCACTATGGCACTCTGCGGTCTAGGCCAATCCTTGATAGCCTGAATCTTCTCCGGATCTATAGAAACCCCATCTGCAAACATAATATGACCCAGAAAACCAATCTCACGCTGCCAAAAACTGCACTTGCTCAACTTAGCAAACAACTTCTGCTCCCGCAACTTCTCCAGAACTGCCCTCAAATGCACTGTATGCTCTTCGGGACTACTAGAATAAACCATGATGACGTCGATGAAAATGATGACAAACACGTCCAAAAACTCCTGAAATACGCTGTTCATCAATCTCATAAACGCTGCTGGTGCGTTAGTCAACCTAAACGGCAACACCACAAACTCATAAAGCCATACCTCGTCCTTCTACTTGACGAACACCACCGACGTCCCCCACGGTGAAGTGATAAGATGAATGATATCCTCACCATCTTAAAATCAACCCCTCTTGCCTTCCCAAGAGCCACTAGTAACTTGTCTCTTAGGGAAACTTCCATAAGATAGCTTAATCCAAAATTAGCTTTCTGCTTAGCAATTCTCCACAGCAAATCATCAATACGAGCGTAATAAAATAAACAAGTACCATACGTTCGCATCTTCTGATTCACCATATCAAATGCTTTGCAGGCTGCCAACTCAAACTACTTGACTTATTCCCTCTAACAAGCTTACCAAAACCTTGAATCTAGCAACTATGTCCAACTCCAATGAATTTCATCCAACATCGTCGCAACGATTAGTTTATCCTGCCATGAAGGCTTCTCGTGAACTTATGTATCTGGCAAACATGCCTTTCCCGGCTCATACCTGCTGAAACTCCCCTTCCCGGGACTCCAGCACCAACGGCCGCACAATCCTGGCGCAACAACCACACATTCATGACCACTCCGGTCATAAAACCCTGACCCACTGGTCAACACAGCCAAATCCCAAGATTAACCACCATCAATCTCTCGAGGTCTACATTCAGTCGTTATGTTTATACTCACGTCCTAGGCATTGCTTGCTCCCAACTCTACCACCCTTAGGTCGCAACCTTCGAGCCATACCGATATCACTCTTAGAATAGCGTCTTCGAGTTATACCGTCTCACTCTTGGACAACAATCCTCAAGATCTCGGTATCAGGGGAACATCATCCCCTCTGCAACCATCAATCTCTCAAGGTCTACATTCAGTCGTTATGTTTATACTCACGTCCTAGGCATTGCTTGCTCCCAACTCTACCACCCTTAGGTCGCAACCTTCGAGCCATACCGATATCACTCTTAGACTAGCGTCTTCGAGTTATACCGTCTCACTCTTGGACAACAATCCTCAAGATCTCCGTATCAGGGGAACATCATCCCCTCTGCCACTCTCGGAGCCCTCAGCCCTTTGAGCTATCGGTATTCAGGGGAATCGCCATCCCTTTAGGAGCAACAATCCTTAATGACTATAAACATCTCCCGACCAAAAGTACCTCCTATGGTCCGAGTATAACATTGCAATGTTACACCTGCCCACTCAACTTCTAATATCCAACTAGATTAACACCAAGCAGCAAAATATCTGCTCCAACTGCATATATTCACATATCCGCCTCTCTAGGCTCGATACCTCTCGAGAAGAATCTCGCACCGGTCATCTAAAACTGCTCCATCCTCCTAACCTAAGATGGAAAGTCCTCAACATCCGCAGCCCTCGGCTGCATCCCACCACATGCGGCACAACTGGAGCATGCACTGGTACCCCTCTCGGTAACCGCTCCAACAGCACGTCAACAAATCCGCCAAGCGATCATCTCGACCCTGGGCTAAACTTGCTGCAACCCCACACCTGGGTTCCCAGCACATCCAGCACGCTCACCGGCTAACCCCCTCTGGTCCCTCCTGATACGCTTGCGACCCTCCGACGTACCTCCTCGTGGAAACTCTGGACCACACACTCGCTGGCCTCGGGACCCGCCCGACCATGACCACGACCACGTCCCCGTCCATGACCAACAACTCAAACACCTTTAACCACTGCACTTCCAAGAACAGAGGCTAACACGAAATCTTAACATAACACAAAGCACAAAAACCAAAACTTACCGTGGAATCACACTGTAGGCTCGAAGAGGATGTTCTAGGACTTCATGCCACACACAATTGACTAACTCACATAATCAATCAAGACATGCAATCCCAAATATCTACAGCAAAAATCCTAGTGAACCCAAACCTATAACCGTAAGGGCTCTGATACCAAACTGAAACGACCCGACCTGTTTTTTTTTTTTTTTTTTTTTTTTTTTTTTTTTTTTTTAATAATAAATAATCAATAATAATAATAAATAACTACAACTAGTGGTCGCATACCCACTAGCCACTTATCCACAACCACAACCAACAGCGGAACTAACAATATCAATAAATATCCAATAATAAAATAACCAATAATAATACATAACAACAATCCAATAATCAATCATCAGGAAACATGAAACTCGCAACCTAGCAATGTTTCTAATGACCCAACTCTAGAAACCTAGCAACTCCAGACAACATCCAATCGAGTCCTTAGAACATGCTCCTTTTCATCGCCTTGATTCCACGATCACACTTTGCCTTTATCTGATCCACAAACACATATTAAGATGCATGAGTATTTGATAAACACTCAATGAGGCAATCCTCCCATCTACTAGGCTATACACACAAGCAACAGTGATTCCAATTTTCCAAACAAACAACAAACAAGATATACAAACCAGGAAATCAGACATCATCTCGCTGGAAGGGAGGTGTCGACCGACACCAGTCAAGTGTCAACCAACACTGGCATTGGTGTCGACCGACACTACCCCATAGTGTCGATCGATATCGTTTTGCTGGTGTCGACCGACACCAAGTGGTGTTGATCGACACTACCTCTGCAACTACGATCCGCATGAAGCCGAGAGTCGAATCTCGCTCCCAAAACTCCACCAAATCGTTCAATACCCAAAACCCAAGCCGAACACATCCATAGGAACCTGTAGCAACCAATCCCAGCAAGAAAAACACACAAAACAACAACAAACAAGCAAGAACAAGGAAATAAAAGGCTTAGATTAGCCATGGTCATGCACTCACCTCTTTGTAGGTGAGTGCATGACCATGGCTACACATTGACCATATTGTCTATTTAAAAGCCAATGTAGAGTCAATGTGTACCCAATTCAAGAAATTGGTTAGAGATAATATTGTCTATCTAAAGCCGATGCGTGGTTAGGAACCACATTGTCTATTGAAAACCAATGTATAGTCAATGTGTAGCCAGTTCAAGAAATTGGTTAGAAACCACATTGTCTATTTATAGCTGATGCATCAATGTGTAGCCAATTCAAGAAATTGGTTATGGCTGCACTGCCGTTTCTGAACAAATGTGGAATCAATATAAAGCCAATTCAAAAAATTGGCTAGGACCACATTAACGTTTTAGAGCCAATCCGGGGTCAATGTGAGGCCAATTCAATGAAGTGGATATGGCCAAATATCGACTTAGACCAACACTGAGTCAGTTGTGTATCCAATTCAAAGAATTAGAGCCAATGCGAAGTCAAGTTATGGCCAGTTTAGGTAACTTTTTTTACGATAACTATATCGTTTTAGAGCCGATGTGAAAGCAATTCACCAAATTAGCGAAGGCTAGACCGACAAATTGGAGCCAATACGGAACCAATGTGTAACCAATTCCAGAAATTGGTTATGGCAGCATTTTGGTTTGAGAACCAATGCGGGATCAGTGTGTAGCGAATTCAAAAAATTGGTTATGATAACTTTATCGTTTTAGAGCCAATGTGAAGCCAATTCACCAAATTGGCTAAGGCTAAACCGTCAATGCGGGATCAATGTGTAGCCAATTCAAGAAATTGGTTATGACAACTTTTTCATTGTAGAACCAATGCAGAGCCAATTCACTGAATTGGCTATGACAAAATTGTCATTATTAAGTCAATGTGGAACCAATGCGTATCCCATTTGCAAATTCAAGTAATTTGGATACAACAGCTTTATTGTTTTAGAGCGATGTGAAGCCAGATTGGCTAAGGCTAAATCGTGAATGAAGAACCAATGTAGGAACAATGCGTACCCCATTCAGTGAATTGGGTATGACTATATTGTCGTGGCAAGGCCAATTAGGAGCCTTTACATAGCCGTCTCAAAGAATTGGCTTCAAGAACAATGTTACTTCAAGAACAATGTTACTTCAAGTTACTATGGTGTCATTGCGAAACATTACAAACCTTGACACACCCCAATGGCAAATTGGAGTCTATTAAATACGTTGACATATGTTGCAGCCCCAGACTGCAGTTGTAGGAATTGAGTGTTCGTGCACTGAAAATCACCGCACAAATCAAAGTACGACAATGTTCTACTATCACCGAAGGCAAAGAGCAAAATCACATCATGTGAAGGAATCAACATGGATTGAAGCAATACGACCACGAAAATCAAATGCAGAAAAAACAGGTTAAGTCTAAAAGTATGTTGTGACTTATACAAATATTTAGTTTTTCTATTTATGGTTTATTAAAATGATACCATTTATCAATAGTTAGCTAACAAAGTTCTTATATTGTACCTGGCATATGTTAACTAATATGTCTACAATCGAACCAGATCCTAACCAAACATACATAAGTATAGTTTCATACATCACTACAAAAAAACTATTGTGTTAAATAATTTATTTTATATTTTTGCATCAGATTTAAATGATGTATAAATAACTTGTATCACTTTTAAAAACGATTTACTATTTGTTGATGCAAATAATTTGTATCAGTTTATTTCAAACTGATGCTCTATTAAATCAGTTATAACAAATGATTTTAATTATTTGTGTCAGTTTTTTGTAAATGAATTTTAATTTTGGTATCATTTATGAATAACCGATACTAATAAAATATTTTTTGTTTTAATAATACAAAAATTAATAACAGATTTTTTACATTAAACATTTTTGAAATTATTTTTAATATGCAGAAAATTGTTTTTGATATCTATTAAAATCTTTTCAAATCTTTACTAATATCTTTTTATTAAATTCGTTACTTAAAAAAATAGTAAAAACAAAAACAAAACCCAATTATTATAGATTCATCAACGATTTACAAAAGAAAAAAAAAGTAAGATGAACTTAGATCATAAATTCATAACCTAGCTATGGTTTTTTCTTGCTTAAGTGTTATATGTATTTCTCCATGCTTAAGTGTTATATGAAACACATATTACTTGTCTTCCATGCCTTTTTTTCCAGATTCTTGATGACATTGTTGTTTCATCTTGAGATTTTCTGACTATATAACCAAAAATAACAGAGAGAAAAGTTAGAATTCTACATGAGATAATAAAAAATTGATTAAAAAAATATGGAGAAGAAAATTACACTTACCTTCAAATCTTCTAAGATGTGATGATAATATGCTGAAGATGTGTTGTAGATGCATAATTTGTTTCACCAGTAGTTGTCTTGTTGATAATAAAAAAAGTATTTATGCAAAAGTTGTTGTTTTGATCAAAATAAAAAAAACAGGTTTCGGTATTTTAAATATTAAAACCACATCTGGAATCCAAACAAAAAATATATGTTTATAATTATTAATTTATGGAAATGATTTGTGGTATATTGATTTATTGTTTTAATAATATTTTATTATGAGATCAATTTTGTATCATTTATTAACTGATATTTAATTTGCATCATTATATTAAGTGATGTAAATTTATATTTTTGTTAAATATTTTCGAAGTGATGCAAGTTAAAATAAATTTGTGTCACTTTTATTGAACTGATGTCAAATTATTCCATTACCACATCAATAATTACAATTGATACTAAACCACATATTATGCATCATTTATCAATAAGTCATTTAAATTAATATCATTTACATTTGTGATACTATTTAAATGATGCAATCAACTATTTTTTTTGTAGTGCATGGACATTTTTGTCAATAATTTTTCAAATGGCTAATGTGTGGAAAATATATTTGACTTTGACCAAAATTGGTTAAAAAACTCACCATATTGCTAATATATGTAAATTACCCCCAAAAAAATCATTTAATTTTATGCATTATTAGTTAGTTATTATGGTAAACTTTAAGAAAAACAATTATTGATTTAAAGTCTTAAAAAATGTATTTTTTAAAAATCAAAGCACTTGTAGTCGACCATTAATATTTTTCTAAAAAATATTTTTATTGCATACAAAGAACATGATTTTATTAAGGATTAGGATATTAAACCAATATTAATGACAAAACACCAACTATGTGACCCCTCAATTTTCGAATGGTTCTTTCCCCAACTATATAACGAGTTAGAAACACTTTTATAATGGACTGTTGAATTGGTAAAGATGGTGTCCAACATGGGAAACTTATTTAAAGAAGAGTAAAATATCTTATCTACCAGAAACAATTAATTTGCTAAAAAGAGAAACAATAGGGATATCTTACGCTCATCGGCACATGTGTCATCAATTTACCATTGACTTAAGCTGTCTTTATATAACAACATGCTATAATTGAATAACATCAATTTAGATTGAATACTGACCACTACAACTACAATAATGGATCTTACTTCTTGCATATAGTGTCCATGTATCATATATATATATATATATATAACGCTTATATGAGTATTATATAAAAAAAATTAATAATTTTTATTCACCAGCATATCAAGCCTACTAAATCGAATTTAATGTACAATATAACTATTTATCGAAGAGTTTATACGGTCATATTCATTACTGTTTTAAATTTGTTTTCTTGGGAAACAGTGTTTTAAAATTCTAAAATAGATAATTAGCTACGTTTCACGGATGTTTCCATTTTATTTGTCATAATTTTTTGAAAAAAAAATTGAAAGTGGAGACTGAAGATTATATTACTGGTTAAATTAGACTTAGTTAGATTGATTTGCCCTTTATATTAGTAAACAATGGTATTTGGAGGATTTTTCCTATATTTTCCTTTTTTATTTTTTTCTTTATTTCTGCAGAAAACCCTATATTTTTTTATAACTTTAGATTTAATACTTTTTTATAATACTTTGAATACCTAACACATCTAAAGAAAAACTAGTTTATCTTATGCTCAATTGGTAAAGATTTCTAGCAAAAGCTTAGAGATCCCTGGTAATTAAGAGTGCTTTTTGAAACAAAACCATATAACATATCCGGGTTTGAGGGGATGTAAAATTCAAAATATATTATAAAATTTTATATAATAAAGTGTGTGCTTGTTGTTGTTTACTCAATTAATTATAATGGTTTTAATTATATTTTTAGTATCTTTGAAATTCTATGGTCAGTCATTCCGTATGCTATAGTTAGAGTATCCACAATGGTAGTCTCTCTCGGAGTTTCTACTAATATTAAAATAAAAAATAATCAAAAGAAGGAGAGAGATAGTAGTATCGATTCTCATTTGAAAATCAACGAGAATCCCACCTCTTTGTTTTTATATTTGAGAGATTTATTGTATCTTTACCACTGTGGATGCTCTTATGTTATTTAGTCAGTCATTTATATAGATTTACACATACATGCGTTGTATTTGGTCTTTCTTTTTTGGTTTTGGTCTCTTTCTTTTTTTTTTTTCTTGTTGCGACATTAAATAAACACTTCCAGCAATTCCATTCCCTATGCTATAGTTATGTTCGTTAATTTCATATAGTCGTATTTTTTTTCATTACAATGATGACAAATTGTTCAACAAATACTTTCTGTAGCTGCAAGAATCACAACAGCACTTCTGTACACTCAGATACTAAATTGTTATATTCCTTTCTTTCTTCAAATTTGAAATATAATTAAATAAATCACCAAATTAATTTGATTAATATTATTCATTTTTTTTGGTCAAATAATATTATTCATTCTTTATTCATCTTCTCTCTTATTAAGCTCTATCCCGGTTTATCAGTTAACTATATCTTATTTTCCTTTGTTCATATATACTATCTATTATTATGTTTCACTAGGTTTTGAACCCACGCTACGCGTGAGTTTAGTTGATATATTTTGATGAAAATTATATATAATTGATGACAGTAATAAAATATTATTTTATAAAAAATTTAAATTAGTATTAAGGATAAAAATTAAATTTCACATACACATTTTTTAAAAATATAAAATCAGTTGTGTTATAAAATAAAATAAAATAAAATTATGAATTTAACTCGACGTCGAGGTGAGGCGAATCAAACTGATGACCTCACATATCCTAAACAATTTTTTTGACCACCAGAAAAACGGAACAATTTTATCATTATGAATTTAACTCGTTTTCATATTTAATTGATCGCTATGACCTATGTTTTCGTGTTTTGTATTCCATGTTTTCTTATTCTTCATATTTTTTCTTGTCATTTTCATCATCAAATTTTGTGGTAATTGTCATCGTTACTTTTACCGTCTGGTTCTTCGTTATACTCTTTTTCTTCTTCTTCCTCGTCAACTTCTTCACATTCTTCCACTGAAAAACATTAAAGATTGGGGTCTCGGGTCTAGATGGGTACATGAACTTCACATTCTTAAACTGGACTTCTCCTTTAATTTTCTCAAGAATTTGACCTTCTAGGTTCTCTGAATCAATGTCAGGAACTCTGTTTATCACTTTGACAATCCTTTCCACCGCTACAACTGCCTCTGAGAATTCTTTGAGATTCGACAAGCCTCGACCAAGTGATCTACCCAAAATAAGATACCAAAGATCAAAACTACAATAAGATAAATCAAAAAGCCTTAGACATGAATACTTACGTGCCACCAGAGGTGATGCAAATGATGACTGCGAAGAAAGTACCGCCTTTAGCGCCATGGTACATAACCATCTGACTTCCATACCAAGTCATGAACCCCCAAATTGCATAACTTATACCATTGCTCCCAATGGCGATTCCTTTAGCTAGTCCTTGTCTCAACCCTAGGTTCACTGAGCCTTGAATTGCAGCTGAGAATTTTGCTACCATCTTTCTCTCACTACCAAATGCATAGACGGTTCGCACCAACGAGATAGCTTGCTCGGCAATAGAACCGGCGTCAGTGTACTCTTCGCGTATTTTTCTCGAGATGCTGATAAGGGGCTCGTCCGCACATCAGTCCAGGGATCAAGAGGAGGATAAAGAACGGGACGCCTACGATTGTGAGTCTCCACAACATGATGAAACTCACGATGTAGCTTGCCACAAACGCTGATGCATTCATCAAAAAGTTTGGTAACTGTTTGAAATATATAAACAAATTTCACTTGTGAGACCTTTACACTAAAAGAAGCAATAATAATTAGTACTTTAGGATATAGAGATATATAGGTTACAACCTTTTCACTAAGGACGTCTTGGATGAGAAGAGTGTCACTGGAGACACTGGTGATAACGTCAGAAGTGCTTGTAACATTAAGATCAAAGTAACTCACATCTTGTCTTAACACTGCTCTTAAGTACTTCCCTCTCACTCTTGATGCTTGTCTCTCCCATGTCCTTGTCCAGCAATACCCTTCTGTTTTGTTTGTATATGGAAAACCATCCACAAATTAAAATTAATTACTTCGAAATGAACTAAATTTAATTTTCTTTGTTTACAAAAAGAATAAAACACTATCTAAAAGACTTACCAACGAAACATATCACCCAAGATGCGCAAGCGACATAAAGCAAAGCTACAGCATTCTGTTAATTACCCAACGTGTACCAAAAAGTCGAAGATACATTATGATCTATATATTTTATATATTAGAATTAAGTATACACAACTCTCATAATTCCTAACATAAATATATGTTTATATGTAAACACATATCGTCATTTGTTCTTGATATATCATGGTTTTTATGGTTTTTAACCATGATATTAGGAGTTTTTTTTAGAGTCTTTTGATTTGTTTTGTAGGATGTTTTAGAGTCTTAACAAGGTTTCTAGGATTTTGGCATGAAAAGAGCAAAATGGAGCAATTAGAAGGGATTTTGGAGCAATTCAGCTAAGGAAGAGAACTTGGAGCCGAGGAAGGATGCGAGTGTCGATCGACATTGCCTTAGCATCGATCGTCACCATGTTTAGCCGAGAGAGAAGCAAGTTTTGGAAATTTTACAAATCTGCCCCAAAGTTTTTCATATTTGCATCATTAGTCTCTGACGTGTTTTTGGACATATAAATAGTATTTTTAGGTTTTAGAAACCCTTAAGTTATTTTCTAGCAAGTTTTATTTTCTGCAACCGTGTGAGAGCTTTTCGGAGAGAGATCTGAACTGCTTTGAGAGAAGAATTCATAAACTCCCTCTTTACTCTTTTAATTTCAATTGCTTATTATTCAGAATTATGTTTTGTTCTTCATTGAATATGTCTGAGTAGTTTGCTTGTTAGGTTCAGGGTTTTTCACAGGGATTTTATGATTTATTAGATCTGTTTATTTAGGATTCATTATCTTTCTAGATCTTCATCTTAGGTTGTTCTTCACTTTAATTCTTGATTGATCACGTAGAATTAATACTTTAGGAAAATAAATTGATATGAGAATATAATTGATTTTCCTGATAAAACCTTTTGATGAGCAAAATTACTTCTTGCAAAGAGATTTGATTTAGTGATTTTGTGAACAATCTAAACTTATTTTTAAAGCTGATTTATTACCTAGAATTTTGCAAAGAGATTTGGATTTTCTGGTTTTAAATTTAGATAATACTTGCAGTGAGAACTTATATATTTTACAAAGGTGTTTAGAGTTATAGATCTGTTCTTAATTGCTTGAATCCTAATTATTTCTTGATTTGATAATTTATAATTTCCTGAGAAATTCTCTAGGCTTAGCTTTTTGATCTTCTGAATTGACAACAGCTTTTATTTAATACTTTGCATAGTTATTTCAAATTCAAATTAACTTGTTTAGCGTAATCATTAAACTCTATAATTTATTGTGTTTGATCTTGAGTCCTTGTGGAATTCGACCTCTAAGTATTACAGTGACCTCTTAATTTGAGAGAGTATATCTCGAGTTTAATTTGAGTATATCAGTTCTTGCTAAGACCACAAACAAAGAAAATAGAGTAAAGAGGAGAGAAAAACCTTTATGATGGCATGCATGAAGGTTTTATCTCCTAATGAGGAACCACCAATGTCATTCAGTAGCAGGCCGGTGATGAAAAATATTATAGGAGTGATGACGCCATCACCGATAGCTCCGAATAAACCTAGTCCCATCAGTATTAAATCCACACCGTCCGCGTGCATGAATATCGATCTTATGTTTCGAAAACACTTCATCTTCTTCCTCTCCTTTTGTTTCTTTTTTTCTGTTTCGGAAAAGAAAATCCAAAACAACACCTTGACTTTAGGGAAACGACAGAACACAAAGTCCCCTTTTCTTTAGCAACAAGTGGCACTATTAATGAGGAGCCATAACTTTGTGTTAAAATATACTAGTTTTTTGTCGATTTTCTCGTTTGATGTAATTTGTTTATTCACGTCGTCCTCCTCGGTCGTTTTATATAACAACTCTGAGAGAGGGAGAGAGAGATCGTTGGCCTTTTAATATTGATGACATGTATTAGTTAATTGTTATACCATTTAAAAAGTTTCAATCATTTTGTATATAATATACCCTATTCGGTTATTTTAGATATTTTCTTCACGTTAACTTTATTCTTACATTTTTATGTCAAATTTTGTGCTAGAAAACGTTTTGTATCAAATTTTGTCATCGCAGAGGAAAGGACCGCGACTAGCTAAGAAAAAATAATCATTTGTTGCTAATCAAGGCACGGCTCTGGCCCCCTGTTAGTAGTATATCAAGATTTTTGTAAATCTTCAGTGAATGGCTTTATTAGTATATATTAAGAACTTATTTTGTGAATTTTCAGTGAATGGTCATATAAGTTCTCTATACCATGAACATGGTCATTCTCTTTATTAAGTTCTCCTCCCAGCCAGCCAAATTTAGTCTACGTACGTACCAAACCGTAGGCCGTAGCAAGCTATTGTGACTCTCTTTTCTTTTACTCCATGAACGTTGAACCTTGAAAACTGAAGTTATGATTTCATTTATTTTTCAGCATTAGGAACTACAATGTTCAATTTTATATGGTCAACATATCTCATATTTTACACACAATGAAATAACAATGTTGTACACTAAGATATCTCATATTTTCGTGTCTCTCATCTCGTACTTGTGAATCTGAAAACATTGTTGGATGGGGAAAGAAAAGACAAACTCAATTGAATGCGACTTGAATCTTATTTTTTGTCGACAATTCTGTAGTATCTTATTCATGTTACACGTTTGTAGAGTAGCCAACCGAAGGCCAATTTGACCATTTAAATCTTATTATATAAGAGAAGGTTTTTTCTAACTTTGCTTAACAGTGTGACATTTGACACTCTACTTTTGTGACACATATCATTCTGGTTAATTTTAAATTTAACATACTATTTTGTTTTATTTGACTTTATTTTATTTGTATCTTATGTGGTGTATAGTTTGTTAAAATAAGATAATTGTTGTATAGTTTGTTTTCTTGGAAATTTTTTCAACATTGTTACAAAAAATATATTCCTTCCATTTTTTAGTTTTAGCATCTAATATATTTCATAACGAAATCATACACCATAGAACTTAAAAAAAAATACTGATCAACCCAACTAAAAAATATAAACAAATTAAAACCAAATAAGAATAGAAAATAGTTTCATATTTTTAAAGTAAAAACTGAAACCAAATTAATTTATGATAGACTAATTTAAAAATACAGAAGATTTTCTAATATATATATATATATATATATACATATATCATATTATATTCAATAATCATATATAATGTATTAAAGACACAACTCAAATTTGTATTTAATAATATTCTATAAGTTACAGTTTGACTGTCTTTAAAACATATGTACTAAAAAAAAATGGTATCATAACATAATTGTTTTATCTCCCCCATGAAATAACAGAAAACAATAGTTTCAAAATTAATTTATTGTTAATTATACTATTTATTTTAAAGTAATTAGAAATAGAGACAATTTATAGAAGAAAAACATATTTATATTAAATTTGACACATTTTTATTTTCATGAATTTTATAAAAATTAATTAGACTTAGCTTAGAGTATAAGATATTTGTTTTGTGATATCGTATCAATAAATTATTTTAAAATTGACTTATCATATTATAAAATTATTTGTTGTTAACTATTACTTTTATATATGAAAATAAAATTAATATATAAGACAACATAATTTATCTATCAAAGTAAGGTCTTACACCTTTTTTTCTTAGAATACTTATCAGTTTTTTTTTCCAAAAAAAACCAAATTATAAATAAATTAATTTATCTTAATTATTTAACGAACAGACAAAATTTAATTAACTTTGCTGTAACTAATTGTCCTATTACTATAAAATAGTTTCATACATTTCAAAGTAAAAACTGAAACCAAATTAATTTATAATAGACTAATTTAAAAATATAAAAGATTTTGTAATATAGAAAAAACTCACATTATATTCAATAATCATATATATTGTATTAAAGAGACAACTCAAATTTGTATTTAATAGTAATTTATAAGTTACAGTTTGATTGTCTTTAAAACATATGTACTTAAAAAAACATAATGATATCATACCATAATTGCTTTATCACCCTATGATATAACAGAAAATAATAATTTCGAAAATTAATTTATTGTTAATTATACTATTTATATTCAAATGATTAGAAATAGAGACAATATATAGAAAATATATTAAATTTCACACAGTTTTCTTTTCAATGATTTTTTATAAAACTGGTTAAACTTATATTATAAAATATTTGTTTTGTGATATCGTTTAAAAATTATTTTAAAATTGACTTATCATATATAAAAATATTTTTTTGTTAACTATTACTTTTAGATTATGACAATAAAATTAATATATAGGACAACATAAAATTATCTATCAAAATAATTAAGTAAGATCTTTTTTTTTTCCTAGACTACTTATCAGTTTTTTATTTTTCAAAAAGAAAAAATTATAATTTATAATTTATCTTAACTATTTAACGAAAATATCATATATAGTTGACTTTGCTATAAGTAATGGTCTTATTACTATAGTAATATACTGTTTAAATAATTTCAACAATATATTGTAATCAAAAATATTTAGTAATATGTACTTCAACTTGACCCTTTTATGAAACAATATATTACATATATATATTATAAATTGTAGTTGAACCGTAGTATTATGAATATTATTTTTCAAGACATATATTAACAATTACATCTGTAAATTTCATATATAATTGAATAGAAACTTCATTTTTTAATTTCAAGTTAATAAGGCATACATAAACCACGCATCACGTGGGATACTTTCTAGTATATTTATATATCACTTCATCAATATTCAATGTATCATTGACTTTAGCTGTCTTTGTAAATCACTGACCATTGCAATTAGAATTATACATCATGTAACTATAGTACTTATATAATTAGACATTTTATGGCATTTAATAAAATTATATTATCTTTAAATAGAAAATGTTTGATATTTTGATCCAAAATCTTCGTTAGTCTGAAATTATAGAATTTTTTTCAAACTAATTATTTTTTTCTTTTTCTTTATTAGAGCACACATAAAACCCAAAACTCTTATAATATTTTTAATTATTGTAGATTAAAATAAGTTAAACATAGATAATAAAAATAAAGACTCGAAATATTCTAGACACGCACGCACATGCATGGA
This sequence comes from Camelina sativa, assembly GCF_030686135.1. NCBI lineage: Eukaryota > Viridiplantae > Streptophyta > Magnoliopsida > Brassicales > Brassicaceae > Camelina > Camelina sativa. The sequence continues at coordinate 7,682,302 of NC_141883.1, forward strand.
GTTGAGTTGGTCTTTGTTACGACCTTAAAAGTTGGGCTTCCATAACTTTTAATATTTCACACTTGTTTTTTGCTTTAATAGAAGATGTTTGATGTAAACAATTTCTTATAATGACATTTGTATTTAAAATAAAATGATTACGATAAAACTTTTACGCAAACAACATTCTATGACACGGTTCTTTTTTTTTGTTAATGGGTATTTAATTTATAAAAATATATGTGCAAAGGGCTATTTCTAGAGTAGCCCATATAAATTCCTAAGAGTTTAATTCATATACATCAAATCGAACTAAACCGTTGGAAAATAAAATCGATCGGGTTCACAAACCAAACTATATCGGTCATTCAAACCCTAATCTGCACACGTCGAACACGTTGCAGCCGCCTTCCAAATATATGCGAATTCTCACCGGAACAGGACTTCCGATGAGCCTGGACGACATTAGCCGAACAAAGATAGTGATTCAAGATCCGTTGCCATCCCGCCACCGTATAACCGTTTTGAGAAGGAGGAAGAGAACCAATCTTTTATTTGTCGAGGAGGTTTCTTGCTTGGTCGTGAGAGAGAGTGGCAGTAGAAGTAGATAAAAAGACCTTCGACGGTGGCTTAGCTTCGCCGGATCGGAGACTACCTCTGTGACGACCCCGAACCGTCCTATCCGCCGGAAAAACCGCGGACCGGCCCAGAGATAATGATAGAGGACAACTGCATGCGATCCGGCCGAGGTTCTACCAACGAATTAGGTTCCCCAGCCATTCCACTGGCCGCCGCTTACCCGCTTCATACGTCCCTTAGATTTTTCAACCCTTGGAACACACACGGCATTGTGCTGGTCCGGACTAGACCGTACCATTTTCGCTTGTCCAAACATATATATATATATATATATATATGAAAATAATTCGATTTATTACTTAAGTATAATGTTTACTAATCAACAAAACACGAAATTAAAACAGTTGGATCCATTTCGAAAAAAAAAAAAATATATGCAAAGAAAACATAGATTTTGCAGCAAACCACGAAAACATCCTACGGGTTTCTTAAGTCCAACTCTACCCACTTAATTTCCCTGCAAGAAAAACAATTGTGGAGAAGGATGAGTAATCTAAGATTACTCAGTGAGTTGGACAACCCTCTAACATGCTATCACCCCTCTAACATGTTATCTTATCCTATCCAACTATCCCAAACAACCAACAATCAATCAAAGCACGCAATGCAGAAGCATAAACAAGCAGGCAAACAAAAAAACAGTCACAATCAAGTCTAGGAACAATCAAGACACGACTTGTCTTGACCTTGACTCTAACTTGGCATCCACGCCACAACACCCGTACAAAACTAGGGTGGTTAATGCTAGTGGTGCATCAAGTTAAACTTTACCACCCTAGACTTCTCACAGTCAGGCATCCACGCAATGACTTAATCAACCAATACACATCCTAGGGATATACAATCAACCTAGGGAACCACCAAGACATCCTAGGGAAACACCACATCAACCTAGGGAAACAACATCCTAGGAAAACACCACAACAACCTAGGGCCCTTCGATCCTCTGTTCCGACCCAACACTCTTCCGCATTGATACCACAAAGACAACCAACTGGACACACTCATATCCTCCGCGTTGTTACCCCCAAGTAAACAACCGGATATTCAAGGCCGCATCGTCATGCAGCGGTTGGGCTAGTAGCTAGCTAGACACCAAATAGTCCTACCATGAGATCCCTCTAGATTAGCTCACCAGACATCCATATCACATGTCAGGAACAGAGATCGACATCTAGCTAAGAATCGAGAAGTTTAACTCGCGGACTAGCTAGGACAAGCACTTAACTCTAAGTCTACCGACACAAGAATTAAGCACAAAACTCAACACACAATCAAGCAAGAAAACAAGCAATACAAGCAAGCAATCAAGCAAGATTATAACAACACCACACACGTGGACTTAAGCAGCAAGAAAACATCATGCAACTTAAAAAATAAATAAACATGCATGCAACCCTAATCATGCACCCATCCCCAAATATTTATCCCCCATGGAAAATATTCTTACCAAATAATTTTTGGTTTAGAACCCCTAACTCAATTTATGCATGGAAGCATTTTCTCCACATTTATTCACATGCATGCGGTTCTTTCCTGGAGATTCTCGCATGTCTTATAAAAATTATTTCTCCCATGAGAATAATTTCTAAATTTTTGGGCACACATGCGGCTCTTTCCACCCTTGGAGATTCTCGCATGAACTCACCAAAAATCACTCATCCTGTAGACTGATTCTTCTATCAAACTCATGAGGTTAATTCCTAAATTTTGGGGCACACATGCGGCTTTTTCCACCCTTGGAGATTCTCGCATGACCTCTCCAAAAATCACCCATCTCATGAATTGATCTTTCCCATCAAGTCTACAAGGATCTAACCTCTTAAAAAATTCATGCAAAATTAAATAAATAATTATCTTAACATGCATGACTTCACATGACCCAAAATTAAGTAAGAAAATTTCTTACTAATTTTTCCATCGATCCCCGTGATCGAGAAAACTCCAAATCAAACATGCAAGGCATTTTACACTTGCAGTTGATTTTTAAAATATTTTCCAACCCTCAAATAATCTCAAAACCCCCAAAATCTAGCAAGCAAAGCATTTCACACTTGCAGCTGATTTTTAAAAATGCACTTCTTCCCCAAGAAGGCATAAAACCCCTTAAATCCCCTCTTGACTACATGTAATCTTCTAGATCTACATGCAACAAGGAACAAATGCAACACACAAGTGCCGATGCAAGAGCTTGAGAGCTAATGCACCTCCCACAAGCAAGATCCACAACTCACCTTAGCTTAAAGACCTTTGGCCGATTGGGCTTCACCACACCTTAGCTTAAAGACCTTTGGCCGATTGGGCTTCACCACACCTTAGCTTAAAGACCTTTGGCCGATTGGGCTTCACCTAATCTTCAACGAGATCTTCTCTTCTTCCTCCTCTTAGCTCAAGATCAAGAAATTTCTTCTCCGAAAGAGTTGAGAGAAAAAAATGGCAGAACTTTGGTGTTTGAGAGAGGTTTGGTCGCAAATGAAGAGCGAAGGGGTGTATTTATACCCCCTTTGGTCGATTTCTTGGCTTAGGCAAGTGGCGATTTTTGTTTGACAAGTGGCATGATTTTTGCATGCATTTGGCTCACTCTCCTTCCACGCGCGCGTGTATCATACTCACTGGCGGAGGAGCCTTGAGATGGTGACATGTGGCTTAGGCGTCCCATGCAGAGACTCTTCCACTTCCTTCTCCCTTCCCGCGTCTCTCTTGCGTACCAAGTACATCCCGCACTTATCCGCAATACAAGGTTCCTTGTCCCTTTTCCGACCCACTCGTACCTCACATACGGTGTCCTTGTTCGGGCCCGTCTACTTTCCTCCATTCGGCTTGTACGCCCCGCATGTACTTGGCACGTACCGTGTCCGTCCCATCCACGGTCCCGCGGTACATTGGCCGGTTATCTGGTACATGGCCATTATATTTTTATGGACCATTTATGTCTTCCCCTCTATTTTTTCGTAGCCATCCTCCTCCTTATCCATCCTTCAGTCGTTTTGACGATGTGCCCAATCATTCGACATCGAACACCCTTGATGGCCCAAGGTTCACGTCCGTTCCTTGGCCATTAGATGTTTCTCGACTTGGTAACTTCTTTCACAAGTCACTTGGGTCGATCCTTGAGATTTTCTTTCCTCCATCTTTTTGAGGTATCTTCGCGTCCTTCGTACGCGTTTTTCGTATCCAGTCCATAATCCTTGATACGGGTCAGTACAACCTTTCCTATTGAAACCGATCCCTTGAAACCTCCAGAATCTCCAGTGTCCAGATCTAACAACCTTCTTCTATCATTCCTCGTCATGAATCTCCCTCTTCCATTCCGCGTAGCTACACCTCTGGTAGAGCTCTTACCATCAGTATCTCGCAGATTCTTCTCCTCTCCACTGCCCCCTTGATTTCGTCTAATAGCTTCGCCAGGAAAATACAACCAGTTATGAATGAAGAACCATGAGCCGAAGGGTCCTCATCGTCACCGGAATTGATAGAAGACCCACCGTCAGTGCACATTGATCTGTGGTGTTTGATTGATTCCTTGTGATTTGGGGTTGGGGAGGGAACCTAATCTTCTGCAAGGACCCCTGAGACTCACTAAGTAATCTTAGATTACTTATGATAATATTTTGTCCTGCAGGTAACCAGTAGAGGGGAGTTAGAGGGGGTGTTGGACGATAGGAGCCCGAAAAGTATTTTTTTGTGCATTTGTGTAAAGAAAAAGTATGTTTTATGTACTAAGAAAAATGTGTAAATCTTTTTGGCGATAGGCCTGGCCATAAACTTTATAAATCTTTTTATTAAACTTTGCGAAATATTTTTATTAAATGAAAGATTCAGTTTTATATTCGAATACGAGTAATGACTGATAATGACCTAGTCCGGGTTGGCTCAACGCTTGGGCGTCACGAGGGTTGGCAAGCCTAAGTGGTGGCTAACGCGGTGGAAACATCACTGATGGATTGGCCAAGGCGATAAATGGGTTTTAGAACCTCGGCCGGGTCGTTGGTGATTGTTTCCAAAGTAGCGTTCCGGGGCTGTTCTGGGCGGGTTGGCCATAGGACGGTTTGGGGGTGTTACAACAGTGGTATCAGAGCATGGTTATGATGCCTCGCATTACTCGTATTTTTTCTAAAAATATTTTTCGAGTCAAATTGTCGCATAAGGGCACTTAGGAATTCTGGTTCGTTCAGCATTTAGGTAGATGGGATTAAGTTACCTTGCTATCAATGGTTGTAGATGTCTGGTCGAGGTTCAGGGAGAACTGGATCGAGAGACTCTTCACCAGAGCAAGAAGAGAACTGGAGTGAACCGTTCGATCATGAGGAGAGTTGGGGTCAACCACTTAGGGCGGAGGAATGGGGTCTGTATATTGATGACGAGCCAAGCTATGGTGCTGCTCGAGATTTTCATGCACCAAACGCGAGTGACATGTGTCATTTTGATAATCCTGGAGATACACCGAGGTACTCCCGTGGGGATCGATGAGATGTGATACGCCGGAGAACACGTATCCACGAGCTCAACCATACACACCCGTTGACCATTTCCTGCATATCCGAATGCAGCAATGCCGAGAGGAAATCGAGGAAACCAAGAAGGAAACACTGGAGGACAGCAAACGTCCGAGACACAACAAAATCTTGCAATGATACAGACTTTATTGACGCACATGATACAACAGCAACAACGACAACAAAACCGGGGAGACCCTCTAGAAGACACGCCAATGGGACCTTTTGTGAAGCTAGTAAGATGATGAAGGACCTAGGTGTTCGGAAATTCAAAGGAGAAACAAACACGGTGCAAGCGGACAGGTGGTTACACAATTTGGATATGCATTTTGAGACATCTGAATGTCCAGTGGAGTACTGAAGGCGGATACGTAACCGTAAGATGCAATAGCATGATGGGAAATGGTAGCATCACACTATCGATACATAACCGTAACATGGGAAACATTCAAGAAGGAGTTTGAGCTTAAGTATTTCCCTCCTAAATCTCGTGATCGTTTGGAGGAACAGTTTATAAGCTTGGAGAAAGGAGATAAGAGTGTACGGGTTTATGGTCAAATCTTTACAAGACTTCGAAAGTACTTGTACAATGGAAATGATGATGAAGCCTCAATGGTTCGAAGATTCATGAAGGGACTTCGACCAGAGATTTCAAGCAGGCTACAAACCGTAACTTATGCAAGTGTTTCTGAGCTCGAGTAGAGAGCTGTCTGTGTGGAAGAAGGGATTGAGTTGGAGAAAATTAAGATGCTTCGAGAAAAGAAGAAGGAAGGTGTGTCACCGAGAAAGGTGATGAATTTTCGCAAGAAAAACCAAGAGATCAACCAAAATCAGAATAACAACCGTTGCAAGGGTGGTATGATTGTGAATCAAGGTGGACACACATCGGTTACCATGGATCCAAGGGGATATTACATGTGCAACAGGTCGGACACTTTGTCCGATCCTGTCCAACCCTCGTAGAAACCAAGTCTCCCAAACTTGCAATTTTCACATGTTTCTTTTGCGGAGAAACGAGCCACTACGCGACCTCATGTCCTTTGAAGCCGACCTAGCCAAACGCCCAACCTCCCAACCGAGCTGCGACAACGTCAACGGCTAAGGAACCCCAAGCCAAGAAGCAAGCAATCCCAACTAATGTTAATGCCTTAGGATAGAACCAGCCAAACCCTTAGGATCTCTGAAGGGTCCCATAACAAGTTTGTCTAGGTTCTTACTCCTTATTGTGTGATTATGTGTTGTGTGCTTGCGTTTTGGTTATTGCATGCATATTTATTTATTTATGCATTAGGAACATTACTGGTGGGTGTTAACCCCACGCATGTATAGTTCGATTCGGGAGCAACCAACAGTTTTGTGACTCCCGATGTGGTTGGGCAGTTTGAGAATGGGTTTGAGGAAGAAGTTAATGTGATTGTTCACACCGATGGGAATCAATCACCATTGAAGACCCGAAGAATGCTGAGAGAAGTGTCAGTGGTTATTCTAGACGTGAGTCTTCCTGCAAATCTGTTAGTAATGCCTTTGGAGAGATTCGAAGTCATTCTTGGAATGGACTGGCTGTCAGGATACGAAGCTCATCTTGACTGCAGCAAAAGCAGAGTTATTATGGAGAGAAGAGGGAGGACACCTCTAATCTTTTGTGCAATCAGTCCTAGCAAAGGAGCCTATTTCGCATCAGCGCTAAGAGTTGGGAACTCAATTGAGGAAGAGAGTGTGTATCTGGTCACCCTAAATGCTGTTGGAGGAGACAACACTGAAGACCTGAAGGTCGAAGATATTGACATAGTCACGGACTATGAGGATGTGTTCAGACCCTTGGAAGGATTACCACCACCAAGGAGTCATCCTTTTCACATTAATTTGGAACCGGAAGCCACCCCGATTGCCAAGGCACCATACCGAATGGCGCCAGCCGAGTTGGCTGAACTCAAGGCACAATTGGAGGATTCACTAGAGAAGGGATTTCTTCGATCAATTTCATCACCATGGGGAGCCCCAGTATTGTTTGTCAAAAAGAAGGATGGGAGTATGCGGTTGTGCATAGAATACCGTGGGATTAACAACATCACTATCAAGGATAAGTGCCTACTACCGCGGATAGACGAGTTGCTGGATCAACTCAGAGGAGCAAGTTGGTTCTCAAAGATCGATTTAGCCTCCAGCTATCACCAAATCTTGATCTATGAGCCAGACGTGATGAAGACGGCGTTTCGAACAAAGTACGGCCAGTACGAGTTCGTGGTGATGCCCTTTGGTCTCACTAATGCATCGACAGCATTTATGCGCTTGATGAATGAGGTATTTCACGATTACTTGGATCAGTTTGTGATAATATTCATAGACGATATCCTCATTTACTCTCAGAGTGCCGCGGAGTGCTGCGGAGCACCAAGAGCATTTGAAGAAAGTCTTGGAGCGACTAAGGGAGCAAAGTTTATTTGCTAAATTTAGCAAGTGCAAGTTTTGGCAAAGAGAGATTGGTTATCTTGGCCACCGAGTTTTAGAGAAAGGGGTATCAGCAGATCCAGAAAAGATTGTTGCAATTCAAGAATGGCCAAAAACTATAACAGTGACGGAAGTAAGGAGTCCCTTAGGTCTCGCAGGATATTATCGGAAGTTCGTTAAGGGGTTTTCATCGATAGCTAAGCCCTTGACACGACTTACGGGTAAGGGAGTTCCATTTATTTGGAATGACGAGGTGCAAGAGGCATTTGAGAGGTTGAAGGAAGCTTTAACAACAACATCAGTGTTGACCCTGCCAGAGCCAAACCAACCTTATTCAGTTTACACAGACGCCTCAAGAGTTGGCGTGGAAGGAGTTTTGATGCAAGGTGAAAAAGTGATTTCGTATGCCTTGAGACAACTTAGGAAGCACGAGGAGAACTACCCTACACACGATTTGGAAATGGCCGATGTTGTGTTTGCTTACGGATATGGAGATCCTACTTGTACGGGGAGACGGTTCAGGTCTTAACCGATCACCAAAGTCTTAAATACTTGTTCACGAAACCCGACCTCAATTTGTGACAAAGGAGGTGGATGGAGTTCATTTTGGATTATGATGTAAAGATCCAATATCATCCGGGGAAAGCTAATGTGGTAGCAGATACTTTGAGTTGCCGGAAAGCCAAAGTAGACGTGGAAAGAGATGTGGAAGCTCTGTCAGAGGAATTCAAAAAGGTATGGTTACTGGCCTTAGAAGGAGAGTCTAGCGAGAAGCTAGGACTACATGCCGTAACTCAAGCCAGTCTGTTATGACGAATTCAAGAAGAGCAACCAATGGACGAAAACCTGAAGAAAATTGCGGAAGAGTTGAGAGGATTGGATGTACCAAATGCTAGTGGTTATCATTTGGCAAGAGTTACATCGTGCACTAGGGACAAATGTCTTTATGAGCACTTCTTTCCATCTAGATACGGATGGTCAGATGGAAAGAACCATCTGAACTATCGAAACTTGATTCGATTGTGCGCACTCGATTGGTCTACGGATTGGGAAGGTAATCTACCTTTGATTGAATTCTCCTACAATAACAGTTATCACTCGAGCATTGGCATGTCTCCGTTCGAGGCTATGTACGGAAGACCATGTCGAACGCCTTTTTACTGGATGGAGGTAGGAGAAAGGACAAGCTTCAACCATGAGTTATAGACGAAACGACGGATAATATCAAGTATATTCGCGAGAATATGAAGAGGCCCAAGATCGCCAGAAAAAGTATGTCGATTGGAAGAGGCGAGAAGTGGAGTTTGAAGTTGAAGATAGGGTTTACTTAAAGATCACAGCCCAAGAGGGAAAGGGTCGTTTTGGGAAAGCTGGAAAACTTGCGGTAAGGTTCATAGGGCCTTACCAGATCGAGAAAAGGTTGGAGAAGTAGCATACCGCCTCACTGTGCCAGAAGTGATGTGCATGCATAAGGTCTTTCATGTGTCCCAACTTAAGAAACATGTGCCAGATCCTAATGCCATCATAGAGGAGCCGGTCAAGGAACTAAAGACGAGCCTAACATACCCCAAAGGACCGATGTGTATTGGCGAACACCGAGTACGGAAATTGAAGAAGCGGGAGATCCCTAAAATTCAAGTGTTTTGGGGAAAACAAAACCGAAAGCTCACAACCTGGGAAGATGAAGGAAAGTTCCAAGCAAAGTAGCCAAAGTTATTTGCTGACGAGGAAGATGAAGCGGGACCATCAGATCCTTTTGGAATTCGGGGCAAATTCTAATAAGCGGGGGAGAATGTAGTGACTCTCACTACAGAATAAATTTCTCTAAAGAAATAACCTGGAAAGGAGTTGAAAAGGGAGAGGAGACAAAGTAGAGAGGAATTGCCAAAGGAATGTCCGAAGAAAAACTAAATGTACGATAGACAGATCAGATGGCCGTATAGACGGACATACATACCAGACGTACGTGGAATAGACGGACGTACCAGGCGAACGCCGAATGGACAAAGCCGTGTCTTGGACGGGAAGCGAGTGTGGGAAGGAACCCCACTAAAAAGAATATTTAAATGATAAAAAAGAGTTAGTAGAATTTCCACTAAATGATTAAAATAATCACAAAAATTAGCACTAAGTGGAACTTTCCACTAAGTGTTAATTTAATCGAAATAGAGTGAGTGGAGGAGAATATTCTTTGATGCCATGCAACTTGGGAGAATGTGGGCTTGACACCTCACCCCCTGAGGTGTCAACACCACATGTGTGAAGAATGTAGAGCCGACACCTCACCCATTTGCTTGTGGAGTAGTGTGTCTCGCCCAAGCCTTTATATAAGCAACTCTTCTCTTCATTTTGGAGAGGAGAGAAAAAGAAGATTTTACCAAAGGCTGCTAAGAGTGAGAGAGAGAGAGAGAGAAGAGAGCGAAGCTCTGAAGAGTTTTCGCTAAGTCTGGGGAGTCGCCAATCAGCTGTTGCATCTGCGTAGTGGAGTTGAAGCTACCAAGGATTCCAACGGTTTTCAGTAGTTTTCTTCGATATTCTGTGAGTTCAGGGAGCATTGAGCTGAACTAGATCGGAGTCAACGACTTGATCTAGTGTCAGTTGCATGTGCATAAAGTTGCATTTTCTTGTATTTCTGGTGTGAATTTTTTTGAAGTTTGCATTTTTGGGTTGGTTGCTAAATGTGGGATGTGCTCCATGGTAGATTAAGTGCATGATCGTTGATCCGCATTTCTAATCTATTGCATGTGAGGCGAAGTGAGGGATGTGCTCCATGGTAGAACAAGTGCATGATCGTTGATCTGCATTTTTATCTATTGCATTTGAGGTTAAGTGGCGGTACTTAGTGTTTTATAAGTTCTATAAGGCTTATAAATTTAAGTACCAATAAATAAAAGGTCTTAGTGTGTGGCGTTGTGACAAGAGGTCCAACAGCCATAAGCACACTAAGACAAGGATGTGTCTGACCTTCGCCCTAGATAATTACAACATGCACCAGACGAAAGTATTGTGTTGCATGTTGAATGCTCGAAGAGACTCTTGGTTAGCTACCATGGCCGGAGCTTCTACACGACGGTGTAGTTTAAGAAGGAAAATTCTGGTTGCATGCCTTTGTGGTTGTAATGCGGTAATTGTGGGGGTGGAATTGCGAAAGGCAGCATGTCTGGGCCCTAATAAACTTGTTTAAAATTTATTTCTTTTTATTCAAGTTGATTTTTGTCGGATTGCTTGCATTTGGTTTTTTATGGCATTTTATCTTCTGCATGCTTCTTTGATTGATTGATGTGTGGTGCTTGATTGATTCTTTGTGATTTGGGGTTGGGGAGGGAATCTAATCTTCTACAGGGACCCCTGAGACTCACTAAGTAATCTTAGATTACTTATGATAATATTTTGTCTTGCAGGTAACTAGTAGAGGGGAGTTAAAGGGGGTGTTGGACGATAGGAGTTCGAAAAGTAGTTTTTTGTGCATTTGTGTAAAGAAAAAGTATGTTTTATGTACTAAGAAAAATGGGTAAATCTTTTTGGCGATAGGCCTAGCCATAAACTTTATAAATCTTTTTATTAAACTTTGTGAAATAGCATGGTTTTAGAACCTCGGTCAGATCGTTGGTGATTGATTCCAAAGTAGCGTTCCGGGGCTGTTCTGGGCGGGTTGGCCATAAAACGATTCGGGGACGTTACAACGGTGGTATCATAGCATGGTTATTATGCCTCGTATTACTCGGATTTTTCTAAAAATATTTTTCATTCATCTTATAATAAGTAAAGAACAATATGAAATGAATTGTAATATCACAATATTTAATATTTGGATGAAATATAAATACTAAAAGTTGGTTTTCTGTCATCGATCTCATCCAAATGGTGGTCAATGGTCATATATTACAAGTCTCTGTGGATTAGGACCAATATCGAAGTATTTATACACTTAGCATGCTTCACGCAGACACGAACCTCGTTTTCGGTCATTATAATAAGCAACAAGCCAACAACGTAATCTTTCCGTCTACATTTAAACAAATGCTATATTTATAGAAAATTTAAAAATAAGAGTGATGGTTCAAAATTGTAGAAATAAATGAGTCATTTCCTAGAATATCCATTTTATCGAGATCCCAAACTGGTTTCCGTAATATACATTGGGATTTCAATATATGTATGGTAATTGAAATTTCATAAAAACAATAAATGTTCTTCAACAATGAGTTCTCTGGCGACTGACCAATGTGAAATATGTGCCCGTCGGACCTTTTCCCAACAAGGAAGAGTGCGTTCCACATTCGGCAACTTCCCCTTTGTCTAAAACAATTATCATGTCACAGTTTTGAATCGTACTAAGCCTATGTGCAATCACAACACTTGTCCTTCCAACCATCAAATGCTCGAGTGCATCTTGTACCAAGCGCTCTGATTGGCTGTCCAAAGCGCTCGTAGCTTCATCAAGGAGCAACACAGATGGGTTCTTCAAAACCGCACGAGCGATCGCTATCCTCTGTTTTTGACCGCCAGACAATTGTACTCCTTTATCCCCGCAGTTTGTGTCATAACCCCTCGATAGTGATGTAATGAAATCATGAGCGTTCGCTGCCTTCGCCGCCTCAATAATCTCTGATTCATCAATCTTGTCAGATGCCTCTCCGTACATGATGTTCTCACGGATAGTCCCAGCGAACAACGTTGGCTCTTGGCTAACCAAAGCTATGTTTTGACGAAGTGATCTCAGATGATACGACCTTATATCACGGCCATCGATTTCCACAGTACCCTTTAACGGGTCATAGAACCGCTCGATCAAACTAATTATTGTGGACTTCCCTGACCCACTTGGACCCAAAACCGCTGTTGACTTTTCCTCGTTAATCTCAACAGAGAAGTTCTTGAATATAAACACATCAGGTCGTGTTGGGTACACGAAGTCCACATTTGCAAATCTGATTTGTCCTTTTATGTTTTGTGGGATAAATCCATCCGGGCTCTCCGGATCAATGTTAGTGCGGCGATCTAACACTGCAAACACTGAACCAACCGCATCCGAGCCCTTGGCTAGATCCGTTGTCATGGCTCCAGCGTCCGCAATAACTCGACCAGTACTCACAAAGAGTATAAACAACTCAAAGAAAGCTTTTGACATGATCTCTCCATCAGCAATTAGTCTACCACCGTACCAGTACCCCAAAACTGAAGTACATGTCATGAGGCCTTGAGAAGTTGCTAGCACAATCCCTGCTAACCATGATTGGCGAATGTTTTCTCTCTGTGGGGCTTCTTGAACCTTTTTGAGTAATTTTAGGATCCGTTCTTGTGACGAGAAAGCTGTGATGGTTCTGATGTTGGAGACGGCTTCGGCAGCTAGTTTGCTGCTCTCCTCTTGTGCTTTAATGGCTTTTTTGGATATGCTTTTGAGTACAATGCGTTGAGTGTAGAAACACGCAACAACCACAGGTTGTACCGCAATCATTACAATGGCTAATTTCCAAGCAATGACCAAACCAAGTGTGCAAGCTACGCTCACTGCTGATATAGTTTGTACTAACAATGATACGCGTTCACCGACAACAGATCTCACCTGACATAACAAAAAGTTATAAGATACCGTATAACCTTTCTAAATTAATACTTGATAAATTATGGATAAATCAATATATTTTCGGTTTAATTATTTATATATGGATAAATTGATAACTCAATAAAAATATGACTTACTAATTAATTTATCGAGGTTTTACTGTATTTGGTAAAATAAAAAACAAAATAAAAAAGTTGTCTCACAGAGTTTAAATTAGTAACACAGAAGAGTTTACCGGAAAAAAAAAATTAGTAAGACAGAAGACATACCACTTTTGCGTCTGTTGCTAGTCTAGAGCAAATTGCACCACTTGAGTTCTGGTCTTCATCAAACCAGCTTACTTCAAAGGTCAATAGCTTGGAGAGAATATTTTCTCGGATACGTTTCGTTAGATATTCACCCATGTAAGCAAAACTATAATGTTGAATGATACTGGTCAAAAAACACAATACAGCTAGGCCAACAAAAAGCAACACGTAGATCCTTGTTTTTTCCTTCATTTCATCATGACTCGTTAGAAAATACACTGACACCATTGATCCTGAAGCATATGCGTACACTGGTTGTAATGCCCCATATAAGACTGCACTTATGCAACCATACAATGTATGTTTCCACTCTGGTTTATTCATCGCCATCAATCTCCTAAAAGATGGCACATGCTTCTTCTTATCCTTCGGAATTGCACCAAGATCGTCCGTATCAACGCTTGAAGCCGTGAGCAAGTTAGACTGGCTTTGAATAGAAAACCTTGGACTATGCTTCACATCTTTACTTAAAATTGAGAATTGACTATCTCCCATACCTACGCTAATGTTATTATCTGATTCTTCATTTTTCATCATCTGTAAGCGCACTAGAGAAGTATATTGACCATCTAAGTTCTCCATGAGGTCTTCGTGTGATCCAGTTTCTACAATATGACCATTGTGGAATACACATATAACATCAACATTACGAATAGTAGAGAGACGGTGGGCAATAACAATAGTTGTACGACCAATAGAGGCATTGTCTAAGGCTTCTTGAACTACTCTTTCGGATTCTGAGTCTAATGCGCTTGTTGCCTCGTCTAGCAAGAGAATTGTTGGTGATTTGATTATCGCACGTGCAATTGCAATTCTCTGCTTCTGACCCCCTGACATTTGCACTCCTCTCTCCCCAACCTTTTTTGCGTAAAAATTAAACTATATATACATCTTGATCCAACTTAAAAAAAAAAAAAAAAACAAAAAAACAAAAAAAAAAAACACACATAATCACTATTTTCTTAATTTGGAATCTAACCTGAGTTTTGTAACCAAGAGGAAACTGAGAAATGAAATCATGAGCATTTGAGGACTTTGCGGCTTCCACTACTTCATCCATGGATGCATCCTCTTTACCAAATAATATATTTTCCTCTATTGATGTGGCAAAGAGTGTTGGCTCTTGGCTAACAAGACCCATTTGTGATCTCAACCACTTTACTTGCAATTTGTCAATGGACACACCATCAAAGAGAATCTCTCCTGCGGCCGGATCATAAAATCTTTGTAAAAGTGATATCACAGTTGATTTTCCTGATCCACTTCCACCCACCAGGGCAACAGTTTTCCCAGATGAAATCATTAAACATAAATCATTAAAGATTGGGGTCTCGAGTCTAGATGGGTACATGAACTTCACATTCTTAAACTGGACTTCTCCTTTAATTTTCTCAAGAATTTGACCTTCTAGGTTCTCTGAATCAATGTCAGGAACTCTGTTTATCACTTTGACAATCCTTTCCACCGCTACAACTGCCTCTGAGAATTCTTTGAGATTCGACAAGCCTCGACCAAGTGATCTACCCAAAATAAGATACCAAAGATCAAAACTACAATAAGATAAATCAAAAAGCCTTAGACATGAATACTTACGTGCCACCAGAGGTGATGCAAATGATGACTGCGAAGATAGTACCGCCTTTAGCGCCATGGTACATAACCATCTGACTTCCATACCAAGTCATGAACCCCCAAATTGCATAATTTATACCACTGCTCCCAATGGCGATTCCTTTAGCTAGTCCTTGTCTCAACCCTAGGTTCACTGAGCCTTGAAGTGCAGCTGAGAATTTTGCTACCATCTTTCTCTCACTACCAAATGCATAAACGGTTCGCACCAACGAGATAGCTTGCTCGGCAATAGAACCGGCGTCAGTGTACTCTTCGCGTATTTTTCTCGAGATGCTGATAAGGGCTCGTCCGCACATCAGTCCAGGGATCAAGAGGAGGATAAAGAACGGGAAGCATACGATTGTGAGTCTCCACAACATGATGAAACTCACGATGTAGCTTGCCACAAACGCTGATGCATTCATCAAAAAGTTTGGTAACTGTTTGTAATATATAAACAAATTTCACTTGTGAGACCTTTTCACTAAAAGAAGCAATAATAATTAGTACTTTAAGATATAGAGATATATAGGTTACAACCTTTTCACTAAGGACGTCTTGGATGAGAAGAGTGTCACTGGATACACTGGTGATAACGTCAGAAGTGCTTGTTACATTAAGATCAAAGTAACTCACATCTTGTCTTAACACTGCTCTTAAGTACTTCCCTCTCATTCTTGATGCTTGTCTCTCCCCTGTCCTTGTCCAGCAATATCCTTCTGTTTTGTTTGAATTTGGAAAACCATCCACAAATTAAAATTAATTACTTCGAAATGAACTAAATTTAATTTTCTTTGTTTACAGAAAGAAAAAAACACTATCTAAATGACTTACCAACGAAACATATCACCCAAGCTGCGCAAGCGACATAAAGCAATGCTACAGCTTTCTGTTAAACCCAACGTGTACCAACAAAAAAAAAGTCGAAGAACATTATGATAAAGAAAAAAAGTTATATAAAAAAAATAATAATAATAATATATTTACTTATATATTTTTTGCTCAAGTGATTTCATCTCAAAACCAATTAGCAATTAATGCAAAAAATAATCATATATTATATATTAGAATTAAGTATACACAATTCTCATAATTGCTAACATAAATATATGTTTATATGTAAACACATATCGTCATTTGTTCTTGCTAAGACCAAAAACAAACAAAATAGATTAAAGAGGAGAGAAAAACCTTTATGATGGCATGCATGAAGGTTTCATTTCCGGAGGAACCACCTATGTCATTCAGTAGCAGGCCGATGATGAAAAATATTGTAGGAGTGATGATGCCATCACCGATGGCTCCAAATAAACCTAGTCCCATCAGTATTAAATCCACACCGTCCGCGTGCATGAATATCGATCTTATGTTTCGAAAACACTTCATCTTTTTCCTCTCCTTTTGTTTCTTTTTTTCTGTTTCGGAAACGAAAATCCAAAACAACACCTTGACTTTAGGGAAACGACAGAACACAAAGTCCCCTTTCCTTTAGCAACAAGTGGCCCTATTAATGAGGAGCCATAACTTTGTGTTAAAATATATTAGTTTTTTGTCATTTTCTCGTTTGATGTAATTTGTTAATTCACGTCGTCCTCCTCGGTCGTTTTATATAACAACTTTGAGAGAGATCGTTGGCCTTTTAATATTGATGACATGTATTTGTTATTCCATTTAAAAAGGTTCAATCATTTTGTATATAATATACCCTATTTGGCTATTTAAGATATTCAATTTTCTTCACGTTAACTTTATTTTTACATTTTCATGTCAAAATTTGTGCTAGAAAACGTTTTGTATCAAAAAATTTCATCGCAGAGGAAACTACCGTGACTAGCTAAGAAAAAATAAACATTTGTTGCTAATCTAGGCACCGCTCTGGCCCCTGTTAGTAGTATATCAAGATTTTTGTAAATCTTCAGTGAATATATATAATATAACATTCATTGATAATCTAGGCATGGCTTAATTAGTATATATTAAGAACTTATTTTGTGAATTTTCAGTTAATGGTCATATAAGTTCTCTATACCATGAACATGGTCATTCTCTTTGTTAAGTTCTTCTCCCACCCAGCCAAATTAAGTCTACGTACGTACCAAACCGTAGCAAGCTATTGTGACTTTTTTCTTTAATATTTTTATCTCGGTTTCCATGAACGTTGAACCTTGAAAACTGAAGTTATGATTTCATTTATTTTTCAGCATTAGGAACTACAACGTTCAATTTTATGCGGTCAACATATCTCATATTTTAGACACAATGTTACGTTGTACACTAAGATATCTCATATTTTCGTGTTTCTCATCTCGTACTTGTGAATCCGAAAACATATTTTGATGGGGAAAGAAAAGACAAACTCAATTGAATGCGACTTGAATCTTATTTTTGGTCGACAATTCTATAGTATCTTATTCATCTTACACGTTTGTAGACTAGCCAACCAAAGGCCAATTTGACCATTTAAATATAGATATATATCAGTTCATCAATATTCAATGTATCATTGACTTTAGCTATCTTTATAAATCACTGACCATTAGAATTAGAATTATACATCATGTCACTATAGTACTTACATAATTAGACATTTTATGGCATTTAATAAAATTGTATTATCTTTAAATAGAAAATGTTTGATCTTTTGATCCATAATCTTCACTAGTCTGAAATTAATTAACTTCTGATAATACGAATTGGTAACGTGTAAAACAAATTTCTCATAACTAGTATATGATAATTTCGAGTTTTAAAGAATTTTTTCCAACTAATTATTTTTTCTTTTTCTTTATTAGAGCACACATAAAACCCAAATTCTTATAATATTTTTAATTATTGTAGATTAAAATAAGTTAAACGTAGATATTAAAAATAAAGACTCGAAAGATTCTAGACACCCACGCACATGCATGGAGTTGAGTTGGTCTTTGTTACGACTTACGACCTTCTGCTGCTACCAATTAAGGGATGTGAGAGATGTACGTAGGCTTCATAACTTTTAATATTTCACACTTGTTTTTTTTCTTTAAAAAATTGTAGGATAATAAATGGTTTTTTCCGCCAATTAATCCATCATTATAAAAGATGTTTGATGTAAACGACTCCTAATAATGACATTTACTTTTTAAAATAAAAATGACTACGATAAAAAGTTTACACAAACAACGATTCTATGACATGGGTCTTCTTATAACACTTGAATTCACCATAGTTAGTTTTGCATATACGACATTTGCGTGGTGGACATGTTCTCCTCACAACACACGACATTACCAAGAATGATTTCAAATGTGTAACATTATGAAACATTGAAACTTCGGATAAACATTGCTCCATTAACTTATAAACAGTGCTTCTTGGAAATCGAAGCACTAAGTTAAACATTGCATCCTGTCAAGTATTATAGAATGGAATAGTTTTATTGAGTTCTGTTTCATAGATCAAGACATATATATATACTAGTAGTTACCCCATGCGTAGCACGGGTTGAGTTTGCATTGGTTTTGGATTTTTAAGTTAGAGAGTAATTGTTTTTGTTTGTTATTTGTATTCGTGGTTTTCTATTGTTTTGTGTGTCTTCAGTTACCATTTTGTTCCTTTTTTTTTTTGTAGTCTACTACGGAGTTTGAGAGTTTGTGGGTTTGTAAACATTTACCATAATGTCATGTGTAAAAGATAACCAAGTATCGTATTTTATTGTGGTGTTGTTATATTGAATAAGAAAATGGAACAATTCATGATTCTTTATTGTATTACCAAAAGTAGTAAAGTTTAGAGTAATTCTCTTCTACAGTTAGGACAGGTTGTTTTGCGACGTAACCAACTTGTAATATATTTATGGTGGAATTTGTGATTGTAAAGGAGAGTGTTTGGCTCGTGAAATTATTTTTCTCCCCCTTTAGATTTTGGAGATATATTGAGCATTCCTTTTCTTCTTCTTATGTCACTTGTGTTTTGGTATATTCTAGATCTCTTATTGCCACTTCCACATCGAGCCTTCTTGTTGCATTTGGGTTGTTATCTTCGATTTCGAGCCTTCTTATTGCATTTGAGGAAATTCGAAGGCGTTGTTTATAAAACATACAAAGAAGCATGTTTGGCTCGTGGAATTATTGAATAATGTTTTTTATTTAATTTTTAATAAAATTCTTGCTTGTATGAGAATTCATTTGTTTCCTTTTCTATTTAATACAATAATATAATGTTTCGGCAGTCTTTTTTCCCAGTGATAATATTTTGCATCGTATATGAAAAGATGATTAGTCCAATAGTAGATGGACCTAAGTAAGAACTGTGTGTAAATTTTATGGGAGGGAGTCTTCTTTGGAAAAGCTAAATCCGGTAAATATACATTGTGTAAATGCAGGGAATACTAATCAAATACATTTACTAATACCATCCTTTTCTTGCAGTTATATACACCATCGACTTTCAAAAGTGTGGCCTACCACACGCACATATCCTGGTTTGGTTAGAAAAAACCAACGGCCACAGACATAGATAAAATCATCTCAGCCGAGATCCCAGATGAAACACAAGACACATAAGGTTTTATGATGGTGGAGCAGTTTATGATGCATGGCCCATGTGGAAAAGAAAATCCTAATTTAGCATACACAAAGAATGGAGTGTGCACTAAAGAATTCCCAAGATCATTCTCACAAGAAACAACGTTTGGAGATAATGGTTTTGTGACCTACCGCCGCAGGCAAGAGGAATCCAAGAAAATAACAAAAGAGAAATCAATATTGGATAATCGTAATATTTAAATTTGTAGTAGTTCGACACGTTTTGTCTGTTTTTTTTTTTTTTTTTTTTTTGTAAAACACAATTTTTATTGCAATTAATATATTAAAGTGTATTCATATGATGAAAGATGTTTAAAAAAATAAATTCAAACATCATGGGAGTAACATTTTAAAGAATTAATATGCAATAAATTGTGTTAATGATTACTATTAAAGAAAAATAAAATATCATATTGTTTTATATCTTGAAATTATTTTAGAATAAACTGATTTGATATTTTTGCACAAAAACTGAGAAACAAATGTTATAATTTTTTTGTCAACAAATAATTATTATAATATTATAATATTTTTATAGCTTGAAATTAGTAAAGAATTTAATAACCATCACATTATATTTTTCCAAAATTATGATATTAATATTTAAATCTTTAAGTATCGGAAATTTTATTTTTTTCCAAAATAATAATATTAATATTCAATTCTTTCTTATTTGAAAAATTATAATGTTATGGTAATTATATAAAATATTGGTAAATAATACCTATGTGAAATTATAATGTTATGGTAATTATATAAAATATTAAAAAATGATATCAATGTATAATTATTAAAAGGACATTGCATAAATGGTAATATATTTTTTTTGTTAAATTATAATGTTATGGTAATTATATCAAATATTGATAAATGATATCAATATATAACTACTAAAAGAATATTGCAGAAATGTTAATATATTTTTAGTCAAGATATATCATTTAAATTTAGTGAATATGAAAAATAATGTATGTAATTTTAACGTTAACACCAGTTGGAAAAAACATAAATGATATAGTTCTAACCAATGTTCAGATCTAAACATATAATTCCAAAAAAGTTCAGATCATCTTTAAATTAACGTGAGATTTGTGGTTGCAAAGACTCAGATTTTTTTTTGTCCATTAAACGTTAATTATGTTTAATAATCAAAATTGTTTATATTAATTTTTTTTTTTAATATTTTCTGTATAGATATATTTTAATTTTGACATGTTAATACATATATTTGTTACACTTTGGTCTTCACAGTTAGAGATTTACCCAATTTGATGGCGAACCAGATAAAAGACCCAATTTGATGGCAAACAAACGATGAAATCCAATTTGATTTTGCAATTAATATGACTCCAATGGGATGTCAGAGATGTTAACGGATAACATTGCGGAAGATCTTGCAGCGAAGGACAGAAACCAGTGGCGTATATAGCGGGACGAAATCACAAAGGTTCGATGGAAAAAGGAACGTCGGAGGTGTGAACGTAGGAGGTGGGAAGATGAGTACAAAAACACAAAGGCTACTGGAACGATGGTGATGAAGCTAGAAGATGACAAAAGGTGGGATCGACATCGTTACTGCCTTTTGGTTTTAGGGGTGACAATATATTTTGGTAGGCCTATATTTTAACTAAGTTGTGTAAGCCCAATATAAGTACGTAAAAGAAAACAATAAAAGTTTTTAAAATGGGGTGAGAAAACAGCCGGGTATAAACAGCCAGGTGTTATGTTCTTAGAAGAAGTTGAGAAAAACCTTCTCTTATTATATAAGATATAGTGATTAGTTTTGACATATTGCTAACACGATATAATGTAAACTTTCCTAATCACAGAATGTAAACTTTTCGAAACACATAAGAAAATAGCTTGCACAATAAGCAAAATCAAGATCTACACTATTCTTCGAGTTGGGCTTCACTTTGTTAACGGATTTTTTGGTCCATATTACTTGGTCCGCAAGATACACATCTTGTTTCCCTAATACTTTCCCGCACGACAAAGGTGTGCCGTGAAACGAAACTATGCAAACACAAAGCTGAACACCTATGTCGTTGGACATCATGTCGAGGACGGACAAATCATGTCAACAAAAAACTCAGGGTATAAACTTCAATCTTGAGAAAAATGGTGGAACTTCAGCTCGTATTCGATTTTGGTAAAAGGGAATAATAACATCATGTGGACGCAATCCCTGCAGCTCCACAAACAATTTTCCTTATCTTGGTCAGTCCAAAAATCGGACTAACAATAACCTATACATGAGCGTTCCAATAAACTCTCAGTTCTCCTAATGGTTAAACCATAGCTAAACTCCCTAATAAAAGAAACTAAAAGAAAAAATAAGACATATTCATATATTCAATAAAAATAAACAACTATTTGTGAAAAACCCAAACCCTTAAAACATAAAAATCCTCAAAGATCTGCCATCAATTCTGGTGTTTAACCAAACCATCAACTAAAAATAAAACCAAAACGTTAATTTATAATAATAAAGAAATAATTATGAAACAATCATGTGGACGTCAAAGCACATCTTGCTTCAAGTCATCATCCGGATCATCAACGTCATCATCGTCTCCTTTCATGAATATTAAGATCGCAAAGTTATCAGAGCGGAATTTAGAAAACATTTAGATCCACAGGATCGCCTGCTCTGATACCCAGATCCGGCCCAAAACGCATTCCTAAAACACATTTGTATCGGGCCTCAATTCTTTTTTTTCGTAATACAATTAGGCCCAAAAGAAATAAAATTATTGTAAATATATGCTCCATTTTTCTGAAAGTTTAAGATTTGATCTTAATTTTTAAATTTTATCAATTTGTTATTGTAAAACTAGGCTCCTTTTAAATGAAGTTTTAAGATTTGATTTTAAGTTTTACATATTATATATAAAACTCATTAAAAAATTATTGTGTATTAGGCCTCGTATTATGTTGGGCTAGCACTGCTGATACCATGTCAAGTATTATAGAATAGAATAGTTTTATTGAGTTATGTTTCATAGATCAAGACGTAATTAGCTTTTACATATTACTAACACGACATTAATGCAAACTTTCCTAAACACATAAAAAATAACTTTTACAAGAAACAATATCAAAATCTATATTATTATTCGGGTTGGGTTTCACTACATTAACAGAATTTACGGTCCATATTACTTGGTGCGCAAAATACACATCTTGCTTCCCTAATACATACATTAACCTATAAAACGCTTTAAAACTTTTTCTCCAATAAGTCAAAAAAGTTCACAATAATAATGGTTTAAACTGTGGATACAAAATTTATCACCACAAATGGGGAATCCATTAATTATTTATAGAAATTATGCTAAACTCTACAAAAGAGATCAGCTTATTTGGAAGATTTAGGCTACGAATGGTAGCTGATATGCTCAAATTTACCATAGAGATACTCTCTCAAATTAAGAGATCACTGTAATACTTAGGGATCGAATTCCACAAGGACTCAAGATCAAAAACAATGGATTATAGAGTTTTATGATTACGCTAAACAAGATAATTTGAATTAAAATAAACAATGCAAAATATTTAATAAAAGTGTTGTGAAATCAGAAAATCAAAAGGTTAAGCCTAGAGAATTTCTCAGGAAATTATAAAATATTAAATCAGTAAATTAATTAAGGTTCGAGCAATTATAATCAGATCTAGAACTCTAAACACAATTTGAAAAATAAATCAGTTCTCACTACAAATATTATCTAATTTTAAAACCAGAAAATCCAAATATCTTTGTAAAATTCTAGGTTAAAAATCAGCTTTAAATTCAGGTTTAGATAAGTTCACAAAATTACTAAATCAAATCTCTTTGTAAAAAGTAATTTTGCTCATCAATGGTTTTAATCAGGAAAACAATTATATTCTCATATCAATGATTTCCCTATGATAATAATTCTAGGTGATCAATAAAGAATTATTGTGAAGAACAACCAAGAATGAAGATCATAAAAGATTAAGAACCCTAAAAATTAAAGATCTAATAAACCATAAAAAACCTATGAAAAACCCTAAATCTAACAAGCAAACTACTCAGACATGTTTAATGAAGAACAAATCATAATTCTGAATAACATGCAATAGATTATTGAATAGTAAAAGAGGAAGTTCAGAAATCTTCTCTCTACAAAGAATTCAGATCCGTCTCTCCCAAAGGCTCTCAATAATCTCTCTCTCAAAAACTGCTAGAATATAACTTAAGGGTTTCTAAAACCTAAAAATACTATTTATATGTCCAAAAACATGTCAGGGACTTGTGTTGCAAATATGGAAAACTTTGGCTGAATTTGTGAAACTTCCAAAACTTGATTCTCTCGTTGGCTAAACACGGTGTCGATCGATGCTAAGGCAGTGTCGATCGATGCTAAGGCAGTATCGATCGATGCTAAGGCAGTGTCGATCGACACTCCCTCTCTGTTCTGACTCCAAGTTCGTTTCTTCGGTATTAATGCTCCAAAATGATCCAAATTGCTCCACTTTGCTCCATCCATGCTAAAATCCTAGAAAATCGGTAAAGACTCAAAAACATCCTAGAAAAAAAATCAAAAGACTCTAAAAGACTCCTTATATCATGGTTAAAAAACACAAAAACCATAATATATCAACTCCCCCAGACTTAGCATTTGCTTGCCCTGAAGTAAAACATAAGCTTAGACCTGTGAAAGAGGTTTGAAAACTGGGAACTCACTCAATTGCATGATGATTCTTATTCACACTCTTCATTTACCTGACTCAAGAACTTACTTCTTATACTTAACCATGATAAGCATCAACATTCCTTACTCAAATCCCACAATCCTTTGGAATCTCTGAAATCTCCATTGTCATCTCATTACATAAATTAAAGCAAGTACAGGTGAGTTCTTACCTTGGTGTATTGATCAGTGGCATATGGACTCTCTTCAAGCCAAGACATTCTTCATACATCTCCTTTCCTCTACCTTTTCTCACTTTAAGGAGTTGATTTCTCCCAAAAAATTTCCTTTTTTTTTTTTTTTTTTCAAAAAAACAAAGTTGTAAGCGAATACCGGGGTCATCGGTAATTTACCTACCCCTTGCTTCCAAGCTTTGTGTGATCATCTGACTCAAGAGTAGAATAATGAGGTCACAGGTAATTTACCTACCTCTCTAAACTGATCAAAATCATCTCATCTTTTTTTTTTTTTTTTTGATCTTTCTCTTTTTTTTAAGCACTGAAGGGAAGAGAGAGGGGAGACATACTTTGAAAAATTTGCACTGTCTTGTATGGCCCAAAGAAGAAGTCTAGTCCACTGATTTCCAACCCCAAAGTAAGAGATTAAGTCCAGTTAAAATCCTGATAAAAGTTGAGACAACGTTAGTTTAACCAGATATCCTTTGAATAAGGGCTTTCGGGATTGTTGATACAGCTCATAGTCTTTCTAAGCTTCAGTTCTGAGATCAAGCATAAACAAATAATCATTAGAGTGTTAGCCAAATAAGAAAAATCATTAATCAAGATCATAATTCCCAAAGACAAAAAGAAAATTTTTGAAAAATTTGACTGAAACTTTATGGTTTTGACTGACACACAACTGAAACTCAAAAACAAAAACGTAGTTAGTAGACAACCTCCCCCAGACTTAAACAACACTGTCCCCAGTGTTATCAAGTAAGAGGAAAGCTAAAAGAAACAAAAATGTATGGAAATTGTAATGAAAAAATGAACTGATTCTCGGGTTACCCAGCGGTGTCGACCAACACCATCTCAGTGTCGATCGACACTCATCATGAATGGTGGCTTTTTTGGCCGTAACTCCTTGTTAGTTGCAGTTAGTTGTGTTGTTGAGTTGTCGGATCAATCCTTGGATGATTATTCTGTTAAGAAACACTCAAACACAAGTTAAAAGCAACATGATAGATAGATAGTTCATAATGTCTAACAAATTTCAAACAAAAACTGACTCAATGCAAAAAGAAAAATGACTCAAAAGGAAAAGAAAAATCTAGAAGTGGGTTGCCTCCCACTAAGCACTTGTTTTCAGTCATTAGCTTGACTGTGTTGAAGCTCAGGCATCGGATGGATCAGAACGTGGCAATGAATGCTGCCGAGAGGAATGTCTCATCATCCAAGGTGGTGTATAAGCTTTAGGTGCATGAGTTCTGCCAAGGATGTGAGGAACAGGACCAGGGAGGGATTTAGGGATGGGTTTGCTTCTCTTATGTCCTGCAAAATCATCAACAGAAGAAACAAGCGCTCTACGATAATCTCGTGGCTTGGTTAACTACAAAACAGCTTTTGTATCTTTGAAGGTCTTATTGATGATAGGAGGGGGTTTGGGTGAAAAAGATGCATACCTTGGCCTTACTTGAGGACTTTGGAGTATGGAGTGTTGAGTTGTCTGTTTACGAACAGGTTTATGACTTGGAGCATCAGTTTTGGACAAGTTTGGTCTCGGATGTGGAGGGGTGTCGATCGATGCTGATAGGGTGTCGGTCGACACTGAGCCTGGTGCTCGTGTATTTGCTTCTTTGCAGCTTATCTCAGCAATCTTCTCAACAGAAAATGTCTGTCTATCAATAGTAGGAGCTCTCCTCAGCTTATGCATCTCAAAGTTCATATTTAAACCATCCACATTTAGTGTTATGTGTCTCTTTTGCACATATATGATGGCACCAGCTGTAGCCAAGAAAGATCTTCCTAAGATGAGAGGGTCTTTAGGCTCTTTATCATACTTCAGCACCACAAAGTCAGTGGGAATCATGAAGTTTCCAACCTTAATTGGAATATCCTCTAAGAAACCTTCAGGAATTCTCTGAGATCTATCAGCTAAGATAAGAGATAATCTAGTTGGCTTGAATTCTGTCATCCCAAGTTTCACAACAACCGAATGTGGTATCAAGTTGATACTAGAACCGAGATCACAGAGTGAGTGAGCAAACCGTTCTACAGAGATAGTGCAATCAAGTACAAAGCTTCCAGGGTCTGGTAACTTCTCAGCAGTCCTACACTGAATCATTGCACTTTCTTAGAGACAACCACCTCTTGCTTCTTCTCTTTCTTTTTCTATGAGGGCTGGTTCAAAAGAATTGCACTAACATCCTTTGTAAGTAGTGCTCCTTCCTCAGGGCTCAAACCATTTGATACCATTCTTTTCACATACCGCTTAAGTGGTGGTGAAAGCTTTACTGCATCAATCAAAGGCATCTCAATCATCACCTTGTCCATCATTGCCTTGCATCTAGCATCTTCAATATCCTGCTTCGACCTTCTTGGCTTAGGAAAAGGGATCTTAGGCTTGTACATCCTCTCAACAGCTGGAACCTGAGATTTTGCAGTTTTGGGTTCTGTCTGAGATGAGTGTCGACCGACACCCATGTGGTGTCAATCGACACCATCATCTGGAGCCGACAGATTTGTCGATTTCTCTTCCGTTTCTGCAGAAACAATCTCACCATCATCTCCATCCCTTACTACTATGGCATTGCAAGTATGCTTAGGGTTTGTCTCAGTTCTTCCAGGGAGAAAACCCTCTTGCCTTTTAACAGATCCAGCATTTTGTGCCACTTGACTCTCCAGCTTTTTAACATGAACATTATGTGCATCAATCCTCCCAGTAAGCTCTGTGTTGACATTGTCGATTTTTCCATTGAATGTCACTGTCATATTCTCATGTCCCTGAAGAAGCTGCTCAAGCATGGCCTCCATTCTACTCTCCGAAGGAGTTTGCGGAGGTGGAGACTAATAGGAAGAGTTTCCATAGGTTCTAGTATAACCATTGTTCTGTTGCTGCTTCTGGTAATCCGATTTTTCCTACTGTAAGGCTTGTTGCTTTGATGATTACCGAATCTCTGACCCTGATTCCCATATACAAAGTTGACATATGCTTCTTCATTCCCAGTCTCAGGTTGTGGCTCAAATGTCTCAACTTTAGCAGCAAAGTGAACTGATTTCTTACCAACCAGGAGATTGTGAACTGAATCAAGCTTAGCATTAACAGAAGCTAGCTGGTTTGAATCAAATCCTCCATGCAATCTCTTCCTTTCAGTATCTGCTCTCTTAGTGCTATTGTTGGAAGCCAAATTCTTATTCAAAGCTTCAGCATCTTCTGGAAATCTTGTCTTGAAGTTTCCATGGCTTGCAGCATCCAAAGCTAGCTGATATTCCCAGTTAATTCCTCTGAAAAATATACACAATAGTTGCACCCTTGAAAAACCATGGTGTGGGCAATCCCTCTGATAAGCTTTAAATCTCACCCAAGCTGCTTTGAAGGCTTCATCTGGTCTCTGCTTGAAAGAGGACAGCTTGACTCTCAACTCATCTGACATTGCATCATCATAGAAGTAGTTGAGGAAAGCCACCTTGATGTCATGCCAATTTGTCAATGATCCAACTGGTAACTGCTTCAACCACTGAGATGCCTCTCCTGCAAGTGAGTAAGGAAAGAGTTTGCAGTAGATGTAATCCTCAGTAACTCCATTAGCCTTGATACTGGTCACCAGGTCCTCAAAATGCTCAATGTGGTCCAAAGGCTTCTCATTGGGCAGGTTAGAGAAAGGTCTCTGCCCAACTAGTTGAAAGTAAGCAGGTTTCAACTCAAAATCATTCCTCTGGAATGGAGGAGGAACAATAGCAGACCGGTTCTCATACACAAGATCAGCCCGGTTGTAGTCAGCAATGGTCCTGATCATGTCTTGTTTGTTCTCCTGTCTTCGAACCAGATTATTAACGTGATTTGCAGCTCCACGTCCGTCTATAGGAAGGGGGTGTCGATCGATACCCTGTTGGTGTCGATCGACACCATCGACAACAGCAGCTTGCTCGTCGCCAACAACAACTTCAGCAATAACATTCCCTTCTACATCAACCTTTTGGCCCTGCTCGTTGCGCAAGTGGCCCTCTTGATCCCTCAAAGCACCATCCTCATCACGCATCAGAATGACTGTGTTAACCATCTTCAAGGATTTGGCTGCTTTTCGGTTTTCACGCTCTAGCTTTCCCAATCTTGGTTTGTAAGCTTCACAGTAGGACCAGTCTTGTTGCTCCTTGTGTGAGGCTTATTAGGCATGTACCTGAAACACCAAAGAGAAGAAAAACAAAAACGTGTAAGTAGAAAATAAAAACAAAAATTTAGACGAAATTAAAATCTCAAATCTAATGGTAGATCAAAGAGTCCCCGACAACGGTGCCAAAATTTGGTTGTTAACGCAGAAAACTGCGTATGCAGAAGAAACGGTCCGAGACATACCAGAAAGGACAGTACGGACCGAGAGAAGACCAAGAGATGGCCGATGGTACCATGTACCATGTACCATGTACCGTACCGGACGTACGCGGAACGACCGGACGCACCAGACGAACGCCGAGTGGACAAGGACGTGTCCTGGACGGGAAGCAAGAGTGGGAAGGAGCCCACTAAGGAGGGAGAATTAAATATTAAAAGTGGAGTTAATGGAGTCTCTACTAAGTGATTATTTAATCACAAAATTAATCTAAGTAGGATTTTCCACCAAGGATTAATTTAAATCAAGGGGAAGTAAGTGGGAGACAAGAGAAGATTCTCTTGGACAAGTGTTGTGCTCACTTAACAAGTGTACACACATGAAATAATTGGTGACTTTGGTGTTGGACACACCTTAAGCATGCATTGGGCCATGTCACCATCTTTTTCTCTATATAAAGATCACCTCTCTCTCTCATTTCGAAAATTGCATAAGGGAGAAGGAGAGAAAGAGAGAAAGGAAAGGAAGAGAGAAAGAAGAGAGAAAAAGAGAAAAGTGTTGCCGCAAGGGAGAGAATTTCGATTTCGCTCAAAGGCTACTAAGAGAGAAAAAAGAGAGACGCTGGTTGTGGACCAAGGAAAGAGCTGAGGAAGAAGAGCTGTGAAGAGTTGCTGTTGGACGCAAGAAGAGGGAGTTGTCTGATCCGCGGTGCAGTGAAGTCCATCCATCATCTGTTGCCCCCAAGGTGAGTTCTGCGGTAATTGTGTGCGGTGCTGCATGGATCTTTAGATCCTTGCGGTCACCATTTGCGTGATGCATTTAGACTAGATTCATGTTAGAATCAGTTTAATTTGATGCATGCGAAATATGGTAGGATTCATGCTAGATTCATGTTTAAATGCACATAGAATTTGAGCTAGGAATCACCATGAGAAAATGAACTTGGGTGCATGTTAAGTAATTGGAATACTTAAAATTTGGATAAAAAGATTGCACGCATGGTT
This sequence comes from Camelina sativa, assembly GCF_030686135.1. Lineage (NCBI taxonomy): Eukaryota > Viridiplantae > Streptophyta > Magnoliopsida > Brassicales > Brassicaceae > Camelina > Camelina sativa. The sequence continues at coordinate 7,712,122 of NC_141883.1, forward strand.
AAATTGTGAAGATTTTACTTGCAATATTTCTTGCATAAAATCGGTTGCATGCATGAAGTAAATTGGTAAAATTTACTTGCAATTTTTATTGCATAATTTGGTTGAGCTTAGTTGCATGCTTAATTGGACATAAAGGATTTAAACGGTTAAATCAAACTGGCTTGCATGCGTAAAAGAACTTGTTGCATTAATTTGCTTAAGTTGGATAAATCGGTTGCATGCATGTAGAATGATCATAAGTTGCTTGACTTATCATCCTAGTTGCTTGTTGATTGTTGCATGTTTTCTTGCTTGAATTTCTTGCTTATGTTGCTTGATTGATTGGTTTATTTTAGCAAAATCTCTTGAATTTGTTTCTCGAGTCCTAGCTAGAATATAGTGTCGATCTTCTGTTCCAAATACGGTTCTGTCTCGCGAGAGTTCCCGATGACCACTCGCGCAGGACAATGTCACGGCTAGCTAGCTACTAGCATGACCGTTACATGAAGATGTAACCTTTGGGGGCTCATGCTGGTTACCTTTGTGGTTTCAGCATGGGAAGTTTTGTGGAATGGAACAGATTATCGAGGGCTCATAGGTGAAGGAGTCTAGGGTATTTCAAGTGTCCCTTGTTTTATTCTAGTTTGTCCTTGCGAGTCGTGTAAGAGTTAAGAGTCTATTGTGTCCAAGTGAGCATGCCTATGAGCAGTCCTTGTACCTCTAGTCAACTTTCTCTGTGTCTAGCGAGTACAGTTCGTCCGAGTAGAGTCGTGTCGTTCTAACTTCTCTCGCTTGTTTATAATTGTTGCTTCCGCTTTGTTTCTGTTGCGTTGCTTTGATTACTTGCTTGTTTATTTGCTTGCTGGGGTAGTCGGGTTGGGAAGTAGAATCCTGTTTAGGAGAAAGGGGTTCCCAGGCTCACTGAGTAATCTTAGATTACTCATGATATTATTTTGTTTTGCAGGAAGCCTAAGTGAGTCTAGAGCTGGAGCAAACATTAGGGTACCGGATAGGGTTTTCTTGTGTTCTTTGTAAAACCCTATATTTTCATAAGCGAATTATGACAAGTTATCCGACTATCTTTATATATTGCTTTAGTGATTTATTTCCAACGTAATAAACTATTGAAGTAATATATTCGGTTTTCGGGAAAAGCATGACAAATTGCAAATGGTACTCGGCCTTGTCCGGGTCAACACAACTCACCAGGCCGCAAGGGTTGCAAAGCCTAAGTAGTCTCGGTTGCGGGTGGAATTGTGCTAGGGAGGACCGGTCGGGAAGTTTGCAGCTTCCGTCCCTCGACTGGATCACCTTGGTACAGTTCCCATAGTGGCGTTCCGTGGCTGTCTAATGGCCTGTGTGGTCATAGAACGGTTCGGGGGCGTTACAGCTACTCTCTCAAATTAAGAGATCACTGTAATACTTAGGGGTTGAATTCCACAAGGACTCAAGATCAAACACAATGAATTATAGAGTTTTATGATTACGTTAAACAAGATAATTTGAATTAAAATAAAAATTGCAAATTATAAATAAAAGTGTTATGAAATCAGAAAATCAAAAGGTTAAGCCTAGGGAATTTCTCAGGAAATTATAAAATATTAAATCAGTAAATTAATTAAGGTTCAAACAATTAAAATCAGATCTAGAACTCTAAACATAATTTGTAAGATAAATCAGTTCTCACTGCAAATATTGTCTAAATTTAAAACCAGAAAATCCAAATCTCTTTGTAAAATTTTAGGTTAAAAATCAGCTTTAAATTCAGGTTTAGATAAGTTCACAAAATTACTAAATTAAATCTCTTTGTAAAAAGTAATTTTGCTCATCAATGGTTTTAATCAGGAAAACAATTATATTTTCATATCAATTTATTTCCCTATGATAACAATTCTAGGTGATCAATCAAGAATTATTGTGAAGAACAACCAAGGATGAAGATCATAAAAGATTAAGAACCCTAAAAATTAAAGATCTAATAAACCATAAAAACCCTATGAAAAACCTTAAACCTAACAAGCAAACTACTCAGACATGTTTAACGAAGAATAAATCATAATTCTGAATAACATGCAATAGATTATTGAATAGTAAAAGAGGGAGTTCAGAAATCTTCTCTCTACAAAGAATTCAGATTCATCTCTCCCAAAGCCTCTCAATAATCTCTCTCTCAAAAACTGCTAGAATATAACTTAAGAGTTTCTGAAACCTAAAAGTATTATTTATATGTCCAAAAACACGTCACGGACTTGTGTTGCAAATATGGAAAATTTTGGCTGAATTTGTGAAACTTCCAAAACTTGATTCTCTCGTTGGCTAAACACGGTGTCGATCGATGCTAAGGCAGTGTCGATCGATGCTAAGGCAGTGTCGATCGACACTCCCTCTCTGTTCTGACTCCAAGTTTGTTTCTTCGGTATTAATGCTCCAAAATGATCCAAATTGCTCCACTTTGCTCTATCCATGCTAAAATCCTAGAAAACCTGTAAAGACTCAAAAACATCCTAAAAAATACCACAAAAACCATAATAGCCCTGTTCGGAAGGTTAGTCGCTGTGACAGCGACTGTTCTTCATAAAATTACTTTCAGATCTTCTTTATCTCTTCTTCATCTCCTCTAGTTTCTGTCGCAGCGATCAAAATTTTTAAAATTTGGAATCGCCAGTTAAAGCAGTAACAAAACCCAAAGCCTTTGCTTGAAACAGCGACAATCACTCATTTTTTTCATTTTACAGATCGGCAAAACCAAATCAAATTGCCATTGACACAAAATTCAGATCTGTACTTTTCTTGTTTTTTCTTCTCTGTACGACACAACCCAAATTAAAAAAACAAAAGAAAATTTAAAACTCAGCGTTTTAGAAACAGTCGCCGTAAAGAGTCGCGCGACACTGAAACGAATAGGGCTAATATATCAGTAGCCACTTTAAAAGAAAAAAAAATCGGGTGAAAACTAGAGTCATCAGTTTAAAGCGAAAAGTTGATTATTCAAGTATTTCATCTATGAGAGGAATAATGAAAAGAAAAGAAAAGAACAAAAAAAAGTGTTCCTCCACTCTAATGGAAAAGAACAAAATAAAAACTATTCATTTCTATTTTTTTTATCTATCCATTTTTCGTCCCATTCATTTTTTTGTCAATATATATATAGTCAATATAAAAAAGTTTAAACGTGTTTATTCAATAAAATATCAGATTTCATTTTCTTATATGATTTAATCTTAAAAGAAACTACATTAAATCAAACTATTAAAAAAGATTAACTAATTAAATCAACCTGTTAACAAAAAAAAAAAATCAACCTATTAATTTGAACTAAATTGGTGTTGGTAATATTACCTTCATTTTTTTTTTGGGTCACATTTGTGATTTGTCTCATGGACTTAGTGTATTGTGACAGCTGTTGGTATCAACAAATCAATAACTGGTTCGATTGCAGCCGTTGTCCACCAAGCTTGGCCTAGCAGGAAGGTTCAGAATTGATTGTGAAGTCAATGGAACTCCGGATAATTCAAGAATCTTGGAGAACTGTCCAAAGATTGAAGGTGCACGTCGCAATGGGGATCTTGTAATCGATATGAGCCAAATGTCTTATAAATTCAGATGAGGTACTATGAAGAAGGGAACCCACATTTTTACTCTATATATGACTAGCTCAATGTAAGTAAGTGTATTCACTTTCTTCTTTAACTAAACATTTTGTACAACTTTTACTGATCATAAGCGATATCAATAAAAGTATTACGTTTTTCATGTCAAGAGATCCTTGTGCATTACGACGAAGAGCTCATCTTCCCTTCTTATAATTAACTTGACTGATGGGTTCATGCGATCGGCCCATACGTACGAGAATGCCTAATCCATCCTAGCTATAAGAGTTTTAGGTGTTTTGTGTTTATTTGGATTTAGATATAGTCATTATCTTTCGGTGTATATTTTCGGATATTATTCTTTATTCTAGATAGATACAAATCTCTTATTATGTTTTTCTATATATAAGTTGATGTAAACCAAAGGGAGGATAGAAAAAAAAATAGTTAAAGTCTTGTGTTCTTGTAAACTCTGATTGGGACCTTAACATTGACACTCAAAATTCGGAAGTGTGAATCTCGATGACATTTGAACTTTCGCTCTACTGGTTTATGTCATTGTTGGACTTACATATAACATATAAGAAGATTTAGTTTTTCAAATTTTGGTTCTTTTGTAGAGGTTTTGAATAGTCTTTGTGTCTTATGACATTACATTCCGAAAAGAAAAAAAAAAAGATCTTTTGCGCTATTTAGCTCAAATCCCACAAAAGAAGTAAAGCCAAATAGCGAACAAAACCGAACGAATGTTAAAAAGAAAAAAATATTGTAGAGAAACTTTTAAACCGAACAAGTGACTTCCCGACCTAAAAACCTAATGTCAGAGTCATTTGATCTCATATTCTGCTCGGGATCTCTGACTCTGCCTCTTCGCGCATCAAGCACCAAATGTTGTCGAAACGTCGTGATGAACGCTTCTACTCTCTCGTTCAATTCCTCATTGGATAACCTCCCTGGCTCGAATTCATCTTCCTCTCCATTAAGGTCTACTTCTTTCTTGTGAAACAAACAATCTGTCACAGTTTCCTTCATTTCAGGACAAACCCTTTTCGTCTCCTCCACTAAAACACACTTCTTTATCACTTCTCTTGGCTCAACAACTAAGAAATCTTGGTCAGAACAAGCTGGTTCCTCCACAATCCTTGTCTTTTTCTTCTTAAGCTTATCCTTCTTCCCTCGCATCATTCTCAATCTACAACCTCCTCGACGACTCTTGATCAATTCATGAGTCTCAACGGAGCTAGGACGAGTCGAGGTGAAGTAAACCGCTAAGAGGACAACGTTGAGTAGAAGAAAGACCAAAGAACGCCATTGCTCGATCAAATACGATACAGAAGAGAAATGCTTAAGACAAGCCATGGAGAGAACAACAACTGCTGTCAACAACGAAGTATACATGTTGTCTTCCTCCTCCTTCTTCTTCTCAACTCTAATGTCTCTCTTCATCTCCATTGTTATATCTCTCTGTCTTTTGCTCTGTTTCTTTTTCTTCTTCCTCCGAAACGATTCTTATACGAAACTTTCAAGATTCCCTAAGCAAAGATTTTGGTGGGTCCGATTGTGGAAGACCAAATGGCGAACAGAAAGAACAAAATGAAAATGAAAAGACAGGTAGAAGGAGAAGAAGAAGAAGAGGTGGAGGAGACAAAGAACAGGCATGCCCTTCAAATCTGCTCTTATTCCAGACATATTATTATTACTTTCTTCTCAGGCTTTTCTGATTTTCCTCTGTTTCTTATGTTTTCTTTCTGCTTTTCTTGTTTCCCTTTTTTTTTTTTTTAAATCTCGGGGACCATTTTTCCTTAAACCAATCATTTTCATCTTCCACTATATACTAATTTACTTTGCAATATGTTTTTTTTTCAATCTGAACTTTTAAGATTAAAAAAACAAAATTCTAATTTTAATGTTTTAAGTAGCTTTTTGAATATATATTATGCAGGTTCAGTTCATCATTTCAAAATTTCCTGAATGCTTTTTATATTTTGCTTAGAATTAATATGAATAATTATTTTCACCACATTTTTAATACATTAAACTAGATTTTAACCCGCAGTACACCGTGTGCATATAATTTTTATTATTATTTATATTTTATATTGTATTTGTTTGTTAAATATTGGATGTTTTGTAAATAGAGAAATAACTAAATTTCTCATCCGTTTCTGCAGCTAAATGTTTATATTAATTTTTTAACCTTAATACACTTCATGACCATTTGTTTGTTTTGTTTAGTGTTTGAGATCCTATTTTAATTTTTAATTGTTATAACCAAAAAAATAAGATATCTAAATACATAATAAGTAATTTATACGCTGTGATTAAGTCACATTTTTTATAATGATTTAGTTATTTTACACAATATTAGTTAAATCAACTTTATTTTATATGTCAAATATTCTAATATTTGTAGTGTTGACAAAAAAATAAAATGAGGATTTAACCCGTATTAGCACAAAATTAAAAATATTTTATTAATTCCAACATGTCCTCTTTATAACCCATCTACTATATAACCATATTATATAGTATTTTATACTTTTTAAATTTTACATATTCGTAATATTTTTAAATTTTATTAAGTTATATATATTAATTATAATATTTAAATAAATGTGAATCGAAGTTCTTTTTACATTAAGAACCAAAGCTCACAGGTTTTGGAAAACAAATTGGGAATAAATTGTTATTTTCTTTGTTTGCAAAGAATTAGAAGATAAAATATCTTCAAAACACAATAGAATATGTAGTTAAATATATCATAGTTTCTGTTTCCATGCTGATTGCTGTAATTTTTTTTAGTTTGAATGGAATGTAAAATATTTAGAAAACAAAATCTGACGTAATGCTATTTTTGGAAATTATTTAGGGATTAACTTTGTAAATAAGTAAAAATAAAAATGTAGAACCCAAAATGTACTTCAAAAATGTATATATAGATATCTCAACATTTTTGAACTGTTGATTGGATAGATTGCCTCGGACTACATTAAATCATGGACAAAGACTGTTGAGAAATACACATACGCAAAAAAAATTCGTAAATAAAGCTTACTCAGTGAAGTGACCTTAGTGCAGTGGTCAATGGTAAGTCCTTAATGCACAAGACACCATCACACCATGGATCGAGTCCCGCTCCCTACGAATGTAAGGATTAGGCTAATGGGTCAGCCTGTTGTGGCTCAATGGTTGACAAAAAAAAAAAAGTATCATTTTGACATTTTTTAATTACAAAAAAAGTGTCATTTTATTTTTTTCAATTCATTTTTATTAAATTAAATCTTTCTTATCCCTATTATTTGATTTTATGAGGTAAAAAGAGAAAATTTTAGTGCATTTTTTTGTCATTATTGAATCGACAAAATCCGATTTATAATCAATCTCTACTACGTAGGGGTAACGTGACTTAGTGTATTTTTAGTATATTTATAAAAGGTAAAATAGAAATTTATATAGTAGAAATCAATCTCTACTGCATAGACCGTTCAAAACTCATATCCTCTCGTGTAAAAAAACTCTCCCAGGCCCAAATATCGAGAAGCATCCAAACTTCTTCTGCTCCGACGCCGGCAGAGCTCTGACTTGTCGGCAGAGCTCCGATGCCGGCAGAGCTCCGACTTGCCGGCAGAGCTCCGACTTGCCGGCAGAGCTCCGATGCCGGCAGAGCTCCGATGCCGGCAGAGCTCCGGCTTGCCGGCGTCGGGTCCCTGGTTCTCTCACCACTGTAGTTTACTTGTCCTGCTCCTTTCTACCTTTTTGTTGGTGCATGTCTCAATCAATTCAAATCGCCCTAATCCATCCTTCTTCCCTCTCTGCCCCATCGAAAAGCCTAAAGGTTAGATCTTATCTATCTTTTGTCTTGACTGAGAGAAGACGATCCTGTCCGCGAGAACCTAAGATGACGAGGTTAACCCTACTCCTTATCAAAACTATTTCCGCTGTAATGTCTTGGTTTTCCCGATCTCCGCCGACCCTGTCCCCACCGGTGCCCAGTGGCCCTAGTCGGAATGTCCACTCGCCTGTTCGCCGCCACTCTATCGCCATCTCCTACTCAGATGGTGAGATTCTAGGGTTTCAACTACTGGACCTGCTTTAACCACCCTTCGGCCCACTACCAAAACCAATGATCCTCATTTTCAACTGCTAAAGCCCAGGTCTATGCACTCAATCTCCTTACGTTTGCCTTTCCTTTGGAAACAACCGCTTAAGTATCTTGAATCCCTGCTGCTGAATCATGTTTGGTCATTGCCTTATGAACGGGTTATTTCGCTGATTCACCCTCAATATTGTATGACTAGCTTTAGTTCTTCTATAGCTAATTCTGTTGTTGAAAGCCTTAAGTCAAGTTCCACCTCTTTAGCCCCTATTATCTTTGCTTGGTCAAGTCGAGGAATCCTCAGTAGCAGAGCATTGGTGTTCTTAGAGTTGCTTGATATTTTTGCTTGTCGAGACCGTTTTATTAGTTCTGTCCGGATGCCTGCTCTTGATATTCATATCTACGAATCTGCTCCGACAGCCTGTTTGAACCCTACCCTTCAACCCTTTGATCCCTTGTATCATCTACTGCTATTAGACCGAAAGCTTGGGTCTATTAATTTTCTCCAGGATCAAACCGATTACAAGCTTTGTGTGGGACTCATTTACCTCCACTGTCATGTGAGGGATGACCCACCTGCTTGGTTACGCTTTGACTCCTTTACCTGGCAATCCCCGCTCTGATCCGACAGTTTGTTTGAACATTATGCTTATACCCTCTGACCCCATGTATCCTCTACCGCTTTTAGATCGAAAACTTGGGTCTGTTGTTATTCTCGGGACCAAACCGTTTACAAGATTTGTGTTGAACTCATTTACCTCCATTGCCATGAGAGGGATGACCCACCTGCGTTGTTACGTTTTGAAACCCATTCCCTGCAATTCCCGGATGTAGTTTCATCTATAATCATGAGGTTTGATCCTAAAAGCCTAAAGGTCATTGATCCCATGCTCTTGAACCCCCTCATGTTGGCGAAAACCCTCTTAAATGCTTCCCTCATGGAACATCTTTCTACAAGCTCCAATGCGTCTTCTGCTAGAGCCGCTTATGACCACCTGCTGGTTGAGGATCTCGTGAAGCCTGCCTTCAAATACGAATCCGCTTTGGTTCCAATAAACTTATCAAATATTGTAAAACTGTTTCAGTTTGATAATCCCTCTGTTAAGCTCATGAGCTCATATCCTTAACTCTCTTTGTTTATCTTGATTCATGTTGTAAGAACTCATCTCCTGTTGGGGATTAATTTGAATGAAAATTCTTTGTTTGTCCAAAAAAAAAGACCGTTCAAACTTCAAATTATAACCCGCAAAAAAAGGAATTATCCGCGTAGACAAACCGTTCAAACTTTTATATACGCTACACAGCTCTACTCCAAATATATTGTGTTATTATTTCCTTAGTGGAAAAATATAGAGAATTTGTTAAAAATGCTTTTTTGAAATATTTTTTTAAAATATTCGTTTTTTTTAATATTTTCATTTTTCTCTCTTTTACACAATTAAAATATATTAAATTAATTTTTCTAATGTTTTTTTAGGTTTACGTTCTCTATTTTACATTTAGGATATAGTTTTAAGGAGATAAAGTTTATTATATGGGGTTTAGGCTTTAGAATTAAGTTACTTTTATATTAAAAAGGGGTAACTTTGAAAAAGATAACATAAAAAAAAATATTTGAAAAATGACTTAGAAAAAAAAGTATTTTAATTTAATATTCGGTTGAAAAAAAATATATATATATATCCCAAAAAAAATATCAAAAGTGTAAGCTACTCAAAGTTAAATCTAATGGGATACCGCATGCTAAGCTGAGAGGAGCGAACACAGTTTTCGGAAAATGGGAATATGTAAACAAAAGTATAAATTATTTTAGCAAGTTGAGATATATAATAGAAATACGCATCAGGAAAATAAAATAAAACAATAGGAATTATAAAAATAATAATTAAAACACATTACACGCCTGCTGCTCTCTGTCTTGTTAATTTTCTCATGGCATTGTGGCCCCATGTTTGTTCTTCTTTCCCAAACACATGCGGTTTCTGTTTTGCAAATGATCCCAAAAACATTTTGGTACTTATATATTAGTAATATATAAGTCGATATATCAAATTGCATTGCGCAAATAGCATTCAAAATTAACATATGTTTATTGACAACTGTGAATATATGGGATTCATTCAAAAAGTTAAAAATGTTATAGTTTAATACCAGTGTATACAACTCAAGAATTTGCATTCATATCGATCAACGAAATAGTTATCGTATTCTCAAATTTTAGTAAAGATATTGAAATCAGATTTAAAACAGTGGTGAATATTAAGTTGGACGATTAGTAAAATAGCAGAATAGTTAACTAATCTAATAGCAAAAAAATTGCATCACTTTTTAAAACTATATAGTTATAATAAAGGATAATATTAGTAACTACCACTAGATTCAAAAAGAATTGAAAAAATACCACTGAGTCATAAAATTTTGGAAACTACCATTTTTCAGTGATGAAAAATCAATGCCCTCAAACAAAAGACAAAAGATGTATTAACATACTGTATTCTATGAAAAAATACGTCATTTAATAAAAATAACATATCATAGAAAAATTATAAATATATTACTTAGAGAAATCGTGTGTTTTTGACACAAAAGTCATGTATCTCGAAAAAAGAACGTGTGATCTTAATAAATAACGTGTAATACAATAAAGATACATGTTAAAAACAAAAAACGACGGATATTCCAAGAAAATTTGAGATTTAGTGAAATAAAAATAAAAAATTTTAGCTGTTGAAGGGAGAAGACACACATAAATATGCAGAAAGTTAGGATGACACTATTGTTGATGGCATGAGAGAGGTAAAGAAGGTGGAGAATCAAGAGCAGTTGGAGAATGAAGAGAGAAGAAGTGATGGTGGTGTTGGTCTTCATGAATGTAGTTTAAGGTTAATTAAAGTTTTTGAATTAATGGTGAGAAACATAGAAGAAAAAAGGTAAGGGATGAAGATTGTATCCTTGAACCCAAAAAAAAAGGTATTATGGAGAAGATGAAGGTAAATATACTGTATAGTTTGACTACTATTTAGTCAAATGGTAGTTTCTTAATTTCTCTATCTAGTACATACAGTACATATACCCTATAATAAATAGATAAATAAACTGATTAAATATTCTGAATGGTGAAACGTAAAAAGTATCAGTTTGACATTCAAAAAAAAAAAAAAAAAGTTTTCATGTAACGTTATTACAGATAGCCAGGATAGGACAACGCTGTGAAGTTTCAGTCAACTTTAAACCATTTCATCCACCAATTTAGTTACATGCTTACAGAAAACCCAACTGGTAAGATATTGACATTGTGAAATATTAATAGAAAGAACAGTGGGCTGTCACGGTGAACTTAACATATATATAAAATCCATAAGATACTATATACTTCCCAGCTTAAGCCTTAGCTCGTATATATGTGTTGCCAGAGTTACCTTCTACAAAGCTGGGTTAGTGTGCCATCAGTATTTGTGCTACACTGTCACTCATCGTTGCGAAAACAGTGAAGAATGCAGCATGTCCTCCTTGTATATATATTGTTGTTCTATTAGAAACGGAAAAAACCACTCATCTGATCGCCATAAAATTAAAGCTTCTCAAATACTAACACTTGAAGATTCAAAGAGACATGTTTCTCTTGAGTTTGGAGGCAGAGCAAATCACTAGTTTCTTGTGTGGTGGTCCTTCACGTACTCTGCAAAAAATAAAAAAATCAAAAAAAAACTTCCAATGATAATATTATTGTATAATGATCCTGAAAATATAAATGTTTAGTTCAAGCTTAATTCTTATCCGTATTCGCTTACTGCTTCTCTCGGTCTCTGCATCGCTACCTCCAGGTTCTTCACCTTGTTCAATCTCATTAAAACTATTGTGTTCATCTTCTTCACAAATATCTGGATTATCTAGTCGGTTCTCAAGTGATGAACAGTCCTCGAAGAGGCATACACCCCATTCTTTTACTATAACCCATGAGTTACTGAAAATCACAGGAAGTTGAATAACGACATGATCAAAGTTGAGTTGATCAGCTAGACAAGCATTTTCTTTGTTTAGAAGAAAACATAAGTCGGCAATAAAGATATGACTATCCAACTTAGTTTCAGATTGATCAAAGAGCTGTAACAATTCAACTGAATCAAAGTGGATCCCTAGCCTGTCTTTGAACCGACAACATACCTTGATTTCCAATGGAAAATAACATACGGGAAGAAAACCACATTCAATCACTATGCAAACCTTAAACTTGAAGAATTGTTGAGAAGGAGAGGTTTGATGTAGAGGGATAGTCATAAAGGGTTCTGTAGTACAGTACGTGAAATATGAAGGCACTTCTTCACCTGATGACAATCTCAACTGTTGGAAAACTGTTTGTTGTTGAATCAGAGCTTCTTGATGCAAGTTGAAGCAGTTGATCAAATTGATCTTGACTTTTGGGAAATAACAATCTAAGAGGTAAGACGAAGCCTCGTCAGGGACTGGTATTTCCATTGCCCCTACACTTGGGCTATCGTTCAACCTAAATTCTGTCAGAGCTCCGCAGTCTGAAAAGTTAAGTATGTGAAGTTGTTTCAGTTTGGAAGTATTAAGGGATACATTTCTCAAATTTTTGCACCCCGTCATACTAATAATACGAAGCTTAGTGAAGTTCTCGATCCACCAGGGAACTTCTTCAATCCCTGTTCGATCTAAAAAGAACACTGAGATGTTTCTTGAGATATCAGGAAAACTCCTCAACCGTGTGCATCCTTGGAGATTGAGACGTTTGAGATATTCGAGGTTGATTCCGGTGGGAAGAGTCTTCAGATTTATGCAATCTTCAATTGCCAAATCCCTTAGTGTAGGGAAATTCTGGATAGAAGCAGGAATCTCCACCAAGCTTGGGATATACGAGAGCATCAAGACCAGTTTGGGATTTATAGTCATGAGTGGTGTAAGCCACTGAACCAAAAAAGGAAACAATTTAGAAATTCACATCGAATGCGATATATATATATATATATATATATATATATAATATTCATTTAAAAATTAATAAATTATGTCATTTTGACACAATGTACTCCCTCTGTTTATTGTGTTGATGAATTAATAAATTGTGTCATTTTGACACAATGTATATATTCATAACGTTTACGAAATTCTACCTAGTGACATCAGCTTCTTATAAATATTTGTTATAAAATGTTCGGATAAAATGTTACTTTTTTTGTCCAAAATAAAAAAAAATAAATAAATATTACGTTTTAAGTACGTACCTGCTTTCGATACCACAATTTCTTACTCCTCATGTCTAACATGAAAAGAGTATGGAGATGCTCTAGACACAAGTTAGAAGGGAATTCTTCAATCCATGTACCAGATAGATTGAGCCGTCTGATGTTGGTTGAGATTTCCGGAAAGTTCCTCAACTGCCTGCAACCCTTTAGATCGAGCTCTATGAGAGATTTGAGGTTCGTCCCGGTTGGAAGTGTCTCCAAATTTGCGCAGTAACTCATGGATAAGTTAGTTAGTTTACCAAGATAATGAATAGAGGAAGGAAGCTCCACCAAACTCGAGCAAAAGTCAAGACAGAGGTTCTCAAGATTAGTTGCCATAGAAAGATCTGGAATTTCTTTGAGGTTTTCAGACCCCGCCAAATTCAATTCTTTGAGCTCCGGAAGATGCTGAAGTGTAAATAAGATACATATCAGTTGGAAAGATATTCATCTAAATAGAAATAAGGATTATAATTGTATTAGAGCTTACATGAACTCCTTCCCACAATTTCTCGAGTTTGCTCCACCGCATTTCGAGCTTAACGAGGGCTTCATAACGAAAACTGGAAGGCATACATTGCATTGGATATCCGTCCAAGCTCAGTAGTCTAAGTGTAGGGGGCAAGTAATTAAAGCCTTCAGGTAAATGCCATCTAAATTCCTTCTTAATGTGCTGTTTCTTAGTGTAAATTTTTAGAAAAAGGAGATTTTGCATCCCGTTGAAGCCACTCTCATGAATATGCAATTCATCAGTGTCATCAATATCCAGTGCTATACCTAATACCTTCCCTTTTTTACCCTGAAATTATAATGTCAAGAACAAACCATGCATCACCTTAACAAACACCTTAGATAACATTTTTTATATTATAAAGACACGCTTTCATTTTATGGAGTGCTCTAAAGAGCATGCAAGAAGAAACTTACAGTGTTATGTTCAAGTACATCATAGATGTCGCTCAAATCCACAAGGAATTCTCTTTCCCCAGGCTCGTTGGACTGTGCACGTACAATTTCTTTCCCCATTTCTAGTAGCAAACAACTATGCATCGTCACAATACCGCGAGGGTTTACATGTATATATGAGGGACTTATCAACGAGGATTTTAATCCCGATATTAACATCTAAATCACTTTTTGCTAGCAGTTGTTTGATTACGTTGATATTTTCACCATTGAAGAGGCATGCAATGTGACGAAATATCTCTTCATCTTTTTTGCTATTTAATCCATCGTAGCTTATTCTCAATCTTTCCATTCAGTCTATTACGAAGGCTAGGCAACATATCCATCCAATCCTCTTTGTCCCTACCCCGTAAATACGATCCTAAAACGTTAAGACCCAGAGGAAGATTCCCTGCACGCAAGGAAACTTTAGAAGCAAGCTCCATCAAACCATCAGGTGGAGAGCTCTTCCTGAAAGCTGATCGACAAAATATCTCAAGAGCATGCTCGTTAGATGGAAGACAGACCTCGTAAATATGATTAATCCCATGGGCCCTTAAAAATTGTTTATCTTTTGTAACCACAATGATTCTGCTCCCACATCCAAACCAGTGATTTTGACCAACCAATGTATATCCAGCACCACTTGATCATCCAAATCATCAATAATAATCAATACTTTCTTGTGCTTTAGCCTTTCTTCCACTGTACATAAATGATCTATCCTTATATCATTTTTGTCTAAAATTTTAGACAAAAAACTCGTTTGCAAATGCAATTTCATGTTGTAATCATCCGGATTGGTATTATTATAAATTTCCGTACTCTTAGATGTGAAAGCTCTGTCTATGAAAACACTACCTTGGAACCGATGAGATGGTTGATTATATAAAACTCTTGCAATGGTAGTCTTGCCAATTCCAGAGGATCCCCATATCCCAACCATTCTCACTACTTCAGATTCTAAATGCAATAAGCCACTCATCTTTGCAATATGATCTTCCATTCCGACAAATTCCTCAAAATCCTTTGATGGAGTTAAATTCAATTTATCCAAAACATCATTTGAGATTGCTTCAATCATCTTTGATTCGCTATGCCTAACTAGGTGAAAACATAATTCCAAAAACGACGAGTCAAATCTCAAGACATGACTATGAGTTACATAAAATGAATTAAAGAATATATATATATATATATATATATATATATATATAAACGTACCAATTATGAGAATGATATCCGAGAACATTAGCTACATCGGTCAACGCTTGGCACCACAATTGTATCTCATTTTCTGTTTTGGTCTGGCAAGTCTTTTGAAATGCCATTCCAAATTCTCCGGTTTGTTTCCTCACATGAGAAGGATCCAAATCATAGAAAATGGGTATCACAAGCTGGCCAAACTCTTTCTTGCATTTCACTATCTCCAACAACTCGTTTAAGCACCAGCTTGAAGAAGTGTAACTTTTAGAGAATATAACCACCGCGATCCTAGAAGACCTAATCGCTTGTTTAAGCTCGCGATTGGCTTCTCTCGATCTCGTTGTCTTTGAAAGAAACGATCAATTTTCGATCCAGCTCTCTGAGCAAATGGCTTAAGAATCTTTTACGGACATCTTCCCCGCTGAAGCTCGGGAAGACGTCAAACACCCAATTACAAGAAGGAGAAGCCATTACATAGAAAGAACCATTTTTGGTAAGAAATATGATACGAAGAAGAACAACAATCTGTAGTTGAGAGGAGAGATCAAACGAAGTCAACGAAAGAAGATGAAACCGAAAGAAAGAGACAAGGATTTGTAATTTCCATGCACTTGTATTCCTGCATAAAAAAAAAATTTACAGGGTTTTATGGTATACTATAGTGGTTGACTGGTTGGTTTATCTTACGTGTGTTTTGGATTGTTGGAAGAAAAAGTCACTCAAATTAATATTAATAATGAAACATCTTTAATTAATTTCAAGATAAAACATAATCCTATAACATTATTATTATTATTATTATTATCATTATTATTATTATTATTATTAAAAATATAAAATATACGATGTTTAAGTATAAACACACAGATTAAGAAATAAATACTTTAAAAAGTTCAACCAATCATGAAATATATATTAGAAAACAAAATAACTTCTCTAAAACATTTTATATTATGAAATAGAGGGAGTATAATCCCATATATATTAATAGAGAAACATTCTTACAAAAAAATGTTGATGTGTCGTCGCCAGAAAACTCAAAACACATTTTAGCAAATAATCCTCATTAATTAATACTAATTACATCTATGCCATTATAAATTTAAATCAAATTTCATTAGAAAAATTAAAACCCCATTTAATTTGAATCTCTTTTATACTTCTTTAAAAAAACAACAAAATATTTTTTTTTAAAACATAATAATTACTCATAATTTATTAGAATAAATTTCATACAATTTTTTTCACCACGTTAAAATTATTTTTGACATTCAAATATATATTTCACAGGTGTTTTACACAAAGTAAACACAAATTTAAATAAAACAAACAAAAACTTTAGTTACATATTTTGTTTTACACAAACTAATCTTAGATTCAAAATAATAATTTTAATCATAATAATTTTATTTAAATTGATTTATAAGCACTATGTGCGGGTTGTTACCTAGTTTATCTTTAAAACTAGATGATCAAGAGTTTAAGTTTAACGGGGCTTTTGAAACACTTTCAAAACTCACATATTAGTTATGTCTTGTGTTCTCCAAGTCACAATGACTCAAGAACACACACCAAGAAAGAACATTGGGTTACCAGTTGTCACAATAAAGTGTCAAGGTAGATAAATAGATAATTCTAAGATTTAAAACTTTTGATATACAAGATGTTTATCAAGAGTTCCCTTGAACAAAGCGTTGCCACTGTACCATCAGTTTTCAGACAAGGAAAAGAAATATAAACTGCACATGACCAAAAGAACAGCATTAACTGAACAAAATGCTGTGAGTACTAACAGTTGAAAGCAATGTCATATCAGATATTGTGTCTCTAGTAGCAACTAGACAGAACCATGAATGGATATACTCACCTAATTGTGGGGTTACTCATAGATGATTTAACCGGATCATTGTGCATTGTCTCCTTTCTTTTCCATGGAGAATAGTTATTGTCATTGTTTTCGTTTAGAGATCCCTTTTTCCGTTTCCTTTGGAATGTATACTTCACAAGGCGAATTTCGTCAGCTCTCAGAGACTCACTGATTTGATCTGACACCACTGCATTAGCTTTCAACTCAGAACATGGATCAACCAACTCAAGGCCCAGTAGTTGGAACCACACTATCTTCTTCACCTTTACATTTTACCATTCTTGATTCCAAGTCTTCATCTGTTGATCGATTTATTACATTCACACTGACGACAGTAGTTTTCGTGGATCCTGAAGTTGGATCTACATTGCATTTAACTGAAGTTAACCCATGATCCAAACGACGAAGCGGCTTTATCTTAGTCGCGTCCAACCCTTTACAAGAATTAAGGGCATCAACCTCCTCATTCTCTACCGACAGATGAGTATCCATGGAATCTTCGCCATTCTTGGAACAGGGAATATCAGAGTGAGATTGACAAGGTTTTATAAGCTGACTTTGTGACCTAACTTGTGTAGCTTTTCGTTTGCTCCACCTCCTCTTTCTCCTTCCTTTTGATTTGCGAGTCTTCTTGATTCCTAGTGAATTAGACGGCTTTATGGGCACCACCTCTGCATTCGTAGCTCTAATAGCAAGAACAAGAGATCTAGTGTTTACTGAGCTCAAGTTTTCTTCACTATCCTTGTCAGTTGTGCGTCGTTCCTCTCCGTTTGCAGAATGAGATGATTTCCTCTCCAAAGCATGGATCCTCTGTGTACACCCATTTCGAGACAGCTCAAGCTTTTTGCTCCTGATATTGGCTTCAGACTCACAAGCCTTTGAACTTTCAACACTCAACCCCTTAAAATCCTTTTCGTCATTTCCACCACATTCATCATCAAACAATGAGCTCTTCTGATTCAAAAGAGAGCCACTCATATCTGCAACCTCTTGATCAGGATGCAAACTTGCAATAACCTCTGCAGCAGAAAGGGTTTCCTTACCACCACATTCATCATCAAGCAATGAGCTATTCTGATTAAGAAAAGAGTCACTCTCACTCCTGTCTTGATTAGGATGAACACTTCCAACAACAACCTCTAGATCAGCAGGAATGGTTTGCCTCGCTTTCTCCAGTTTGTCTCTGACCCATCTCAACTCAGACCTCAAATCAGTAATAATATCTTCAGCCTCTTGTAACTGAGCTTCAAGCAAATCAATCTGCCGTTGCTTGTTTGATGATGCAATCTCTGATTCAATTGTCTGTTCATACAACTCAAATCAACAAACAAGAAGTTCCCAAATATGAAATATCTAAACCCCTAAATATTTCTTCTAGAAGGTTATATAATACTTAACCTGAGCATCAATCATCTGTTTCAATCGGACAAGTAAACGAAGAGCTTCGTCTTTAGTCCCGCAAAGATCGTGGTGGAACCGAGCTGTTTTCTTGTCGGAAACCATTACCCTAACCGCTGATTCCTTCGCCGTGTTTAGAATCATCTCCGCGTAAGCTTTCTTCAAGGCCGCCGTCCCTTTCTACAAGCAAACACACAAAGCTCGCAGCAATCAACAAAATGACAAACCCAGATCGTTTAAGTAATCAAAAACACAATTTAATCTCTTTACATCTGACTCTTCCATCGTCGCGATTTCTCACTCCCGCCGAAGAGAGAAAAAAAATAAAGCTCTCGCCTTTGCACCGGTGGTGGTCGGTTGAGAACTGTCAGGCTTTTGTTAAATTATTATTTAACCCTTCATTTTTCTTATTTATTACAAATGAAATGATGATGTCATAGAACTCAATCAGTGTGTTAAGCATAAACAAAGAATCATACAAAAAGATTAGTTTGATTCCGTAATTACTACTACAACATTTCACAATTATGGTTTATTAGTTACCGTTTTGTTGAGTCACATTACGACATTGTAATTTAGTTTCTTTCTACCAATCTACTGCATGGGTAATGGAAGAACACATCAGCTGAATAAAGTTTTTATTCTTTTTCTTTTGAAACTCACTGATGAAATGAGATTCTCCATATGTTATTATGTTGCAACCGCACAATTTTGGTTGCTTAGAGGAGGATGTCGATGAAGCAAATGGTATTTTTATACAATGATGTTACATTAAGACCACTTTTACAACAACAAAAAAAAAAAAGAAAAAAAATTTAACAAAAACAAACAAACAAATATAGAGCTGCTGAATAAAATGGACACGAAACTTGTGAAACAAGGCACCTGAAAATTGGGTACGTTGAAAGAATCATGGAAGCTGCTCCTAAGAGTGCATCTAAATTGCATGGCGTTTTCATATATTCAAGAAGGGCGGGGAAGATCAAGACCAAACTTTTGAATGAGATCTCAACCCGACGAAGACCAAACTGATGAAGACATGGCGTCAAAATGTTTCATTCATCTTCTTGATGTTTTCTTTCTAGGTCAAATAATGGTCTTAACCTTCTGTCGGCCTCGCTGCATTGTTGATCGATCTCACCTGCAACCATTGAATAAGCAGAGTGACAAGATTCATCGTCTCTGAATGCTAATATCCACCTCCCGTCTACTAGACCTTTGGACTTCAGCTTCTCATAGACTCCTCGCTTTGTTGGATCCAACAACGGTAACGTAGATGGTCGGATTCTCAGGTGTAGCCATTTCGGGTGCTTTTCATCTATCCGGGGCTGAAATACAAACAAAAGATGATAGATCATTTACCATGTTAGATTCTCTCCTTGCTGTGTGATCTTTACAAGAATTTACAATAAAGAAGAAGACAGTGAAGGTGATTACGTACTTTGCAGCCAGCTAAAGGTGCAGTAACACGGATGATTCCGTTATCTGGGTCAGCAAGGAAAATCCACCCAGACACACCAGACGTTAATGCTAGAAACGAGAAATCGCGTTCCTTGCCTCTTTCAAAGGCAATCCTACAGGGCACAGCATCAACTGCACCAGGAAAGTTCAAGGATTTGATTTAACTTCGGATACCGAGACAACCCAATCAAACCGGAGTTCTAAAAGATCATAGACTTTGGGTGGTTTATTAGATAATGTAACTAGGACAAGCATAAAAGCATCATGTGCCTACCTAGCTTCAGTTGGGTGCCAGGTTTGGGGACTGAAACATCCAAACCAGCAATTGTGGCACGAGACGTTTCAGATCGCTCGGCTGGAGGATGAATAGGAGGTTGATCCGGTAAGGGCTTACCGAGCGAGAAGATTTGGAGTTGATGAAGAAGCACGAAAACCTAAGGGGGATAGTGAAAAATCATATGTCAGTATTATATACCATAACGAAAAGTGCTGATAGTGACGAGAATAATTGACATACCTTTACCACCTCGCACATTCTTTCACCTGCTGTGAATGATGATTCGCTAACAGCGTTATCTATAAAAGATCTTTAGTGTTAATGGTTTGTATAGAAAGGGATTTAACAAGGGAATAACCATATCATTCACATTTGTTTTCTAGCTGATTGGTGCAAAATGTGTAACAAAAATTTTACCATTTGATGAGAATCTATCGAGCTGGAGAAGAACGGATTTAGGCTCTTTTTGAGGGGATGGAGCTTCGATAACTGTCAGAAGATTTGGTATCAGATTCACTGAATATATCCGTACAATTAAAATACAACATTGGCTTCTTTACTTGCCTCTTTTGCACTTTTTCCACTCATCAAGCAGTACAATGATGAGTAGATCAGGCCAGGTACCTTTAATCTCCTGGGTAAGCGCACTTCTGCATTTCTCATAAGAATCCTGCCATTAGCAGGAAATTGGTAAATAATAAAAGAGAGGAAGAGGGGCAAGAGAAGAAGTGTCAAACAAAAAAAGAAACAGTTTCAACGCAACATACATTCAACATCTTGAGATGTTTGCGATTAAATTCTGCCTCGCTGTAAGGAAGCAATTGGCGTAACAGCCATCCTCCATCCCATAATGTTTCTGCAGATATGTTTTCTCGGCAGAGAAGACTGACCAATGCATCCACCACCTACAACACATTTTTTATTTAAATCAAGACAAAGAACTTGTGCACAGTAATGTTAAAAGAAACACCTTTTGCACAGTTAAATCAAGACATCTCTGAAAGAACTTTTGCTCAGTTAAATCAAGACATAGAACTTAAAACGTTAAAATTTGAAAAGAAGTTAGGCTGATAACTTGGGTTTACAAACATTCATAATATACCTGATGTCTATGTACACGGGGGCACCTTGCAGCCCCAGGCAATGAACAGCGTACTCCAAACTGCTCCTGTTGAAGGTACTGGAACGAATAAATCAATCACAGTATAACACAATACCGAAGAGATGGGGATTAAGAGATGCTGTGAAGTACCTCCAACCTTCGTAGAAACCAATCAAGTTCGCAACTTACACCATCTCTAATAGAACCATTTTTTGGTGAAAACAGTTGTTCTTCACCAGAGTCCTCCCCAACCAAAGATTGCTGTCAGAGATACCAATTAACTTTTGAATAAGAATAAAAAGGCAGTCCAACAAATAAAGCATATATTTTTGTCCATGCTATAGTAGATGGTCCAGTAAAATATATTAGTAACAAAATCCATGGAGATGCTAATTACCCTGGCAAATCTAATGAATAAGATATTAAGCACAAGATAAAGGATAATGACAAGAAACTCACCAGCAAAAGTTTTTTGTGCTGCTTACGCTGTGGAAGAATGCCAAAAGCATCTAGCATTGACTCTTCAAGTTCTACCAAAGATAAAATGTAAGATATCAAAATCAGAAAAGGTGAGAATAGACTGCACAGCATCACCAGAAAAGGCGAGAAGAATCTTCATAACGCCATTCCCAATACCTTTCGTCTGCAACAAAGTGGCTAGCACAAATAATGAACCCTGAGCTTGCACATCATCTCCCTCGGAAATATACCGAAGTAAAGTCTCTCTAGTAAAAAAAAACATCAGTTTAATAGTAAAAGCGAACACTATTAAGATAAAATCATATGAAAAGTAAACTATCATAATTTTGTTTAAGGTCTTATTTGCTAACATGTTACCTAAACGTAGTATGTGAATTGTTGAAGATAATTTTGGTAGCATCTTCACTGCAAACGTGGGAATTTTTCTCCTCACTCGTGACTGCATTGCTTGAACACTGTTGATCTGCCTCCTCAGTAACACCATTGTCTGGATGCCCATTTCCATATGTAAGGGGTTGAGGAGCCAAACTGCTATTAGGCTTCACTAGGGAACTTGAAATGAATGCTTTTACAGGGCAGAAAAGAGTAGCAGCAGTCATATTTGCCAAATCTTTGATTTTAACTATCCGGAGAATGCAAGAAAGCAGATAGAGAGAAGTGACAGGATCAACTGAGATATCCTGAAATAACAACAAACCAATATTTTCCTGAATAAGAATGGTACTCTGGCACTTAGTCAAACCTAACAAGGCTAACAAAATATTATGAAGGACCAAATAAATCAACTCTGAAAAGGATTTTAAGAGGAAAAAGGTGATATTTTGTACATTTACAGCCTCCGAGCATAAAGACGGGAGAAGAAGTGGGAGAGTTAGATGCTGCAGAATGTGATCTGTTATCATCCTCCCGATATCAGGTATACCAGCAGAGATAACATCACTAAAGTAGTACAAGGTGTCCTCGATCCCATCAACAGCAGAGAACAATTTTCCACCAGAATCTGGTGATGGGGTCCTTTAGCAAGGATAAAATGAAAAACTTTCAGAAGAATATAATTTATACGGATCATACATGAACAAAATAAATTGATAGATGAAAAGGGACTGTGATAAGTGACGATCAATCTACAAGCTATTTCCCTGGGAAATAAAAAGGCACTGTATCTTACTTTAGCGTGTTCAACACCATTGCACTTAGATCCATGCATTGCTTTTGGAAAAATGAAACTAACTTTGAAAAGTACTCGGTGTGTGGTGAACTAACTACATAATCATTTACAGAGTCATCGCCAACTGCAAAAACAAACTGAAGGCATTAGAAACATTGCTAAAAATTCTGCTTATCTTTACCATACAAATGACAAATCGAAAGAACTATTGTAAGTGACTGACCGTGATATACATTAAGAGTCAGGGCACGAACTGCAGTGCGTATCATGTTCTCTTCATGAAATGCAAATTGTATGCCTTCGACATAAAGGGGAAAAGAAACTACTACATCCTAGACGCAGAAACGCAGAATTAAAATATGGCAAAACATATCCATCAACGAATACAAAAGTTAAAGTAATCTGCAACTTAAAGAATACTCACGTTCTCGGTCTTCAAAAGCAATGATATTGTATGCTTGTTTAGCTTCCCACTAACAGCTCTACATAAAGCAAACAAAAGAACAGTTATCAGATACAGTCGGTAAGTACTTCCTAAAGCCTAGATAACCGCAGGAAAAAATTACCTTAAGAAGGATATGTAGTAAGATAGAAGCTCTTCGTGTTGGAAGTCAAATGTATATGTTATCAAATAGTTTACATATTCGTTACTGAACAAGTAGTCTGCAAGGGATTTCAAAAGAAAGACATGAATAGACTGTTATCATGGGAATTCTCGTAGAAAAATGGGTTGCACCTAATGAACTTACAGATTGCTTGTTCACTTTTTAGGTTTTGGATCATTATACTCATGGTTTGCAACAACTGGACAGAAACTGTTACTGTCTTGCTAACCCTCAAAATACGTACAAATTCTCCCATTACTTGTTTCTCCATAAAAAATCTGCAACAATCGCAAATATTAACATATATGCCAATAGGGAGGGCGCTGAGTGATAATTGGCAAAAAGACTCACTCAAAAAATGAGGGGTCATGCTGATCACCATAAGTTAATATCTCTGCAATTGATCTCAATGCCTCGACAACGAGATCCTTCAAAATGGCACCCGGTAATCAAAGATCAAAACATAACAAAAATGCCACGACATTTGCTAAAATGCAAAAGACTTATATCACTAACCTTATTAGCTTCGTTCACGATCTGAATTTTTCTCAGCTGGTCAGTCAGATACCTAAACAAACAAATTTTCAACACTTTTATTATCTGATATAATTGATGACAAGGGGAACTAATGTCGTAACACTACGATCTCAACAAACTCGACAACAAGTCAAATTCTTAGGGTCAAGATAGTCCCTTCGACCCACCCAATCGGTTTCAATTTCTATAAAGTTGACCCCTGAATGAAACTGGGGAAGAGAAACTTAAACAGTGCCCTTCAATGGCACCATTCAAACTATCCTAGAAACCCTAACTAAATTCAAACAACCCATTCCAAAGAGATGACTACAAAAACATGACACAATTTTAAGCATATAATTCAAAAAAAATCGCTCAAAACTCGCAACCAATCTCAGTCACAACAGAAAATAAATCACAAATAAAACTTGTTCGCCAAAATTCAAAGACGATCAAACAAACAAAAAAAAACAAACTTTCAACACTTACGGTTTCATCATCATCTGGTACAATCAACAAACACCTAATCTCGTAACACTAAGATCTCAATAAACTTCCATTGTCCTATGGTCAAAGATACACCCGCCCAAAATTGGCTGCAATATATATAAAGTTGACCCCTGACTGAAACAATCAGGTAAACTTAAAAAGAGTTGCAATAACAATCACACCATTCAAACAATCAAACACAACTCCAAGCAGTAACCTAATTGCAAACTGACCAACGAGTATGACACCCAAAACAAAACATCCCAACAACAACACCTTCAAAAGACTGAATTTTTAGGCCATAAAAATTCACAAAATCTCTACAATGATCAAATTCACAAAACAGAAATTAACCCAGGATTCAAAAAAAGCCGATCAAACAAAACCTGAGTTCGGTTAAGGAGAATCGATCTCGGGGTCTTAAGAAAGAAAGCCACATGATTTGTTCAAATCAATCCTTTGAAATTTCTTCTCTGGATCATCCTTCACTCCTGAGAAAACCCCAATTCCACAATCTCTCTCTTCCACGACGATTAAAGGAAACTCTGACGGAATCGGATCCAGTTCCGCGTTTGGTAAGCTCTCTCACCAGGATCAAAATCATACAAAACAAAAAAAAACTCAAAATCGTGTATCGAGCAAAACGAAATTTCGAATTTTTTCCGAATGGGTTTTTTTTTAGATGGTTTCTTCTCCGGTAAACAAACAGAACAATGTTGACGGCAATTGCAATATTGAAAGCACCGAGAGCGGGTTGAGAGCTGGCGTTGTTGGGTCAAGTACTTTATATTCGGATCCGGGTCGGTTTCAAAAGAAAGAATCTTCTTCAATTGAAAGATCCCTCTGACTCAATAAGAGGCTTGGCTATAAGCAAATGCTAGATAGGCTCACAATCTACCGCCACGTCATAGATATTTTATTTCGGGAGATCCATAAAAATCCATTTTTTTAAGGGGTGAGAATTTCGGTTTAAGTTTGGGTTTGGTTTGGGTTCGGTTCAGTTCGGTTTATTTGGTTTTGTTAAAACTCTAACCAAACTCAACCGAAGTTTGTTTGGTTTGATTTGTGTTCAGATTGGTTTATGTTCGGTTCGGTTCGGTTCGGTTCGGTTCGGTTCGGTTCGGTTTGGTTTTAGTTTGGGTCAGTTTTAATTCGGTTTAAGAATCAATTAATATAACAAAATAAAATTGATTATGGTTTTATAATAGTTAATTAATCAAATAAATTCGAAAAAATAGAAAATTAAAATTAATATCTAATATTAAATATAATTAAATTTATATTTATATTTAGTTATTTTTATCAGAAAAGTTAAAATAATGTAAAATAGAAATAAAATGCAAGTGGTAATAGCTAAGATTACATGTTTATAATTTTAATAATATTATTAATTAATTTAAAAAACACATGGGGTTACTGGTTCGGTTTAAAAAACCGAACCGAAACAAACCATTTGGGTCGGTTTGAGTTTGGTTGATTCGGTTCGGTTTGGCTCGGTTCGGTTTAAATGCCCACCCCTACTTTTAATATCATACATTAAGATATTCTTACAAGCAATTTTGAAAAATTTAATTAATAAAATGTTACATTATTGATAATAAATTAAATTAAAAACAAACCACAAAAATTAAATCATTAACACTAACATCCATTTGTTGATCAAAACTCTTTTTCGTAGTCACTCAAGCAAACACATTTTGAAATGATAGATGAATCCTTCTCTTTTTTTTTTATGTATTCATTTTAATGTGTTTAGTTAATTATACATGTGAAAATTATATTTATATTTATGAGATACAGAATTGTTGGGACTAATATAATTAAAAAGACTTAGTTAGTCAAATGACTTATGATATATATATATATATATATATATATATACTACTATATTAATTGGGAAGTACAAATATGAAACTAACCTTAAAATGTGTAAAAAATTACATTCAATTGCCATTAGAAAATTTTAATTAAGATTAATTAATTAGTTAAAGAAATATAATTAATTAAAAAACAAAAATTGGGGACACATAAAATAAAATAAATTGTAGAAAAGTAAAAAAAAAATCTACAAAACTAATTTGTACTTAAAAAAAATTAACAGTTAAGATTTTAAAAATCTAATCGAATAAAATCTAAATAACTACAAATTTTATCAAAAAAAAATTTCAAGCATTTAAATTTTTTATCAAAAATCAAATGTAATAAAATATATAACAGTTTCGTTTAACGGCTTAGATTTTAAAAATTAATAAATACAAAAATAAAAGATATAGATATAGTATCTTATCTATTTAAAATGTTATGTATTTCTTTTCGCCACCTTTCTTTAGAAACTAAGGCTCTGATTGGGAAATATTTTAAAGA
Source organism: Camelina sativa (assembly GCF_030686135.1). NCBI lineage: Eukaryota > Viridiplantae > Streptophyta > Magnoliopsida > Brassicales > Brassicaceae > Camelina > Camelina sativa. The sequence goes on from NC_141883.1 coordinate 7,738,908, forward strand.
CTTTAAAACTAATTTAAAGTCCTAAAAGCCAAAATTTTATCAATCATGCTTTCATTGCTTTATTATTTTTAAAAGCCTTAAAAGTTTAACTGCCTATTTTTTTGTTTGTACGTGCAAATTTTTAAAGCCACAAATGTGCGACTTTTTTGGCTGTTAAAAAATAAATAAAAAAAAACAGTAGTTATTTTTTTTCTTTCTTATTTTCCATGATGATTGAAATTATAATAAAGCTCTCCACAAGTTTATATATATATATATATATATATATATATATTCTACATATTTTATTTTTATACAATAATTATTCTTATTTTTTTCTCTTTCTTTTAAGATCCATTTCAATAATAATTATTTTTATTTTTATTATCATCATTAATATCATCATTTCAATATTTTTGATAATTAAAGTAATAGTTATAGCTTTAAAAGTGTTTGTTACCAATCAAATTTTAACAATTAAAGTTTGTACAGTCAAAGCATTTACAGCCAAATTCTCTACAGTTAAAATTTTAAAGTTAAAGTCTTTACAGCCATAAGTAACAGCCGTTACCAATCAGAGCCTAAGTTGAGATTTGAATATATTTAATGCTTGAAGGTGCTTATTACAGACAAGTAAGGGAAGCCACAAAAGAAAAAAACAAAGAGGATTTTCAGAATCTTCACTAGCTATATTTAGTTGATCTTTTTAAATGTTAGTTATATATTTTTACTTACTTCACAACTATAGCAAGGATTACGTTTAATTGAAAAAGTTTTAAACAATTTTATTCATTACATGCAAATGTTTTATTGACAGGTTTTCAATAAACATTTTTAAAATAGAAAAATTTTAATATAAACAAACTGAATTTTTAATCATAAATCTTTATAAATAACAAAACAAATTATTAAAAAATTTCATCAAAAAAAGTTCAGCTTGAGGTTTTCCGCGGGTTAGTACCTAGTATATATATAATTGTAAGGACTAATATGTAAAAGAAAATATGAAACCTCAAATTTGAACAAAACTACTAATTTTCGTTTAGGCAATTTTATATTTATGTTTAAAGATATATATATATAAGATATTGAGTTTAAAAGATAAAGAAGAACTTGATTATAAAGAATAACTCTCTTTATTTATGTTTAGAAAATCTCCTCTCAAAACTAAACACTTCTAAATCTCTCTCTTAATCTCATATCAATGTCACAACTCAACAATTGATATATATAGAGACTTTCTTATTCCTTTTCCTATTAGGACATAGAACTAGATAACTCCTAATTCTATTTGAACATATCTTGAGTCTCTCTCTTATCCTTATCTCTCCTTTGTAAGGATATCTTGGACTCTAAGCTTCAAAGCTTATCCAACAATCTCCCTCTTAAGCTTTGAATTACCCTTTGTTAAGTCATGAACACCAAACAAGCTTCTCATTTCCATAAACTGAATCCTCACCAATGCCTTTGTCAATGAATCCGCCTTTTGATCAGCTCCAGGAATGTGATCAACATAAATAAGCTCCCGCTCAACATACTCACGGATAAAATGAAACCGTTTGTGAATGTGTTTGCTTCTCCCGTGAAAAAAAGGGTTCCTTGCGAGTGCGATCGCTGCCTTGTTGTCAACATACAAGGTGATCTGCTTACTCTTCCAGCCTGTAACTTCACTTAAGAGATCTTGAAGCCATATTGCCTGCTTAGCTCCTTCCGTTGCTGCCATAAACTCGGCTTCACAAGATGAGAGTTCGATTGTGTCCTGTTTCTGCGAGCACCAAGTGATCGGTGTGTCACCAAAGCAAAACACATGACCAGTCGTACTCCTTCCATCATCTTGATCGACATTGTGACTACTGTCACTGAATCCTATGATCTCTTTTAAGCCTCCTCGCTTGTACTTCAATCTGTATGATGATGTTCCACGCAGATACCTTAGTATTTGTTTCATAACTTCTCTGTGTGACTTTCGTGGACTCTACATATATCTGCTTGTTATACCTACTGCAAATGCTAGATCAGGTCGTGTATGCAACAAGTATCTCAAGCAGCCAACATTTCTTCGATATCGAGTAGGATCTATCTCCGCTTCCTCAAGAGCTTTGGAAACCTGCAAACCAAACTCCATTGGAATTAAAGTTGGATTACAACTCTCTAATCCAGCTTCCATCAAGATCCTACGTGCATAACCTTCATGTTTGATAGTGATTTCCCTTCTTCTTGATTCACTTCAATGCCAAGATAGTAAGTAAGTTTGTCGAGATCATTCATCTCAAACTTTGCAGACATTCTTTCCTTGAATTCTTTTATTGTCTTGAGATTGTTGCCTATAACAAGTAGAACATCGACATATACAGCAACTAGGAGCAAGTCACCTTCTTTTGATTTCCACTACACTGAAGTTTCTTTAACACACCTCTTGAAGCCCATCTCCTTCAAGATTTGGTCTAGCTTTGTGTTGCAAGCTCGTGGAGCTTGTCTCAAACCATACAAAGCTTTCAACAACTTGTAAACTTTGTGTTCTTCACCCTTAACCTCGAAACCTTCACACTGATCAACATAAACTTCTTCTTTTAGTTCACCGTGCAAGAAGGCAGTTTTCACATCCAAGTGATGAATCTCCCATCCATCTGATGCAGCCAAGGCAATTAGCAATCGTATAGTCTCTATACAAGCCACTGGAGCGAAAGCTTCTCCAAAGTCTATGCCACTCTCCTGTACATAGCCTTTTGCAATCAATCTTGCCTTATGCTTACTTATAGAACCATTTACATTTCTTTTCATTTTAGAGACCCACTTAAGTCCTATCACCTTCACATCTCTTGGCCTATCAACTAGTGTCCAAGTCTTGTTTTTGTTGATGGAGTCTATCTCTTCTTTGCAAGCAAATATCCACACTTGTTTGCCTTTAACATCTTTGTACGAACACGGTTCGTCATTGATCAAGAACAACAATATCTCACTTTCTATTGTCGATAGAAGAACATAATCCTCAAGATATTTCGGTTTCTGGGTTTGACGAGTGGTTCTGCGTAGAGGTTGTTGTTGTTGAGTTTCACGAGTGACAATTACCTCATTGTCATCTCTGTTTTCCTGAGATGATACACTCTCTATTTCATCTTCTTCTAGAACATCATTCTCATTATTGGACACAACTGGTCCCTCTCCTGCATCCTCGATGTCACCCCATCGCATATAGAACATTCCTGGTTCCCTATCTGACTCTGTAGTTGGTAAGTTCCAAGTCCACTTACTCTTCTCATCAAAAACTACATCACGGCTTACAACAATTCTTTGAGTGGATGGATTGAACTACCTATATGCTTTTGATCCAGGATCTATTCCAAGATGCACCAATGACTATGATCAATCATCTAACTTCTTAAGGTGTGCACCATCAATCTTAGCATAAGCAACACAGTCGAATACTCTCAAGTGATCAATGTTTGGTTTTATCTCTCGTAGGCTTTCGTATGGTGTGATGTTGTTAAGAGCCTTGGTAGGTACTCTATTGATCAGATAAGTAGCATGACGTACACCTTCCCCCCAAAGGTAATTCGACACCTCCATAGCCTTAAGTAGACTCCTTGTCATCTCCATTAGTGTTCTGTTCCTTCTTTCAACCACACCATTTTGTTGTGGGCTGTAAGGTGCTGTTAGATGTCTTGTGATCCCAGCAGATTCACAGAAATCATTAAACTCTCTAGATGTAAATTCACCTCCTCTATCTGTTCTTAGAGTTTTGATAGCTCTTCCAAGGTCATTTTCTACAACACTCTTGAATCCTTTGAAACTTCCAAAAGCTTCACTCTTCTCCTATATCAATATAGACCACATATATCTTGAAAAATCATCAATTATCACAAATATGTACCTATTATTTGCGAGTGTTGCAGGTGATATGGGACCACACTAGTCCGCATGAAGTAGCAACGGTTTAGAGGCTCGAAATAGCGTAGCTCTCGGGAACACTTGTCGTGTCTGCTTACCAACTAAGCATGATTCGCACAACAACTTTTCTTCTCTTACATCAGATAAACCGTGAACCATTTTATGCAGAAACATTGCCTTGATCGTCTTGAAACTGATGTGTCCGAGCCTGGAATGCCACTTCCAAGTGTTGTCTTCAAGTCATGATAGTAGTGATGTCGGTCCTCCTATCTTGAGACTGATTTTGTAAAGTCGATTCGCAGAACGCATTACTTTCACCAAAAGCCTCTCGCTTGGATCATGAACTGTAAGATAATCTCGTCTCATACGAACATCACAGCCTACCTCCATTGCTTGTCCTAAGCTCAGTATGTTGCTCTTGATTTCAGGGATATAATAGATGTCAGACACAAGAATTTGCTCTCCATTCTTGCTCTCAAACAATATCGAACCTTTGCCTTCAATCTCCACACATGATCCATCTCCAAACTTCACTTTTCCTTTTATGTTCCTATTAAGCTCCGAAAAATAAGTCTTGTTTCCTTTCATATGGTTACTTGCCCCATTGTCTAGATACCACATGCCTTCTTCTCTGCTATAGTTCTTTGGTATAAGCTTATCTTCGTTTAAGAAGATGACTTCATGCATGTACAGAGTCTGATCCGCTTTTTCTATCCTCTGTTTCAATCTTGTTTGATTCTTGTACCTTTTGTGCTTTCTCGGGACATGAAGACGCATAGTGACCAAGCTTGTCACATCTGAAACAAGTTATTGTCTTCTCCTTCTTCTCCTGAGTTTGATTCTGATTTGTGTGGTAATCGGTTCGCTCTTGACCATTATATCTTCCTCTGCCTCGTCCTCTGCCACGTCCTCTATATTCTCTTCCTCCTCGACCACGACCTCTGCCACGAAATTTGTTAAAACTCGGGTTGTAGGTCGATTGTGGTTGATAGTTGGAACTGGTGAACAAAAGTTTTCCTTGTGTGTCCTCTTGTTTATCTTCTCCTTGTATTCTCTCTTTGAAAGCTTTGAGTCTTCCAACTATCTCTTGGAAGCTAGTAGTATTGAGGTTCAATACTTGTTCTAGAGAGGCAACAAGATGGATAAACTTGTTCCTTGGCACACTGTTTAGCAACTTCTTCACCATCCTAGGCTCGTCAATCGATTGTCCAAGTGATGTTGCCTGAGTTGCGATTTCTGATAGTTTTCCTGCAAAGCTATCAACCCTGTCTGAATCTGCCATCCTTAGCTTCTCGAAATCAGACATTAGAGTCTGCAAGTGTGCCTCCTTGACACGATCGGCTCCCATGTTTCTTGACTTGATCGAATCCCAAATATCTTTTGGTGAAGGTAGATTACCTACTTGTAGTATAAGAGATTCTGAGATTGATTGGAACAATAATGCTATTGCAACATCATTCTTGTCTTCATCAGTTGAACCCGGTTCTATTATCTCCCAAACCTTTTGAATATGCAATATAACCTTCATCTTCATAGACCATACCATATAGTTTGTAGAGGTAAGTTGAGGACATTGGATCGATACTGATTTGTCCATGTCCTTTGGACGTGATCCAGTTGTTAGTTCGCTCATTATTTAGAATCAAATCCGCTCCTTTGGATTGATTAAACCTTACTCTGATACCAAATAAAAGATAAAGAAGAACTTGATTATAAAGAATAACTCTCTTTATTTATGTTTAGAAAATCTCCTCTCAAAACTAAACACTTCTGAAGCTCTCTCTTAATCTCATATCAATGTCACAACTCAACACTTGATATATATAGAGGCTTTCTTTTTCCTTTTCCTATTAGTACATAGAATTAGATAACTCCTAATTCTATTATTTAATTTTATTTGAACATATCTTGAGTCTCTCTCTTATCCTTATCTCTCCTTTGTAAGAATATCTTGGACTCTAAGTTTCAAAGCTTATCCAACAGAGTTTTAGATATGATATGAATTATCTAAATAGTAAATACCAATCCAAATAACTCAAAATCTCACATCTTAAATTCGTGTATATTACTAATATCACGTAAATGTATGTTTGTAAAACATTCATGTATCCAAACTAATTAGTATTTTTTTAGGTTGGATCATGTATTACGTGAGCCACCTAACCCAAACTGGCTAATGAGGGTATTTTTTATGCCAAACCATACCAACAAAGAAAAAAAAAAGATGGATATTATATTAGTTAATTACTATTCCAAACTGAATTTGAAGTAAACGAGAATATATCGTTATGATGTTGCATTGCATGCCTACAATGCACAATGTCATAAAATGCTTGTCCAAAGATGGTGATAAAATGCAGCGTTGCAATGAAAGCCCGTAGAAGAAACATGTTGTTGAAACACCCGGACTCGGAGGCAGAGCCCATCTTGTATGGGTATACTCAAGAGGTCCGGTCAACCAACTTTGTGAACATAGGCAAATAAGTGAATGTTGGACTTTCCAAAGGGGACCAAATTAAAGATCCCACCCAAAAAAAAAAAAAAGAATATTCTTATAATTTCGTATACAAATTATTGAATGATAATATTAGTGAAAATTTTGTTTTCCACTATAGTAATACAATAGAATAATCTATAATTGTATGTGCATCTATTTAAAACACTTGAGTAAACTGCCAAATGATTTCGTTGGTCAAGAAACGGAGGCCAACGAAATATGCAAATTGTATATATATTCACATTAAAATATATGGATGTTCCTATTATTTTCACCGCAATTGTGGTATTCGTAATCGTATGTAGGTAGGTTAGTTATAAACTATTTAAAATGATATCATTGAAAATTCCTACTTGTTTAATTCAAAAGTGCATATTTGACCATACCAAATCCATTCAGACCTAAACTTACTCTCACGGTTTCACCAAAAAGGTTTACAGTTATAACTTTTATAACAGCAATTGCATGTGCAATAATAGTATCAGTTATAAGAACATACATGCAATTCCCATAGATAGATACCATATTAATGGTGATGTTGAGGTTTTTAAATCCAAGCAAAGATAATACGCAAACTCCACTATGATGCACATTACATTTGCTCCTCATGATCTGTTTTGTTTATCTGCAACAGTCTCACTTAGACGTACGCATAGTGAATCTGTTGTTTGACATTCATGTCACTCACCTTCTACTGGTTTCACAAGAAACTCTTAAGATGCAAATTTTTTTATCTCTGCTAATCCACTTAGATTATTCTCAAGGACTTATACATAATGCCGTAGATATTTTACCTTCTTCTCCACTATATTACTGTTGTACACTTCATTTGGAAAAAAAAAAAAATAGTAATCTTAATTATCTTTATGGATAAAAACATGGTTTGTGATCCAAATATATATCATTTGGACTAATAATTGCAAATAGTGTGTAATCCTAAATATGTCATTTGGACTAATAATTGCAAATATATAGTGTTTTAAGAAGTGCAAATCTAGTAAATATATCATTTGATTAACTTTACTAAAAGTTATTTCAATAGTTTTTGATATCTTAAGCATTAAAATTTAGAAAATTTAAACTGGCATGTTTAATTTTAGTAACTTTTTTATCGACACACAATAGCATATTCTGTACCAAAAGGACCAAAACCATAGCATTTCAACATTTTATCTTTACTTCATAAACCTTTTTGAATGTTTGAATAAATAAAAAAAAATTCGTTTCACCAAAATTGTTTTATATATTCCGAAATTTATGTGGCAAGTAATCACAATTTCATTTCTAGATATAACAAACATGTGTGTACTTATGTAACATGATCAATCTATACGAGAAGTCAAGTTAAGGGAAAGAAACATTATCAACCCATTAAAAAATAATTCGAAAATAATGGAATTTTTATTTTAATTGCTTTGAAAACCATTAATAAAAAACTAATATATTTTCCAGTCAGTCATAAGGAATGAGCAAAGAATAATAATAATTAAAGAGATTAGAAAAAAGACAACAAAGTAGTCGTATCCCCTTTATAATAATCCTTGAGAGACGACTGTTCAACACGTCTGACTTAGAGGCTTCTTGTCTCTCTGCGGCTTTCATTGGCAGATACACAAAAAAAAAGTACAAATCTTTACTTCTTAATCCCATAACCCAGGAAAAAAATAACCTTTGAAACCACTTCATCATCATCCATGGAAGAGATCGAGTCAAAGCCAAGAAAGCTTATTCCTTTATCAATCATCATCTTCCTCTGCTTTTGTTATCCTTCGATGTCTGCAGATGAAGACGACATAAGATGCTTACGAGGAGTTCAAAGCTCTCTCACAGATCCTCAAGGAGCTTTGAAATCATGGAACTTTGGAAACACAACTGTTGGGTTTCTCTGTAATTTCGTTGGTGTGTCTTGTTGGAACAATCAAGAGAATAGGGTTATCAATCTTGAGCTTAGAGACATGGGTTTATCTGGTAAAATCCCAGAATCTCTTCAGTACTGTGGGAGTTTACAAAAATTGGATCTTTCTAGCAATCAGTTATCTGGTAACATCCCTAGAGAGCTCTGTACTTGGTTACCCTTTTTGGTGTCTCTTGATTTGTCAAACAATGAATTGAACGGTGAGATTTCTCCTGATTTAGCTAAGTGTAGCTTCGTGAACTCTTTGGTTTTGTCTGATAACCGGCTTTCGGGTCAAATCCCGGTTCAGTTCTCTGCTTTAGGGAGGTTAGGGAGGTTCTCTGTAGCTAACAATGATCTCACAGGTCGCATTCCTGACTTCTTTAGCTCACCGAGTTATTTATCTGATGATTTCAAGGGGAACAATGGTCTTTGTGGTCGTCCTTTGTCTTCTAGCTGTGGTGGATTGAGTAAGAAGAATCTTGCAATTATAATTGCAGCTGGTGTGTTTGGTGCTGCTGCATCAATGTTGTTGGCTTTTGGGATTTGGTGGTATTATCATTTGAAGTGGACAAGAAGACGAAGAGGCGGTTTAACAACCGAAGTAGGAGTTAGTAGTTTGGCTCAGAGACTTCGTAGTCATAAGCTTACTCAAGTTTCTTTGTTTCAGAAGCCTTTGGTTAAGGTTAAGTTTGGGGATTTGATTGCTGCAACTAATAACTTCAGCTCAGCTAACATTATTGTTTCAACTAGAACCGGGACAACCTATAAGGCGCTTCTTCCTGATGGCTCAGCGCTTGCGGTCAAGCATTTGAGCACGTGTAAGCTCGCGGAGAGGGAGTTTAGGTATGAGATGAATCAGTTGTGGGAGCTTCGTCATCCTAACTTAGCACCACTTCTTGGATTCTGCATTGTCGAGGAAGAGAAGTTTCTTGTTTATAAGTACATGTCTAATGGGACGCTTCACTCATTGCTGGATTCAAATGGGGTGGAATTAGACTGGTCGACTCGGTTTAGGATTGGTTTAGGTGCTGCAAGGGGTTTGGCTTGGCTTCACCATGGATGTAGACCTCCTATACTTCACCAAAACATTTGTTCAAGTGTCATTCTCATTGATGAGGACTTCGATGCGAGGATTATAGATTCAGGGCTTGCTAGGCTTATGGTTCCTTCGGATAACAACGAGAGCAGTTTCATGACTGGTGATTTAGGAGAGTTTGGGTATGTAGCTCCTGAATATTCCACAACAATGCTAGCCTCACTAAAAGGTGATGTATATGGACTCGGTGTTGTCCTTTTGGAGTTGGCAACAGGGGTTAAAGCTCTAGGAGGTGAAGGCTTTAAAGGGAGTTTGGTGGATTGGGTGAAACAGCTTGAAAGCTCGGGAAGAATCACTGATGCATTCGATGAAAACATTCGAGGGAAAGGACATGACGAGGAAATCTTGAAATTTGTTGAAATTGCTTGTAACTGTGTGAGTTCAAGACCTAAAGAGAGATGGTCAATGTTTCAGGCTTACCAGTCACTGAAAGCTATTGCTGAGAAACAAGACTACTCGTTCTCAGAACAAGACGACGACTTCCCTTTAATTTTCGACACGCAAGAGAATGAGACCGTGTGAAATGGACCTTTCTGATGAGGAGTAATGGAAAAAAAATGGGAAATTACAGTGAGATGCTTCAGGAGTATAATTATTTGTTGTCTATATACTACTACTTGTAGAGACACTATATATGTTATTGTAAAAACAGAAGTGTATATTGTTTATGTGTTTTCTCTTTTGGCAAAGTCTTAAGACATGTTACGTTGCTTTGGTGTTTATTACTGATCCAAACCAAGATTTTAAAGAGAACTGTTGCAAGAGACAAAACATGAGGGTTTTTTTTTTCTTCTTGGCTGCAGTCCTGGAAGAATGACAAAACAAGTTTTCACTTGTGTTTTCTTTTGAGAACAAAAAGAAAGTGCAGAACAGGATTAAGAAGATTTCTCTGCAGAATCTTACTTTAGGGGGTCTGCTTCTCGATACAGTCAAAATCAATCCCAGAAAAGAAGCTAAAGAAGACAAGAAAGAGAGAGAGCGAGAGAGAAAGAGAGGGTTTTTGCATCTATGGTCACTCACTCCTTTTGTATCCTTCACTTTGTAAGATGCTATTCAAATACACAGAGAATATATAAGATACCCAAAGTTCAGAAGAACCCAAAAAATGAATACATATGTGATTCTAAAGTTGTGCAAGGACAAGCATCTATTAAGAAGCAAAATAACAATCAATATTTCAAGGGGAAATTGAAATTTTGAAAACGGAGCAACTTTAGTTTAATGGGTTGCTTTAGGCAGAGGGAAACATAAAAAAGCAAACTTTAATGTTTAACAGATTCAAAAAAAGAAAAGGCAAAATAAAGAAAAGATGAGGAAAACAGAGAGTTAGATAAAGACATAATAAGCCTATAATAATTAATACAAATGTTATTACACAAAAACCCTACTAAAGTCTTTAATATCTGCATCAAATCATCTGAAAGATTTCAATCTTCAGACACAGTGTTCCTAAAGAAGAAAGAAAGAGCAATGACTTCACCTTCCCAAATGCTACAGAGCAAGTAAGAGAGACCTTGCAAAACAGAGCAAGACTTCACAAAAGCTATGAGTTCATATTAAGAGAGACCTTGCATATGAGCATATCCCTCTGAATCTGAAGTTATCGAATTGCCCCGGAAAAAAGTAGCTTCTTGACGTCGCGTAATTCACTATTGTGTCTGAAGACAGTAGAAAGACCTTAGAGTTTGCAAACACCATACACGGAGAGTTTTATCATCATACTCTTGGTGGTCGTCTCGAAGTTTCTGCTTTCCTGAAGAAATAATTTTGAAACAAAAGCCTTAATTAAAGTTGAGTTCTTCTTTCTGAAGTAAATAGAACTTTAACTAAAGTGGTCAAAGTTCTTCACAAGTATGGCATCAAAATTAGAGAAAGAAGAAGCTTTTTTACTACAACATGATAACATTTATCTGCTTTAAAAAACACAAAATGTGCAGTGACACTGAAAAGAAGGAAAGAAGAAGAATTCTGCATGCTAATGATCTTTTTAGAAACTAGTGATTTATTGGTATCTGTGTAAAAGTGACAACCAAAAATCTAGAATTGAGGAAACACTAATACTGGATGATTAGTCTTTGTGTAAACGTACTTAAACAAAATATTTAAAAGGGCTTGATCTCTGATAGCAAACTCAAGAAGCAAAAAAGTGAAAGATCGAAAAATTCGAGGGAGAAGATGAAGAACCTGTTGTGGATGGGATCAGGTCCGTTTGGAACTTTTCGCTTGCTCACATGAAACAGATTCACATCCCTACCACTAAACCGCAGAGTCTTGACCTTTTCTGTTGATGGAACACTTGATGCAGAGTTTGCTAAGATACTGACAAGAAGAAACACAATCATACCCAAATAAACAACAGCTCCAACCGAAGCTCTAATGCCATTTCCACCCATACTGCAACCTAATGTCCCTACAGCTTCCTGTTTAACATAAACAACTGACCAACCAAACCCAAGAATAGACTGAGCAGAACATCCATGATGTTGGTGAAGTGACTGTCACATAAATAGAGAGAGATCTTTGGACAGGAGAGGCTAAAAAAAGGGGAAAGCGAAATGGGAAGCAAAAAACAAGCATTTAGGTTGTTTTTTATATACCTTGGAAGACAAATCCGTGATTGGCCCTATTTTAAAGATGAAGCACACAAAGCAACAATATACATACGTAGTTGTCCACGTAGAGAGAGAGAGGAGGCAAGAGGAAGTGAAAGTTAAGAAAAACATATCTTTATGCAACATATGGGCCCGTTAAGTACCTTTTACTTTGCTTTGATTTGTGAATTTTCATGCAGCAAACCATTGGGGACCTCACAAGTTCCCCTAACTACATATATTTTAAGCCATTTAAAAGCATAGGACAGTGTACCTTTTGTGACTGAGTATTAGCAAGCCTACTACTTTCCTTACCACTATCTTAAATCACTTGGATGTTTCCTTTAAACAATAAGATAATCAATTAAGAATTTAACAATGCATAAGTAAATAACCAAACCTGTGAAAAGGAGCTAGAGCTAGAATTTTCTTCCTTATTAAGTATTCCCTTTCCTATCAAAAGCCGATTAGCAGCAAAACATACATATAGAGATGTGTATAAACTTTAAACTATAACCTCTTAAAAATTATATATAGAAACATATCCAAATTGTAAAGAAAAGAATCCATATCTGAATGACAGCTAGAGAAGATTGAGCCAGTTTGTTTCCATGACACAAGCAAACTTCCTTTTGGCCTTGGTGGGAAAGAGAAGCTTGCCTTATACATAGTAAAGCCAAAATTTAAACAGTCCTGTCCCCACAATTTCATTACTATATATCTGTTTCCTCTATATCATTTAGGGATCTTATACATGGTCAGGATAGTGTCCTGATAGTAATTGATTCTCACAGTGATTGTGTGAGCAAAGGCATGCCACTATATTCCCCTCTAGAGATTTCAAAATTAGATGCTCTATTGAAGAGTTGTTTACCAAAATAGATTAAATTAGAAGAAGGGAAAGAATGATTCGAGACATACCTCAGTTATGTCACTGTCGTAAAAGGTTTTGTTTAAATTAGAAGAAATGCTTAAGATGGTTACTGATATATATGGTACATACATATAGAAATCATGTCTAGCAAGTTGATCTCTCAAAAGAAGCCATATGTAATGGACAAAAAGGAGAAACTCTAACTGACTTTATATCTCCAACTGCATACAACTATATTTCTGTGTAACAAACACACCTCGCAACATACACCATTACCGGTTTTACAATTATCACAAGTCTGCAACTTTTTCCATCTTAGGACTTGGCAACAAACAAAAATGGTGACCTGATCGACAGAATCACCTGCAAAAAATTAATCTGAGACACTAAGAATATGTGACAGAAGCAGAACAAAATGATCTGTGACAATAGCAGATGCTGCAAGTCAAAGCGTTTGATATGTATGTAAGCAAGAACAATAGTAACAATTAAAATAACTTACTCTACTATTAAAAGGTGGAACGAACTAGCTCTTCAATCTCAGCCTCCGTTCATTGCTTTAACCACAAAAAAAGGACCAGAGTTAACAGTTGCTTTCTGCTGTGGTTTTATGATTTTCTTGGCTTCTGAGCCCATTTTGGTCCATATATGGCCAGATGTGTCCGGCCAAACCTTCGATCAGTCATCTGTAAGAAATTTTGTTTCATCAACATTCATACAACCCCATTCATCAAACAAGTAATTAAAGGGAAGTAATTACCTTTTCAAGGCATCCACATGAATCAAGCATCGTTGTTCGTGAAGGGTACTCGACCACCTATTAAGATTTTGTTCAGAAGAGCATGAGTATTATTACACATTGACCCAAAATCCTTATCAGACGGTTTAAGAAGGGAAATACATAGCTACTCACAAAAAATGTATTTTCTCCAATAGCTGGCGACTTAGCAATCTGATCCATCAGAACCGCATAATCTACCTCCATGTAAGGTGGTGTAACGCTGATATAGTCAAATGCTCCATCCTTTCCTGATAGTTTAGAATAATCTTAACAAATAGACACTATTCAAAGCAAGAAACTAACAAGTTATGAAACTGAAAACTGTTTAACATCTTAAAGACTATATACATGCCTACTATTTTATCAGCACGTTCCAAGAAGTTTTCGACTCGAGCAGTGTGTATAACCGAAGCATCAACAAACCCAGTGTGTTCCAAGTTTGGTTGTAGAACATTTGAAACAACCCAAGGATCCATCTCAACAAAGTGTGCCTGTGGAGAAATTAGTCAAGTACAAAACCATACAAAAACAATTCCTGCCACTAATATTTCTTTGCTACCTCAGAACATCCTCGACTGATTGCTTCAATTCCCACAGATCCTGTACCACTGTACAAATCCAACCACTTACCAGGACGCAGAGACGTTGGACAACCACCAGCAGCCTACACAATGAAGAGAAGAATCAGTCTTGGAATGTTAATCTCACAGAACAATAAAAAGAGCTCTTACCTGGAGAATCCCAAAAGCTGCTCCTTTAACAACTTCCATCATAGGTCTCACATCCATTCCCTTAAGAGAAAGCAATTTCTTTCGTTTGGCCGTTCCTGCAAGTACCTAAACACACAAAACACACATTTGAGGAAATCAAACAATAGAAAACCCCAAAAAAACAAGAAAATGAAACAAAGCAAATACACACACCTGAAGTAACCTATGAGTTGTTTTTGGCTGTACTACAACAACTTCTTCTACTTGTTGGCTGTTCCTTCCACTCATTTTCTCTTCTTTCCTTCTCGCCTTCTACAAATGCGTAAGAAATTTTCAGCTCGGCGCAATTTATCAGAAACCAAACCGAAACAATTATGGAAAAAAAAAACAAACCTTAGATTGAGACCCAAAGTCATCATTGGCATCATAACCATATCGTTCCAGCAACAATTTCTTATCCTCGCTTGCTAAACCAGTTCCTGAATCTGTAAACCCACAAGACATAAACTGAGAAAAAGACACACCTTTTGCTACATGTTTGATTTTATGAAAGATGAAAAAAGTTCACACTTTTACGGCTCGAGACGACGACGGATCTTCGAACACGCAGTGGAGTAGAGATTCTGAAGAGGTGAATTTGAGGGAAAGAAGAATACGAGACACCCAGATTCTTATTCGTCTCGATGTTGATTCCTAGTGGAGAGACTATGGGAGTTGATAACAAAACCGCCATAGCTGATAAAAAGTTTTTGACTTTGAAAGCTTGTTAAGAGAGCTTCGAAGCACTTAGACGAAAGAAAGATAGAAATTGAGTTAAACCCTCTTTTGCAACGAGAGGATAAGTTCCTTTACCAAAAGGTGTCTACTACTTTGGTAAGTAATAAGGGGAAAACGAGTTATTTTCCCCCCAAGAACTATCATATCTCGTTGGATAGAGCCCGAACTTGAGCCACAATCTATATAGCCATGTCAACTATGATCAATCTCTATGTCCTTCAAATTAAAAGTTCTACATCTATATCCCCTGGAAATGAATTGCTTCGGTTTATCCGGTGAACCGCAGACCAAATAATATAAACTCAAAATTAAACCAATTATGACTCGATCCCTACATAGTCACGACCCGATTCCTTACCCACAAATTCCCAATTTTCAAATATCACGAACCCTACAATCAACTTGACATTGTTCTTCTTCTGTCTTATTTTCTGGGTTCCCATTATCGAATTCGAGCTCTAGAATGAGCAATTTATCAACAAAGTCGACCGGATCTTCCAGTTCTCGTGCGAGAGGAAGAGTTTTCGGTGTGCCAAAGAGATGTTGGTGCGGGGAAGCTGTTGTGGCATTGATCTTGATCTCGAAATCTGATCCGAATCCTTACCGGAGATACTACCGTTGTAGTTTTGTTGCAACAAATAAGGTAAAAGTTTTGTTTTTTTCTTCTTGTTTCATGATTTTGGTTGGTTCTAATTTATGGGAAATTGGTAGCTTCGGAACGATGAACACACGTTCAAGTGGGTCGATGAAGCTTTGCTGAATGAGGTAGATGCATTGATCTCGAGGAATGCTGGACTTGAGCAACAGCTGAAAGAGCTTAGGACAGAGAGGTTGGAGTTTGATACTATGGTTTATGAGAAGATGGAGAAAGAGGTCTTGGAGAAGGTTGAAGATGGTTTAGGTGAAGCCAAATCATGGAATAAAAAGATGATGAGTGTTATATTGTTAGTCTGTATGGTCATGATTGGACTAAGCAAAGTAGTTGGTTGAAGATGGTGTATGGTCATGGTTGTAACCTTTTGTGTTAAGACATTTGTATTACAAACCTTTTGTGGTAAACATGAAGCTCCATTTGTTTCAAACATGAAGTTAAACATGAAGCTATGCTTTCATACAAAATAATACAAAAGAGATAGGGAGCAAAGAGATTAAATTCAATGCCATAAACGTTAAAATAGATCATACAAAAGAGATAATAAAGGCAAGAGTTGATGTGGTCAAAAATACATTATAGGCAAGTTACCGTAGATGTGTTGAACACACATCCGATGCTCTATCTTTGGTAACTCCTCAGAAACAGCCTTGATCAATCCCTGTGATAAAAGCATAAGTCAAGTTAAATAAGAGAAGCCAAAATAAAAGCATAAGTCAAGTTAAATAAGAGAAGCCAAAATAAAAAAGCATAAGTGAAGTTAACTTGCCTTTTGCCTATCGGACATAAGGATGAATCCATCACCATCGTTTAACCCAAAGTCTTCTTTCATCAACTTAGCAAACCATAGCCAATTGTCATAGTTCTCAACCTTGACAACTCCCCATGCTATTGGATATATACCATTGTTTGCATCCCTGCCTAAAGCTACCAATAGCTGACCCTTAATCTTATTCTTCAAAAAGCAACCATCAATTCCTATTATCGGCCTACAAGTCGCCATCCATGTTCTTCTAATGTTGTCAAAACAAACATAGAACCTGTTGAACATGTCCTTCCCTTCATCGTCCGTAATACACTCGACCTTTACATGTGAATTCGGTTTTGATGCCATAATCTCAGCTGCATAATCTCTTAATCTATGGAACTGCTCATCATACTCCCTCTCAATCCACTTTCTAGCAGTCTTTCTAGCAGTCTTTCTAGCAGCTTGACACTGAGGCCTAGTGATACTAATATTCCAATCTCTCATTACGATTTCCTCAATCTTCCTAGGCATGAAGTACTCGGGATCATCTCTAATCTTATCAACAAACAACCTAGCTATTTGGGATACAGCTATGCTTATCAACAAATTTATTGATCTTCCATACTCTATCATTTGACAGAATCGACGCATAAACCTTCCACTCACATTTAGATCCATCCTCATCATTAACACCAACGCATTTATACCCTATTTTTGCTTTATCATACCTGTACTGCTTCAGATTTCTCCCGGTTTTGAGAACATAATCGAGAACCGTCTCCTTGAATGCAACTCCATTGAAAAACGCCTGCTTATAGAACAACTCCCCATTCCCACGCCTCATATTCGTACGAGCTCTTGCTGGTCCGTCTTCATCATCGTCTTCACTCTCTGGGTACACATCGTGGCGGATTGGAGGTTTGTCGCTAAAATCCTCAACTAGCTGTTCGATGTGAAATTCGTCTCGATCTTCACCTTCTTTGTCGTAATCACCGTCGGGATCTCTCTCAACTAACGACATCGTCTCTCAACTCGAAAGAACTCGAAATCGCAGTTTTTAGGGTTCTTCAAGTTTTGGGGATTTTTTCGATTTAGGGTTTTGTTGGGAGAAATTTGGGGATTTTTCGATTTAGGGTTTTCTCGAGATTGAGAGGATGATATATCTGGTTAAATCGACAAATTCGGGTAAAATCAGGTTTAATCTGGTCAAATTTGGTTTAGGCTATTCGTTAGACGGTTAAACAAATAGTAAACCGTCACATAACCAGGTCTAGGTGTAACTAGATATAGAACTTTTTTTCATGGGAATATAGGTGTAGAACTTTTAATTTGGGGGGACATAGAGATTGGTCATAGTTGACATAGCTATATAGATTGTGGCTCAAGTTCGGGCTCCATCCAACGAGATATGATAGTTCTTGGGGGGAAATAGTTCGTTTTCCCAAGTAATAAGGGAAGAGATCTTAACTTATTGAAAAATCATAGCTTTTGAAAATCATAAACCGGTTACAAGAGAAGCAACAACAACAAACAAACGAGAAGAAGGATCTAATAGTCGAAATCATTCAAGAGTGGAGGAAATTGTGACAGCATTTCTTGGTCTTTATCCAATATTTCATCCACAAATGAACTCGCGGAATGACTTGTTCGCGAGGCGTTTGTATCGATGTTGTTATGGGCGCTGCTTTCGGCTAGGCTGTTGAAATGAAGCTCGTTTTGCGCAAAAGTGAGGTTGCTAGTAGCTGAGGAACCCAGTACTTGTGTCTGAGAGTTCTGAGGTAAGACCGGATCCGAGAGAAGATAATCGTTCCAGCAGAAGTTAGTAGCCCCTTGGTTTGGCTGAGTGATACTAGCAGATGATGATGAGGAAGAGCATGAAGATGTGGTTCCATTGAGCAAATGATTTGAGTGGTTATAGAAATGGAATGGACTAGTTTGGAATTCAGATGAAGCGGGATTAGTGAAGATCATAGGAGAGTTGTTGTAATATGTCTCATGGCTCATTGTTGTGTTCCCCATTATTTCCCAGGCTGATGAGTTGGATTGTGTGAGTATAGAGTTGTTTGATGGTTCTGTCTGAAGGAAGCATTTTCATGGCCATGGCCACTAATGTTTCTGAATTCTAAAACGACCTGAGACACTGGTTTATGAGTCACCGGATCTATTCCCATTTTCATCAGCTTCTTCTTTAGCTTCGTGTTCCAGTGGTTCTTCACATCGTTATCCGTTCTCCCTGGAAGCTTTCGCGCAATCGAAGACCACCTGAAAACAGTTCAGAAGTTATTTAGTATTAGCAATGTTGAAAACAAGTTTAATTGTCTCATTGTTAAAAAGTTAGTTAGCAATTAGGTTTCTTCATTACCTGCTGCCAATGACTCTGTGACACTGAATGATAAGCTCTTCTTCTTGAGGAGAGAAGCTATCATGTTTAAGGTCAGGTCTTAAGTAATTAGTCCATCTCAGTCTACAGCTCTTCCCACATCGATTCAAGCCTGCACCGAAGAAAGAAACAAAAAGAATGTCAGACTTGTATAAGGAGATGAGATGTCTTAAAAGTAAGCAGATATTTTCTTGGAAAGAACCTGCTTTCTTGGGGATCAAACTCCAGTTTCCTACACCATGGATAGCAACATAAGCAAGGATCTTAGCGTCTTCTTCTTCGGTCCAGAGACCTTTCTTGACATTGGATTTGTCACAACATGGTGGCATTCCCATTTTTTGGGTATTCACACACAAGAGAGAAGATGAAGAAGAAGAAGAAGAAGAAGCTGAGAAATGTCTGAGAGTACAACAACAAAGGCTTTATGGAAATAGAGTGATGCAATGCAAAAGCTCTGAGACATGGCTAAAGAGAGAGAAAGAGAGAGAAGGTGAGGATCTCATGCTCGAAGGCTCCTAATTAACGGTAATTGCATGATTGTTACACTTCATTAGAAATATAGAGTCTCGAAGTGCATGACGTAGTTTAGACAACTATCATCTCATGTACACTACTACTGATTGTAAAATAATACAAGCATTCAGTTGTCATGCATTGCTTGCTTGAGGTTGATGATAAACTGACTTTTATTAAGTTTTGGTCTAGTTATGAACCATAGGGAACAGACCTGAACAATGAAACCAGTAACACGGATTCAGAATTATTTTTTAGTATATTGTTCTAAATTTTTCATTCTATTGACGAAATGTTTCTCTACAAAAATGTTCATCCTTTTAATAAGAGCTTTGATTTACTTGTTGTTGTTGTTCTTAAGATGAGCAAGCTTTGCAACTCTTTCTGCAGTATCCATGGTCATTTTCTGAACCCACCATGTATGTTGGATTCTTCTGGCATTCCCCTTCCTTTGCCCATTTTTCGCAGCTCTCATTCTCGTCCACACACCCAGATTGCTTCTTAAACGCTCTGTCGAATGACCTTACATGGATCCATCTGGTTGCTGACCATTTCTCTCCCTCAACCACTGGACAGCTTCCATGTAAACTAGTTGGATCTGTGGTTGCATTGGGATGAAGATTAAAGAATAGTAATGCATCCCCTTTCCTCGGTTTCACTGCAAGGAAAGATTTTTCAGATAGTGCAATATACCATTTCGAGAGATACCTTTCATTATCATAGAACCATACTACTGCAATCCCTATTTGTGTTTAGCTTTTAAATTTTATCATTTTCCACTTTTAAACCAAACGCATGTTCAAGATAATCTAGAGTATTCTACAGGTGTATAGATGTTAGAGTATTAACAGTGTTTTTACCAGCATAGCCTTGTTTTGCACATTCGGTCCAGCTATCGTCTTTCAGTTGAGTTGTCTTTCCCTATAAGAATGTGTAATCAAATTGAAATGAGGCTACTCAGGATATGAAATCCAAATAATAGGTGAAAATCTATGGAACCAGAAGTGATATATGTGTTTACCTTCCACATGGGAAACACTGTCTCTCCTCCCTTTTGAACATTGGACAAGTACATCAATACAGTGGCGATCCGATGACCACCGAGCTCTAGATTGGCCTGATCGTGAAAATAGTCAAAATGCGGTTCATATTTTTGACCATTCTCATAGTGCAATATTTGCATGGATTCCCCATTTTCTGATACGCAACACAGAAAAAGAAAAAAGAGATGAGAAGTTGTAATCTACTAAAGGCTAAAGCAAGAAACAGAATTAGGCAACATTTGGTCAGAAATACCTTCGGGAAGAAAGGTCCACGCAGCAAGTTTTGCCTCGACATTAGATACTATATCATCCTGCACAGACACAAAACCTTACCATTCAAGCTTACACAACCTCTAGAATAACCAAGACAGATTTGCATTCAGGCTACTACATTGTCTAAGCAACGAAACAGAATTCTGCAGTGTTTCAGGACATATACGAGTAATAGCAAACAAGTCTATCTAACTAGTAGAGTAAACTAGCCGAATACATTTCTTACAAAAGCCACATTATATACCTCAGAACATCAATCATTCTCAGAAAAAATAAATCATCAATTCAAATGAGAGGGGGCACTTCCTCTGAGAGGATTGGTAATTGTACATGAAGCAAGAAATGACCACAGCTTAAAACAAGCCAGTCACCTGTCTATGGATTCAAACATCTTGTAAAGCTAATATATATATAACTCACCTGTCTTTTAGAAAGAAACATTCCAGAACTAGTCCGCACTTCACTCTCTACACTCTCACCAGAATCATTATCAGCCACCATTGACTTCTCAAGCTTTCCTTTTGCCTAAACCCATATATCAAATCCATCATCACTAGTTCTTCAAAATCAAAACCAAATACAAAAAAAGAAAAAACTTAAGAATACGTTTAAAGATTTCTATACAAATTTGATAAAATGATCACACTCCTCATCAGTAAGAAACCCTTTATACAAAAAAGCTCTGCAAAAAAAACTCACAAACTTTTAAACAACAATAAAAAAATCCACAAAAACAAATTAAAGATCAAAAGCTAAAAACAAACCTGGGGGTCCAAGAGAGTTGAGTAACACGGGTTGGATCAAAACCAAAAGAAGAAGCACTCGTTTTCATCTTAATCACAGACCCATCTCTGCAAAAAAAAAAAAAACCCTCTGAGACTCAAAACCAAAATTCGAAAGAAAAACACAATCGAATCAATTTCATCGTAATCTTCTTAAACCTGTTGTTACTCGATCGAGTGAAGAAACGGGTAGGTGCAGCAGATGAGAATTTAGGAAGAATCAAGAGAAAACATAAGGAAAATGTCAGAAAATTCCGACAATCCATTGGCTGTGTGTGAGAAAAAAGACTTGTTGGAGGAGACGAAGACCAAGATGTATTGTAATCACACTACTGTTTCTTTCTTCTTGGTCTTGACCCCAAGATAGTCTTTCTTTTTTTTTTTTTTTGATTTGTTTCCCATAGTTTTGTGATTTAACAATTATGTCCCCCTTT